>NC_065537.1:6720621-7470621 GCF_932294415.1 Quercus robur
CTTTTGATTTTCTAGAGCCTGGGCGTGATAGTTTTGTTTTGTTTTTTTATTTTTATTTTTTTAACTAGACATGATGTTTTTTGGACATGATTTTTATTTTTTAATAAATTTGGGTGATTGTTCTTTTTTATGTTTATTTGTCACTTTTATGTTTTAATTGGGCATCATTCTTTAACAAGAATATATGAGTAAATTTATTCAAACTCATTTTTTTCTATCCCTCCACTTTTCCACTCCCAACTAAACAAAAATGAGAGAAAATAAAATCTTTTCTATCCTCCCACCATTTTCTATCTTCCCACTTTTCCACCCCTCCAACCAAACGAAACCTTAGAGTAAAGTTTGGTTATTGTGAGAAAAGCCTCTTTATCCCAATGCATCAGCCAATAGTGAATGCATGTGCAGTGTTGGTGGCAAATGAGTATTTTTCTAAAGCATTTGTTGAGAGTTTGTTTAGGCCCTTTAAACAGATTGTTTAACCTAATATATTAACCAAGTGATTACTTAAATTAATTTTCAGATCTAGGTTAAAACAAAAAAAAATCATATAATGTAAAATTGCAAAAGTAAATAACACCACGATATGATTACCCAGGAAAACCAATGAAACTAACCTGTTTCAAGGTAAAAACCTAAGGAGAATTTGACTTAGCTATCCTCAAGGTAAACCAAATCCATTATAAGAGAATTGAAGTTTTTACAAAAGATTTAACCCTAAATCTAATGCTAGTCATGTAGTAACTTACTGACACGACCATGTGCAAGTTTCGAATCCACAGACTTCTTCTCTTTTTGGATTAACAGCAACATAAGCACACCCTTGCTTGTGACTTTGAGACTCCACTCAAAGGTTTCAAATCACCATTAGTAGTTGATATTGAATGCAACAACTAGTTCTACCAATCCTTGATTGTAGTTTTTGCTCTAGTAGAATCTTGTGCAATTAGAAGGTGTAGAACCTCTCAAATCTCACTAGGAGTAACACACAAGTCTTCCAAAAGTCTCCAAAACGAAGCTAGGATTTTCTTTTTATATGTGGAGAAGTTTAAGTGAAACCCTAAACGTTTTTGTTGTGATTGGACTAAAATAACCTTCTATAGAAAAGCCCTATTTGCGATTTTTGATTGGTCGGGTCTATTTCTCGATCAGTCAAGAAAGGCAGGACTTGAATTCTTTTTTTTTTTTGCAATCAACTGGACATTGAAATCTTGAAACACATTTATTTAAGCACACTCTAAATACTTAGACTAGACTTGTTTTGCTCTCGGTTTGCCAACACATTATAATAATGATTCTAAACATTTAATCTAAATCTTTAGAACCTAACAATCTCCCCCTTTGGCAACCCGTGACAAAACACACATACCAATGTAATGCTTAAATAAAAACCAGCTCAAATACAAGTTATTGTCCAATTACATATCTTACACAACTACTAACTATTAGTTACTAGTATAATCAGCAATTGTTGAAAGATTTAACCTGTAAATTCCAAAAACACTAAAAACAACTCATAAATGCATGTGTGGAAAATATAGTTAAACATTCTAAACAAAATTTAAACCTTGAAATCACAAAAACACAAGTAGATAGTGAACACATCAATATGAATAGCCTCAGAATCATCAACTATCATAATCTCATCACATCAATGTTTAAGTGAAACAAAGAAAATAACTAAAAACAGAAATACATCAAAACCGAATAAAACAAAATACAATAAAACAAAGTAAAGTAAAGTAAAGTACTCCCCCTAGCCAAAATACATAAACTCCCCCTATGTACATAGATATACTGCGTATTGCCAGAGGCAACGTCAGTCCTCAAAGGGTGGAGGTGGTGGAAAAAGAATTCCTATAATCTGAGAAATCGGCTCTCAATGATGCAACCTCAGTCAATAGCTCATTAAGCAATTGTCCCTAAGTAGCCTGAGTCGTCATGATAGACTGCATCATGGCTCGAAGTGACAATGGTGGAGCACCTGAAGGATCAGCATCCTCAGAACGAACAACAGGATCCATAGCAGCAATAGGATCCACATATGTCTCCTCAGTAGCAAACATGGTACTAGAGGTAGTGGAAGCATCTCCTTTAAGTCTCTTAGAAGTCCCAGTGCTTGGCTTAGCACTCTTCATCTATGCCTGTCTTTGTCTAAGATAGGTAGTTTCTATGGGGGCCACAATATGTACTAACTCTAGGGAAGGAAACTCAGACATCTCTAAATCCTAAAAATGAACAAGGTGAAGAAAATCTTTTGACCTTTACTCTTACTTCTATAGACATCAACAATAGACTAAATAAACATAGAAGTGAAACACATAAAACCATCAGTAATAAGAGTATAAAGAAAAACACAATGTTCTATAGGTATGGTATGAACATGAAAGATAGGATAGATGTTATGACAAGTGATCCATAAGTATAAAGAGTTAAGTTAAGTAAACTCACAAAAGTTGATTCTTGGTTTTGATCCTCAAGAAACAGGATGACCATAAAGAAGGGACATCATATCATCTACAGTACGAAACTCTGTGTAAGGATAAACGGGTTTACGAACTAAGGGTACTCCTAAAGCCTCAGAAACAACTTGTTTACTTATAGTAAACTCTTGACCATGGATCCAAGTAGTCAAATAATGACCACCGATAACCTCAGAATAGACCGAAAGATTAGAGTAAAACTCTCTAATCAAGGCAGCAGGAGGAAGTTCAGACACCTCACACAAAGAAACCCAGTTCCTAGCCACAAAAGTCCTACGAATGGAAGGATCTAACTTACTTAGGACTATCTCCCTTTCACCCCAAATTGACCTATACTTGTTCAAGGTCTCATAGGTTTCCTCACATTTTTCAGTCAAAAACCTAACACCTACAACAGAACCAGATGAAGAGGGAGAACCAAGGGTCCTTTTGGCTCTAGTCTTAAATTTCCCACTAGGTTTAAGAGCCATGTCTAAGAGTAAAAACAACAAAAAAAAAAAAAACAAAAACCAAGAGTAGACTACATAAGAAGGATTAGAGACAAGATAACATGCAATTTTTTTTTAAAAAAACTATATGATGCATGACATTGATTCTTGCATGATGCACGATCTAATGTTCTTACACAATCCAGAATCATCACAATTTGCAAAATTGTCAAGGTAAATTTAAGAATTATAGAAAATTCTCAATTTGAAAACCAAAAAATTCTCAAATAAAACCTTGTATTGACAAATTGGATATCACAACAAGTATAAAACAGGTTATAATTACTCAATTTATCAATTTCATAAGTCAGTTTCACTTAATTTTGCCCAATTTCACAAAATCCCCAAATTCTCAAGAACCTTTACCAACTCATGAATAAGTGTAACAGGATCTTGTGCTTTTGACACAGACACTTTTTATTCGGGAGATTTCTTTAAAGCTTGCAGCTTAAAGCAATTTGGTCTTGTATGCCCAACTTTTCCACAAAAGTGACAAAACCACTGTGGTTTGTGGTTTTTCTTGTTTCTAGATTGATTAGACTTTTTGGGCTCAGACTCACTGAGGTCTACTCTAGTTTTTCTAGAAACAGGAGCAACTACCTTATGAACCTTAACATTAGTAGAAGTTTGACAAACATAAGAAGATGATGTAGCAAGTACAAACTTAGGAGGATTCACAACGGTAGAAGATCCATTATCAACAAACCCTAGACTAGTCTTATCAAAAACAGACTTTTGAACATGTAACATCTCATCTAGTTTAGAGGTAGAAGTTCTATCTATTTGTTCTCTAGCAACAGATAATTCTAATTCTAAACTCCTAACTTTTTCAAGCAAAGACACATTCTCAATTTTAACAGAGTTTAGGAGTTTATTAGCATTAAACAATTTCAACAGCAAAATTTTCTTTTCCAATTCAAGAGTGTTTATCTTTTTCAAACTTAATTCTACATTCATAGCATCTTTAGTTGCTATCTTGCAAAGCTTTTTATAAGCTTCCTGCAAATCTGCATTTTTAGAAAGTTCTCCATCAGAAAGATTCTCATCGGCAGTCTCAATTTCACTTACTACAGCAGTAGCAGTGAAAGCCATGAAGTTTTCTTCTTGATTACTTTTAGACTCATGATCAGACACTTCATCATCACTCAAAGTAACAGCCATAGCCTTACCTAGTGACCTCAAGAAGGTTGGACATTCAGATTTCATATGACCATAATCCTGACAACCATAACATTGTTGTCCTAAAGAATTATTTGAAGATTGACCTACTTTTTCTTTTGGTTTTTCACCATTATTGTTCTTAGCAGTTTCATTCTTCTTCACATTCCTAGTATCAACATTGTTTCTGTTTCTTGCCCTCCTATTATTGTTTCTCAGAAAGTTTCTAAAGTTCTTGGCAAGATATGTAATCTCAGTAGATGATAGTTCATCATCAAATCCACAATCATCAACATCATCAATAGATGGCAGTCAACATCATCATAGATTTGGATTTATTAGTCTTAGGTAAATTAGATTCATAGGATTGAAGAGATCCTACCAGTTCATCTACAGGGATAGAGTTAACATCTTTACTTTCAGTGATGGTAGTCACTTTGGGTCTAAAGTCCTCGGTCAAAGATCTAAGAATTTTCCTAATAATTTTAGGTTGATCATAGACTTCACCCAAATTAAAAGCAAAATTAACAATGTCATTCAATTTTGCATAGAATTCATCAAAAGACTCATCTTCAAACATTCTAATACTTTCAAACCTAGATGTCAATTGCTACAGTTTATTAATCTTTACTGCCTTAGTGCCTTCATGCACAGTTTGCAAGATGTTCCATGCAGTGTGAGCAATCTCCACATTTGAGATTCTCTTAAACTCTTCCATGGAAACAACATTGAATATCGCATTCATAGCTTTACTGTTAAAGCTTACTGCTTCCTTTTGTGCAGTAGACCATTCACTAATGTGATTCATGTTAGGAACATATGTCATCATGTATTGGCTAATCCTTTGACAAAAAACATTTTATTTGTAATTGGGTAGATCTAGGATATGTTTAATACTTCAAGGAATTAGGTTTCAAGTTCAAATGTTAAAGTCATGCAAGTCTGTCCAAGAATCAAGTAATGAAGTACTGGTTTTTAAAGCTCTACAACTGCTCGACAGATAGTGTATCTATCGAGAATTATGAAAATCAGATTTTCAGTTCTGATTTCATTCCAATCCATGAGTATGTGTTTGGGCTTTCTTTTCTCACAACCTTAAACATATATAAGGATTATTTTAAGGGCCGTTACAAGGAGCACAATTGCACAAGTGTGAAGCAAAGTGTTATTCATGCAAATTGTGACTGGAAACCTAGTTTGCCCTAGTTCATCTTGAAGAAACTGCTGTGTTTGTACACCTTAGGGTTTTGTGACCAAGCAATTTCGTGATCTTCACCGTTTAATGAACTGAAGAACTTTACAGCCAACATCCTTCTCAAGTTGGTGATTAAGTCGCATATTGGGATCGCATTTATTGGTTAGTTACATACTGGGAGCCGTGCATTAAAAAGAGAGATTGTCACTACAGAACAAGTCCAATTGGATATTGGGGTAAGGGTTCAACTATAGGTTGGTATAAGGTATTGGGATTCCTTTACTTGTAACCGCTTGTGATAATAGTGAATTATCGGGAGTGGTGACCTTAAAATCACCCGGAGAGGTTTTGCCTTAGAAGTTTTCCCCATTCGAAAACAAATCACCTTGTCAAATTTATTTTCCGCTGCATTTTATTTTAGTTGGTGATTTTTTTTGTGCTGCCATGTACATTGCATGTTAATTTGATTAATTAATAAACTTGACTGATTAATCAATTAATTTATCGCAAGGAGTCAATACATTTTTGACCTATCAAGTGGTATCAGATAAGGCACACTCTGATTAGGTTTTTAATCTTTGTTGTGTGATTCATTGACCCCCTGTTTGTCATAGATAGAGGACAGTCACTCATTATACCTCCATTATTTAATGGTACTAACTATGCATATTGGAAAGTACGCATGAGAGCTTTTTTGCATTCTTTAGATGAGAAAGTGTGGCAAGTTGTGGAAATAGGCTGGACCATGCCGAAGGAAACGCCGGCTAATTGGGATGATGCGAAGATCAAGGTGGAAAACTTTAACACCAGGGCATTGAATACTTTATTCAGTGCGGTCACGAATGAGGACTTCAAGAAGATATCCTCTACAGAAACCTAAAGAAGCATGGACCATTCTCCAGACAACCTATGAGGGAACAAAGGCTGTTAAGGACTTGAAACTTTAGAGGCTCACTACTAGCTTCGAAGAGATTAAGATGGAGGAGGATGAGTCATTTGACGAGTTTTATGCCAAGCTCAAGGACATAGTGAACTCAGCTTTTAATCTTGGGGAAACCATTCCCGAACCCAAGATTGTGAGAAAAGTACTCAGATCTCTACCCGAGAGGTTTCATGCCAAGATCATTGCGATAGAGGAATCAAAGGATATTGACAAGATTCCTTTGACAGAGATAGTTGGTAATTTGCAGACCTATGAGTTAGGTATGACAAGGATTGGTAAGTCGGGTAAGGGCAAGAGCATGGCATTGAAGGCCAAGAGTAGTGACATGGATGAGTCTTTAGACGATGAAGATTTTAAAATGAAGTCCTACATCACAAGGCAATTCAAGAAGTTTATGAAGATTCTTTAAAGATATACATATCTCTAGTACAAATAGCTCTCTAAGTTCCTTTCAATATGAATAAAAGTTCCAAGGCCCATTCATTCAGATTAACCCCAATAACTGATTTTCTATCCATTATTAATTTCAACAAAATTCCAAGGCCTAAGTAGTCTCCAAAAATTACAATAAGGGAAATCCACAATTTTGAGATTCACCTTAGACCATTGAATGCTAGCATCCATTTAATTCTATTCCTCAAAATTAAGTAGTGCGTCCAAAGTTCCAATCCTTCCTACGTTCAAAACTAATTTACAACATATATCACTATATCTTTTCTTCCTCAAGTTTTGTAAGAAAAAGAAATTCCTAAATCTCCATAAATAATCAATTGAGCATTGATATAAGGTCTTTCATAGAACCTCTATCTTAACCATAAATTACCTTCTCAAATAAGCATCATTTATTCACCTTTAATCTCCAAATGATACTTGGGTTGAAACTCATTGAAGAGCTAGGTTCCTTATAATTACATTGCCTACTATTAAAACAAATCTCTAAGTATACATCAGCTAGAAAGGACCAGTCCATGAAGTATCTTAACTCCTTTTTCTCTTCTCTTTTTTTTTTTTTTTTTTTTTTTTTACCTTGCAAATAATAGTCCCAGCAGTCTAGGACTTAAGAGTACACTGCAATTTATAATCACTAACCATCTGCCAATATAAAACAAAAGGTACAACAATTGACTATAATTCAAATTGTAATAGTCTTTCAAAATAAACTCTCTTGCCATCCCAACTCCTTCAATATCCAATCAAAAATATGGTTCACTAGTCCAATTCAGTACTACCACATATTTGTGTTACTTGTGTTCTATCCACTTCATTTTCTATTAAGCCAATCCATTAACTCTTATAAGTTAAGTTCAAAGAATTACATTTCTGGTATCAAAACTTATTTCCCCATGATATTAAACAATCCTCCAAGTCCATAGAAAGAAATTGAGGACCTCAAACTTCTAAGTAAGAAAACATGTCTCAAAAACATTTAGGGACTACCTCACACATAAATTAGGCTACGTAATCCATGTAGGTCAACCCTAACAAGAACAGTGATTCAAAAGAAGGTCGGTCCTTAACATTAGAATCCAAGGAAGTCCATCGATATATTACTGAATTCCTTAAACACCCTTAGAATTTATATAATAACATATAATATAATATGAACTACAATAACCACAAATTAATTTTCCTTCACACTACGACCTTTTAGTTAATTTCCTTACTCCATATAAACTAAAATTAAGGAATCATAGCTCTAACATCAAACCTTAACCCCTAAATAAAGTTCTGAAATTTCCAATTCCTTGGAAGCATTCCAAATCTAAATAGGGCATATAGTAAGCTATCATTCAACAATTAAACCTATGAGAATCTCCTACAGATCAAACTAACCTTAGGTAGGTCGACTATATTAGGCAAAACTATCAAATGAGTTTTCAAAAGATCAGTCACAAAACAGCAGGAAGATTTCCTTTGTTTGTTCTTTTCTCACTCTCTTTTCCTTTTAATAAGAAGAAGAAGTTTTAGTAACCAATCTAATCAATTACAAAATTTTCAAGAATAAAATACACCCACTTAATACTAGTATGAGATCATAGAAGTACATCAATTAAAATCCTCCCTTTTGTATTTATAAGTCACGTATGCATAACCACATAGACATAAATATCAAATCCTTCAAATATGACCTAATAAATCATCATATGATGGAACCTCACTTACACTTCTCATCAAGTCGTCAAAAGAACACTGTCTATGACCTAATAACCTTCATAAACAATAACTAGAATTGTAATGCCTAGGGCGTATATTTCATTCTAAATCAAAACCTAGCATAAAGTCTACAAGATCATAACTTGGCTCTGATACCATTAATTGTCACGCCTCGAACTCAACCATAAAGATAGGCAGGCACATGACAATGGCTGCACGCTTATAAAGTAATCACCCTACAAGTATGCAAGACCTTCTTAGCACTAAAAATTATCCTCAAAATTATATTAAATAAATAAAATACCTCAACAATTTCTTTATGAATAGATCCCCAATAATTCAAAAAAACAAAAAACAAAAAACAAAAAACAAAATCCAAACCTCATGTACATAATAGTAATTGGCCGATATAAGACTATTACAAGATCATCTAATCCCAAAATCACTAAGCTTCTTTCATACTTACAACACAACAACAAAACTCCCATAACTTGCTATTCTTCATAATCTGAAACTGGAGGGGAAAAAGTGAGTGAGTTGACAACTCAATAAGTAACCAAAATCCTAATAAGTTCTATCAAGCAATAGATCTATAAAGTAATAAGATGTAATATGAGTTTTCAAAAGTTATAATATACTATGGGTTTTCAAAAATAACTAAGAAGTTTATTCATAGTCTTAAAATAATAAGTTGCAAATAGATCACATAATTTAATCTTACAAATATATTATAGATGGTTTAGAAATTAGTTAGTTTTCCATATATCAAAAACTATAACTTACAATAGGTTCCAAAAATACATAAGCAGTTTTAATGACTCAAAATAGTTCAAATACTCAAACATTTTCAAAATCACATATGTAGTTTTAAGGACTCAAAATAGTTCAAATATTCAAACGTAATTCATATTTTTAACAATCTTATGACTATGGTTACGCTATATCCCCGTGACTAGGCATCAGAGTACCAATGAATAACCCCCATTGGTTTGGGTATCATAATCAATTCATAGTCAGATTGTCCATAATTATATATATGAAATCATAGTTTCTAACAAAAATATATCTTATTCAAGCATGTATATAAAAATCATATACTCAGTATCAAAATATATTTATAATAATCCTTTATACTAAACGCAAAACTATATAAGCTGTGCAGAACTGGACCACCATGACCATGCCTAATTTTCTGCAGATCCATCTATACTTAACGCAAAAGTGGTTGTAGGAAAAGAATATCCATTATCGAAACAGTACATATATCAAGAATATAATTTAATCCCTTTTTCAGTTCAGATCGTAAAATTCATTAGATATTTAAATAGTTTCACTTCTTGGCCAAAATACTCACATAAAAAAAAAAAAAAAAAAAAAAAAAAAAAAAAAAAAAAAACTCTAATTCCAAAAAAAACTTAGATTTGACAAAAAAGAGATCTTTGACTCTTACAATTTCTCAAAATATTTATCATTATACGCTGACTTAAATTAGCTTATATATAACTAGGGTTTTAACCTTATTTTCTAAAAAAACTCCCTTATAATTATAAATTATAAAATTGGCCCCACAAAAAAGAAATTTACTTAAATATCCCTCCTTTTATTTTTTTATTTTTTATTATTTTATTTTATTTTTTTCGGGTATTACAGAAACTTTAAAGTTATATGCCTTGCTAAACTTTCAGAAGAATATATATATATATATATATATATATATATAAACCGCAAATACAGCACAGAGGAGGCAGAGCTACCAAGGGATGAAGGGAAAGTAGCCTTGCAAGATGAAGATACAATTGTTAGGATATATTATGATCCCAAGGGTTCAAACCCATTTGTTTTACCTAGCTAGATTCAGCGTTCCGCTTTCAAAAAAAAAAAAGAAAACGTTCTAGTACAACTGTACTAGCATGCGCGTACTCTTAACCTATTTTTTGTATTGTATTTCTTTACTAATACCTGCACAAAGGCCCATCTAAAATTTTGTGTTTAAGTGTGTAGACAAGTATGTGTCTATATAAGAATTGTTTCAACTCTACCGAGATATGTACGTTTTTTTTTGAGTAATTTTAAGATTACAACTAATTTCACACCCATTGTTATATCTATTTTATGTGGCCAACTGTAACTAATTACTTGTCGGTTTTTTTTTTTTTTTTCTTTTTCTTACAGTGAATCACATTAACATCATATAATTGTGAAAATGGATTGAAATTTGAAATTTGAATTTTTTTTTCTTTTACTTTGCAAGCCCACGAATTTAATATAGATTCTATAACTCAACTTTAAAAGCACAGAGTTCCACCGAAAGTGCTATGCTAACTATTGCCGACAAGTGATTAGAAGAAATAGGCTCACAAATCAGAACCATAAATAAAAATAAACTATATTAAAATATAGCCACAAATCGCATCACTTTTCACTACACGTTACCGACAACTCATTTAAAAATATAGCCACAAAATTTTTATAATTTTTTTTCTTTTTTTTTTTCCTTCTCCAGTAAACATGCAATATTAAATCACAAAATTTATGGTATTCTTATAATATTCAAGGTTCATTAGTTTGCAATCTGCATAATGCTCGAAAATTTTTAATAAAATATTATATTTGTTTTGGGTAAAGTAAAATTGAATCATTGTCTAAATTTTAGGAGTTAGATTAATATAATTAATGTTTTAAGGATTAATTAACCCATAATTGAAAAACCAAAATCATAGCTTTGCTCCTACTAAATAAATTCTAGGGTAAATTACATATTTGATCCTTATCCTTTACACCGTATTTTGATTTAGTCTATAACCTTTCAATTGTGTCAATTTGGTTTCTAACATTTCTGTGTTGTGTCAATTTAGTCCATGCCGTTATCTTTTAGATGGAAATTGCTAGCGTGGCAAACGGTCAAAATAAAAAATTTGTTTATTGCCACATTGACTGCCACCTAGTTTAACATGTTAGAATAATCTTTAATGAAAAAAAAAAAAAAAGTTAAGTGAGTAATTTTTGGGATCAAAATTCCTAGCCCATGATTACTTCACATTTTTTTAAAAAAAACCCAAATCAAATATTTTTGTTTGATGTGGGTTCCAGTTAGCTCAATTAGTAAAGTTTCTGATAGTTGAATAAGAGATCTGGGTTCAATACCCACCTGCACCAAAAACTGATTGGTGTCTTGGTCTGATGATGAAGAACATCATCAGAAGCAAACGTCATAAGTTAAAACTTTCTCTAAAAAAAAAAAATTGTTTCATAAGAAAGCTTCCTAATTTCATTAAACAACAGTAAACCTAAATTAAATCCAAAATCTCTGCCTCCCTAAAATCCAAAATCCCCAACAATGAGGATGACAACACCTTCTCCCTTACAACAGTGTCTTCTCCTTCCAGCAACGCCTTCTCTATTCCAGCGACACCAGGTCTTCTCCTCGCCGGTTTGTTTTCAACCTGTCAAGCCATTCAAATTCTATCAGTACATAAACCCACTTGCTATTCTTACTCCTTTGCAATGATGGCGAGCCAATGAATAGTGGCCTTGGCAAAGACTTTCTTCCTCGTACTTAAAAAGTGCAGCACTTTCACTCCAGGCTAAAAAAAAAAAAAAAAAAAAAAAAGTCTCCCCTGCACATAATACCCAAAAGATGAAAACTTTATTATAAAATTAACGAAGAACCCATTAGTTTTTTTAAAAACCATAAATATAAAAAAGAATGAAAGAAAGATAGGCTACGTTTGTTTCAGGTGTAATTGAATTCTTGAAATTGTTTTACATCGTTGCTAGTGTTTGGCAACACAGAAAATTACGGTCAAATTGAAAATAGATTTCAGTTGACTGTAAAATACCCATCCCACACCCGTAAATCATTATACACTTTCATTTTACCTTCAAACCATTTCCACTCTCCTCAGCAAATTTCTCTCCTCACTCACTCTCATCACTCACGCCAAGCCCAAGAGCTATTGCCGGAGAGAGCTATCGCCGGTGAAGCCCAGATCCAGTCCCCGACCCACGACCCCGTCAGTCTGATCGCGCCGCTCAAACCCATCGTCGATTTGATTGCGCTACCTCAGCTCCTCTGTCGTGCTCAAACCCATCCTCGATGAACCCAGCTAAACCCGCCCTGATTTCACCACATCCCAGTCCTCGACCCACGGCCTCACCATTGTGCCTGCAAGCCCCTTTGCCAGTGAAGGTCGTTTCTCATCTACTTCACCTTCGTCCTCTCTCTCATTCATCAGACCCATCCTTCTTCCACCCATGCTGTTGCTACCTTAAACTTTTTTTTTTTTTTAATTTTTATTTATTTATTGTAAAATAACATTTTTGCTTGGGTTTTAGAGGATTGGTGGTTGGGGGGATTCATGGGTTTCAGTGGTGGTGGGTTGGGGGTGAGTTTAAGCATTGATGGTGTTCAATTGAGGGTGGTGGATCGTTGGCTATGGTGGTTTGTGGGTTTCAATGGTGGTGGATTATGGGTTTTGGTAGATGGTTTTGATATTGATTTTGAGATTAATGGGTTTTGATTTTGATTATGATTTTTCAGATTAATTGGTTCTGTGGTGGATGATGGTGGTTGGGTTTGTAGTGGTCGGTGGTGGTTGGGTTTATGGTGGTGATTGTGGTTGTTGGTTTTTTGAAAATAGGTTTTTACATGCAATACCAAACACTAAAAATACTTTTCAAGCAAATTTTCCAAAACACAAACAAACAATTGAAAATATTTTCCTTTTCGTAAAATATTTTCAGTTGAAAATATTCTACACTTGGAAAACATTTTACATATTACCAAACGATACAAGTTTTGATGTACATAGCATACTTGTATATGTAGATGTGTTCTCCAAGCAAAGAAGTTTTGGTTTCAGAGAAAACATTAGACAAGTGGGTGGGTAGTCACCAAAGAGCAAAAGGTTGAAGGGATGCTGGAGGTGAAAACTGGGTGGAGATGTTATTGTGTTCTAATTTAGTTCAAGTATTTTTTAAATCTTAATGAATACTTTAAATCTGACTTGTTGTTATTTTATGTGTATTTTAGTATTTTTAAAAAGCTGATGTGTATTGTGCCATATCAACTGTTTGTAAATAGTACAAACAGTTTGTGTCTATAGCTATGTCAGTAGTTTCCATCCAAGAGATAACGACAAGGACTAAATTTACGTAACACTAAAAGGTTAGGAACTAAATTAACACAATTGAAAGGTTAGAGACCAAATATGTAGTTTACCCTAAATTCTATTAGATGTAGAATAACCCAATGATTATTGAGTAGTAAAAAAAACAATAGAGGGTGTCGGGGGCTTTTTTTGTGCGCACAGCCACATGCCTTTGGAGGTGTGACTTTGCTAGGCCCGGATTTGTTTTGAGGAGGTTAACCCGGAACTCGACATTGGGCTGCATAGACCAATGGCTACTGGTGTATTTTTAAACTTACAAAATAGATAAAACCCAAAGTCTTAGAATCATGATAATGGTTGAAATAAATAAATAATATGTTTAGCATGATAACTTTGATTAAATGGTGAGTTGATACGTTATTATTATGTATATTGAGTGATGTCCAACATTAGAAAATAATTAATTAGGTGTCAAATGTCCAACAATGAGATGAGTCCAAGTAATATATGTCCATTAGTGGCATATCAATTTATTAATATGTATGTTTATTATTAGTGAGACCATGTCTATTAAATGGTGAGATAATAGTAAAATGATAATGAGTTAACATATACTCAATGATGTAATTTCAAAGATGGAGAAAACATTGACTTATCTTTTATGTTTCTGACTCCAGCCATGTAGCATCACTTTGTTCTTCATGTGATTTGTGGCTCCAGCCATATAATGTTGGTGAGCTTCATAGTTTGTGGCTCTAGCCTTATAATGTTAATGAGCTAATAAGATTCCAGTAGTATAATGACATTAGTTGAGTGGTATAATAATAATGAACAAAATATACTTGATAATATAAGTTTGAAGTTAAAATATAATGACTTATCTTCATAGTTTGGAGTTCCAGCCGTAGGACAGCAGTGGACTTAGACATTTCAGCAGCGTGATAGAATGAGTCCAGTGGTACAATATGATATTATGAGTCCTTCCATGGTGACTTCATGATTGAAGGGGAAAAATGGGTGCAACTGGAGGGAGAGAGAGTATGTCCAGCCGTGTGCATAGGTTGGTTAAGTTTATCCCCTTTCATCATACACTTAAATGACTTTCTCCATGTAATACTCTTTTAGTTTTTAGTCAAATATGAGTGATATTGCCTTCCATAAGAAAGGGCTTTTAGTAATAAGAAAGGGCTTTTAGTAAGAAAGGGCTTTTAGTAATAAGTTCTTGGAAGAGTGTTTGATTTGTTTTAAGATGTGTGGAGATGGTAAGGAATATGTATATATTGTGAGATATAATGTTTGTAATATGTATGAGAATTATATGTAGATACTTTGTTGGACATGGATCTTGTATATGTATAATTTGTGAGACATGGAGCTTAGAGATATATGAGAAGTATGTATGGGTATTTTGTGAGAAATGTGTTTTGTAAAATAAATGGAAGTATGAGATAGATAAGTGAAGGTTAAATGTAGTAAAGGTTGTTGCTGGGATTGTTTTTTGTATTATGACATTGGTTATGTTGCTTTCTAAGAAGGGAGATTTTGTATGAGAAATAAAGAATGAGATGGAGATGTGTTTTTGGGCAGCAAGATGATGATACTTCAGAATAATGGAGTATGGGAAAGATGGGTAATGGGTAATGGTGTTGTAATATATGTGTTGTGTTGTTACCTATGAAGAGAGATTTTGTAAGAGGGACGAAGAAAGATATGGAGATCTTTTAGAGATATGGTAGCAAGATAAATGGAGTTTCAGAATATTGAAGATGAGAGAGGGCTAATGTGTAATGGTGTGCTCTAAGAAGAGATATTTTTGTAAGGGAGATGGAGAAGTGTAAAAATGTGTATTTTGCAGCAAAATGAGTGAAGTTTCTGCATAAGAGGGTGAGATGGATTAGAGAGGGCAGAGATCAGAGAGGAGGCCCTTTAGTGTGGGGAGCAGAGAGAGAGCCCCTTGGTGTGTGGCTTGGTCCTCTTTTTATAAAGCCAAGCCATGTAACTAGATCAAAACTAGTTGAAGGGAAACTTAGCAAATCAGGAAAAAACTTTGACAAAGTAAGTGGTCTTTTGTTTTTTTGGCCAAAAGAAGAAAGTTTGAGACTTAACGGCAGAAATTATAGCTGTAACAGCTGTCAATCATAGCTGTTACAGCTGGATGATGTCATCCGAATGACATCATTTGCTTGGAGGAAAGTATTTGGCATTAAATTCATGATTTAACTAAGGATGGTGAGATAAGCTTTATGAGATTTTTCTGGTACCACAGTTGGAGCTATTGCAGAATGTGCTAGAACTGTTTCAACTTCTGCAGAAGGTGTTTTTGCTTCTGCTAGAGCTGTCTGCAGCTCAGCTAGAGCTGTTACAGCTTTAAATAGTTTTCGCTGGAGCTGTTTCAGCTTCTGCAGAAGCTGCTGTAGCTTCCACTGAAGCCGTTTTTGGTGTTTTCGGCTAAGTTTTCTCTTTTGGAAAATATATTTGATGAAGTTTTAGAGATGTAATTATGATCTTTTTGTATCTTAACCAAATCTTGGAGAGTAAGGAGAGCATTTTCATGCTAGATATGAGATATTAATATATATTTAGCCATGTGCTTGGAATTGATTTAGATGATAATAATATAATTGATATGAAATACTTATATTATATGATGAACATTAATTTTTATATAAAGAGCATCGAGAGTTTTATCATTTTAAGTGTTATGTGATATGAGAGGCTTACCTAAATGTTACCTATTGCACACTAACCCGTCAGAGTTCAGGGAATTGGGGAAAACACGCCAAGCAACATGCTTTTCTTTATCAACTTTGAACCACTAGAGCTTTACTGAACATACTTCTTGACCCTCCAAACCACGACTTTCAAAATTCCCCCGATGAGACTCATGAGCTTGGATCATGAGCCAAAAATGAGATAATGTGCCATGAGCTTGAACCATGGGCTTTGACGCCTTTTTGTGTAAATATGGGCTCTTTTGGGCTTTAAAAGAGGTTTTTCCAAAATCCATAATAATGTTGACGTTGTGCGGGTTACCAATGAAATGAAGTCATGTAATATTGAAAAATTTGTCCTCAACAGAGGGTTATGGAATAGGATATATGTCTAGATCCATATCTCTAAATATATTTGTTGATGACCATTTTGACAAAAAAATTCTACAAGCTTAGCGCAAGTGAAGCCCAATTATTTCTGGGACTATTACACATATTTTGCAATATTTGTTCCATTCTATATCTTGCAAGTTCATGCAATCTTAATGGGGATTTAAGGGAGTGTGGTTTGGAGAGTAACATTAGCCATATTTTGGCTTTTTAATGAATTTTGCTAGGTATAATTAGACTACTTGCAAAATTTGAGGATCCATAAAAAAATCACGTTTTGACCACTTTCACCCAAATGGAACTATATCTCTCTGCTCTATGTTGCTAAATTCGTGGAATAGCTTCCAATCCTATTCTAATTTGGGCCCTATGGATGTCCCAATTCCAAAGCTATATAAAACCTCTTCATCAAGTCTTGCATTAAAAACTCTCATTACACCTCAACTCAAAATTTATGAGTCGCTAAGCAGCAGAATATTAGGGGTCTAGTGTGTACGTGGCAGCAGAATAGAGTTCCTTTTCTCCCTTATAAATTTTTTTATAAAAATATACAAATTTTTAAATGATTGAGCACTTTATTTTTAAATGAGTGATGCTAAAAATACTACAAATTTTACTATAAGCATGCAAACTAGCATGTCACCAATAACTTAAAAAAGTAATTCAAACAGTTATAAATTAGGTTGTTGAAGTTCAACAATCATAGTCATTATCACATTATATTGTGAACATTTTGTAGTATCTTTAGTATTGTTTTTTTCGTATATGTCCAACATTTTGTAGGAGATAAATAGAAATTTAACCCAATTGAAACTCTAAAATGTTTCAAAAAAAAATGTTGCAAATGTATTAAATCATCAATAATGACTAATTTTCCCTAATAGTTTGAGAATTTAATTTTTGTAAACTAATTACCTATAAAGCTACACACCAAATAATAACTATCTATCTCTTCCTCTTAAAAAGAAGATATAAAATTAAAATTTAGATTACAACTTTAGTTAACTATGCATAGTCATGTATCCAAGTTAAAATAAGTTCCTTTTTTAAAAATAATATATTTTTAGTTCTTTTTGTTAAAATTTATGCTTCAACTATGATATTTAATCAATTAACCTTAGTTTAGTTAATATTATTCATCAATTTTTATATTTAATATATCTAATTAGTCTTACTTTAATTTGTATTAAATAATTTTTTAAGAAACAAACACACACAAAGGAGGGAGAAATAGGTTTTGACGTTAATTTTATTTAATTAATGTTTAAATATAATAAATCTCCATATAAATTTGTCATCTTAAACCTTAAATTATATTGGGCCAGCCCTGTAGTGGCGATGGCGAGGTTGACCCCTTTCTCCTTATGGCTAAAACAAAGTCAATTTGCCAAACTTTGTTTCCAAAGATGTGAAATAGGCATAGCCAACCCTTGAAGATGGTGCACACCCTTTGCCATTTGCGAAGACAAGATATTGACTTCTCACACTTCTCAGTATTGGAATCTTGGCAATTTCTAACCTAATCAAGCTAATCTTCGAAACACAGACAGAGATGCACAACCTTGCTTCTGAATCTGAATGTGATCAACATAAAGCAATCCAAGATTATACACTAAAATTTATGTAATACCCACATAGCCGCTTGTGGAGATATAGTGAAGAAAGATACAGCCACAAACATTCATTGCTCCCCATCACATCATATAAAATCAAGAGATGTTACCTTGGATCATCCCTTTTAAATATCAATTTGTGATAGCAGTTTTCTACAAAAAAAAATGGTTGATCATTTTGTGAACTTCTAGGAAAAATCATTGAAAATGAGAGATAGGAGAAAAGAACGTTCATAGAAAGCCTCTTTTTGACATCAATTATATATATGTCAAGCATAAAAAAACAAAAAAAAGTTAAAATAAAAGAACAAGTGACACGTTAGATGTATTATAAATTTTAGTACCATCTTACAAACTAATGTATCAAACTTTTAATTAATTAATTGTCCTGAGTCTCATGCTTTTTGAGATTGTACGTAGTTTTGTGGGATCACAAGGAGTGCACCTGCCTGCCTCAGTTGAAATTGTGTGGCACAGATCTTCTATGCCATAATTGCTCTCAACTGTTTTAGTTGAGAAGAGGCCAAAAAGTGAGAGTCTAGGCAAAAGAGAGAGTCCATGCCTCAGTAAGAGTGTGAATTTGAACCGTGGAGCTTGTAATGAACTAACCAACTTGTAGTTTTTCATACTTGGATAATGTCATTATTTGGATAGACTCATCTTTTGTGGGTGCTCTATGCACAAAAATCCTTATGAATTTGATGTTTTTCGTAATGATTGTAGACTTCCACTAAAAAAGTAATGTCACATCAATAATATTTTTGCAATAAATCTTAAGTAATAGATTGCTATTAAAAGGTAAAAAGTGATGTCAACGGTGAGCCCAGATTAGAATCAATCACAATCGATAACTTAGAACTTGTTGTGAAAATATTGTGAACATAAAATTACTCTTAAAAATTAACCTTAATTCAAGTTCAAATGAGAGATCTCTATCACATAAATAAAGAGTGGGGCTATTATTAAATAAAAAAAAGAAAAGAAGAAGAAGGTAGCTATGTTTTCATTGATTTGAAACATATCTTGACAAGGGGAAAGAAAAAAAAAATCAATTTATATTAGTTACAGCTTTTGACAGCAGAAATCTTAAATATAATAAAGTAAACAATATATCAATTTCTATACTACAAATTTTGGGAATGTAATTCCTAGTTAGAGTTAATTATTTATATATTTTTCATAGCTCTCGATCATCTGTTCAAGATTTTGTCTAGCATGCTAATGAGTCCATCTGTACCTTTTCACTAGTCCTAAAGTGCCAATAGTAACATGGTTGGGTCATTTGCATTCATATCATTGAGTTCCATATATACCAAATAGTTCCAAAATTTTTTATAATCTGCTATAGCTGAGCTATCTTGAAAAACTTAGAAGGTAAAGTGGGAGGAAAATCTCGGATATGTTGGGTTATTGAGGAGTAAGGCAACAACAATTATTTTTTAATTAGCTATTTATTTTTAAGACTGAAGAAAGCTGCTTGACAACGTGGCCTTCCTCCCAAGAGATTATTCTCAACTGCAAGTAATCATAATTTTCCACTAAGAAGATAATTTAGTATTTCTATAACACTCTTCCAGGAATCGTCCTGGCAAAACATTGACTGAAAATTATTTTTAACTATAAGGATTATATGTAGAGGATAGACCCTTCCCATGTAATTGGTTGTTTGACTGTTATGAGTCAAGTCAATAAATCTTTTTTTTTTTTTTCACTCAAAAGTTAGACTAGAAGTAATCAAATTTATTTATTAAAAAAAAAAAAAAAAAACAAAGAACCAAGAAAATTTTAATTCTTTAACAAAGTTGGCATGCAAGTGGCCACCACACTTTTTCTGTTATCTTTTAAGAAAACCCACTGAAATTGAGAGCCGAGAGAAACATTCACAAAATAAATAAATAAATAAATAATAATAATAATAATAATAATAAAATCTGTGAATTATTCCAGAAAGATCCCTAAAACAAATAGTCCAAATAGAAAATTACATGTAAAGTGTAATATACTAATCCATGCAAATGTTGAAAGTAACAAACTATCTACTACATCTTTATGCATCTATTTAAAAAGTAAATAAATAAATAAAGGCCTAATCAAAATATGAACGTGGATTCTTGAATGATCACGTCAATGTAGAAATCTAAGGCATTGAGTGAATGACCCATATTATTATTAATTATTTAGGACATATTTTGTAAGTTGAAGGAAATTATTAAAACGGATGTAGGCCCACTCTGTCTTTTTCATTGCAAAAATTAGAGTCCCTTATTTAATAGTATATTTCTCTACGTTTCAATTTTCAAACAAAATCACTTTCACGTGTTATCTATTAAAGAAAATATATGATCCTTTTGTTTTTTTCTTCACAGATTTATTCACCTCTCTCTATATTGTGAGGAAATAAAATATGAACTAAAACAATAAGCACAACAATAGTAAATGACTTGACAATAAACGACAAGGGTGTCATGACTTGACTCAATTATCCTAACTACTGCCTTCACAGATTTATTGTCCATAATTTCATTCCCCCTTCCTTGCTGAAATAATACTGTTGGGGAGTCTTCAACTGAATAGTACGTAAGTATAATATATAACAAAACCATCTAACCCAAAAGACATAAATATATGGGTTTAAGGCCAACTATATTATATCAACTACTTACTCTTTTCATTCTTGTTCAAAGTGGAAATTTACTCATAAACGTGTATTCCCAAGTCTTCCACCATTGACTTGACTCAATTCTCATACTTTGTAGTTTTGTTAGATTCTAAAAGTTTAGAACAATTGGCAAACCATGAGCACAAACTTGTCTAGATATAAATTCCTAGATCTATAGGTTTGATTAGACAATGCTCAAGGTGTTACAAGTTAGAACACAAGAACATACAAGCTGCAGAAAGAATAATTCAAATCCTATGAAATCCGACCAATTGAAAATTAGATCTGATCGATCAAAAATCATAGAAAATCAGATTCTACAAAATTTTAATTAAGCCCAACAGCCCATTGGCCCATTAAGTGATTATGGTTTCAGATCTAATTCTCCTAGTGTATAAAAGAAACCCTAAGCCACATTTTGAAGAGATTTTGGAAGTGCTCTTGTGAGATTTAAAAGGTATTGTGCCTACCTCTTTCAAAGTCACTACCGGAAATCATTCTCATATCATTAGATATGGTAGATTTGAAGTTGTTGCAACAAGATCAACGATTACTGATGATCTAAACCTTCAAGGGTGGTCTTGGAGTCACAAACTAGAGAGTTTGTATTGCTAAACCTTTGAGTAAGATTTCAAAGTCACAAGCGTAGGTGCTTGTGTTGTAGTAAATTCGAGAAGAGAAGGAGTCCATAGATTCGGAGCTTGCATATGGTCGTGTCAGTAAGTTACTACATGAGGTAGCAATAGATTTAGGGTTAAATTTGATTGTAAAAACTTCAATTCTCTTATAGTAGATTTATTGTACCGTAAGTATAGCTAAGTCAAATCCTCCCTAGGTTTTTATCTTGAAACGGTTTGTTTTATCAGTTTTCTTGGGTTGTCATATCGTAGTGTTATTTACTTTTCTACTGCTATGCATAATATGATTTATTATTGTTTAGCCTAGATCTGAATAATTAACCTAAGTAATCACTTAACTAATATATTAGGTTAAACAATCTGGTTTTAGGGGTTTAAATGAACAAATAAGTTTGTGTATAACTGTCACAACAATGAATAGAGGAGTAATACTATTACTATATTTTCAAAAAGGGATGGACCTTGGTGGATAGCTTACTATGGGGTTTGATTATTGTAGTTCAACTTCACGAGCCCAAATGTTGCATTGAAGAAGAGTGGATAAGTTTGATAGAAATCAAGGAGTTTGTGAGGTCCACCCCCGATGTGACCATCAGGAGCTTGTCCAACTGATGAGTTAGACAAAAATGGAAAGAAGCATATAAAAACCTAATCAACCAAGAATAAAAGAACAAAGAGAGATGAGAGAGCGAGACTAGACAAGAAGAGAGACGAGAGTTTGTCTCAATTCCCACATCATTTGAAACACATTTGGGCTTGTCTAAGGGTCATATCACATATTCATACTAACTCACTTCATTCTTAGAAATCTAGATTTTTGGGTTGGGCTAAGGTCATATCGATTTTTTTTTCTTTTTTTTTTTTTCTATATTTGAAAAGAATAGCTTGTTGTTAAGTGTGTGGTATTGGTGTTAATAGGGTCTATTCTATTTACAGGCTTATTGGGCCTACCAAGTCCCAAGTGTAATGGCCCTAATTAATAAAATGTTGGTTCAGTTTCTTATGTTTAATGAGGCACATGATTCTAATGACTCTTATTGGTAGTTGATCAAATGGGTTGGAGTTACATTTACTATTGGGTCAAATGAAAGAGTTTCAAAGAGAGTTAATGGGCTTAATATATAGTCCATCTAGTGTGAGAAAAATTACCATTGTGCTACCATAACTCTATTTTTATAACTCAAAAACAATTTTTTTTTTTTTTTTTTTTTCATTCTCTATCACTCATAACTCAATTTGTTGAGATATAAGTGATGGAAACAGAAACTGATCCAAACAAGGGGTGCATGCATGGGACCCATAGTTTTTGAGTGATGATAAAAATAGGGTGATGAGTAATTGAAAACACTAAATCCAAAGAATGCCTCATTCTCTTACTTACTAATAACGTAAAATACTTATTAATTCATCTCAAAAAAAAAATTTTAATTAATTAGTGATTCAATTCTTTTTTACCAAAACACTAACTTCTCACTCTAAGACTCATTAGCCACAAGAAACTTATCTCATTTAATTTTTCAACTTATTTTTTTATAATTAATTCATTTAAGTCATTTTTTTAATTATAAAATGCTCCAAAAGACGCCTTTGTCTTTCTTTAAAAAAGAAAAAGAAAAAAAGAAAAAGAAAAGATAAAAGAAAAAAAAGATGCCTTTAAATTATGCTTAAGCGACAAGATGCCTTTATCAAATGCCGTGTGAAAATTTCTCAAAAGATTCTCAAAATATATATATATATATATATATATATATATATATTTATATATATATATATTTATCCCAAAAAAAAAAAAATTGTGGTCTATACTAAAGAGTAAATTGAACAAAAATACTCCAACGGGATATATAGCTCTCGATCATCTATTCAAGATTTTGTCTAGCATGCTCTTGAATCCATCTGTACTTTTTCACTAGGCCTAAAGTGCCAATAGTAGCATGGTTGGGTCATTTGCATTGATATCGTTGAGTTCCATGTATACCAAATAGTTCCAAAAATTTTTATAATTAGATATAGCTGAGCTAACTTGAAAAACTTATTAGAAGGTAAAGTGGGTGGAAATTTTTGGATATGTTGGGTTATTGAGGAGTAAGGCAACAACAATTATTTTTTTATTAGCCATTTATTTTTAAGATTGACGAAATTGACTAGCAACAGTGGTGGTAAAGCACAAAAGCTGCTTGAAACAATGTGGCCTTCCTCTCAAAAGATTATTCTTGACCGCAAGAAATCATAATTTTCCACTAAGAAAAGAAGATTGTAAGGGCAGGCTTTGGTTCCTAAGCCCAAACGAGGGAAGGACTCAGGCCCAAGGAGCCCAACATAATGAATTTCTAGAGAGTGGGCTGAAAAACTAGGCTTCCATGGATTGGACAACGCTTACAATAGACCAAAGATAATAAGAAAGCAAAGACGAACAAAAGAAAACAAATCTTTTGCAAAGAAATCCCTCCTCAACAAAGTCCAAGAAGAGTAATTCTTAAATATATCCCCCCAAGACTTGATCATAGTTTTCAGTTTCTCATGCTATAGTGTTCCCTCCATAGAATTCCTGATCCCCTTCTCCTGGAGGGTCTCTCTCATTATATAGCACCCTTTAAATGATCTTGATCTTCCATTTGTTGATCGTCCAGGCCACTACTTGAGTGCTTGTCCCATTAGACACATTTCCAAACTCCTTGTGATTGCGGCAATCAAGGCAATACTGTTCAGGGGTCTTCTCCACATAAATGCAGTCAAAAAGTTTGGTGGGAGGTATTAAATGCGGTGACAGCCATCATCACTTCGATCTTGTCAGGGCCAACTCTTTCTTTAAAGTAATCAAAGAAAATTTTTATAAGAGTGGAAGTAATCAAATTTATTTATAAAAAAGAAAAAGGAAAGAACAAAAAACCAAGAAAATTTTTATTCTTTAATAGAGTAGGTATGCAAGTGGTCATCTCTCTTGTCCTGATATCTTCTAGGAAAATCAACTGAAAATAAGAGCTGGGAAAAAAACACATTCATAAAAAGCCTCTTTGTGAGATCAATTATACAATGTATTTTTACCAATTCAAACTAAAAACTATGCTCTTTTAAAGGTAGGAATCAGATGAAGCAAAGGGGATTAATCTCCAAACACCATTTTTTTCTTTAAAAAATTGAACAAGCCAACTTATGCGGGAGAAAATGGGCAAATGCCCCTTTCAAAAAAAAAATCTAGCATTTTGCCCCCTTTCCCAAACTAATTAGGGAAATGCCCCTCTTTTGAAACTCGATTTTCTCAAAATCGAGTTATAAAAAAAAAAAATTTTCTGGAGCCCTATAGTAGCGTTTTAAAAAGCCTATAGTGACGTTTTAAGGACCTATAGTGGCGTTTTGTAATCTGATCTCCATAAAGTCGAGTTACATGCAATTTTTTTTCTTCTTTTTTTTACCTATAGCTTGACTTCATGGAAATCGGATTACAAAATGCCACTATATGTCCTTAAAACGTCATTATAGGATCCTTAAAAACATCACTATAGGGCTTAACTTGATTTTGAGAAAATCGAGTTTCAAAAGAAAGGCATTTCTCTAATTAATTTGGAAAAGAGGGCAAAATGCTGGATTGTTTTTTTGAAAAGGGCAAAAGCCAATTTTTTCCAACTTATGCGTGTTCAGCATATAGACTTTGGTAGTACCAACTTAATTGGTACCTTACCTTCTTAATAAGTAAAAAGTTTATGATTCCAAATCTTCCAATTCTTCACCCGTGATCAATAGTTGATTTCTGAATCTTTAGAGCTAAACTTCTAGATTTTTTATGAATTAAAAAGTGAAACAGATATGATTATATTGGATTTGGTTCTTTTCAAAGTATGTACACAATTGCATTTATCTTTGACCTTTTGAACAAATGCCAAACCAAGTATGTACACAACAAATAGACTCTTGACTTTGCTTTCTTGGTTTCTTTAAACGTGTTACATGGGAAGAACTTAATTAGTGCTATATTAACAAAATAAAAGAGAAGAAAGAGAAAGTTCCGTAGTGGACTAGGAGGTCTAATTATGAAACTTCTTCTTCTTGTCCTAATTATTTAAGCAAAAGCTAAACTTTATAATTACCCAACAAGTGGACAAGAAAGTCCAATTAAGAAACTTCTTCTTCTTAATTATTTAAGCAAAAGCAGAACATGATACTTACCCAACAACTAGAGTAATGAGGGAATATTACTTTAGTTGGTTGGAAAGAGTAAATGGGGGAATATTGGTGGGACCTAGATCAACTGAAATGTTTTTACCGAAAGAATACCGGGGAGAAAGAGGTTGACTAAAAAAAACCTATGTGCATGGCTTTTTCTTATTTTTATTATACCAAATTGATTTTCTTTTTTTTTTCTTTTTTTTTTTTTTTTCGTGTTTTTCATTCGTTTTTTTTTTCCTTCTCTTTTTCTACTTATATTTGTTTTGGATTCTTTGGCTTTTTTTTTTCTTTTTTGAATTTATAAAAAAAATGCTAAAATGCAAAACTCATCATTTTAGTTATTCTAGAATTCATTTCAGTCTTTCTAGAATTCATTTCAGTCATCTAAGTTTGCATTTGTTCATTTTAATCCTCTAAGTTTTAGATTTAATCAATTAAGGCATTTCCGTCAACTTTTGCTAAATTAAAAAATATAAAAATTTGGAAAATATTTTTTAGTACAAAATTTTAAAATGATTTTAATGTGTTTCTTTCATAGCAAGTCATATGATGAAAACACACTTACGATTACATTTATTTAAGAATAAAGTTTAGTTCCAAAACTGGTTGTAACTCAATAAAATAAACATTACTACATATTTTAAAAATCTAACCGTTAAATTGCATGTTCTCTACGCTCTTAATGCACATGTCAAATTTTGTGTCAATTGAATACTTATTTACTATATGATCTATGAGTTTATATTTTAAATTACAAAAATCTTGCAATTTAAACAATTTATTGATGACATAACTATTGATCTTTAATTTTCTAGAAACTATGCAAGCATAAAGGATATAAGAAGAAGATGTAATCCAGTAATGGATATCAAAATTCACATCCAATAAAAAGATATGGAATAAAGTTGTAACCTTAGGCTATAACTAATTTTGTAACTAAACTTTCTCATTAATTTATATTGTAATATTTACATTTAATCAAAATGTTATAACATTCTATAAAATAAAATAAAAAATAAAAAATGTTATAACATAAAATGTATTACCTACCTTTTATTATTATAAAAAGCCTTTTGTCATTAAAAAAGGGGTAAGTTAGATGATGAAAATAATTTTTCAACAGTAATACCTTTTTTTTTTTTTTTTTTAGGAGAAGATACTAGTTTGTTTAGGTAGATTTTCATGTCCAATGGGCTCTTGGCTCTCTACCCTTTGATGGGCCGAAGTGAGAGTTTAAAGCGGTGGAGCCTATTTTGGTTTAGAGCCGTTGTTATGGACGAATATGCCCTTGGATCATAGCACAGGACTAGGTGGCAACTTTTTTTTGAGAAATAATTAAAACATGCTGCTAACCCTGCAACTTGAATCCTTTCTCCCCTGGACCCCCAAGCACTTTGTACATGGGGAGGTGCCAATTCAACTACAAGGCCTTTGGCGATCAGGTGGCAACTAAAAGTGGTAAAAGGGAAAATTGGGGCATTTAATTTTTTCAACGTATTTTACTCGATATATATATATATATATATATATATATATATATTTAATATTGATTACCTGTAACTCATTGTCTTTCTTCTTATTTTTAGTTTCTTTGGTTGCGACTGGGGTCATTTTGGTTTAGTGATTTGTGTTACTTATTTGTGCAAATTAAAGAAAGCTCTTGTGGTCATGCAATACTTAACTTCTCCATCAATAAACCTATATAGAATTAGTGTCCCTCCTATTTTGGCAAGAATTTTCGTCTTCTAGTGCCAGCAACTCCCTGTACATGTGGGATTGCTTGCCTGGCCAATTCCCCTATTGTGAATTCTCTTTTTCTATCCATATATGCTTATAGCTCTCAACCATCTTTTCAAGATGTCTAGCATGTTCTTGAGCCCCATGTGTACCTTTTCACTGGGCCTAGCTAAAGTGCCAATGGTAACATGGTTTGGACATCTGCATTGATATGATTTTGTTCCATGTAAAACAATTTGTACCAAAATATTTAATAATATGATATAGCTAACTTGAAAAACTTAGAAGGTGAATTAAGTGTGCAAAGTTGTGATTTCCAACTAGCCTTTGTTGGCTTTAGTTCCATACCAAATTTGGTAGTAATTCAATCAATCATTTCCCTGTATTTATGTAGATTTAATTGTAAGGGATGAGTGTGAGAGATTGGTGAAAAATCAAGCTTGCTATGAAGATCAGTGCAATTTTGCGACTAGCTCGTGAGTAAAGGAACCCGCGAAAAAGCCACGTGTGAAGCACATGACTAGAAGCTGAATAGTCATACCAGCTTGTCATTTTGCGAGTACCTCGTGAGAAAGGTCATCTCGCGAGGTACCTGCGAAACTCTCTATTTGGCAAAAATAAAGAGTGATTTCCTAAATTCTTTACACACACTATATATACCCCTCATTACCCATGAAATTGTAAGGAGTCATTTTTAGAGAGAAAGCCCTAGCAAAACACTTAAGAGTTAGAGATTGTCATATCCACAATTCTCTACACAAATTCTCTTGGTTTTCCTTTACTCCTCCCTCTCTATCTATGCATCCTTGAGAGGTTCTTAGCCCAACCACTTACCTCACCCATCTTGAGTCTTGAGAGAAGTTTTGGTGCATTTGGAAAGTATTGAAAGAAGCCATTAAGTGGCGGATGCAATCGGGCGGAATTGTAGGATCTAGAAAGCTAGAGAAGACAAGACTCCAAGAAGTCTGTTGGTAGCAGGAGTTTGGAGGGCTCAAGTACATTGGATAGATTAGGCTTGGAGGGCCTTTTTGATATTCATGTAATCCAACTTATTCACTAATGGATCGATTTCGGCTTGGAGGGCCGCGGAGAGGCTTTTTTGCCAAGTACTTTAGTTTTCTCTTCAATAGCACGTCTCGGTATTATCTTGTATTTGCATCTCTCTTCCCTACTCTTTAGGCTTTACATTTATTGCTCATTGTGTTTTATTATGGTTTAGAGTAGTGTTACCGGTTTATTGCGTGTGCTTTACTCTTGTTCCGCACTTAGATAAATTAGAGTAAAAGCAAGTAAGCTGTATTTTAAAATTGAGAACCTAAACATGCATTAGTATTTTCACACTAATTGAGCTTTCAAAGTGGAAATTCTCACATGTTGGGTTCTTTATGCCACCATCGACAATTTAGTAACTACTTAACTTTACATTACTTTTACCAACCATGTTTGAGCAGATACTAACATATTGTTGTAACTGTTCCATTATTCTACTTTTGACCTTACAAGATGTTGTATTTTCGTAAGCTTTAGTGTTACTTCTTTTACGGTCGGTCTCTCATCTTCCTTATTCTTGACACACCTCAACGCAAGATCTATGAATACTTGAATGTCTTCATTGCTTTCTTTGCTTAGCACCACATCATCAACAATTTGCAATACACAGTTCTCTTCCATTGACAAAACAAAGCCATCAACCAGATTCATATGCCTTATTAACATTTCTAAGGGATTTTGACCAGTTAAGACTTCCTTGAGTACAACTCCAAAACTATAAACATCACACATTTTTGTAACTTGTAATGTCTCTTAATATTCAGGGTCAACATATCCAAAGGTTCCCTCAACTGAATTACCTTGAAAAAAGTCTTCTCCGGGTGCAACTGAAACATAAAACTAAAATTAGATAGTTTGGCAGTGAAAGACTCATCCAAAAATATACTTTTTGAAGATTTGATATTCAAATGTATTATTGGTCTTGACCTATCACAGTAACAAATAGCATAGGATGTGTCCACAAAAATTCTCACGCGGTTAAGTCACAAGATCAGGCAAGAAACCCATTTGCCTTTACCATAGAGATTATATACGAGAGTGCTGTTGCAGATGAGCTTAAAAACCAGGATAGGAATTTAAATTTCGAGGCAACAACCATAGAGTCTCAAAACATTCTTGTGGCTAATCAATTGTTTTAGTGCAACTTGATTTAAGAAGAAATCTATTGTCTTCCTAGGTTTTGAACCCTAGACCGGACCGTACGGTTTGACCGGAAAAACCGCAAACCTCTCAGTTTTGCGGTTTTTTTAGCTTCAAGAACCGTTCCATGTGAAAAAAGCAGGGACCCGTGCGAACCGTGGTCGGACCATATGATTCTCAGAACCGTGACTGGTTTTTGAGGTTCTGACGGTTTCTTTTTGTTTCAGCTTTTTCGGTGAATTTTAGCCAATACACCGGTATGAAGTTATGATCAGATCTAGAAGAAATGAAAGAACACAAAGAAGAACAAAGATTGGAAGGAAATCTGATAATTTCAGATCTTGAATAAAGGGATTTGTGAGGAAAAAAAAAAAGAACTAGAGAAGAAGAAGACAAGTTCCTCAAAAAAAAAAAAAAAAAAAAAAAAAAAAAAAAAAAAAAAAAAAAGAGAAGAAGAACATCGATCACGCCTTTGTCTTCTGCTCCTGCTTCTTCTTCTTTCTTTCTTCTTTTTTTTTTTTTTTTTCTTCTTCTCTTTCTTTTTTCCGTTGAAGGAGATCACTCTGTAATTTCCTCTTTTCCATCTTCTGCTGCTGTTGCTTCAATGTGTTCTCTTTCTTTCTTTTCTTACTTTTGTTACTCCTTTTGAATTCCCAAGTCCCTAACGTGCCTAACATTGGAATTATGAAAGGTTTTAATTTTTTAATAAAAGCAAAAAAATTTCAGCCATTAGATTTAGATCTTTTCTTCAGCTACCCAACATGACGTGACAATGCATTGGTAGGTGCATTAAATATTTTAAGCATTTTTAAGAAGAGTAATGCTCTAGGCATAAATTATTTTACAACATTTTTACAAAATATTTTTCTAATAAAAAACATTTTTACAAAATGTTGATGTGGCCAGCCTCTTATTGGTTTTCATCCAGACCCACCATTAATATCACATTTTATTTATCAATAATCACTCACCACATCAGTAATTTGTAAAAAATTTTGTAAAATAATTTGTATCTCTAGCATTATTCTTTTAAGAGTAATGTAGTATCACAATATTTTACACAATTTTTTGCTATAATTTGACACATGGCAAAGTGTGAGTAATGAAAAAAAAAAAAAAATTATGGGTCTACATCTCTACCATTCACATCTCGTCACGTAGTAAATTGTGACAAAATTTGTATAAAATGTTGTGGTACTATTATTGTTCTAATTTTAATTAATATTTACAGTTAAATATATAATAATTTTTAAATAATTATTTCAATTTAAAATTATTAAATAATTTATTTTATTTTATTTGAGTGTCTTTCTTCTTCTTATTATTATTATTACAAATTTGACTAATCAATATATAAATAAATAAGTAGATATTATATTTAAATTTGCTTAGGATTTGATATTTTTTTATTTGTCTTGTAAAAGTTATGATATGAAAATATATATTTGAAATATAGATATTTATATTTAATTGGATTATTTTAGTTAAATTTTCAATTTATACTAATTTAATATTTTATTTATATTAAAATAATTATTAAATTAATTATGACGTCATCACGGTTCGACCCCGGTTTGACCTCAAAAACCTTGAACCTCTCTCTTTTATGGTTCAATGAATGGTCCGGATCTGAAAACCTTGTTGTCTTCTCAAAGGACCGAAGGCTAAGAGGGCCTTTAACTTTAATAGCAACTTGCTTATCATCTAGATTTCCTTTGTAGACAGTTGCAATTTCAGTACCAAGTATTAGATTAGGATCATAGTTATTTGTAGCTTGTTGGATGTCCTTGGCAGAGAAAACCCTGATCGTCTCTATATCTCTACCTTGGTTGCAGGAGATTTGCTTCTCTAGTAAGATTGCTCCATTGCCGATGAAGTACTCTTCTTTGGCCTCGAATACCTGCATTGCTTTCTACATCTTGATTTTCTTCTCTGTCAATAGAATCATTGAACAAGTGACTATCAATTCATATATTACATCTCAGATTTCTTCTATACAAATCAAAGAGTACATAATCTCCAAAAAAAAAAAGATAGTGGAATAGTTTCTTGATGTTATTGTTAATTTGGAATTAAAATACATTAAGATTTTCTCACCTTTTGTCATCACCATTATGCTATTCCAGAGACTCATAACCTGCAGTAAGAGAGTCTTCAGGCGAATCTTAACCTACATCAACAAATAATAGTATAGTAAGCACATGTATCTTTTAACTAAAATTACCTCTAAAATAAACTAGAACTAAGTCTTTGCTAATCATGATATATTTACATAACAATAAGCAATTGGTCTAAATCCATTTTCAGTGGATAGTTAACTCTCCATAATTCATATCATGAGTAGAAGAGAAAATTCACATTTGGAATTAAAAGGGGGAATTTCAAGTACCTTCAGAGAAAGGCCACCAAAGTTGAATCAAATACTCATTAGGGAGCAATCTTAATCTTAATCTTACCAATAACCTAAAATTCTTAATTGATGCTAATAACAGTTTTGTTGCAGGTTGTACTAGAAAGCAGCGTTACAATTTTGGTCATACTCTGCATGTAGTATTAGTCATAACTTGATGCTTCATGACAAACCACCGCACAGGCAATCCAAAGTCCAAATCCAAATCCATTCTCCAGCCACAAGTTGTTAAAGCCTCACTACAAAACGCGGGGGCCTTGGGCCGCGTTTTTTAAGCCGCGGCCATAGAAAACGCGGCCCAAGGTGCGGCTAAAGCCCCGTTTTCAAAAATGCGGCCCAAGGCGAACCTTAAGGTCGCGTTTTCTACGCGGGGCCATAGACAGGTTCTGAGGCAGCGTTTTTTTGGGATAAAAACGCGGCCTAAGGACCTCCGCATTTTATTTTTTCTGAAACTTTTTTTTTTTTTTTTTTTGGTCTTCTTTTACTATGGCCGCATTTTTAAAATGCGGCCCAAGGTTGAGCCTAAAGCCCCGTTTTAGAAAACGCGGCTTCACAGAGCCTTAAGGTCGCGTTTTGAACGCGGGGCCATAGACAGGTTCTGAGGCCGCGTTTTTTTAGATAAAAACGCGGCCTAGGGACTGGTCCTGAAGCCGCGCGTTGAAAACGCGGCTCTAATTCTGTTCTGAGGCCGCGTTTTCTTGATCTAGAAACGCGGCCTAAGGACTTGTTCTGAAGCCGCGTGTTAAAAACGCGGCTCTAGTTCTAGATGGGGCCACGTTTTTGAAACGGGGCTTCAGATTTCCCCTATAGCCGCATGTTAAAAATGCGGCTTTAGGGGAAGTATAAATACCAATGTTCACTCTCCAACCCATCTACTCTCCAACCCATCAGATTTCAAGCGCTCCATCCAATCTACGATCTGACCCCTCATCACCTCCAACCCATCCGATCTACTCTCCATACGCTCCATCCGATCTGACCCCTCATCACCCTCCATCCCCGGTCGACGAAATCACCACCGTGTCCGATCGATCCGAGGTCGCAGATCCAATCTTCGAGAGACTCAAAACCCTCAAATTAGTATGTCTTTTCTTCCCTTTGTTTTTAGGGGTTTTGTATTTAATAATTTTATTGGTTGTTCTCTTCTTCTTATTATTTTTCCTAAGTTGTTTTCGATGCGTAATTTGTAGACAACACCAATATTGACGTCACCACCGGCTGAGAGTAGCTTAACTGACATACTGGTGAGGAAACCTTCGTCTTCTTCGTCTCCAGGTGGGCTTCCTTTCGAATTATATAGCTAAATAAAAAAGCTCTCTTTATATTCTTCACTGATCTGACCCCTCATCACCCTCCATCTCCAACCCCTCATCACTAATTATTGAATTAATTTAAGAGTAATTTGTGTATTAATTTAAGAGTAATTTGTGTATTAATTTACTAAAAATGGAAAATAAAAGACTAAGTAATTTGTGTATTAACTAGTTCATAGTAATTTGTGATATAATATTATCTGTTTGCTTTTCTGTACGTAGTTGCTGCCTTTTCAAATTTTCTTTTTGATCTTGGAGTTTATTTTAAGTATATTTTAAAGGTGAATTCTACAGTGTAAAGTATTACTCATTCAGAGACATAATGGTTTTTTTACCTTACCTTTATATGTTTTCCATTTTTGTCTTTGCGTGAATACCTTGCATTTCATGTGTTAGACATAAGAAAATTATCCTGGGTCTAGAATTTTTCCCATTAATTAAGTATTTCCTTCCTATTATATATTATTCCAATCATATATTTTCATGCTTGGGACTGAACAGTACACATTGCACCAGTTCTCTTTCCTGTTTGGTTTGTTTGGTTCATTATGAAGTAGAAGTAAATGTGGATATCATAATGACGATGCTGCTTTAGACTTTAGCATGATAAGTAGTTGTGATGTCACCATCGTTTGTTGCCAATGAAAGAGCATTAGATGCATGTCCTTTTCAAACCACATTACTGCTTGTGGCATTTCTGCAGTGTGTGGACAAACTTGCAATTGCATGCATTCATGAACGCGCATGATGTACCTGCTTCCGCTGTTATCCTTGTATGGATATGTTTTCAGCTTTGAATTTCAATAGACCCTTATCCAACCTTGTTATCTGTTTTTATCATATTGCAACTTAGTGTCACAGGTTTTGTCTAGATTTTTTGCAGGAATAGATGCAGAATTCTTTAGTCACTGCTTAGATTCGTTGATGACTTATAATGCACTACTTTAGTGCTTGCATAATACTTTTTGTTATTAAACTAATTGGAGAAATTCATTCTGCCTTATGCTCGATTTGCTATTTGTTTATCTTTGTCTCCCTCAGTGTATGCCTTACCGTATGAACTATACATTGTATTGAGTATCTTTACAATTGTTTATTACTTCTTTTTTATCTTGATGTTTTTTTAATTTTACACCTTTTTCATATATAATTTAGCCATAATGTCATTTTGTGCTTACCAGGATGGTTGTTGTCGGATGTTTATTTGGCTTCTGATGATACTTTATTCCTTGAGATGCTATGGTGTGTTGCTTGAGATTCTATGGGTGTATGTGACTGAAACCTTTTGGCTGTGATCCAGCATACAAATGTTGACTAATCTGGATTAAACAAAGGTGTCCATATTCAATGCTTGCTTGGATTTCTTTTCACCTCACATGCTGTCCGCTTTTGATGTCTGAAAATTGAATTATAATAACAAGGATTTTGTCATGTGGATTGCATTATATCTCAGCAATGCTTATAATGTTATTGGACTAGATTTGTGGCATTCAATGCTTGCTTGGAATTTCTGTTTTAATTAAGAATAGGCCCTACCTTTCTTGCTTTATTAGACGCAGTGCACACCTATGTCCATGCATGTTTATTTTAAGATTATTGGATAGTTGCATGTAGGATAACTCCGAAAAACATATATTCTCTTCCTAATACAGAAATACACACAATTTGACAAAATTTAAAGTTTTACAAGAAAGATGCATTAGCAAGCTTTATTCTTCTTAGTCTATCATTCCTACCTTGACTAGTCTGTTCAGATCCATAGCCGATCCCAAATTTTGCTACTAAGGCTTGTTGTTGTTTGTAAAATTCCATGCTGGCAGTAGGTTTGAGTAACAAAACAATCTCCAACACCCCCCCCCCCCCCCCCCCCCCCCCCCCCCCTCCTCTCTTGTGAATGAGGAAAATAAAGGGCATTGAGGAATTATCTAATATAGCCTGTCAATGGTTCTTAATTTTTGGGTGTGTCCCTAGTTCCCCAAAGTACTGCAGGTACGATACCCATTCATAGATCTTAACTAAAAAAAACTTTTTTTATTTCATGCATCTTCATGAACTCATTAGGTTGTTGTATAGTCAATTTTAAATCTGAACTTTGTTGAGGAGTGACTTGTTGCATTTAATCTAACTTTTACGACTGTAAGAAAGAGGGAAGTTTAAAGTGTTTTGCTGAATTTTGATCATATGATAGTTAATCCTAATAAACAGTGAGAATTTATTGTACTTTCCAACTCCACCTCCAATTGAGAGCATGACCTTAAGTCCAAATTTTTGGCAAAACTTTATATCTTCACTAAGAAAGGTGCACCCATTGGATGCTGGGTTGCAATGACCATTAAGGTTGATTTCTGGGGTTTGGCCATTGCCAAATACGTTTAGGTTGGTAGTTGATAGGTTTCCCTCACTGACATTTAGACCCCAGTAGGTGGCGATGCTACCAGCATGAGAGGTTTTGATTAGGGTCATAAGGAATAAGAGGGAAAAGACTAAAGGAGTAAGTTGAAGATTTCTAGCCATTTTCGCTTGTCCCAATCTAAAATCTTGTGTCTCATGTGCTTTCATAAGACAATAAGAGGCTCCTTTTATAGAATTCAAATTTCAGAGTTAAGTTTGGAAACGTGACCAATCGTTTCAGTTTTAATACAAAACTTAGTCAAATAGGGTTGTATACTGTCTCAGTTAAAAGTTGTATGCTGGATCACACCTTCTGACGTTTTCAACATAAACCTGTTGAATTATCAAATAATAAAAAATAATAAAAACAAATAAATAAATGATCTAGGATCCATCGCTACATTGAACCTACAAAAGGACACATGTATAAGCAATTTTTTTTTCCTTATATTTTAATTTGCTTTAGTTTAATTTAAGTTTATACTTGTGAAGTTCATTTCTAGAAACTTGAATTCTGACCTTTATTCCTTTCCCCCACATTCCAAAAGTATTCATACTTGTGGAATGATCATAATACCAAAGGAGCGCATTGAAAATTTCTCAATTTTTTTGAAAGCGTAAATTTTGGGCTTTTAGACTTAAATCATGGATAATTATTAGGAAATTAAGAGTAAATTATTTCCTCAGCCTGAATTATATATAGTTCTAATATATATATATATATAACCAAAACCTCTAAAATTACTACAATTTTCTACGTCACCACTATTTCTTTTTCTTTTTATTTTAGATTTTATTTTATTTTATTTTAAGTTTTCTATCTTATATATTTATTATTTCTCTTTATTTTAAGTAAAACTCTATTAGATATATGTTTCAAGAGCTTGAAAATTCTACTTCAACTAAAATTCTATAACAAAATTTTCAACAAATATAAACTCCTACCAAGGTTGAAACCCTTAATACTCACTCAAATTTTCAGCATTATTTAAATAAAAAAAAAACAAAAATTCTAATTTTATATTTGTAACACCATCTTTACTATTTATTTTGAAGAACCTGAGTCCAAATTTTTGAAAACTCAACACACGGTGAAAACCTTAAGCGTCAATTGCTGCCTTCCTTCTCTCTCACTCCAATCCAATCTCTTATCTACCCAAAAAACCCAAACGTAACTATTCAGCTTTCAAATAGTTGAAATTAGAACAATATTTAAACTAGAACATTTTAACATTTGAGCTAAAAGTTTTCCGTGTATCACACGGATTAGCGACTAGTTAATTAAAATTTCCTTATTACTAAATTATTACGTAATATTGGTTGGGACAAGAGCTTTGTTGGTTTGTTGGCACCTTCTACATTTTCAACATGATGCTTAGGGATCAAATCTCCTCTCCTAATTATTGAATTATAAAAAAAAAAAAAAAAAAAAGGGTCCAAGATCCATTTTTGTGCCATAATTCAGGGGAGGCTCCTTTGATCAAGCTTAGGTTAAACTAATAATGCATATCTCTACAAGTGCTTTGTAGGTTTGTTGACACCTTATGACGTTTTCAACAAGCTTAGGGATCAAATCTTCTCTCTTAACTATTAAATTATAAAAAATAAATGAATAAATACAAAACAAATAAATAAATGGTCCAAGATCCACCACTGCATTGACCCTACAAAGGGACACATGTATAAGAATTTTTTTTTGACTGATATAGAACTCTATTTTAGTTTAATCTAAGTGAATGTGTGTGAAACTTCTTTCTGGAGACTTGAACTCCGACCTTTGTCTCCCCCCCCCCCCTAATACCCAACAAGTATTTATATTTATGGAGTGACCATCACGCCAAGGAAGCGTAGTGGTAATTTCTTAATTTTTTGAAGGCATAAACTTTGGGCTTTTAGACTTCAATCATGGATTATTATTTAAGAATAAAAAAAGGATATTAATGCCACAGCTTGAATTATATATAGTTCAAGTTAATTAAAATTTATTGATTGCTACATTATTACATAACATTGGTTCGAGACAAGAGCTTTGTAAGTTTGTTGGCACGTTCTAACATATTCAACATGATGCTTAGGGTTCAAATATCTTCTCTTTTTACTATTGAATTATCAAAAAAAAAAAAAAAAAAAAAAAAGGTCCAGATCCACCATTGCATTGACCCTACAAAAGGATACAACATTTATAAGCTTTTTTTTTTTTTTTTTTTTTTGATATAGAATTTTATTCTAATTTAATCTAAGTGTATGTTTGTGAAACCCATTTATAAACACTTGAACCTTGGTCTCTGTCCCTCCCCCTTACTCATACCCCACAAACATTTATATTTGTAAGATCCAATCAAGAGTTAGTCTTTTTATTTTTTTATTTTTTTTAAATCTCTTTAAAAAAATTATTTTCAAGCGCTTTCTCAATATTTTTTTAAAAGGACCCAAAATTATCTTTGATCATGCCATCCATTTTTTTTTTTTCATTTGTCTTTGATAGATACTTCCCTTTTTTTCCTTTTGTTGCATTGTATGTAACGTAGTTGTGGTCCTTTATTCTATTATCATTCTTTTTTTTCTTTTCTTTTTTTGATGAGTTCTATTATCATTCTTTGTTGAATACTTAAATAAATGTATAAATAAAAATTAAGTTCGTGCACAAGGCATGTAGTTTAATTCAATTTTTGCGCCATAATTCGTGGGGAGGCTCCTTCAATCAAGCTTAGGTTAAACTAATAATGCATATCTCGGCCGTACGCAACCCCAAAACCTCATCAGCCTATTCAAAAAAAAAAAAAAAAAAAACCCCAAAGCCTTATCACAATCAACCAAATTATTTCATCCTTATCAATTTGCTTTCTTGGATATGTTATCTTGTACTAAATTTATCTACAATTTTGACCTAACATGATATTACCCAATGTGAGGCCAGAATAATTCAATTAAAATATAACTATATTTTTAGATAAATATACATTTTTTTTTGAAAGGGAAGATAAATATACATGTTAAAATATAACATTATTAGTTAAATTGAGCCTACATGTTCACAAATTTTTTTATAAATATATTATTATGTTTAGGTTTGACTTGTTTAATAGTTGAGTTGAGTCTAAACCTGGACTTGATATTGAGTTGCTTGCTAGACAGGTAAATATAAACAAGCTTCATCTTAATCAAAGTCGAGTTATTCTTAAACAACTCAATTCACTTATGGACCCGTCAATTAAGCACGCTTACTGGCGCAGGCTTTGGTTCCTGGTCTCTTTTGGGCCTAGGGGTTAATATAGCATTGAGTATGTCTAGTCTAATCGGGTATTAGGCTGAGACATGGGCCATTTTGTGTACCAGAAATGATTCTTCATCTTTAAGTGACACCCCTCCCTATCTTCTTTGCAAGTGTGATACAACAACTCGCAACCCAACCTGATAAACAACAAATGAAGGACTTCGATGGATTCCCCTCGTTCTTGTTTAGTTCCTTGTCCATCAAGAATTTTAAGTGGGCCTTACAATAACACCTCAATCACCAATTTTCAATCACCAATTTTCTGATATTTGAGTTAGCATTTTCTGTCATGAATGATTTCTCTGCATTAAGCTTTTCTACTGGGTTCTCATGCTTATTTTGTTTCACAAATACAAGTAAACATAAACTTCCGTAAAATATGGTAGTTTTGACCATCAGTTCCATGTTGAATTGAGGACTTGTAAATGACACATGTTCATGGTTTGGTAAATAATGCAATGATTTCATCTTTGAATTGTTTTCAAGAGCCACTACGAACAGCAAGAAAAATTGGTTTTCAAATATAAGTTTGGAGCATAAATTTGCAAGAAGATTCCAAGAATTCAAAACTTGGCAACTTTTCTAGCATTCTTTGTATTGTTCTTATATGCAAAGGTTCACAGCCTTCCTTTTTCTTTGCTGGTTGTTAGGTTTCACCCAAGACAGAAGAAACGGAGTTAATGGCTGCATGCACTTAGCATTTGAGTGTGCATTTGTAATGCTTATATGTCCCGTAACTCCTGTGTGCATCTATGACATTGCGCATTAATTCTAGCACATTTGATGTTGGGAACATGTTTTTTATTTATTTATAAAATGTTAGGAACATGATAATTGAACTAGGAATCCAATTTCAGCCATGTCTTGAAATGTCAAAGATGGATGACCTAATTGGATTGATTCATTTTCTAGTCTTCCTTGCATTCCACTAAGAGGATCTGTATTTCATCTACTAGAATCCATTAGTTTTGATGGAAGTGTTTATTAAAGTCACATCATCACTATAATAATCGTGGCAGGACTTAATCATTGAAATTCTGAAATATGCAAGGAAGCGTCTGAATAAATGATTGAATAAATTTAGAGGTTTCTATGCAGCACAAAATCATGGAGTCATGCAAATAGTCTATCTCAGCAGATGTTGATGCTGCTGAAATTTATAAGAACTCTAACTGGCCAGCCATACATTAAAAATCATTAATTTTTGGTTTGTTAATATGACCTTTTGGTTTACCCAGGAAATTTAAAAATTCTTTGCAGCAGTGTTTTTTTGGCAGAGTAAGGAGAAAATGCTTTGACATGATTCATAGTGGCATATGCATATAAGTTTCTAACATAGGCAAACCAAGTTACAGTTATACAAGTCTCATTATATATGCAACAGTTACAACTTCTTATATAAAACTTTTCATGTTCTTTAATATGAATTATTTCTTAATTTCAGGTGCAAACAGTAAACAAGCCGTGTGAAAATTTCATCCAGACTGGGCATCAAAAACTGACATTCGCTACCAGGTTGAAGCTGAACCATAATTTATGCTTATTTCCCGTACAAAGAGAAATATTTTGCAACTTCATGTCACTAAATAGTATGCTGATGGAATGATTTTTATTTTGTTTGGGAGGTCTGAATTTTCTCTGGATATTTAGTTGTCTTTTGTTGTTAAAGTACATGATTTTCTGTTAGGGATGGACCTAGTAGGGGGATCGGACCCTCCCCCGGCCCAAATTTTTTTTTTGTTTTTGTAGGTATATTTTATGTTATTAATAGTTGGGCCCCTCCCTTCCACAACCTTGGCCCCTGTTAGCCAGCCCCGCCCAGACAACCTATAGGACCCTTTTCAACTTTTTGACGCAAGGGAGAGCAAGGTGATCAAAGAGAGGAGATTGGAGTACCAAAAAGAGAGTACAGAGTAGAGACATGAAGCAGAGGGAAGAGAGAGAGAGAGTGTGAGGGAATATAAATCAATATATAGAAAAATAGAGGGTCCACCTATGTGAATAAAAAAATAATAAAATTTTTTCCAACACGCCACTATGCGGTTTTATTTATAGAACCACGCTGTTGCGTGTTGGAAAAATATTTGAGATTTGAAACACCCATGGAACAATGATTTTGGTGTTTGTTTTCCAAATACCAAAAATTTGGCATTTGGCATTTGCCATTCTTTTCTAGAGCATTCACAATTGGCCATGCAAATGGCATATGTAAGCAAATTTTACCATTAAAGTACTAAAAAGGCCCCAACATTTGGCCTTGTATTGGTCTAGTATCCTAAAAAAATAATAATATTTTTTGTTGTTGGCATGGGGGAGAAGGGAGAGAGAGAGATTGAATTATATTATTTTATTAGATAGTATATATTAATTTAATGAGTGGAATAGGAAAATAAAAATTGAGATGTTGAGGGTGTTGTAAAATAGTATGATGTAATTAATAAAGTACCTTTTTGAGATGGTAAAATAGAATAAAATAGGAATTCAAGATGTGAATGCCCTAATAGGAACAATTGGTACTTGAGCTCTTATCTTTTCAATATTAACCAAGTCTGGCGATAAATTATCATCATCAACCAACAATTCTTTTGGACTCGAGTTCCACTATCCAAATCAACAACTTCTACAATTGTTTCAGCACCCTCACAGACATCTGCCCTATCTTTACCGCACAAATCTACTAGATCATCCCAATTTGCAATTACTTTCCAATGAAAACTTCTAGCTTTTTCATGGGACTATCAAGCATGAAAACAAAAGACTATGATAGTTCAAAAATTTTTTTTTTTTGGGGTATTAGGGATCATATATACGAACTAACTAGTAGCACTCAAAGCTGCAACATTACAAAGTCTTACAAAGTTTTGTACAAATTTGACGAAGGCAAATCCAGGAATGCCATTTTATTATTAAACATAATGCAATTACATAATAATATAAACATTGTTTAATGCCCACAAATGAATACAAAAACAATATGAAAATCCACTTTCTACTTTAGCATGAGTTTGAAATTATTCCCCTGAGTTTGCTCTAAATTATGCAGTAACTTGAGTATTGGTGTACCGTTTCTGTTTTAACATAAGTCTGTAATTGTTATGTACTATTTATTTTCACGAGCATCCATCACATCTAATAGAGGCAGCTAATTGAAGGGATCTTGCCCCTTTTAGCTGCTTCAGCCTCTCCTCTTTCTTTTATATATACATCTTCTGCATTGTAGGTACACTGAGAAAAATTTTAGAGACCGAGAGCAAATAGATATAGAAATGGATAAGAAATTAGATGTTCACAATATCGCAAAAATACTTATCATAAATATGATTAAAAAATATGATTAAACAATATCGTAAAAAATACACATATATAAGACTATCTTTAATCATTTAATCTTCATAACATTATAACAGATAACGCTGTGAAAATTTGGGATTGATTCACCTATCAATTCCATTTCGAGATAGTTTTAAATTAAAATTCTATTTGAGCACACCACTGGAAATATAGTTTGACCATACTTGCAACTCCAAATAATTCAAGTCATATGAATGATTTTCCCCCCTCATCACCCAAGTAGATTAATTAAGATTTTAAGAATATAATTACATACAAGTCCTAGAAAAGCCCAAAATTGAAAAGGATGAAATCAATCTAAAAGCATTAGCACTATCATGCAATATCCAAGACAGCCACTTGTAATAAGCACTATGAGAAGCAAATATACAACAAAAGATCATTAAATAGAACAACTCATCATCATCAAGAATATACCTTCTTTTCTTGTTACAAAAGACACATGGGAACTTAAAATTTAAACATTTTATACTAAGACAATACAAAATCAATAATAATAATAATAATAATAATAATAATTACTTGCAAGAAAAAAAAAAACCTAAATTGATGGAGTCCTTCATAGAAATAAAAAATCTTTTCTTGAAATTTTTTGCACATTCAACAAAATTATAAATAGACCATTTATAAAAAAGATTTAAAAAAAAAAAAACCTGTATTTCTTTACCAACCATGCACTCAAGTAGAAAAAAAGTGTTGTTTTTTTTTTTTTTTTACTCCAACAATTTATTATTCAAAACATGTTATGACTGTCCAAAAGAGTAACAAAATAAAATTATGGCAGACCAAGAGAGATTATAGGCGTCTTTGTTTTTCGTAGAAGCAAATATAGGCGACTTCGACAAAAAAATATTTAATAATTCTAATATTATGATATTCAAATCTTGTAGTATTAATCCATTAAATGCATCAAGCTACAATAGTAAATAGTCTCACAAAATTCTACACCAAAGTAAAATGCAGAGCAACAAACAAAGAAAAACAAGATAAAGAATTCGTGAGTTTTGTCTAAATTGTTCAATATCCATTTACATTCCAGATATTATACCTAAATGCAAACCATTAATTTGAGGTATCATAATTTGTGCGAGGGTATGAAGGAACATATTAAAGTTGAAATCAAGAAGATCTTAATGTTTGTGATTAAGCCCAAGTTAGTACCCCTTAAGCCCCCATTTGCTTTTCTATGACAGAAAGCATTAGTAAACTAAAGTCCACAACATTCTAATAAACTAATGGTAATTTCACGACAGATGGGACCCCCCTTTTTCTGGTCTGAATTGTAAGTATTAGAAAACTATAGGCCACAACATTCGAATAACCTAAACAGAATTTCACAATAGACGAATAAAAATGAAATGCATAGATCCTCCTTATGAGCCAAGTAATTGAGCATCATGGTATTATAGACTTAATAATTATTAAGTTTTTAATAATTATTACAATTACATGAATTTGGTAGTTGTTTTCATATTTTGTAAACACTTATGCTTAACTACTTTTACAACTTATCACATTGAGTTAGTCTAGGACAAGTGTTATATGTTCTAAGAAAATAGCCGCATACTTGGGTATGTCTGTTCTTATGAAATGACAAATGAATGTAATTATAATAATTAGTATCTTTGTAGTAACAAATCTTGGTGTAGGTAAAATTCCGTAAATATTGTATCGCAATGGACAAAAGTTGGATGGAGAAGCGGAGGGGTACAAGGGAATATTTTGAAGGTGTAAACCAATTCGTGGAATTTGCTGCTCCATCCGCGCGGAATGGGAACATCTTATGTCCTTGTGTGAAATGTGTGAATTTGCTTATACAACCGCTAAATGTGGTACGTGAGCACTGTTGGGCTTCGGGGATGCTTAAAAATTACAAAGTTTGGAAATTTCATGGTGAATCGGCGGCTGCTACGCCAGCTACCGAATGTGGGAGCTCTCATGTGCAAGAAACCCAAAATCCATATGGTGATTTCCATGGGATGTTGCACGATTTGTGCCCCCCGCATGAAATCCCACCCGAACCAATGGAAGAAGGTCCAACTGCGCAATGTCCGGGTGAAGGTCCGAATGATGAGGCCAAGAAGTTTTACAAGATGGTAGATGATGTAGACAAACCTTTATATGAAGGTTGTACAAAATTTAGCATTTTCTCAGCCATTGTCGTGTTGTTCCAGTTGAAGACTCTGTGTGGTTGGACAAATAAGTCATTTACTCTGTTGCTTCAAGTCCTGATGGATATGCTTCCTTCAGACGCTAAGTTGCCAAAGGACCATTATGAGGCTAAGAAGATAGTTCGAGATTTGGGTTTGGGTTATGAGAAGATTCATGCTTGTCCCAATGATTGTATGTTGTTTTGGAAGAAAAATGTTAACCTCGAGGCGTGTCCTTGTTGTAAAGCTTCAAGGTGGAAAACAAATGAGGCATCTGTTGCTAGTAAGCATGCTTCATCCAGTAAGGGGAAGAAGAAAGCTGCGAAGATCCTACGGTGGTTCCCCTTAAAGCCAAGATTGCAGCGACTATTTCTGTCACCCGATCTGGCTAGTTCTATGAAATGGCATGTTAATGGTCGTACTGATGATGGGGTAATGCGGCATCCTGCTGACTCAGATGCATGGAAAATGTTTGATAGTAAGCATTTACACTTCTCATCTGACCCTCGTAATGTCAGACTTGGATTAGCTGCGGATGGGTTCAACCCCTTCGGAATTATGAGTACTAGTCACAGTACGTGGCCTGTCATGTTGGTCCCGTACAATCTCCCACCTTGGCTGTGCATGAAACGGTCATCTTTGATTCTATCATTAGTTATTCCTGGTCCTACCTCGCCAGGGATTGCTATAGATGTGTACTTGGAACCGTTAGTAGAAGAACTAAGGGAGTTATGGGATGTTGGAGTACAAGCATACGATGCATCTTCAAAAGAAGTATTCCAATTGCGTGCAGCATTGATGTGGACCATAAATGATTTTCCTGCATACGCAGATTTGTCGGGTTGGAGTACCAAAGGTGAGTTGGCGTGTCCTTCTTGTGCCGTGAAGACCGAGTCTCGATATTTGAGAAATGGTCGCAAATTCTGTTACATGGGACATCGGCGATGGTTGGATGTTGACCACGATTTCCGCAAAGATGGTCTGTCATTTGATGGATCTATTGATACTCGATTGGCTCCTGAACCACCAGTCACATCTGACATTATTGTGGAAACTGAACATTTACTTGGACGTTGTCTGGGTAGGAAATGTCAGCTTGCTTACAAAAAAAGGAAGAGAAGGGAGGCAGACCAGAGTGGTTGGAAGAAAAGGAGTATATTTTTTACCTTGCCTTATTGGGAGGATCACAAGTTGCGACACAATCTTGATGTGATGCATATAGAGAAGAATGTGATGGACAATATACTAAGCACACTGTTGAACTTGAAGGATAAAACGAAGGATAATTACAAGGCACGCCTTGACTTGGCGGACATGGGGATAAGGAGTGAACTCCACCTACAACGAAAAAGTGATGACCAGTATACCATACCAGCTGCATGTTTTCATATGATTTCATCGGAGATGGATGGTTTCTTGGAAGTTTTGAAGGATGTAACAGTGCCCGATGGGTACGCTTCCAATATCTCACGGCGTGTGAATATGAAAGAACGCAAGATTTCTGGTTTGAAGAGTCATGATAATCACATATTGATGCAGCAACTTTTTCCCATAGCATTACGTGGGTCTTTGCCATCTCATGTTAGTAGGCCTTTGATAAAGTTAGCTTGCTTCTTTAGAGAAATTTGTTCCAAAACCCTTACGGTTTCAGATATTGTGACTAGTGAGGCAGAGATTGCAGTGACATTGTGTGAATTGGAAAAGATATTTCCTCCATCCTTCTTTACAGTGATGGTACATTTGGTCATGCACTTAGCTGCTGAAGCTAAGATTGGTGGTCCAGTGCACTACCGTTGGATGTATCCCATTGAGAGGTAAGATGTGTGTAATATTATTGATCAACTTCCAGTTTCATGTGCGTGTTCGAATTACCATTGCCAATCATTAATCTTATCATTCCTTTATAGATACCTCTCACATCTTAAGTCTTACGTACGAAATAGAGCTGCTCCGGAAGGGTCTATTGCTGAAGGATACATAGTAGAGGAGTGCTTAACATTCTGTTCACGGTATATGGAAGGAGTGGAAACTATATTCAATCGACCCACCAGGATGATTGAGGAGTCAACGGGGGTGGTTTTGATCATGACATTAAACAATAAAGAGTGGACCCAAGCCCATCGCTACGTTTTATTCAATTCTGAAAACATCAACCGCTTTCGTGAGTAAGTATTACATATACAAATATAATTGCACGTCAATCCAGTGTACGTAAGGTCTATTAACCCTAATACAATTGCCTGCACAGGATGCACAAAAGATTGATAGAGGATGAACTTCGAAAAGGCCACAATCGTAACGTTTCCGATGCCATTATATATAAGCACCACATGGAGAAGTTTTGTACTTGGTTTGGGGGTCACGTACGTATGACATTTTTAACTTATTAAACTTGTAACACTGTCTCAACCATGATTAACTGTACTGATATGAATTATTTTATTTTGGCCAACTGATGTTAGGTGATGTCCCTCACTGGTGCTGATAAGGAAATGGAGGGAGTTAGTGATACCCTTGTTGCATTGTCCAAATGGCCGTATATTTATGTAAAGCGGTTCAAGCATTATGTAATAAATGGCTTAAAATTTAGGAGTGTAAATGATGAGGCAAATAGGAAAACGCAGAATAGTGGAGTTAGTGTGGCAACTGATGGGGGCAATACTTACTATGGTATTTTAACTGATATAATTGAGTTGAATTATTCTGACAGTATCAAACATGTGTTATTCAAGTGTAAATGGGTTCATGACCAACATAGGAGAGGATATAGGACTGATGAATTTGGGTTTCCTATGGTAAACTTTACACACTTCATACATGGTGGGGATAAAATGATAGATGAACCATACGTTTTGGCATCTCAAGCTACACAAGTTTTTTATGTGGAAGATAAAAGGCACAAAGAGTGGTATGCTGTTGTCAAAACAAAAGCTAGGGACGTGTTTGATGCTGGTGTTGGTCCCCAACGGGAGGAGGATGACATATATAGTTTTTCTGAAAATATTCCCTACAATATAAGTAGTAATGAGGTTGTGAGTGACAACCTTCGTTGGGCTCGGGATGATCTAGAGGGAATGACAATTGATGCCTCCATCATTGCTGAAAGAGATCTTCATGGAGTAAACAATGAGGATGAGTTTATTGACGATGAGTTTGACAATGAAGACGACAACAAGGATGAGTACACCGAGGATGAGTAGTGTAATAATTTAGTAGTGTATTATGTGTTTAGATGTTACAGTTGTTAATGAAAACGTATTCATTCATGAATTAGTTGGAGTGCCTCTGTGTAATATTTGTTGAATTTGTTAATTCCTCTTCATATTGTTAATTCCTTTAATTTTTACTTATGATGTATCCAATTCCTTCCCCTCTTCGCTATTGGATTTGAAATTCATTTCTTATGAACTTGGATATATGATCGTGTGGTGTTAGGGTTTCTTTTCGTTGTGGTTGTAGTGTTTGGCAAATAGAAGCTCTTAAACTTGGATAGGGTAGTTTATATATTGTTAGATATTAAAATAAGTTATTGTACCCAAATATTGATATGGCTAGGACTGAAACCATTATTCCGAAACTAGGTTTATATCATACCATATAGATTCGAACCAACTATCATGTTAATAAATAGGTATGGTTAGGATCGAAACTAGTATTCCAAAACTAGGCTTAGGTCATACCATATTGATTTGAATCAACTATCACGATAAGAAGTAAGTATGGGGAGCTAATCCACTCGAGCCTAGTCCTAGTTCAAAAAGGAACACCTGTACAAGTGAATATACCTACCCCTCCAAATATACACACTCAAATCACCTTCGTTTTGTTCACCAATGCAATACATTGTTTGAGCTTAGCGTGTCTAATAATCGAGCTTAAGCTTGTGATTAGATTTGACTTGTTTGCAAACAAACGTTTCCAAGCAGTGTTTTTCGCAAATGTTAATATCAGTAGGCTCATCTACAGTCAAACCTAAACACACACCAAGATTGAGTTTGACAATGAGTTGGCGCGTGGATATCACTGCATCCCTTCTGCTTGTGGTCGGGGTGACTTGTTTTAATTTTTTTATACAGAGGAGTCAGTGTTGAGGTTCTTGACCCAATAAAAAAATGGAAAAATGAAACTGACTGTTGGTTTTCTACGCAACCTTCCTCTAGAAAATATACTCGCCACGCTCTTCTGTAAAGCGTGTGTAGTAAACAAAGCCCTCTTCTAGGACCTGCCCAAATGGATTTTATAAGTTATGGTGATTTCTACAATTTTACGCTCTTTTCACTGGCACCAGAAATGGAAGAGCACTCATATAGAGTCTCGTAAAAATTAATAAACAAACAATGTCAATTTGAACTTTGGCCCATTTTTGTAAGTGAAAGTTTGGTTCACCCCATTAAGCTCATATTTATATTAATTTATTTTTGAGGACTCATGTTTAATGTGTATATCATTTGGTGGGGACATTGTAAAAAATAAAAATTTAAAAACATAACCTCATCTTTTAAAGTAATTTGTATACAAGACTACCGTGCACTATTATGATGATTGAAGGTAAATGTTAAACAATTATTTTTACATTAATTCATCACTTTAAAGTTGTGGTGATATTAATAGAAACGTCATATCTCTAGACTGTTTTTTCTTTTTGATACATTGATAGCTAAAAAGAGATTTGAATTATGTACGTATTTGTTAGAAATATCAAGAGATGTAAGTTAAATTACAAATTTCTTATAATAATAGCCTCATTAAGGACTCGATAGTACATATGGCACTGCTTATTGTTGCTACATAACATGGGGTTGATGAGAATAGACCAAAAAGACTCCATTTCTTTTATTTATTTATTTATTTTTAGTTACAAGGCAACGACCATGACTTTCTCCTCTAAAAATCATCAAAACCCAATTTTGAAAATTTTCTCTTGGAAACATTTTCTCTTCATATTCACTAGGAGAAAAACTGTCTTTCTTTTCGGATCACGAATTTATTAGCCCTAAGGTTTTTTGTAGGGGGGTTATTAGCCCTAAGGTCTTTTTTTAGGGGGATTATCATCATAACTATAGGGTAGTTTGATCATAATTATGTCGCACTTATTTATAATGTCATTTTTGAAATTTGGATCAAATGATGTTGATATTGCCAATTGCGTTCTTCAAATGCAGATATAGATTGACAGTGATGGTAACCAGCAAGACTATATATTAAAGAACCCGTGTATTAGCAATTTGCTTCGCACTAACCTCCCCTCCAATCAGCCAAGACTATGCCTATTGGCTAGAAATACCGTTTTTGTCTCCGTTTTCCGTGAAACACCCTATCTCTTCGGCATCTTTGGAATGCCCTATCATTTCTCTCTCTTTACCAAGTCTGATATTAGAAAATAATCATGGCTTGTTTTTGTAAATGTTTTTTGTTTTACCTAACTAACTTTATAATATGCCAATCCAAACTTTATCTTTTTTTTCTTTGGATAATTAGATTGATTAGGAAAGAGATTTGATAATTAAATGTCTTATTTGAAAACACTAATTGAGTTATGAGACTCTTGACAATTTTAATTGAACTTAAAACTGAGAGATATAAAACTGACAATTTTTCTTTTTCTTTTTCTTATTGTATTTATTTACATGAGTTGTAGCAGATTGTAAATATACCAAAGTCTAGCTTTTTATTGGTTCATTTATGGGGGTTTTAAAATCATCTTTAATATCTTACCTTCATGATCTTAATTACCATAGGTCCTAACCCAGCTCAATTCTAACAAAAATTGCGACATTTAATATAAAGTATTCTTCTGGCTATCTTGGTGCACGAAACGTGTATATGGTTGAATTATTGTAAAGGGTGTCAGAACCCAAAAATGTTTAACTTACATTTTATGCAATTGATTGTTGTCTATAGTTAACACTTTTTTTGTTTTGTAAAGTTGTTAGACGCAGGAATGGGTAAGAAACGCCGATTGCCAGTTGTAGAAGTTGGCGAAGGACCCTCGAGTTCACGACAGAGAGGGGAGGAGCTGCAAGCCGCCCATACTAGTGATGCTGGGTCACAACCCACAGGTAGTTTACATATCTTGAAATGTAACGTTTGATATTTATTACTGTTGTAACTAATTTTTCAGTCGTTTGCTGCAGGAAAGGAGAGGGACCATCCATTGACAATTGTGCAAGTTGGCCAAGGTTCATCACGCTCACGAGACATCATGCAGGAGGAGTTAAGGGCCGCCTATGATGCTGAGCACGCAAGATGGGAGGAAGGAGATGATTATGATGATGATGAGACACAGCCGCCTTCTGCAGGTAGTTATTCGTACAGTGCAAAATATTCTTAGGGTAACACTTTTATGTTTGCTGTTAATGACTAAACACCTATATCTTTAACCTTATGTTTATATGGTTTCAATTTTTTAGTAGTTTTGACTTGATACATACTTTAATTATTCAAGTAAAATGAAATTTACTAATTGAATGAATTAAAATTCACACAATGATCCAAAAATTTAAAATGTATAAATAAGATTAACAATTTTTTATCTCTTTTGGTTCACTAAAGTTCCTTTTTTTTTTGTAATAAAAAAAAATTCAATAGGAGAAGTTAAAGATTTTGAGACATGAAGAATTTCAAACATTACTACCTCTTCCCCATCATACAATTGTAATAAGATACATGATATAGCTCCCTTCTTCGAATGCGTTAAATGATGTCTCATGCTTCCTTGCGCTCTTGTGCATTAGAAATTTCAATGATTTTTAAGATTGAGTCATCTAACTGCACTTTCAGAGAAACTATGTCAGTGCTGTAAAGTAAAACCTAGAAGTTTGATGATAATGTGTAAAGTTCAAACCGTCCAAAATTCTGCTGGTTGATGAATTGGTGATGCAATTTGAAGAAAATCAATTGCTTTTAATAGAGCATCAACAACCATGAGTTCTATTGCCTAACAAAGGATCACTGTCAAATTTAATTCATTAAGTGTTCAAATACAGATTAAAGACATCTATGCTGGAACTACTATTTTTAAGTTCCACATTAACAAATGTTGTTGGGATTTCATGACCCAACTATTCAATTCTTGGATTATAACATTAGTATTCCAAACAACCTAAAGCATAGTTTCTGGCAGCAACCACAAACTTATATTGGCATGAGAAGAGAACCTACCTTATAGCCTTAAACACCTGCCAATACTCTCCCATGAAAATGAAGACAATTGAACCTTTCATTTTTAATTGAGGAGACTCAAAGCAAAGAAGCAGACAACTAAGATAGCTTAGCTCAGTTGTACATCTCCACAAGAAGAAGATATAGGGTCAACTATAAATATATATATATATATATATATATATATATATATAATAGAAATTCATTAATTATTACAAACAACTGTACATTGGAGGCATTAAGACTTGTGCTGATTATCAAAAATTAAACTGCAATATTTGTGCAGAGTGCACATCAGAAATCTAAGTCATACGCTTAAAAAACTATTCCATAATTATGTTCATTATAATATTTTTCAACAAGCTAATAAAACCTATAAGCATATGTAAATGAGTTGATGTGCTGTAGCAAATTTTAGAGTTCCTAACACAATTATTGTTTCATTAACTCCAAATACAAATACAAGTCTCCCTCTTCCCTCACTAAGCTTGAGAAAACTCTTAATTTTATTTTTCATTTTATCATTAAAAATTTCGGAAAATATATTTTAAACTACTGCTCTTACTGCATTTTAATTAACTTTTCCCTTCTGTTTCTAAGAAAAAAAAAAAAAAACACACTTTTCCCTTGTAAAAATGTGCAGTTTGCACAGTATAGAAATCAGTTTTTAATTTTATGATGGATATATTTAGATGTAAACAAAAGAACACAATTAATGTTGGGGGGACATTACCTTATGTAATGGTAAAGTCACGGGGTGGTCACAAGGGCGGCACCAAGTGAAGATTAGGGGGTTGAAAACTTTAAATAAACCATCTGAGCTAGCCAAAAAAGAAAAAGAAAAGAACAAAAGTATAAGAGCTAAATAAAAAAAAAGAATTATGTATAATATTTTTAAAATATTTTTTTGACCCTTTGAAATAAAATTTTGAACTCCTGATCCCAAACTTTTTAAATTCAACAGATAAAATGAGCTTAAATATGATTATCTAGACAATATCTTAGCATTTTTAAACATTAAATGCAAAAAGCCCAACAAGAAAGTAGAAAATTTGTTGACCTTAAAATTCAAGAAAATTTTCTGTATGGTTCTCTGCTTTTGAATTTCTTATTTCCTTCTTTGTATTCTGCTTTCATGTCTTGGTATTTAGCTTATGCTTCTGCTCCATTTATCTTTCATTTTTTTTTTTTATGCTCTGTTGATGCTGTTTTCAAATGGGTTTTCTGGTTGGTTTGTATGAAGGGATTTTTCTTGGTATCTGATGGAGTTTTCAGTGTTGGGTTTACAGTGGCTATTTTTGGGTCTTCCTGAGAATTGTTAAGGGTTTGACAGTGGGGTTTTGGCTGTAGTTCCAGTGGGATTTTTCTTGGCTTATTCTAGGATATTTGTAGTGAGAGTTTTGGAGGATTTGCTGGGTTATTTTCAGTGGGGGTTGAGATTGTCGATTTTGGGGTTGATTTTATGGGTTAAAACAGGGATATTTATGGTTCTATTTGGGTTTGCAAGGGCATTGTTTTTGGGTATTTTTGGTGGTGTTCTTGGCTGGGAATTTGGGTGTTTCTCTATAAAGTTTGTAGGGGTTTAGAGCTGGGTTTTTGGTTGGATTTCTATATGATTGAGGGATTCTTGCAGGTTTTGTTTGTGAGAAGGTTTTTTTGTGTATTTTCTGGGTTTTGATAGTTTTTGTAGTGTCTGGGAGTTTGGGTGTTTCTCTGTGGAGAGGGTAGAGACGTGTGTGAAAAATATTGAGGAAACTTGATTTGCATGGGAGGCCTTACTTATTTTTTAGTAAAAGATGGTGAGGTCGCGTGGGATGGGAGATCGCTTTTTCTTTGGCATCTGGCCAGCTTGCAATTTGTTGAGGGTATGGAAAATTTTTGGTTGTGCATGGAACCAAATTGGCTGTGCAAACTTGGGGGTAAGGACAAAATTTGTTACATCTTCTCCTAGATGGGTTCTAGAAGAAGTGAGATTTAGGGAAATGATCCAATTAAGTACCACCACTTGACATAATTAGGGACCAAATCAATTTCAAATGTGCACTTCTTTAAGAAATTAATAAAAAGCAAGTAATACTAAGGAATTGGACTTGTTCCTCGGAAAAGTAAATGAATTTCTAAGGAACACAAACTCCAATAAAATTGGACTCAATAAATATAGTGGCACACATTTCATGCAAAATCAAGTAATGCTAAGAAGGGAAATGGTAATGAGTGTCCTTCAGTAAATTTTACTAAACTTCTTTGGAGTTTGGGTTCATATCAACTAAGTTCAACACTTTTAAAAACAACTAATTCGGTCTCTAAAGGATATTTTTATTCCTAACTCCATTTAGCATAGTTACTTTTATCTCATATTTTGTTCACTATGGATGTGTAATGTCCTTGTCATCAGAGAAAAAACAAAAAGAAAAGAGGGGGTCAAGTCAGATTTTTAGTTCGCACGTGCCCCCTACCTAACACCACTCCCCATCACTCATTTTCACCCACCTCTCTTCTCTCTTTTGGCTGGCTGTCTCTTTTCTGTGTTTCATTTTCTTTCTTTTATCTTTACTTAAACACACACACACACACACACTCACTTCCACACTCACCCACCGGCCTCCACTCCAAAGCAATCAATCCTCACCATCATTTTTTCGACAAGATCACCAGAAAAATACTTAGGAACCCCAAAGCATCTTCATCACTTTATTTGAGGTAAAAGTTCTAATTTCTTTTGATGGGTATTATGTTCTTGTTTGAGGTTATTTTACCCAAGCTGTAATAATGATATTCATGTGATTTACGAGCTTTGGAAATGATATTCAACTTGGCTGTGCATGTACATGACACTGGCAGTAATGGTATTATGGTTGAATTATATGCAACTTACATATATTTTTTGGATAAAAACAGTTTTTTATTTTTGAAAGGGATAAAAACAGCTTTTAGATAGAGACATCGACTTATTTGTTATTATCAGTTTCTTTAAGTATCAAAATCTCCACATTTACAAAGATCACATATATCATGTTAGTTGAGCACTTGAGCTATATACAGTGACTTCTCTGTAATTGTGAACTTTGAAATTTCATTCTCTCTAATAATGGTTTACTATATGCAGGCGATTTGGTCCAAGAAACCGCACCATCCAATGATGGGCGTGCAGAAGATTCAGTTCAGGAATCCCCAATATCCAATAATATAAATAAAAAACGTGGAATAACGCTAATGCAGCGTATATGGGCTCTTCCACCGAACAAGAAACTTGTATGTGGGTTAAATGGGAGCAAGCAACCGGTTGGGGAAAGCGGGCAAACATTCAAAAGGTGGTTGGGCACCTTATGCATCTGCCGCAACTATTGCCCACTTATGCCTGCTACTTGGACGCATGTCGACCGTAAATGCAAAGAAAACGCTTGGGTAGAGATAGAGGTTGTATCAAATTAAGATACTTTTAATTGTTATGTATAGTCATGTATGTGCTAAATGGCATTTTCAGTAGGGTGAATTATTGCACTATGCTAACTCATTTTTTGCATTTCAGAAAAAATGGATCATTGACCCAGAGATTATTAGCCCAGCTAATCAAATGAACTGGGCAATGCATTTATTAGGAGAGTTGAGAAGGAACCGAAGAAGTAAGTTAAAAAAAAAAATGCTACCCAAAAGATGCGTTAAAAGAAGAAGTGTATAAAAACAAACCATCTTGGGCTGACGAGCAGGACTACCGCGCACTAGTTGACTATTGGTTTGATTCTAAAACGAAGGTTGCGCTATTTTCTTGCTCTATTTTCTTGCTCTATTTTCTTGCTCTATACCGAGTACAGTGTTTTAACTGATTTGTTTGTTTTAATTTGTTGGCGGGAATGTGTAAAGGAATTAGTGGATACGAACAAGAGAAGTCGTTCGTTTCAGAAGGATATAGCGAGGACAGGGCCTATAAGTTTTGCACAAACTGCTGATAATATGGTAAGAAATGCATTATACAATAACTAGCCAAGTTTTAACGCTCTACTATTTTAATTGAACTTGTGACATATTGGTGGTATCAATAAATTCTAGTTGTATTTATTTATTTATTTTGTTGTTGAAAGAACATGGTCGATTCGAATTCATGGAAATTAAAATAGATTTTGCATGGAGATGACAGTAATGGTGGCAATGCCCAACGTTGTCGTAGGGTCCAAACTAAGCAATCCACAATTTCATTACTGTAATAATACAAACTTCTTGGTTTAGAATTAATCAATATTAAAAAAGCACAAAAGAGTTTCCGTACATATTGTTTGGTTGAATTAAAATTATTATGTGTGATGAATCTGAAGAGTTTGAAGAAACTAGTTTACTGAAATTATTATGTTTGCATGTTTATGACTGTTAATAGACATTTCTTGTGATGTTTCCTGTTTTTGATTAGTGATTTCATTAATATTTATGTTTGCCACTTTGTTAGCAAGAGTTTAGTTTGGTATATAGCAATTGGGATGCATATAGGCAGGGGGTTGTAGCTGCGTTTCAAACGTGGCTATGGAGTAATTGTAAAAATATTTAGGGGGTTGTAGCTGCGTTTAAAACGTGGCTATAGACAAATTATAAAAATAGTGCTATGGTTATAGCCGCGTTTTAAACGTGGCTATAGGTAACAGATATAACCACATTTAAGAAACGTGGCTATAGACAAATTCTAAAAATAGTTAGGGGGTTATAGCCGCGTTTTAAACGTGGCTATAGGTAACAGATATAACCACATTTAAGAAACGTGGCTATAGTTGTGGCATATAGTTATGGCCACACTTTTTCAAACGTTACCTCTTACAAAATGACTATTTTATTAAATCTAATATTATAAAGAGTGTTGGTACCAAAAACCGCTTGATACAAAGCATTCACATGAAGAAAACAACTCGTCTTTTTGAACGTAATAAACTACATGTTTACGGAATTTGTTTTATGGTTATATTGCATGTTATGTTCCAAATTCCATTTGCTATGTTTGGTTGTCGCTTCATACCGACATAAATTTTCACTATTGTAATGAGACTGTTGAATATGATGTAGGCAAAAGAAAACGGCCAAGCAGTGGAGCGTGCAGATGTTTTCATAAAAGCATACAGCAAGAAAGATGGGACTCCTATTAGTAATGAAGTGCGAGACAAGATTGTAAGCCTATATCATAACCTATTTATTTTCTAATTTGTGCGTGAAATGTTTATAGCAAATAATATGTTATTTGGTTCTTATATGAAAACAGGATAAAATGAAAGAAATTTTAAACAACGGGGGCAAGCTAGTAGGAGACCATCGCGATGGAATTCTCTGGGCAAAAGATGATGCGTTTGCTCAAGTGATGGGCGAAGAACGTTCTGGACGTGTCCGTGGGGTCGGTTTTGGACCAACCCCATCAGGAAGAAGTGGGTCCAACCTTCCATGTGTGCTTGGGCCGTCGTCCACTGAAACGGTCCAACGAATGATTGCATTGGAAAATTCGATGAGGGACCAACTTGCTGACTCAGAGCAAAGGCATCAGCAGCAACTGGCCGAAGCACTGGCCGAAGCAAAGCGGGAGTCAGATGCACGGCATGAGCAGCAACTAGCCGAAGCACTGGCCGAAGCAAAGCGGGAGTCAAATGCACGGCATGAGCAGCAACTGGCCGAAGCAATGCGCGAATCAGAAACACGGCATCAGCAGCAGCTAGACGAAACAAAGCGGGAAATGGCCGATACAAAGCGGAGAATGGATGAAATAGTAGCCTTCTTCCAAAAGAACATGCCACCATCCAGTTTAACTGGATATTCAGGTAATACAAACTTTGTGTTTTAGTTAATGAAACTTGCGTGTTTATCGCAATATTATGTGCTACTAATTTTGTGTATATAATATTTTCAGGATATAGCGCAACATCATAGTATAATATCTTCGTGGACTCTTCATGGACTCTTCATGTATAATTGTTTGGATATTCGGAATATGGTAACTTCGTGGATATTGAAAATATTGTAAACATAATTGTAATATTGTTTGGACTCTTCGTGGACTCTTCATGTATAGTTGTTTGGATATTTATTTAGAGAAAATTAATACTTGAGAAAATTCGTACTTGATATTTTGTTGGAATTTTGGGTTGTTATTAGAGATATTTTGGGTTGTTATTGGAATTCTGGGTTGTTATTGGAATTCTGGGTTGTTTGACAGGTTTGTAAAAATCTGCCCAGCAAAAGGAAATAAAAAGGAAAAAAAAAAAATACTATAGCCACGTTTTTAAAACGATAAAAACGTGGCTATAGACCAAATTCATAATAAGAATTCGGGGGGCTTAGGCCGCACTTAAAACGTGGCCTAACGTTGTAATCTTGGGCCGCGTTTAAAACGCGGCCTAAGAGTAGAACCTTAGGCCGCGTTTTAAGCGCGGCCTAAGACTGAACCTTAGGCCACGGTTAAAACGCGGCTTAAATGAGTGTACAGTCCGTCACAATGGGAGGTATGGCCGCACTTTTTAAACGCGGCCTAAGGTTGAACCTTGGGCTGCGTTTTAAACGTGGCCTAAGGTTCACCCTTGGGCTGCGTTTGAAACGCGGCCTAAGGTTGAACCTTGGGCTGCGTTTTAAACGCGGCCTAAGGTTCAATCTTAGGCTGCGTTCAAAACGCGGCCTAAGGTTAAACGCGGCCTAAGCCCATACCCTTAGGCCGCGTTTTAAACGGGGCTATAGGGCCCGGGCTTGGGCCGCGGTTAAAAAGTGCGGCCATAGGACCATCAGTCCTATAGTCACGGGTTTTAGGCCACATTAGAAACCGTGGCCTAAAAAAACGTGGCTATAGGCTATAGCCACGTTTTTTTGGCATGTAGCCGCGTTTTAAAAACGCGGCCAGAAGTCCTTTTTTTTGTAGTGCCTTAAGCAATCTATTTGGGTTTTTGTGAAAGCTAAATGTTAGGACATATGTGGATCATCTTAAGAACATATGTCATTTAGAATTGACTAATCCTTTGACAAAACGCACTTTACTTATAATTGGGTAGATTTATGATGTGTTTAATATTTCAAGGAATAAGAGTTCAAGTCCAAGTTTTGAAGCCATGCAAATCTGTCCAAGAATCAAGTGAAGAAGTGCTGCTCTTTAAAATGTGAAACTCGACAGATTTAAAATGTGAAACTCGATAGATAAGCTCGACAGCAGTATCTATCGAGAATTACGAAAATCAATTTTTCAAAACTGTTTTTCACGCATATTCAAGCTATGTGTTTAGGTTTTCTTTTCTCAAAACCCTAGACATATATAAGGATTATTTTAAGGGTCGTCTCATATGATGAAAATGTTTTATTCAAGCATATTGTGACCGGAGATAATTTGCCCTAGTTCATCTTCTCTTGAAAAAGCTGCTGCGTTTGTACGCCGTAGGATTTTGTGACCCAAGAGCTTCTTGATCTTCATATTGATGAACTGAAGAACTTTGCAGCCAACATCTTTCTTAAGTTGGTGTGTTAGTCACGTACTGGGATCCATGCATCAATTGGTTAGTCACATATGATAGTTTTTAGACCCCTTTAAAACTCAATTGATTTAACCTAGGTAATTAGCCAAGTTGTTATTTAGTCCAATTTAACAAATCTAGGTTATCACAATCACAAATATCATATCATGCAAAGCAGCGGAAAGATAAATAACACAAGATATGATCACCCAAGAAACCAAACCGGTAAAAACCTGGGAAAGATTTAACCTAGCTATCCTCAAGGTAAAAAGCAAATCCACTAGAAAGAATCGAAGTTCATACAATAAGACTTACAAACCCCCACGCTCGACTTCTTATTGCTACCAACCGGTAGAACTTACTGACACGACCACGTGCAAGCTCTGAATCTACGGACTCCTTCTTTCTTTGGCCTTTGCAAAACACAAACACTCCCGTTTGTGACTTTGAGATCCCACTCAAAGGTTTAGCAACACAAACTCTCCTGTTCGTGACTCCAAGACCACCCTTGAAGGTTTAGATCATCAACACCTTTGATGACAAGAGAAGGCAGCAACTTCTACAATACCGGATCTTGAGATTCTTCAAGGAATAGTACCGGTAGAAGACATAAAAGAGTTTTTTAGGAACAGAACCTAAAATACAAAAGAGGCACACTCTTTTCTCTCTGAAAAGCCACAAAAAAACGTGCTTAGGGTTTCCTTTATATACTGGGAGAAGTAGATTAGAAACCCTAATCCTTAATGGGCTTGAACTGTTATTTGGGTTTAATTAAAATTCTACAGATACGACTTTCGATCGACCGAGCCTGTCTTTCGATCGATCGAACCAGACAGATTATGAAATCTTCTTCCTGCAACTTGTATGTTCTTGAATCTTGACTTGAACTACATTGAGCATTGTCTAATAAAACCTATAGACTTTTAGATCTATATCTAGACAAGTTTGTATTCATGATTTGCCAATTGTTTAAAACATTTAGAACCTAACAATGTACTTGGAGCCGTGCATTGAAAAGAGAGATTGTCACTACATTACAAGTCTAACTGTGTATTGGGGTAAGGGTTTAACTGTAGGTTGGTATAAGATACTGGGATTCCTTTACTTGTAACCGCTTGTTTTGATAATAGTGTATTCTTGGGAGTGGTGACCTTAAATTCACTCGGTGGGGTTTTATCTCAGAGGTTTTCCCCATTCGTAAACAAATCACCTTGTCAAATTTATTTTCCACTGCATTTAGTTATTTGGTGATTTGTTTGTGCTACCACGCGCTTTGCATGTTAATTGAATCTAATTAATTCACTTGGCTAATTAATTGGTTAATTTACCATGAGGGTTCAATACATTCTTGGCCTATTAAGTGGTATCAGAGCAGACACACTCTAATTAGGGTTAATCTTTGCTGTGTGAACCATTGACCCATGTTTGTCATGGATAGAGGATAATCTTTAATAATACCTCCTTTATTTGATGGCACTAACTATGCATACTGCAAAGTACGCATGAGAGCTTTCTTGCAGTCATTAGATGAAAAAGTGTGGCAAGTTGTAGAGATTGACTGGACTAAGTTAAAGGAAGCGCCAGCTGATTGGGATGATGCTAGGATTAAAGAGACAAACTTCAACAGCAAAACATTGAATGCATTATTTAGCACAGTCACGAATGAGGAGTTCAAAAAGATATCCTCCATTGAAACTACAAAGAAAGCATGGACCATCCTCCAGACAACCTATGAAGGAACTAAGGCTGTCAATGATTCAAAGTTTCAAAAGCTTACCACGAGCTTTAAAGAGATTAAGATGGAGGAGGATGAGTTGTTCGATGAGTTCTATGCCAAGCTCAAGGACTTAGTAAACTCTGCCTTTAATCTTGGGAAAACCATTCCCGAAACCAAGATTGTTAGAAAGGTGCTCAGATTTCTACCTGAGAGATTCCATGCCAAGATCATCACCGCCACTGAGGAATCAAAAGACATTGATAAAATTCCTTTGACATAGTTGGTTGGCAACTTGCAGACCTATGAATTGGGTTTGATCAAGATTGGGAAATAGAGTAAGGGTAAGATTATGGCACTGAAGGCCAAAAACAGTGACATAGATGAGACTTCGGACGATGAAGATTCTAAAATGAAATCCTATATCACAAGGCAATTCAAAAATTTCATGAAGAACACCAATGCGAAAGGATTTGACAATGACCGAAAGTAATCCAATTCTTCACAATTCAAAAGCCATGATAAAGGGGAGAAGGATGCTAGGGATGGCGGTCAGTACACTGTTCTCTCTGGACCAAAGTGCTTCGGATATCAAGGTTTTAGGCATATGAAACAAGAATGTCCAACCTATCTCAAGACCGTTGGGAAAAGCAAAGCCCTTGCTGCTACCTTGAGTGACACTGAGCTTGAGGATTTTCCACCTTCTTTTTGGGGTCGGTCGAAAGAGTGACAAAGTGGAAAAGTAGAGGTCAATTTTAGGAGGGAGAAAAGGTCATACTATGTTGAATTGTTTGTCATTTCACACTTGCTAACCACTTTTCTACAATACTGAGATCAACACATAATATAGTTATGGGTTCTAGTTACTCAACTAGTAAAGTCTCTAATGGTTGAATAAGAGATCTGGGTTCAATTTCCGCCTATATCAAAAATTGTTTAGTGTCTTAGTCTGATGATCAAGAACATCATCAGGAGCAAACGTTATAGGTCGAAACTCTAAAAAATACACGTAATATAGTTCTTATAAAAAAAATAAAAAATAAAATAAAAAAGCACGTGAAATAGTTATGGGCCTTGTGGCTAAATATGCAGTTTTAGAATAATTGATTAAGACCCTGCCAAGAAGTAGAGAAAAAGAGGAAAAATGTAGATTTTGAGAAGTAATTCTTAGATATTTCAGGAACACAGTGACGTGATACTCCATTTTTTCACATTTATGATAGGATTTACAAATTAAATTCATAATGGAGTTCACATGAATGTGAGTGAAGAGAGTACGTCATTACACTTTGAAAATACCTAATCATTTTTGGAAAGAGAAGAGAAGAGCAAAAGAGGAAGAGGAAATAGAGGGAAGGACATAGATTTTCGAAGTGATTTAATATAAGTATTTCCTAGTTTCTTTTTTTATTTTATTTTATTTTTAAAGTATCTCTTTATCCCAAAAAAAGATTGGGGGGGGGGGGGGGGGGTTGGGTAGGACTTGACTTAACAAATTGGCCAAGTCAGCGGGTTCGTGTTTACATAAAAAAAATTAACTAAATGAAAAAAGATTTAAAGAAAATATAATAATATATCTCATGAGAAATAATTAATTAACATTATAAACATATTACAAAAAATATATATATAAATAGTTAAGAAATTTTTTTTAATAAAAAAAAATGAAAAGATGAATTCAAGTTAAACCTATATAATAATTAAAGAAAATTTACACTTTTTTTTTTTTCTGAATGAAAAATTACACTCTTGTTAAATAATAGATTCTCATTAAATTAAATCCTCACATTCACAGTCCCCCACTCTCCTTAATTACCGGCTTCGACTCTCCACTAGGAGTCTAGCTAGGACCAGTCACTTCGAACTTGATAGGTGTTTTGGTTTAATGTTAAAGAACAATCATTAAAAGCTAAAGTATTGAAACTTATAAAAGGGAAAAAAAATACTGGTGTAACTTTAATTATATTACATTATTTAATATTTTTTTATTAAATGCGATTTTTTAACAAATTCACCGTTAAATTATATTATCTTTATATATTTTTTATGCTTGCAAAAATTTTAAAAAGATAAAATACTAATTACTATTTTACCAATCAAATATTTAAAGTTCAAATTTTCATAATTTAAAATTATGCATAAAAAATAAATTTTTAAATCATACAATAAATAAAGATCGATGAAATTTAACATGCTCGTTAAAATTATCGAAATGACATACAACAATGAAAATTTCAAATTATTTAAACCGTACCATGCACGTTGAGCTTTTTCCTATATTTATATATACCTCCAATCACAATGATTATAGCTATCTTCCTTTTCCTCATTTTTTTGATAGGGACCTGCCTCTTCCTCACTGATCCACCGCATGGATTCTCAATCCTTATATTCTCTTCCCTTCCTTTGTGTCTTCTTCTTTTGTTGCTTCCCTTACACCACCTCCATGATAAGCTTTTCCTTCCCGAACTTCTTACCCAATGACAACAACATCACAGTTTCTGGTACAGCCACGAAAGCCCAAGTTGATGAGCACCCATCAATACGACTCACCGATAATGTGGATAACTTTGGTGACAATAAATATCTTGCCACAGGCCGAGCATACTATTACAAACCCATCCCACTGTGGGATCCCGTTGTAAATACCACAACAAATTTCACAACTACTTTTGAGTTCGTAATCAGAACTCGTAATAATGAGTCATCATGGGGTCACTCTGGTGTTGGAATTGCATTCTTTATCACTTCAGAAGATTCCGTTGATGCTCCTACGGGTTCTGATGGAAGTTACATGGGTCTCTTCAATGGCACAACTGTGGGCAAATCATCAAGCAAGATGGTAGCGGTGGAGTTTGATACCTGGCAAGATGCAGCGTGGGGGGATGCTCCTAGTGACAACCATGTTGGTATTGATGTGAACTCCCTTGTCTCCATCGCTAACAGTACTTGGAATCTAACCTCCGGGGACATTTTGGTAGCAACAGTCTCCTATGATGGAACCTCTGAGATTCTCAGTGTATTTTTGAAATACTTGAATCTTCCAAACCTACCCTTGAATCTTACTCATAATGTAAAGCTGAGAGATGTTCTCCCAGAAAAAGTGATGATGGGCTTCTCTGCAGCAACTGGAGGAGGAGTTCCAGTCCAAGCGATCAGAAGTTGGAATTTCAGTTCAACTTTGGATTTGGGTTCGACCCAAAATGGAGGGAAAGGGAGCTTTAAGATGTGGTTGATATGATTAATAATAGGACTGGTGCTTTTGGTTGTTGGGTTAAGTTTTGGCTCTTACATTTTGGGGAGAAATTCCAAAAGAAAAGTAGTAGAAGAAAATGAAGATCTAATAGAAGGAACTGGACCAAAAATGTTTGCCTACAGGGACTTAGTTGTGGCAACTAATAACTTTTCAGAGGAAGGGAAGCTAGGGCAAGGAGGTTTTGGAAGCGTCTACAAAGGTTTCTTGGCAAAAACGGACATGGAAATTGCAGTGAAGAAGATATCAAGCAACTCTAACCAAGGAAAAAAGGAGTACATTTCTGAGGTGATATCTATAAGTCGTTTGAGACACCGCAATTTGGTTCAACTCGTTGGTTGGAGCCACGAACAGGAGTTTGTAGTGGTTTATGAGTACATGCCCAATGGAAGTCTAGATTCACATTTATTTGACTTGAGAAGTCATCTCTCGTGGCCAAGGAGGTCCAAAATTGTTCACGGGTTAGCATCTGGATTACTCTATCTCCATGAGGAATGGGAGCAATGTGTAGTGCATAGAGATATCAAATCAAGCAACGTGATGTTAGATTCAAACTTCAACGCAAAACTTGGTGACTTCGGTCTAGCGAGGTTTGTGGACCACGGACTTGGCTTACAAACAACGGATTTGGCCGGAACCAGGGGCTACATTGCTCCAGAGTGTTTTATTACAAGCAAGTTTAGTAAGGAATCAGATGTTTTTAGTTTTGGGGTGGTGGCATTAGAGATTGCATGTGGGAGGAAAGTAGTGGAGCCAAAGGTAGAAGAATCAAAGATTAGTTTACTCAATTGGGTGTGGGTGTTATATGGAGAGGGAAGGCTTTTAGAAGCAGTGGATGAGACGCTAAATGGGGATTATGACATGGACGAGATGAAATGTTTGATGATTATTGGGCTATGGTGTGCTCATCCAGATCACACTTTAAGACCTTCTATAAGGCAAGCAATTAGGGTTCTTAATTATGAAGCACCATTGCCTTCCCTTCCGTCCAAAATGCCTCTGCCATCATATTATTATGCCCCTGAAGCGATGACTGCCGACCAAATCCTCCAGTTCACTTGTACAAGCAAAGGAGGGAGCACATCAGCTACCAAGGACGACTCAAGGGTGTGACACGGAGGGATTATTGCAAAGTTGAATGGCAATTGGAGCACAGGATTGATTGTCTTAGTAATATGCATATGTTATGCCTTACCACTCTCAAAATTATTATACCTTAGGAAGTATCATTACAATACACCCGTCATCTTGCTTCCTTTTTACTCTTCTTAGTTCTCTCACATTATGTTAATACTGGCAATCTTAAAATGCTTGTAGTATCTCATATTCCAATGAAAATGCTACTATTTCTTTGGTGGTAATAAATCAGTGCACAAATATTGAGCGATACAAAACTATAACAAGTTTCTTTACAGTTTGGTTGATCTCTACAATTAAACTGATGCTTATTTCTTGGGCTACTGCTGGCTTATATATTAGGAAACCAAGTTAGAAAATTGTACTTGAAGTCACACTAATACCATGTTTGTGGCGAAATTAAGGAAAACCAGTTGAGAAAATAAAATCTGTAGTTTTTCAGAATAGTTGAAGTTAGCTTGTGCTTTCATTTTGGGGGCTGCTTGTGGCCTTGTGTCCCAATTATCATATTCATGATTAGAAACTCAAATAGATCCCTCCGTTCCCCAAGATTCCATTTTTTAATTGAAAAAAATGGAGTATTACACATCATGAGCGATCTCAAAATTCCTGTCATCAAGATTTAATCTCAGTTTAATCAAGTTTTTCTAGACTTGATTAACTGATTTCATTCAGTTCAGTATCTTCAAATTGTTTTTTTTTTTTTTTTTTTTTTTTTTTTTAAATGGTTGCTGTAGTTTACACTAATTCTTGAGCTATAGTAACCAACAGAGTTGTTGCATTATTTAACCATCTCTAGACTTATATATGGCCAGCCTTTTATTACCAAATGACTCATTAGAAAAATGTGTGCTACTTTTCAACGATCTATCAAAATAAGCATTATGTATATGGGTTTTTTTTTTTTTTTTTTTTTTTTGAGAGAAAGTTATGTATATGGTAATTGATAATCCGAACCAATTACCAGATCTATCAAAATCTGTGGTTTGCATTTTTATGTTGCAAACCACACCTCTATGTTCTTGTTCATGATGGTGCTTGCTACTAGAGTAAGCCACACTAGTTCTATATAGCGTAAAATTCATACCTCATTGAAGAACTTTTTACATGCATGATAAATGTGATATGATATATTAATATGCAAAATGACTAATTAATCACGTAGAATTTGTTTTTGAGAAAGCTTATAGACACAAAACAATAATTGGTTGTTTAACTGTTATGAGTCAAGTCAATAAATTGTGTTTTTTTAACTCAAAAGTAAGATTGGAAGTAATCAAATTTATTTATAAAAAGAAAAATGAAAGAACAAAGAACCAAGAAATTTTTTTATAGAGTAGGTATGCAAGTGGTCATATCTTTCTTCTTGACATCTTTTAGGAAAAACCATTGAAAATAAAAGCTGGAAGAAAAACACATTCATAGAAAGTCTCTTTGTGAGATCAATTATACAATGTATTTTTACCAATTCAAACTAACTACTATGCTTTTTTAATTGTAGGAATCAGATGAAGCAAAAGGGGATCAATCTCCAAACACCCTTTTTTTCTTAAAAAAATTGAACAAGCCAACTTATGCGTGTTCAGCATATAGACTCCTGTAGTACCAACTTAATTGGTACCTTACCTTCTTAATAAGTAATAAGTTTATGATTCCAAATCTGCTAATTCTTCACCCGTGATCAATAGTTGATTTTTGAATCTTTAGAGCTAAAGTTCTAGATTTTTTATGAATTAAAAAGTGAACAGATCGGATTATAGTGGATTTGATTCTTTTCAAAGTATGTACACAATTGCATTTATCTTTGACCTTTTGAACAAATGCCAAACCAAGTATGTACACAGAAAATAGACTCTTGACTTTGCTTTCTTGGTTTCTTTAAACGTGTTACATGGGAAGAACTTAATTAGTACTACATTAACAAAATAAAAGAGAAGAAAGAGAAAGTTCCGTAGTGGACTAGTAGGTCTAATTATGAAACTTCTTCTTCTTGTCCTAATTATTTAAGCAAAAGCTAAACTTTAAGAATCTTAATTGGACTTTCTTAATTGGACTTTCTTAAGCAAAAGCAAAACTGTAGTTGTTAGGTAATTATCATGTTCTGCTTTCGCTTAAATAATTAAGAAGAAGAAGTTTCTTTAATGAAACTTCTTCTTCTTATCCTAATTATTTAAGCAAAAGCTAAACTTTAAGAATCTTAATTGGACTTTTGTAATTGGACTTTCTTAAGCGAAAGCAGAACATGATAATTACCTAATAACTACACTAGAACTCACCAATAGAAAGCTACACTTTACGGTCATATTTAAAGGGGATGGAAAATGAAAAGGAAAAGAAAAAAAGTGAAAAGATTGTAGTATTTTTTTTTAGTAGTTGGTTGGAAAGAGTAAATGAGGGAATATTGGTGGGACCTAGATCAACCGAAATGTTTTTTTACCGAAAGAATACCGAGGGAGAAAGAGGTGGACTATAAAAAACCCATGTGCATGACTTTTTCTTATTTTTATTATACCAAATTGATTTTCTCTTTCTTTTTCTTTGTTTTTTTTTTCTTTTCCTGTATTTTTCATTTTTTTCCCTCTTTTTCTACTTACATTTGTTTTGGATTCTTTGGCTTGTGTTTTTTTTTTTTTTTTTTTTTTTTTTTTTTTTTTTTAATTTACAAAAAAAAAAGGCTAAAATGCAAAACTCATCTTTTAAGTTTTTCTAGAATTCATTTCAGTCTTCTAAGTTTGCTTTTATTCATTTTAATCCTCTAAGTTTTAGATTTAATCAATTAAGGAATTTTCGTCAACTTTTGCTAAATTAAAAAAAAAAAAAAAAAAAAAAAAAAAAGACCTGGAAAATATTTTTTAGATCAAAAATTTAAAATGATTTTAATGTGTTTCATTGCAAGTCCTACGATGAAAACACACTTATGATTACATTTATTTAAGAATAAAGTTTAGTTACAAAACCGATTATAACTCAATAAAATAAACATTACTAGATATTTTAAAAATCTAACCGTTAAATTGTATGTTCTCTACGCTCTTAATGCACATGTCAAATTTTGTGTCAATTGGATACTTATTTACTATATGATCTATGAGTTTATATTTTAAGGTACAAAAACTTGCAATTTAAACGATGTATTGATAACATAACTATTGATTTTTAATTTTCTAGAAACTATGCAAGTATAGAGGATATAAGAAGAATATGTAATCCAATAGATATGGAATAAAGTTGTAACCTTAGGTTATAACTAATTTTGTAACTAAACTTTCTCCTTAATTTATATTGTAATATTTACATTTAATCAAAATGTTATAACATTCTATCCAAAAAAAAAAAAATGTTATAACATAAAATTTATTACCTACCTTTTATTATTAAATTTTCTATATTAAAAAAAAAAAAAAAAACTTTTGTCATTAAAAAAAGGTAAGTTAGATAATGAAAATAATTTTTTCAACAGTAATACTATTTTTTTTAAGGAGAAGATACTAGTTCGTTTAGTTAGTTTTTCATGTCCAATGGGCTCCCGGCTGTCTACCCTTTGATGGGCCGAAGTGAGAGTTTAAAGCGGTGGAGCCTATTTTGGTTTATAGTGGTTATTATGGACGAATCTGCCCCTGGATCATAGCACAGGACCAGGTGGTAACTAAAAGGAGTAAAAGGGAAAATGTGGGCATTTAATTTTTTCAATGTACGGTACTCGATATTATTTTTGATTACCTGTAACTCATTGTCTTTCTTCTTATTCTTAGTTTCTTTGGTTGCGACTAGGGTCATTTTGGCTCAGTGATTTGTGTTATTTATTTGTGCAAATTAAAGAAAGCTCTTGTTGTCATGCAATACTTAACTTCTCCATCAATGAGCCTATATAGAATTAGTGTCCCTCCTGAATTTACGTCTTCTAGTGCCAGCAACTCCCTGTACATGTGGGATTGCTTGCCAAACCAATTCCCCTATTGTGAATTCTCTTTTTCTATCCATATATGCTTATAGCTCTCAACCATCTTTTCAAGATGTCTAGCATGCTCTTGAGCCCCATGTGTACCTTTTCACTGGGCCTAGCTAAAGTGCCAATGGTAACATGGTTTGGACATCTACATTGATATGGTTTTGTTCCATGTAAAACAATTTGTACCAAAATATTTAATAATATGATATAGCTAACTTGAAAAACTTAGAAGGTGAATTAAGTGTGTAAAGTTGTGATTTCCAACTATCCTTTGTTGGCTTTAGTTCCATACCAAATTTGGTAGTAATTCAATCAATCATTTTCCTGTATTTATGTAGGTTTAATTGTAAAGGATGAGTGTGAGAGATTGGTGAAAAATCAAGCTTGCTATGAAGATCAGTGAAGTTTTGCGACTAGCTCACAAGTTTTGTAAGGCCTTTAGCATGCCAAAATATTGGTTTAAGTCCTAAAAAATGAAAACCACGCTTTTAAAAAGTAATAAAATGAGGAATTACATTGGATTAATTATTCTAGTGATCCAAGAGTTCAAAATCCCAAAAGCTTGCCATTTTATTTGCTGAGCTTGAATTTTTGATCCAACCATCTGATCAAAATAAAATTTTATCCATTTTAAAGATAATGAAATCCCCTTCAAAAGGATAGCACAATGGCCTATAATTTGATTAAACTCTTCAGTTTTTACATCTAATAATTCACTTGCTACAAAAATTAAAAAATTAGATGGACACGTGGTGTAAAATTGGACTCTAATTGAAATCCAATTTAGAATCTAATTAAATTTAGAATTTTCGATTTTTACACTCAATAATTCACTTTGCACAAAATTGAAAATTAAATAGAATACGTGACGCAAAATTAAGAATCTAATTGAATTTTCTTCGCTTAAGCATAACACAGTCTTACTCATGCTAATGGACTGTATACTAGCCAAACAATGTGTTTATTTACAGGCCTTTGACCACGTGTTTTTGGACCTCAACAGAGGAGGATAGGCCATCTGTTGTCTTTGGGTTTGGATGATAGAGTCCTATTACTTGTTGAACCTGATTGATTTAGGCTGCATTTGAAAATAGTTGAAAAAACTAGCTTTTAGCTTATTCAGCTTATTTCAAGTTCCCCACGTGAAACTTTAGATTATTTGCAAGCCCACTTGCTACTTTTTCAGGAACAAAAGATCATTTGCAAGTGTTTGTGGGCTTATTTGAGTTACTTTTTGGTTTGCTTTTTTAATGCAAGCGCTGTTTACAGGTTTCCTAGGCCGACTTTTTCTTTTACTTTTTTTTTCTCTTTTAATTTTTTTTTTCTACCATACTTTCATCAATAAACTTTTAATAAAAAATTAAATAAATTTTTCCCAAACGGACTCTTAAACTACTTTTAACTTTTTATTATACTTCTTTATTTGTTGTTGTAATTTGATTTTTATTTTCTTTCAATATATGATGTGATTTGGGAATACTTATAGGCCCTGGATTAGAGAGTTGATTATTGCTGAATACTATTTCTTTGTGAAGGACGTGTTTAGTTCAAAGTCCAACTAAGACAACCAATTATTGGCTTGCATGTACTAGCACTTGGTTTCAGCACATAATCTAGTGTGTGAAGGAAATTATTATCCGCTAATACCAGCAAGAAATTATTATTATTTAAAAAAAAAAAAAAGCAAAAGGAAATAAGGAAAATTGGATGATTTTGCAACTAGGGTCCGTTTGGATACAGCTGAAAACTGAAAACTGAAACTGAAAACTGAAAAACACTGTAGCGAAATAATTTTTAAATGTGTGAATAGTATCGTGGGACCCATTTTTAATGAAAAAGTTGCTGAAAAGTGAAATTTGTGAATCCGTAAACAGTACACGATGTGCTGTGATTGGTCCAAAAAAATTTGAAAAGTCAAAGTTTGCGGCTACTGTTCATTGAACGGTGCATGAACAGTAGCCGCAACCCTCAAAACGCTCAAAAAACGAGTGAAAAAAAAAAAAAAAAAAAAAAAAAAAAAAACGTAAACGCAGACGCAGAAGTTTTCATCCCAATCCAAACGCAACCCTAATAGTCTAATACACTTAAGTCTAGCTAATATAACTTTTGAACAAGTTTACCAGTATCACTCTAGAGTCTAAATAAGATTCATAAACATCCTAAGGTATAGTTAAGTCGTTTATCTTGTATTACATTTATATCTCTTTCATCCTCTCCTCTTCTCTTTTATTTATGTTTCGAAATGGCATGGCATGACATAGTCTAAGATAAAGCAGAGGTCAAATTTAAGAACTAATACATCAGAATAATAAGATATTAACACGATTAATCTAATAAATTTGAAAAAATCATTAAAAAAATGATGCATGAAACTCACATTCAGAAAATGATAAAAAAATAAAGTAGTACTAATTAAGAAATAATAAAAATGAATTACTGTGAAATTAGTGTTGATTAGTAACGTCATATACATGCTCAAGATAAAGCAAAGGTCAAATTAGGAACAAATACATTAGAATAAGATATTAACATGATTAATCTAACAAATTTGAAAAAATCAATAAAAAATGCTGTAACTCATTCAGAAAATGACCCAAAAAAAATGATATATCACTATTTAAGAAATAATAAAAATGAAATTAGTGTTTTTTACTTTCTATTAAAAAAAAGTTAATATAGATCGATTGGAGATGCGCCATCTCTTGCCCAGTGAGGTCTTAGATGTTGGTCTTCTGGATATTCTCCTTCTTTGAAATGCAACAGATGACATAATTATCCTGCAATAACAACAACAACAAAAACATTTAGGGAGACGTTCAAACTTTAAACCATATTGAAATTTTGCATTGTGTATTTTTTTATTTTTTTATTATTAAACATGAAAATTAGGAAACATATATATGCATCAGCAAAAAATCCATGGCTGTTTATTCCATATATAATAAATAAAATCAAATAACTTTGGAAAATATACAACATTAAGCAATTCAATATCATTAAGACAAAAAAAAGTGGGTCACCATAATTGTAACCAAATAAAATGGGAGAGAATAAGCATTTAAAGTCGGACTTGATCATAGAATCAATTATGTGTCAACACCCAATTCCTAGAATATGTTAAAGTTCACACTCATCTATTCTCAGGCAATCAAGTTTGAGAATCAAATATTAATGATATAAATAGATTTCAAAGAAACTCAAGAAACAGAGCAATATGGATTATAAATATATAATATCAAGAAGAAGAAGAAGAAAAAACCTTACATTATTAGTCGTGTTTGCAAACTGCCCGTCAAGTCGGTATTCATTCATGGTCCACCTTCCCGTGCCATTGAAGCCATTCTTAGCAACAAAACTGAAACTTCGCTTAGACCCATAGTGAATTGTTTTGCTATCATCATAAAGCACTTCGTCCTTTTGACTTCTCCAAGTTGCAGAATGTGTAGATCTCTCAACGTGCTTATTTTTCTTCTTCAGTTTGGTGTAAAAATAGAGACGGTCCATATGGGTTTCTTGAAAAATCTTCATCCACGTGCTAGGATCCCCAAAAACATCACAGTCGACGATAACATTCATCGAGTCCTCGAAGATTGGGTTCCCTTGGACCTTGTTGAGAAGATAGTAGAGAACAATTTCTTGGTCATTGGGTCTAAACTTGACACCAGGTGGCAACTCCATAATTAAGTAGCTTCTGCACCAGCACTGATCTGATGACGAACCTTGTTGTTGTGTCGACAATGAGTGCTCAAAAGATCGCTGGAGTTGAAACTAACCGAGAATCTTCAAAGGGTTTGAAGATGATGAATGGAGTTTGCGTAAAAGAAGATTTCTTCAAGTGGGGGTTTGAAGAGAAGAGCACGCAATATTGAATGTTTTTGTAGCAACAGAGAAGAGAAGAAATAATAATGATTACAGAAAGGAAAGCTTTGGGTCTGAGTTATTAATGGAGGTTTAGGGTTAAGGAAGGTTATATTTATATAATATAAAAAGAGAGAGAGATCGGAGATGTGGGGTAAAATGGTAATTAGCGATAATAAACCTCCAACGGTCAGAACAGTAGTGGAAAGTTTATCAATGTAATTTCAATTTGTTTTGTCTTTTTTCGAATTGGGTTTAATTAATTTTCTTTCCTAACGGCGGCGGCATTTCCACGTGTCCTATGGAGAGTGGCTAGAATTTTATTTATTACACACCAGGTCAGTTGTACTTGAACACGAGATAAGGGTTTTAGTTGAGTTAGTGAGAGACCAACGGAGTGGTTATGGTTCAAGAAATTCTTTTTTTTTTTTTTTTTTTTTTTTTTTTTGAGGAAGTGAAGAAACTTTGTTCAGGCATTTTCTCAAACATGGTGGAGGCATCAATGTTAAGTGGTTATCGTTGATGTTAAACAATATATATGGTTTCACATTTGAGTTGGTAAACGATGTTTCCATTCCCACGTCCACCGACGAGGAAGGTGCGGGAATGTCAACGAGGCGATTTATCGGTTTTTGAAGCATTTCCGGGACAGTTCCACGGCGTCTTAGTCGGAAGATGGGTTGATCAGGGAAGGGAAGTATGAGATTGCAATCGAAAGAGTCATTGAAATCGAAGGGCAAGTCGCTCGATGTCAATGCACGCGACGTGTTTGATTATGATCTTGGCTTGTACACCAAGATGGTTGGGTACCCACTTGAAGTGCTGGCGATTTTCGACATTTTTTTTATGAACATTGTGGGACGAATTAACCCCTTGTTTGAAAAGCACATTCAAACTCGGATTTTTAATCTCAAGAGCTCCACTTGGTGTACATCAGGCTGAGGGCCTGAGCCCATCTCTGTTTTGTTAATGAATGTTTTCAAGCTAATTTGGGGTGAAAAATTTTGGTTTCAGAATTTGGCTTCTATAAATGGTTTATGAATGATGTGGGTAGGTTTTGGTTGTGTGTGAATTAAAGTTGGGTAGGAAAACATAAGGTTGTTATTGATGAGGGGATATATATAGGTGATTGATGTTGAGTTTAATATATTTTAATTAGGTTCAGCATGGTGTGAAGTTTTTTTTTTGTGATTGGGGGTTTACAATTTGGATGAGTAATACAATTGGCAGTGGGTCTTGGTCAATCTTGAATGGTAGGGTGAGTGAGAGTCATTTGAGGGTGGGTTATAGGTTTGGAATAGATGGATCTTCAGGGTAGTGGCTTATTAATGATAAGGCTAGGGTTTACAAATCTATCTGGGATGCAAGTTGGTTAATTCATGAAATTGGCATTATGGGTCTTGCCCTCTTGCTCTGTCTTAGGGTAGATGTCTTAATAATGGTGGAGTTTTGCTCAAAGTGTGTAAAATAACACTGGGTGCAAACTATACCCCAAGAGATTTGAAGGTTTGGTGAAGTAGCAGGAGCCACTAGTAAAGAAGAGTAAGAACTTTATATACAAATGATATTTGAAGGGAGACCTACTACTTGAAGTCCTATTTATTCACATGATATTTTATTATTAAAGGATAATATTATATTACGTTTTCCTGTTCTGTTTCATTATAGTGCTGAAGTGCGAGTCAATAACTTTGTAGCCGAAGGTGGAGTTGTTGAAGGTCCTGTACTGAGGACAAAAATCATCTATTTTTTCTGTTCTCTTTAACTAAAAGGATATGGAAATCTATTATGAACTTATGTTTAATCTCTGACCCCAAATTCAACTTGCTGGATTTAGTTGATTGGAGTGTAATTCACCTAAAAATGCAATTAGCTTGTTGGACAACTATATACCACCAGAGTGGAGACAAAAAATAAAAAATAAATAAAATAAAATAAATAAATAAAAGGTGATTCTTCGCACTAAGAGACTATATACAGAAGACCAGTTTATTAGAGTCATAATGAAAGATGTTAAGGATGTTCAAGAGTTCAATTTTGAATCATGTGCTGCGCTGTAAATGGAGGATGAATGTTTTACGAGTTTGTAAGGGTGTTTGATCAGTGTGTTGCAAGGTGGGGATTGAGAATTGTGTTTTGTAAATTAGATGAATAGCCTGACTTGGCACTCCTTAGGTTAAGGATGGGTTTTGATTAGCTACAATTAGCATTTGGTTTTTGGCTTTGCTGTACTATAGCTTTACATTTTTGCAGGTGTCGTACTTGGTTTAGTGCAATTAGCTATTAGGTGTTGGATAGGTGTGTGTATTCTATTCTTTGTTATTGACATGACTGATTCTTTCAATAAAATATATATATATATATATATATATATATATATGTTTAGCTGAAGGAATTATAATCTAGAATCCTAGATATTCACATCACATTCCTTATACTCAATAAGTGGGAAGAGTAAATTGAAAGTTAATTCTTAGAGTAAAAAACACATTTATAAGTTACTGGTCTCCATCATAAGCTATATTGTTGGATGGGAGAAGCTTGGTAAGAGTATCATTTTATTTTAATGAACTGCCTTTTTCCCATGCATTAAATATTAGAACTCGGTCTAACTATACATTCTCATCTTCTCCATTGGTTGTTATTGTTTTAGTTTATAAACCCGTAGGATTTGAGAAAGTAATACGAATTCCTGTGAGTGCTTCTATTCTTACTCTTCCTTGTGTAATTGAATTTTTTACTTAATATATTTACATGCATGCAAGTTGCTTTTCTTGAACCCAATTATTGAAATTACTTTTTTTTGTGCATAAGTAACAATTAACAACCTACCACTTGAAATTTGTTATAAAAATATTGTGAATATAACATTTCTCTTTCTTAACTTAGTGATGGTTTATTCATTCTGATGTTTGGACCTTACTATCATGGGTCTCTACCATTTAAAGCACCCGGAACAGTAAATATCATTGCTTTTAATAAGCCAACAAGAGGTTATTGATTTTTATTTGGACACATCACTAATATTACTTTATTAATAATTTTTTTTTTATTAATATTGATGAATGATATTATATTACGTTCTCCTGTACTCTTTCACCATAATGTTCAAGAGTGAATCGATGACTTTGTAGTAAAAAAAAAAAAAAAAAACATTTATGAGTTACTGTTCTGCATCACAAAATGTATTGATGGATGGGGAGAAGCTTGGTAAGAGTATCATTTTATTTTCTATATTTTCACTCAAAAAAGAGTATTATTTTATTTTAATTTGAACTGTCTTTCCCATGCATTAAATATTTAATTAAAACTCGATCTAACGTCCTGTACACTCATCTTCTCTGCAGGTTGTTGTTTTGGTTTATAATCCCTTAGGATTTGCGGAAGTAATACGAATTCTTGTGAGTGCTTCTATTCTTTGTCTTCCTTGTGTACGTAATTGATTTTTTTTACTTAATATATTTTTCGTTAGTGCTTCATACCCAGCACTTATTATATACCATGTTCCAAGATAATTTTATTATCATATTGTATAGATTTTGCTTTATCCCTTGTTTATCTAATTGTAATTATATACATGCAAGTCGCTTTTCTTGAACTTAATGATTGTTTATCCATTCTGATTTCTGGACCTTACTAATACCGTTCCCTGTCATTTAGAGTACCACCCTGAATACTGAATAGCATTGCTTTTAATAAGTCTGCATAGGTTATTGATTCTTACTTAGGCACATCTATACATCACTAACATTATTTTATCATTTATCTTAACAACCTATTTTGTGAAAAATTTTGGCTTCGGATTTTATTGTAAACATAAGTATTGGTAGCATCATAATGCACTCAAATTATGGTTCTTTATTTCTTTTAGAGATAATTTCTAAAAACTCTAAAAAAAAAAAATAAAAAATAAAAAAAAAAACTTACAAAAAATCCATAAACTATGGGATTATTTTTGTACTTTACACCCCATAATATGAAATATGAAAACTTGTAATGATCACCACCCCTTTCGCTTCCAATGGTTTATAATGATGTTGTACATGTGCACTGCGATATTGACGTTGGAAGAAAGATGATAGAAAAGACTCATGTTATAAGGGAAGCCATTTTATGCTCATAACTTATCTAATTGAGACACCTGTATTTCTTTCTTTATTTTTACTCTATTTTTATTTATTTATTTTTGTGAAAAGGATACCCAACTCCATTAGCATCAGTTATATTATGTTAAATGTCATTTTTAACGCATCAACACATACTTTATTTATTTTACCATAGCATTTAACTTTACACGCTACATGGCTACATCACATCTTCTGTCTTAAGATTCAATACCTTAAAATAATATGGCCAACTCATAAAATAATATATATAAAAAAACCATTTTTCATTCATTCATTTCACCTCTCTCTCTCTCTCTCAATTTTTTCCTCTTCATAAAACCCAAATCAAACTATTTTTCTTCTTCTTATTTCTCCATCTCTGCACCAACCCAAATCAGCTAAACCAAATCCAGCATCAAACCCAAACCGATCAAACCTGAACAAATCTAGCCACTACCACCCACAACCTAGAAAAGCCAATCATAACCTGGGATGCACGGACGCGGCTCCCAGGCCGGCGCACCCGCGTCCGACGCGGCGGGACGCGGCGACGCGGGAGGGACGCCGCAGACCGCGCGTCCGTCCCGCGTCGTGCCGCGTCGCGCCACGTGGCAGATCCCGAATCGGGCCGACGCGGGCCGACGCGGCCAAAGTCGGCGCCGACGCGGCCGAAATCGGCGCCGACGCGGCCGAAATCGGGCCGACTCGGTCCGTATCGGCCGTATCGGCCTGTATCGGCCGAAACGGCCGAGTCAGGCCGAAATTCAAAAAAAAAAAAAAAAAAAAAAAGTTGCAAACGCACCTTATTCCCAGACCCCTTAAGTCCCTCACACTTCATCCAGTCACTCCGTCCCTCATCTCCTTCTCTGTGTTCATAGCTGCTTCGTCCCTCATCTCCTCAGTCACTCCGTCCCTCACACTGCACTGCTTCAGCCTTAGGTGTGCTCTCTCTGCTCTTTTCTTTAATTTTTATTCTTTGTTCTTTACGATTTCTCTCTTTCAAATTGCTTAGAAATAAATTTGTGAATCTGAAAATTTACGTTTTAGTTGTTATCTATTATTACTCTTAAATTTGGTATTTGTTTATATAATATGAAAAAGTAAAAGTATGCTTAGCAATATATTAAATATATATTATAAAAATATTTTTAATAATTTTTTAATCGCCGAGTCCTGCCGCACCCGCACCCACCTTTTTCAAAAATTGCCGAGTCCCGCACCCGCACCCGCACCCGCACCCGAGTCTCGAAACGCACCCGTGCTTCATAGATCATAACCCAACAATCAAACCTAAACAAACCTAGCACCGCCGCCCATAACCCAACACCATCACTATCTCTCTTCAATCGACCCAACCAATGATGTAAAAACCAACCACCACCGATTGCAACCCACAACAACCACCACAACCCAATACTGAAATGTCCAAACAAATGAACCCATTGAAATTACCCAGACCCTGTGAGTTGCAAGATAGAGAGAGAATTTGGCCGAGAAAACTAGAGAAGAGGGAGAAAGAGAAAGTGCTGTCAATTTTTGGAGCTCGTGGTTAGCAGAGGTGTTTTGTTGAGGGAATTTGTGAGAGAAAATTGGTTGAGAGAGAGAAATCTTTTGGTGAAGAGATACAGGGAGAAGACAGAGCAAATTGAATGAAAGAGATGAAGCTTTTTTTTCTTTTTCTTTTTTTTAAAGAGAAGAAGCTAATTTATTATAGAAAGAGAGAGAAAGTTGAATAAAATAATGCCAAAAAATTATAGCACATTTGTTCATACCGAGCCATTTGTAGGACATCATTGTACCCCATGCTAAATTTTTTGAGATTGGGGCATTTGGCACATGTAGGTAGTTTTTTTGTGTTTGGCATATTAAATGCTAAATTTTTAGCATTTAGCACAACTGATGCTAGTGCTTTTATTATTATTATTATTATTTTTGTATTTATGCATTTTTTTTTGTTATATATATAAAGAAATTCATACAATTTTTATTTTCTCTTCCATAGCTTTTTCTATAGTTTTCAGTTTGTGTTTGTAACCGGGATCTCTTCCTTGAGTGAAAATGTCAGTTTCCTTTAATATATTAATATTATTAAGAAAAAAAAAAGGAAAAAAAAAATGGTTTATTTTATGTTTGATTTCTTGATTTAACATGTACTAATTAAGTTGAATAGCTAACTAGGACCGTGCTAAAAGAATAGAAAGTGTAGAGTATAGACAAGACAACAATTTTAGTAAATCACAAACTAAAGTAGGGAAAATAGACTTTTGCTCTTAATTTTTAAACTATGCAATAATTTGTCCTTGTTTTCAAACTATTTAGGTGCATGTCCCTATTTTGGAACTCAAATTTCTAAATATCGAGTTCCCCTTATAACAAGAGTTTTCTAAATATATAATTATTACCGATCTGTATTTCGAGTTCTTATTAGTGGCGATTGGTATTAATTGGAACCTAAATAATACTGATCGATACTAATACAATTTCCCTTCAGAAAATGCTCAAAAACCGTTACGATTTTTCAGCATTGACTTGAATCACATTTTTGGGCCTAGAAACATTGAAATTTGATTTTCTCTATTTTTGGAAAAGTTGTAGGGAATTAAATTTCTTTTCAAAAGACACTAATTAATCTTGAATTAATTGGAATTATGAGCAGAAAGTTATAGTTAAAACACGTGCAAAAGATAACTCAGAAATGGTAAAGTCGAGTTATAAGAGGAACAAGATTTTCTAAAAATCGAGTTCCAAAAAAAGGACATGCTGCAATATAGTTTCAAGACAAAGGTAAATTGCTGCATAGTTTAAAAATTAATAGCAAAAGCCCATTTTCCCCAAACTAAAGCAACAAAATTTGTTTGGTTAATTTTCAGTAAATAACAAGAAAATTAACAAAATTTGTGGGATTAATCTTCACTCAATGATAATATTCTACAAAGTAAAAACAATCAGGCATAAAATCCGCATATAAGACAGCGAAAGTTAGTGGATCAAACAAACTAGTTTTGAAACCCATTTGGGAATATGATTAATGAATAATGAGAAACAAATGGGAGGATCTTCCAACTAGACCCTTTCTACAAGATACAGTTTTTAGATAAAAGAAGCAAAACATATTCGGAAAAGGAAACAAGAACATGCATGCAAGAGCTTCCAATATATAGAAGACCGTCATTGGCAAAGAAGCCAGATCTAGCAATTGTCGAGCTTGAACTTGAGCTTGAGCTTGAACGCTAGGAGAACATGACGGTGAGAGCTAGTGAGAAGTTCTAGATCCAAGTCTCTCATAACCTATATCACTTTATTGGTTCTATCCAAAAGCTTCAAGTACTTTTACAGAGGTTGATATAGTAGAGTAGAATTTTTTTGGTATGTACCCTACTGTCGAATCTCGTTGTTATAATTGTTTTTTGATCTAATTGGAGATTTTAATTGAATATAATTCTTATGCTACCATTCATACCTTACATTTTTTTAGGCTAACAGAGAATCATTCCACATAAAGGTTTGTGATGCATGCCTTATATTTGTAAGTTGTTTTTTTAAGAAACTCTTATTCAAAAAATGATAAAAATAAAATATTAATTAAGAAAGGATAAAAATAAAAATACTATCAAAGTAGCTTTTTTTTACTTTCTTTCTTTTTTGTTTTCAAAAAAGTTTGTCTAGATTTGAGTTGCTTCATTTCTTGCCGAGCTCGATGTTCTTCAGAGTGGTTGATCTCCTATATCCCTCCCTTCCGCTTTTTTGCAATGCAACAAAAATAAAACAATTATCCTGCAACAACAACAAAAATAGAAATTTAGGGAGACAAACATATATTCAGATGGTTGTTTATTCTATAAATCTCATCCAATAACTTTGGAGAATATGCGACGTCAAGCAGGCATCATTAAAAACCAAAAGTGGATCACCAACTCACCATATATATAATAAACCAAATAAAATGAGAGAGCATAAGGATTTAAAGCTGGACTCAAGGTCCTTTTAGCGTTTTATTCCATTTTTAATAAATGTTGTTGGATGCTAGTAGATTAATAGATATTTTTGAGTTTCATTTTAATAATCTGGTAAAAATGGTTGGAATTATATGTGGATTTCAGTTATTAGTTTGTTCCCATGACATGTAGGAGCTTAATTATTGTTACAGATGATCTCTCTACTATGGTTGGATTAATTGAAGGACGATACATCTTAATGAAAAGAGTTCATGGACAGGGCAATTATATTACCTCTCCAGGTTGATCCATCTATGAACTTTGCACTTAACATATGAATTAATTTATTGCTTGGGATGCTATTTTTACTATGAAACTGAAGATCGCAAGTAACATTTAGGTTTTGGTTTGGATTTGTTCTGTTGAATAGATTTTGGCATGGTTTGGATTGACTGTGTTGTTTTTTTCATTTTTATTTTTATTTTTATTAATTTTTGGTTACTGAGAAAATAATTGTTAAGAAAAATTCTCTCTATTCTTTTTCATTTAATCTTTTTTTTAAATCAAATAATAATTTCTATTTTATAAAATTTTTGTTTTTTCAAAAAGTGTTTTTTATTAATTTATATTTTTTAAATTAAACAAATATATAGAAAAGCAAAACCACGTCATTTTGAGACACTTTATGACAATTTCCTAACGAACACTAATGAAAAAACTTTATTAAATAACTTAAAATTAAAAAGATACAATTGAATAAAAGTAAAGTTAAAAGTCTAAAATTAATATACATTCTTTAGTTGCACTGTTTCATTTGCATCTTTGGATGCAGATTCATAGGATTTCAGGATTGGGTACCAACCTAATTTGAATAGGAATTAATACAAGAAAAAGCATAATTAATGGAAGAAATTAGTCATTTGATTTGTTGCTAAAATTGGTCTTTCATAGTAAAAAAATTGTTCCCAAAGTAATTCTAGAAAAAAAACGTTAAGTTGTACAAGTTAGTGGACGTGTAAAACATAGGTAGCTAGTACTGGACAGAGATTTTGTGGTTCACTATCTGTGTTACACATAATATAAGTCTTTTCTATACCCCATATCTTAAGCGGCACATAACTTTATAGACAGATGAAGATCAAACTTATAATTAGTCATACTCAAGAATACTTGTAGATTGTAGTTGAATTAGTATTACTGGATGATCTGAGCCTAAAGTGGACTGTCAAAAAAGAAACCAATGGTTTCTAGACCAAATTGAACCTCACTCCACTGCTGGAAATGAGGTCACAATTTCAAATGTGTGAATGTAGGAGTATTTATCATTGAACAAAATATATATAATTTTTAATGAAGCATTATTACTTATGGAAAATAATCATAATTTTCAAAAAGAAAACTCAGAAAATTTTCACATGATATGTGTGTTAGGATTTTGCCAATTCTGAAAATTCAAACTTCAGTGGACATGAACTTATGCTTATGCCATCCTCACTTTCATAGAGCAGGAGGTTGAAATGGAGATGACTTTGCTGGTACTTGTAGCTTCAAGGTCCTCTGTGTGCTCTGTTACATTTTTAATTAGCTGCTGATAGTATAGGTATAGCTAGTCTCAAATTTCAAAATATTGTAAAAACATCGGGAATTATGTGTAAATTTCAGTTATTAGCTAGTCTATTATGGATTATCCCCACTTCACTAAAGTTGGAATTGATGAATGATATTTTTAATCTAAAGAGTTCACGGAAAGGAGGATGATGTTGCCTCAAAAGTGAAATCATTTCTACGATCCACGATTTTAATTCAAAAAATGGGTGTGTAATAAACACTACCCTCTTACTTTATAGTAGACGTGGCAAAATGGGCTGGTCGGGTCAAGTCAATCGAATTTGTGGGTCAATCGGGTCACGGATCAAAACGGGTCATTTTTAAACGGGTTGAGGGTCGAGGGTCGAGGGTCGAGTCGGGTTGCGAGCCGGGTCGAGTTGACCCGTATTTTTCAAACTAGTTTTTTTTTTTTTTTTTTTTTGAAATAGATGCAATCTGTCAATTGTTTATGAGTTCCTTAATTGTAATTAGATTCTCATTGGTGATACTGTTACCACTTACCAATTACCACTAAACACTTGATACCCAAATTTGGTGCAACTTTTGTTCCAGCTTTCTAGAAGCTAATCTTGGTATAATATTTGATCTGTTTAAAGTAGGAAGAGAAAATGAAGGTGACAAGTAAAGAATGACAAATTATAATGGAGTACATAACATATTAAGTAAAGAAGAATAAGTAAATATTTTATAAGAATTACATCTCAATCTCAATCTACTCAACATTTGTAGACGTGGCAAAACAGGCGGGTCGGATTGGGTCGGGTTTGAGTCGGGTCGCGGGTCAAAACGGATCATTTTTAAATGGGTCAATTGGGTTGCAAGTCAATCGGGTCGGGTCAGAAAATTCTGACCCATTTTGCCATGTCTACTTTATAGCTTGTTTTTTTTACCTTAAAGGCTCTTTTTTAGGCTAATATTTCGATTTTGTTGGCCAAACCTTTGAAATTGGTTTTTGCAAAATTTTTCTCTCTTCCTTTTCCAATTTCCTATTATAAATAACTAAAGGGCGCTATATTATCAATCTTTTTTTTTTTTTTTGGAAGAGGAAGCTTTATAACATAAAAACCAGCAAGGATACAGCAGAGGACAAAGACCACAGCAAGCTGCAGATACAGTTGTATCTAAACCAACGCCAATAAGTCCTTTTGAACTAGCCTAGACACCTCAGATGGGGTAACCCCATTCCACATGCAGGAAGACTCAGTTCTACGCGCAAGTTGAGCCAGCTCATGCGCAACATCATTAAAATCTCTACTCAAATGTTTAAAAATACAGCTTTCAAAGCTCTCACACACAAGAAGAACTCCCTGCAAAATGTGTCCCAAATCGTTACTTGTGATATTGTCATTAATGGCTTGAATCACAGTAAGGGCATCACTCTCCACAATGACACTTGACAGCTGCAACTCCTGAGCCAGTAAGATGCCTTGCTCCACAGCCAGAGCTTCCACTTGATCTGCAGCAAATCTGCCTTGAAGGTATTTACTGAGGGCTGCCACAACATGGCCATTGCAGTCCCTAATAATTACTCCAATGCTAGAGTTATTCCCCTAGTCTGAGGTGGCCCCGTCAACATTGATTTTGAATACTCCCTGGGGAGGAGTTTCCCATCTGGATGAAGGATGACTTGGAGGGGTGGGAGCCAAAGAGTTGGCCTTTCTGAAATCCTCCAAAGTGCAGGTTGCTAACTGCCACACCTAAGATGGGGAAAGGGGGGAATCATTATGCACCAATTTATTTCTATTAGACCAGATAGCCCAAGATAACACAAAAAATAATTCTAACTGTGGGGCATTTGATTGAAGGAGGTGCAAAACCATGTCTAGAAAGGACCACATGATACACAAGGAACTAGATAGATGAGCCCAATGATTCCAAACAAGAGAGGCAGCTTCACAATGAAGGAGAGCATGGTTGATATCCTCAATTCCCAAGCCACATATAGGGCAGGCATTATTACTCTGAATCCCTCTTTTGCTTATATTCTCAAAGGTAAGGAGACCGTTAACACAAGCCCTCCAAGCAAAGATTTTTACTTTTGCAGGAAGGTTTAAATGCCAAAGTTTTCTCCAAAGTAATCTACAAGGGTCCCCAGAGGAACTTTCACCCACCTCCATTGTATTAGCCAGATTATAAGCTATGTGATAGGCGCTTTTCACCGTAAATTCACCTCTCTTATTCCCAATCAAGATAATTTTATCCTCAGCCAGGTTGTGACTCAGTGGTATCTTCAAGATGGTCTCAACCTCAAAGGGAAGAAAAGTAGCATGAAGAACATCAATTCTCCACCATTTGGTTTCCGAATCAATGAGAGAGGAGACCATAGGGAATACAAGGTTATGGTTCTGGGGGGAGATGACCCTATAAGTGGAAGGTGTTGGGAGCCATCTATCCTCCCATATGTGGATTTGTTTCCTGTTCCCGACTCTCCACCGGGTTCCACATCTAATGATTTCTAAGCTACTGTGGATGCTCCTCCAGGAATAAGAAGGGGAAGAGCCAAGCTTAGCATTTAATAAATCGCCAGTGGGGAAGTACCTGGCTTTGAGCACACGGGCCACCAAAGAGCTCGGGTTAGAGAGAATCCTCCACGCTTGCTTAGCTAGCATTGCCTGATTGAAGGCTTGCAAGTTTCTAAACCCCAAGCTGCCATTTGTCTTTGAAATGCATAATCTCTTCCAACTAACCCAACTGATCTTTGTTTCCTGTTGTCTTTGACCCCACCAGAAGTTTTTCATCATTCTTTCTAAATCATGACAAAGGCTTTGGGGGAGTTGAAAGCAACTCATAGTATAGGTTGGAATTGCTTGTGCCACTGCTTTGATGAGAATTTCTTTCCCCCCCTGAAGATAAAAGCTTGCCTTTCCAGCCCGCTAATTTTTTCCGAACCCTCTCCTATAGGATTGCAAAGACTTGATTCTTTGACCTACCAATAAAAGATGGGAGGCCAAGGTATTTAGTAAGCCTCGAGTCCTGCATAGGGCCTAGGATATTAAAAATACCTATTCTAGTTTCTTGGGCTGTATTGGGGCTGAAGAAAATGGAGGATTTCTCTGTATTAACTTTCTGACCCGAAGCTTCTTCATACTCCAACAGGATTGATTTAAACTTTTGGCATTCATCCAAAGTTGCTTTACAAAAAAGGATGTTGTCATCAGCAAAGAAAAGGTGGGTCACCTTTGGACAACCCCTGCAAATGGAGATGCCAGTGATGAGTTGGTTCCTTGCTGCCTAGTGGATGAGTGCTGAAAGGCCCTCAGCACAAATCAGAAACAAACTAGGGGAGAGAGGGTCGCCTTGACGAAGACCTCTCGTAGGAAAGATGTTTCCATAGGCAACACCATTAATGAGGATAGAGTATGTTACCGAGGTAATGCATTGCATGATCAAGTTGATCCACCTGTTACAAAACCCCATTTTTTCCATTACCTTGGAGATAAAACTCCATTCAACCCTATCAAATGCCTTACTCATGTCCAACTTGACAGCCATAAAACTCTCCTTCCCCAATGTTTTATGATCTAGATAATGCATCAACTTGAAAGCCACTAACACATTATCAGTAATGAGTTGTCTGAGGTGAAGGCACTTTGGGTTTCTAATATAATGTGGGGTAAAAGAGCTTTTAGGCGGTTGGCAAGAGTTTTTGAGATGAGCTTATAGATTACATTACAAAGGCTGATGGGCCGGAAGTCGGTCATTCTTTTGGGGTTATTAATTTTTGGGATTAGGGAGATGTTGGTCTTGTTGAGCTCAGGTATGGGAATGTTGTGGTTAAGAACGTTTAGGACCAAATTAGTAACATTATTTCCAACGATATCCCAATATTTCTGAAAAAATACTGCGGACATACCGTCTGGTCCTAGGGCCTTGGTGGGGTGGATTTGTTTTAGAGCAGCTACCACTTCCTCCCTGGTGAATTCCCTTGTTAGGCTTTCATTCATTTCAACTGTCACCTTAGGAAGAATTGCATTAGCTACTATCTCGGTATGATTTGGGTGAGAGGAGCTATATATGTTCTCAAAATAGGATATGGCAGCATGGGCAATACTTTCTTTGTCATCACACCACCTCCCCTGTTCATCCCAAATACCCAGAATAGTATTCTGACTTCTCCTTTCCGAAGCTTGTGTGTGGAAAAACTTAGTATTTCTGTCACCCTCTTTAAGCCAGTGGGCTTTTGCCCTTTGCCCCCAGTAGATTTCTTCATCATCCAATAGATCATTGATTTCTCCCCTAAGCCTGTTAATTTCCAGACTCAGATCTTCATCCTTTTCTTGGAGGACTAGGGCATTCAACTCCTTCCTTTTATCCTGAATTTTCTTTGGAATTTGCCCATATACCACAGAACTCCATTTAGAAAGTTCAGCAGCACAACTTCTGAGGTTTTCCGATATGCCATTCGAAGTACTAAGGTCCACACCAACACCCTAAGTGGCCTCAACAATGGCTCTACAATCCTCTCTCTTGGTCCACTGAGCTTCAAAATGAAAACGCCTAGTCTTTGATTGATTCCTAGTTCTGGGATCAGTGATAAGTAAAGCACAGTGATCCGAGGTGGAATCCACTAAGTGGTAGACCTTCAGCTCTCCAAATCGAGCTAACCATTCAGAGGTAGCCAATGCTCTATCTAATCTGAGGCAAATTCTATTTTCTCCCCCCTGCATGTTACTCCATGTGAAGTCTGGACCACAATAACCCAAATCATGGAAACCACAATAATTTACTATTCCATTAAAACCATCCATCTGGTGCTGAGTGCGGATAGCCCCTCCAAGTTTCTCATCCATTGAAAGAATTTCATTAAAATCACCAAGACAAAGCCAAGGAAGTTGGAATTGATTATTAAGAAAAGCAAGAAGGTGCCAGGATTCCAATCTTTTATGTGTCTCTGGATGGCCGTAGAAGCCGGTTAATCTCCATTTGAATTCACTGTTAGGCTCCAAAATTACTGCATCAATGTGGAATCTTGTGTAGCTTTTAACCTCTAAATTAATTTCCCTAGCCTAGAGAAGAGCAATACCCCCACTTCTGCCAACACTAGGAACTATCAAGCCATTTGCAAAACCAATTCTATTCTTTATCCTCTCCATACGATTCTTCCCCGTTTTTGTCTCCATAAGGAAGACAATTTTTGAGTTCCAATGCCACACCAGATTTTGCAATGCCCTAATTGATCGGGGATTCCCCAATCCCCGGCAATTCCAGCTAATGGGATTCATACCATACCAAACACCATGCAGAGCATATCCAAAGAAGAGTAAAAAGATGAAGGGGTATAAACAGAGCATTAAGCAGAACCAAAACAAGGGAAAATCCTGAAATAAGATCCCTCGTAGACAAAGCATCAATAAAGAAAAGCTAAAACAATTAGAACTACTCACTGTTGTCTTGTAGCCTAGCCAAATCACCCTCACCTATGGAGTTTAGGATCTCCACATAGGCAACAACTGACAGCAATTAGCCTTCGGGAAACCGATCAACACCAAGGAAACCCCTGGAGAAGAAGGAAAGCCAGAGATCGTAAGTCTGAGCTCACAAGATCGTGACGTCCAAGAACGGAATGACCCAGATCGGAAAGTCCAGGGACGGGAAGCCCGGGATCGGAAAGTCGAGATCGGAAAGTCCAAGAAGTTCAAGCGTCTGCCAAAGGGACTCGAGCAACCGCCTAGCCGGTGAGCCAAGTCGTGCGCTGAGAGTGAGAAAACTGGAATCACCCGTCCAAAGAGAAACAGGAGACAAAGCTCTCTAAGGAAAACTGGAACGTAAGGTCCAGAGAGAAAGACTCCTACCTTGGGAGAGAGTTTTTTTTCATATATATATTATCAATCAAATGTTTAAATTTTAAGTTTTTGTAATCTAAAATTAAAAATAAATAAAATAAGTTTAAAAATCAAACAATAAATAACAATCGATTGATACGAAATTTGACGTGCACATTAAAAACAAAAAGAACATGCAACTCAACAATTATATTTTAAAAATAGGTAGCCATTTTAATTTTTTTTAGTAGGAGTTGTAGGCATTACGCTTCTTTATGTTTTCAACACGCATATTAATTTTTATGTCAATATGATGTTATTTACCATTCAATCCATAAACTTATTTTAATACATAATTTTTGTTAGGTTCTAAATATTTAGGATTAAATGTTCAAGAACTAATTTTATTGTATGTTTGCAAATTGAGTACAAAAACATGTCTCGTATAACATATTTATGTCTTAGAAGTGTTTTAGACTTTGTTCAAGGTCATATAAGTCATAATTTAAGAACATACAAGCTGTAGAAAGAAGAATTCAAAAACTGAAGAGCTCAACTGATCGAACTACTATTCTACAGATTTTTAAATCAGGCCCAATAGCCCGCGAAATGTTTAGAGTTCAAGTCCAATACCACAGCCACTCTTCCTAAATCCCATACTAGAGAAAGGGGAAGCATCTCAACCATGTAGATAAACAATCTAGGTTCAGGACTCGTTCAATATTGTATTTAGATTAATCTTAATTTTTTCCCCTCATAAACTGGATGTGGGTTTATTTTAAGAATTGATTTTAATAGGTATTGAAGAGGGGGGTGTTGAAGAGCTGTGGACTAAGAATCTTTCTTAGCATCATTTAAACTAGTTCGAGGGACTTCACAAACAATAAACTTGACTAAACATGCCTGAGAGAAATTCGTTTGTTATTAAGGTCTTCTCAAAACCTTGAAAAACAATATGTCACAAGGTACACCCCAGTTCTGGTTTTAAATTCACTTACTCCAAAAGCCAAAATTCACTTCGTAAAAAACTATTCATTACATATTAAAAGACAAAAAAGGCTTTTAAAAATTGTTTGTATATATATATATATATATATGATGCATCGAACCTTGCAATTATAATTTTGATACAATGACTACTTACCAACCCATGGAAATCAGAAACATATTACTATCACATCTTGAAGTAGATTTTGGGTGCAGATCCACACTATCTTCTAGGAAGATTTTATGTTAAATAAGTAGTGAAAAGAAAATTGTACTTGAGTCGAGCTTGTGTACTAGGGTAGCAACTTTCTTGCTTTTTAATGAAAATGTTTATTTATCCCAAAAAAAAAAAAAAAAAAAAAAAAAAAAAAAAAAAAGAGAAAGGATTATTTGTTCTCAAGAAGCTTAAATGGCTGGTGGTAAATGAGAAAAGCATACTACATGGCAGGGATGTTATTCAAAGAGGAGCTATGTAGCACGGGTGCGTTTCGGGACTCGGGTGCGGGTGCGGGTGCGGGTGCGGGACTCGGCAATTTTTGAAAAAGGTGGGTGCGGGTGCGGCGGGACTCGGCGATTAAAAAATTATTAAAAATATTTTTATTTATATTTTTAATATATTGCTAAGCATACTTTTTTACATTATACAAATATATACCAAATTTAAGAGCAATAGACAATAGTAGATAATAACTAAAACATGATGTTCATAAATTAAACACAACCCACAAGAATGAGCTGAAGAACAAAGTCACAGCAACCAGCCAAGCAGCAGAGACAGAGGAGAGTCGCAGAGATCAGAGCAAGAGAGAGTGAGACGGAATGAGAGAGAGGTAGTGATGAGAGAAGTTAGAGAAGTGAGAACTAACGAAAAAGAAAAAGAGGCAGAGAGTGAAAACCGAGTGAGTAGGGTTTAGTATTACGGTGCGTTCTGTGTGTGTTTTTTTTTTTTTTTTTTTTAAATTTCGGCCGTTTCGGCCGAATCGGCCTGAATCGGCCGTTTCGGCCGATATCGGCCGATATCTGCCGATACGGCCCGAGTCGGCCCGATTCGGCCCGAATCGGCCCGAGTCGGAGCCGCATCGGCGCGAATCGGCGCGAGTCGGCTCAGATCTCGAGCCTGCCACGTGGCAGGACTCGGTCGGACGCGGCCGGACGCGCGGGCAACGGCGTCCCTCGCGCGTCGCCGCGTCCGGCCGCGTCCGACGCGGGTGCGGCACCTCCGGTGCCGCGTCCGTGCTTCATAGAAGAGGAGCTAGATGGCGTGTGGGAAATGGTAAGTCTATTCAAATCTGGAATCACCAATGGCTGCCAAAAAATCACTCATCTATGATCTCTTCTCCAATTGTTGAGTCCATGTGTGATGCCACGGTTGATATTTTGATTGACGATGAAACAAGAAATTGGATCAATGACATGCTAGATGGTCTATTTGTTCCAAGTGAAGCCGATGTTATAAAAAATATCCCCTTAGCCCGTGTTATATCAAAGGACACACTCTATTGGCCTTTAACTCATGATGGTCGCTACACTTGTAAATCAGGATACAGGTTTTTGAAGGAAGAATCTGAACCAGCAAACCCGAGTGGCTTTCTGCCTCAGGAAACGCAGCTATGGAAGGGATTGTGGTCTATGAAAATTCCAAATAAGGTGAAGAATCTTGTATAGAGAGCCTGCCAGAATTCATTACATACCAAGGAGAATCTGGTACGTCGTACAATCATTACTAGCTTCACCTGTGATCGATGTTTCGAAGCTTCAGAATCACCATTACATGCTATCTGGTCGTGCCCCAAACTGGACGCTGTCTGGCAGTCCTGGACTTGTGGGGTTTTTGACAACATCATCAATTCTTTGACTTTAAGGAGCTTCTATCTTGAATAATGCAGCAACAGAGCAGCCCTGCACTCTTCTCTATGACGGCCTGATCTATTTGGATGCAAAGAAACCAAGTCAGACTGAATCAGCCCAGCAGCATGCTCTTGGACATTGCTAAGCTCTCAACAATCAGGTACAATGAGTACCGTGCAGCCCAGCCTTCTGCAAACTCACCACAACAGCACCCTCAACAGTAACATTCTCGTGCTTCCTGGCAGCCTCCTCCTCTTGATTTGTATAAAATCAACTATGATGGTGCCACTTTTGATTCAGAGAATATGTCAGGCATTGGTGTGGTCATCCGAGATTCACATGGTTCAGCCGTTGCAGCACTCTCTCAGCAGCTTCCACGTCAATGCCATGCAGCAGAAATTGAAACTCTGGCAGCAACAAGGGCACTTGAATTTGCTCTCGAGATTGGGATAAGATGCAGTGCTGGAAGGGGATTCTATGCTGGTTGTTCAAGCCATTTCTGCTGGTAGAATCTCTTTGTCTCCTCTTGGTTCTTTGATAGCTGATGCTAAGTCTTTTACTAGTTGTTTTAATGAATTACATTACTCTCATACAAAGAGAGAAGGTAATAAGGTTGCCCATAGCCTAGCTCGGCATGCTACTCTAATTTTGTTTTAAAAGTAGGGGAAAGATGTTGTATAGAGAGATCTAATTGAAAAGTGAGAACAATGAACAAGGAAAATGTGAGACAGCTCCAAAACAACATGTTGGGCCCAAGAAAACTTGTGAAGATTCAACTCAATGGGTTCTCTTTGGGGTTTATTCTTTGTAGCTAGTTTTTTCAAATGCAATAAACAGTGTGCCTACAGTATGCCGCAGCAGCTCAATCTTTTATATCATCTTCCATCGACATTCTTAAGCTAGACGAATCTTCTATTGGTTTAATTGGGAATTCAAGAAATCCATCAATGGCACTTAATTAGCTCCAGAATTCTATAGTCCTGATTCCATTCTATAAGTGACACATAATTAGCTCCAGAATTCTACAGTATGCCGCAGCAGCTCAATCTTTTATATCGTCTTCCATTGACATTCTTAAGCTAGATGAATCTTCTGTTAGTTTAATTGGGAACTCAATAAGTCCATTAGTGTCACTTAATTAGCTCCAAAATGAGCTAGGAGGCGAGGTTGAACAAAGTTCCAAAACAGGGCCATACTTGATTCATCTTTGCATAGTGAGGTGTTGGAAAAGACTAATAGTTGAGCTTTTCTGATGAACAATAAATGAATATGTTCAACACACCATATGTGTTGTGTTTGTGCTTTAAATATTGTTGTTTGTATCTAGGATATGTGATTCCTTAAATATGCCTAACAAACGTGAAAATCTTGTGAGTTTGTATAGATTTTTATTATTGTTGTGGTACTGGGTATTATAGTCCCCGATAATGTTATGGGTATAAACCAACACTCAACTTAGTTTTAATTATGTTGATTGTGGTATTACTGGAACTCTGTGCAGTAATAATCTGCATAAATCGTATTCATTCAAAATAAATCTCGTAGGCAGGGTAGATAGGGGTGTTAAAATTCAATCTTGAGTTCTATACCTATGCTTCTAATGAGTTTGCTTTTCACTGTTCCTATCTTCATTACATTAAGTAAAGGTTGGATTGCTGAAATTTCTAATAGGTGATAGAACTTACGAATTTATTAATAGTAATACATCTGCTACACGACATTTCCTTCTTGTCAACTTACCACTGCGAATTGTCTGATGAGTTAGTGACGAGCTAGTAAGCTATTATTCACCTAGTCCTGATGGGCTCAGAATTTGAATAATTTAATAGTTTTCTTCCTTTGTCCATGATTAATAGCCTATTGAAACCATCTCCTGGTATTTCTTTCAAAATTATCTAGGAAATCTCTCTATTTCAGTATGTTGTTATTTCTCAATGCGTATTAATTTGTTGTAAATTTTATTGGAAGCTCCAATAAAATTGCAGTGGAGATGGTTTGGTGCTCAATTTGGAAAGCAAAAGTCCCCAATAATGCTAAGATGTTTGCATGGAAAGCATGTCATAACGTTCTACCTGCATGTGCCAATCTGGTGAACAGAAAGGTTCTAAAGCATGTATTATGAGGATGACATGATGCATGTATTATGGATTTGTGAAGAGGCACAAAGAATTTGGTGTTGCAGTAAAGAGGTAATTAGAGCATGAATTCCTAGACTTTTTGAGAATATTTTCGCCTGTATTGGAGGAGTGCAGAGCAATATCCTGATTAAAAAAAATAAAAAATAAAAAATTAAATAAATAAATAAAAACCATACTCGGTTACAAACAATTGGTAAAATGAAGACCATATTTGGGTTTAGGTGCACATAGATTTTTTTGAGCAATCCTAATTCTTATACGAGGAATCTATAGCTAATTTGAAAAGATAATTACGCCACTATTAGTATTATGTCTAATCTTTTAATCAGCAAGGTTTTTAATTATTCAATTTAAATTCTTTCAAAAAGGAATCTACTTCAATTAAATGAGGCAAAGTATAAGAATTTGAAAAGAGAATTAGGCAACCAGATTACTAAACAACATTTACTACTGAAGATCCTTGCCAAATGTAAATGGGTTACTTGATGATTTGCTACTAACATATAGGTTTTAGTTTGGATGGATTCGGTTGGATATATTTTGGCAATGATTGGATTGACTGGGTTGTTCTTTTCATTATTATTATTTTTTTTTTTTTTTTGTTTGGTGAAAAAGCTTTACCAAAAGTTTGTTTTTCAACCCCTAAACTTTAAAATTTTCTTTTTCATCCTTAAATTTTGTAAAGAGTTTTTTTAATAGTTTAGAGACAAAAATAAAGATGAATTTTGTTTAATAATTTAGGGACAAAAAAACAAGTTTTTTGGTAAAGTATAAGGACAAAATGTAAAACAATAAAAAACACAAAATTTTTAAACTATAGGGATTAAAAAAAAACTTTAAGTAAAGTTTAGGAATGAAAAAAAAAAAAACTTTTAGTAAAGTTTAAGAATAAAGAAAAAAAAACTTTTGGTAAAGTCTAAGGACCAAAATATTATTTTACCCTTTTTTTAATGTGAATTTTGACAAATTCAACATTAGATTGTATTTTCTTATTATTTCTTCTATACTTGTAAAATTTTAAGAAAATAAAAAATCAATAGCTATGTCATCAATCAAATATTTAATTTCAAGTTTGTATAGTTTTAAATTATGTATAAAAAATAAGTTTATAGATCGAACGGTAAATATTATCAATTTGAACAAAATTTGACATATATGTTAAGAATAAAAAGAATATGCATTCCAACGGTTACATTTAATTTCAAAATATATAACCTTGTTAAGTTTTTAGTAGGAGTTTATAGCTGAATTTTGTCATTTTCATATACCTTCACCCGTCAAGTACACACCATACAACAACCATTCCCATTTCAACTCATCTTTACTAATATCTTGCTACCTCGAAAGGACGTCTACTATTAGTTCATATGTTATGTCCATACTTGGGATAGAAAGTCATACTCAGAAAAGTGGACCATTTTTCCTTTGTATAAATAGGGGGTCCCAATGGGATGAGAGGTTAGCAATTTTCTCTCCAAAACATTGTAGGAACCTAAAAGTTTTCCATTCTAGACTTTTCACGCTTAAACAACATGACTTGCCAACTAATCATACTAGAGTTCTTAGTACCTACAGCAATTTCACCAGAATAATCATACTAGACTTTTCCATTCTAGACTTTTTACGCTTAAAGAACGTGACTTGCCAACTAATCATACTAGAGTTCTTAGTATTTATAGTAATTTCACCAGTCTAATCATACTAGACTTTTCCATTCTAGACAACTTTGCATGATGCTATACTAATCATACTAGACTTTTCCATTCTAGACTTTTCACACTTAAAGAACATGACTTGCCAACTAATCATACTAGAGTTCTTAGTACCTATAGCAATTTCACCAGACTAATCATACTAGACTTTTCCATTCTAGACAACTTTGCATGCTGCTATACTAATCATACTAGGCTTTTCCATACTAGACTTTTCACCAGACTAACTTGCGCTTTCACAAGTTAGAAATTGATATATGTAACCAAATGAACCTAGGGCCCATAAACAAGACTTACATAGTCAATCCCTAACTTACGGTAGAAATTTAAAAAGAAATGCTATGTACACATAACAAAATATTTTCATAATAAATTCTAAGTTGTAGATATAGACACTAATAAGAAAATCAATATCTTAGATATTGACACCTTTTTTAAAATAAAAAAATTCAGCAATTACAATTGTGGGAACACTTCCTGCATTAAACAGTTTTTGTCCGCTTTGGGGAGCCAATCCCTCATAGTTTTGTCACGAAGGGGTGGGAGCTCAGGATTTTCACCCTTTGGGCTAGACACCCGAGTCCCACATCGCCTAAGTAACCCCCCACTCATGGTTTATAAGCTTCTGGAGCGACCATGAGTGTACCACTACTCAGCACATGACCATGAGTGTACCACTACTCAGCTTTTATAAATATGTGTGTTTCAGCTCCTAAAAGCTGAAACAAACGCACACTTAGTAAAATTCCACAAGCCCTAGCATCATATTCACTTCATAATACAGGCACAAAAAAACTTGGTGAGTAAAGGTTCCATAAAATATGTAATTCCATTTACTTGTACGCATGCAATACATCAGCTTGCATATTTACGTATGCCTTTTTGCATTGGAAAATTAAACATATTTACACAAGCCTTTTTGTGTGTGTATGTATATATATATATATATATATATATATATATATATGTGTGTATGTATGATTAAGAGCTACACCAAAGATGAGTATGGGAAAGTAGCCTAGCTTGCAAAATAAAGATACAATTTTATATATTACCACTGTATTCATGTCTTGCATGTCTTGATTCAGTATTCTAATACGACTGTATTAGCATGCAGACTACACCTTGTATTACACTGAAAAAAATTATTCATTAAGAACATTTAATGACATTCGTTCATATCAACATTTAGTCTATAACATCTATCCAATGCACTGACACACAAAAAAAAAAAAAAAAAAAAAAAAAAAAAAAAGATTGAAACTTCTGAAAGTCTAAGCTTTAATTTCGAAATCACTATAAGCTATAGAGTTTAAAGTGTTAATATGACCACAATTTTATATCTTTAGTGTGTTTGTGAATTTGATACATTGTCAGTTCACTTCATAACAGTTTAAGCTTTTGGGACTGCCTTCCATTTGATGAAACACAGACAGAGAGATCCACAACCTTGCTTCTGAATCTGAATGTGAACATAAAGCAATCCAAGATTATACACTAAAATTTATGTAATACCCACACTGCTGCTTGTAGAGATATAGTAAAGAAAGATACAGCCACAAACAGTCATTGCTCCTGACTCCTCACATCATATAAAATCAAGAGATGTTACCTTGGATCATCCCTTTTAAATTTCAACATGTGATAGCAATTTTCTACAAAAAAGGGTTGAGAATATTGTGAAGGCATGGACACATGCAAGTTAATCCATATGAACTGTGTATGAGACGTATTAGAAGAAAAACTAGCTGCCAATCTGTGTCTCTACTAAGCAAGGCCTTCTTTTTTTCTTTTAAGAATCCCTGGCTTTTATCAACATTCATATACACATATTATAGCATACTAAATGGACAGAATAAGAAAATGTTTACTCAAGAAAAATGAATTTTTCAACCATGACCAGATTGAAAATGATCATTTTCATTTTAAAATGGATCAATGTCATAATTAGATCAAATGTTATAAATCTAAGATATACCTAGTGTCAAGTTGCTTAAAATTTTAAATATCTACACTGTTAGATACAAGAACTTTAGTCTTAGCTTGAAATGTACATACAAAAACCTGAATTTGTAACTGTCGCAGCCTGGAAGCCCACTCTTCTTCTATTGCTCGTTTGTATTCGTCACTCTCCTTGAGATTTTCTCATTATTTTCAACCGAGGGGGTTAACATCTTTGATTTGGCATCATTTAACTGATGGGGAAAACATAAGTTCTGTGTAATAATGGAAACTTTTAAGTTATATATGTCTTGCTAAACTTTCAGAAGGAAATATATAAACAGCAAATACAGCACAGAGGAGGCAGAGCTAGCTACTAAGGGATGAAGGGAAAGTAGCCTTGCAAGATGAAGATACAATTGTTAGGATATATTATGATCCCAAGGGTTCAAACCCATTGTCTTACCTAGCTAGATTCAATGTTCTAGTACAATGCGCATACTCTTAACCTATTTTTTGTATTGTATTTCTGTACTAATACCTGCACAAAGGCCCATGTACAATTTTGTAACTCAATTACTGCATTCAGTTTTTACAATAATACATCTATAGTATTAAATTCAAACCTTCTTTTGGGTCTCTCTCACTTCTTACACACATTGTTTTTGCCTTTTATGAATGTCCAACAAACATCTTTCATCTCTTCTTTTCTTATGCATTCTTTGTGCCTCTCCTGCCTGTATAAGAGCAGATGTATTCAAGTCCAAGACAAAATTTTGTTTATTAAGAACATTTAAGTGACATAGATTCCAATGCACAGCACAAAATTTAAAACTTCTGAAAGTGTGAGGTTTAATTTAAAACACCCTTAAACTATAGAGTTTAAAATGTAATGTGACCACAATTTCATTCTTTAGACTTTAGTGTTTGTGAGCTTCATACATTGTTTGTCCACTCCCTAACAGCTTAAGCTTGATCCAATATAACAAAGTAAGAAGGAATACCCAAATATGCTATACAAGCAGATAATAGTAAACAACAGCTACTAGTAGAGGTACAGTGAAGGAAGATACAGCCACTAACTCTCATTGTTGCTCACATCATTTAAAATCATTAGATGTTATCCTTGGATATCATAGGTTTTAAATTTCTACATATGTGAATTTTCAACAAAGCCTGTCGAGGATACTGTGAGAATGACTCAGGAAAACTTTTTTCATCATGTAACTAAGTGGAAAAGGATTCTGTCCATTTCAAATGGATCAATTTCATAGATATTTGAAGGGGAAGGAATTTAGATATGACGGGTCCATCTGGATGGGCTTGACAGATTAGGATAAGTGGGCCGAAAGTGGACGGATTTGATGTGAACAGACTGGGGTGAACGGACCAAAGGGCCACGTGGTGCTAAATTGGTCATTATGAGGTCTCCAAGAAATCTTAAATGGAAACGACTTGCGTCTCACGATTAATCCTAGCCCATAGAATCCCAACATGAATAGAATTCTAATACGAAGAAGATTCCAGAAGATACGCCCATTAATGAAGATCTTCCCTATATGGATAAGACTTGTTGCGCAAGCATTGGAGTTTAATTCTACACTACTATAAAAACCCAAAGACCCTCAGAAAATAGGTACGCATAATTCAACCCGACTCTGGCACTCTAGAGTTGTGAGAGGTTCTAACTTGACCTTCGGAGGGTATTTGGCCGGCACCACACCTGTGCTCTTTGTTAGGTCTTCTCTTTTTATTGTGCATGTATTGTTTCGAGCGTGCGAGGGCTGTGTGGCTCACTAGTGATTTTTCGGCATCATCAATATTAAATATTACAAATCAAAAGGTATATCTAATATTAGGTTATTTTAAATTTTAAATGATGTGGCACCATATATATTATTGGATATAATAAATCATATCATCTTCTTAACTTGAATTAATGTACAAGGAAAAACTTGAATAAATCAAAAATTATTTTTTTGAATATATTCTCTAGAATGTTTACACCATTATACTCCTAATAAATCGGAATAATAATTAACTGTTTGTTTTTAGACCCCTTAAAACACAATTGGATTAATCTAGTTAATTAGCCAAGTGATTACTTAGTCCAAATTTCAGATCTAGGTTAACACACAATCATATAATCATATCAATGTAAAGTGCGAAAAATAAAGAACACAAAGATATGATGACCCAGGAAACTAAACCGGTAAAAACCTGGGGAGGATTTAACCTAGCTATCCTCAAGGTAAACTTGAATCCACTATGAAAGAATCGAAGTTTTACAATAGCGACTTAGACCACTAACATCCTATTGCTATCCACCAGTAGAAAATTTACTGACATGACCACGTGACAGCTCTGAGACCACGGACTCCTTCTTTCTTGGATTCTCCAGCAAGTACAAGCACTCCTGCTTGTGTATCTTTAAGCTTTTATTGCAGCAACTGAATGATCATCAAGTTCTTGAATCGAATTCTCCTTCTTGATAATCCTAAGTATGTGTGAAGGCAAATACCTCTCCGATCTCATAAGAGATTCACACACACAGCAAAAGGAGCAACCTAAAATGTGGCTAGGGTTTTCCCTTTTATACTTAGGGCAAAATATAAAACCCTACACCTCATATGGGCTTAGGGCTGAGTTGGAAAATTCTGCAGAAAAACGTTCTGCCCGAATTTTGATCGGTCGAGTCTAATTCTCAATCGATCGAGCCAGGCAGAATCATAGTATAACTTCTGTAGCAACTCGATTCCAACTTTACATAAAACGCATACACTTTGAGCAAGTCTAATCAAGACTATAAAACCTGTTTTGATCATAGTTTGCCAACAATACAAATTAGAGTTCTAATACATTAGTTCCTAAGTACTTAGAACCTAACATTAACCACTAAAGAACTAAATCCCTATAGTAAAAAAATAGGAACTAAGTAATTAATTAATAAGCAAGGTGTGTATAACTTTTATGTTAAATATATATATATATATATATATATATATTTAACTAAAAGTTAGTTTATTTCAGGAAAGATCTAAAAGCTAAATTATTTACCAAAATTATTTGAGACCAAAAGAGAAAAGAAAAAAGCAAATCTTTTTTCAACATTTTCCAAACGCACTATAGCTCCAAAGTTAATTTGTGAAGTGAAATTGTGGTTCCACTTGATGCAAACCTCACCAAGATATGGCTCTAATAACTTAGAAGTCAGGACAAACTATTATAAAGAAGTATTCAGGCACCCCATTAAGCAAATATTGATGAAATCATGATAAGATTGGTCTAATGGAAAGTAGGGATGGCAATTTAATATCCATATCCATTAACCTACTCATTATCCATTTAATTTAAATAAGTCTTAACATAACTCATTTAAATATTTGGGTTAAATAGATAAAAACCCATTGGATACTGTAGCAAACTCTTCATTCAATTGAAAATCATTTGGCAAAAATAAAAAAAGTTATGAGTCTTGTGGTTTGGTAAAACTAGGCCTGTTCAAGAATTCACCGGCGCAGACAAAACCGCCCGAAACCACGCCGAACCGACTGCTGAAAGCTCCACCGAAGGTTCCCGACATGATGATCAATAGGCTTTTTCCGTTACCGAAGTCAGCCGGTGCGATGGTCAGCAGCAAGATCTACAAACCAAAGAGAAACCGAACCGAACCGATATATATAAAATATATATATATATATATATATATATATATATATTTTAACTTATATAATATATATAATCATTCATCGATTTTAAAATAAAAGAAATTGAGAGGGAGAGAGAGAGAGAGTACCAGTTTGGCATGAAACTGGGAGAAGCAAAGGAAGAAGAAGGGAAAATAGCGTTTAGGTTAAGTTAGTTAGAACGACGCCGTTTCATTTAAAATTTTTTTTTTTTAATAATCTGATTCAAGCCGATGCTGTTTTGGAACTATTTTAAAATTTTACTATCAGGTTCAAAACAGCGTCGTTTTAGTGTCAAAATTTATAAATAAAAAAAAATAAAAAATAAAAATAAAAAGGAACGGCAGGAACAAGGAATAGTCTGAGACTTTGAGTGGTCTTGTTTTGTCTAAGTAAGTAACTCTGTCTCCCACTTGCATTTTTTGAAAAAATATATATATTAAAAAATATTTTAAAAAAAAAATGCTATGGCCATATGGGTTAATGTGTTACCGTCAATTTTTTGAAAAAAAAAAAAATTTAAATTTAAAAAAAAAAAATGCTATGGCCGTATGGGTTAATGTGTTACTGTCAGTTTTTTGAAAAAAAAATTAAAAAATAATAAAAATAATAAAAAAAGATGCCTATCACTGTTTGAGTGACTGATGGAGTTAGTCATTGTATAAGATTTTTTTTCCTCTTTTGATCTCAGCCACATGCGTCTTTTCTCCTCCTCTCCTACTCAGTTGCTCTCATTTCTCCTCTTTACTCTTTAGACTTCTGCTCTTCTCAAGTCTCAGTGTCTAATACTCTTGCCTCTCAGATAGAACTCAGTCATCACTCATCAGCTAGACAGCTACTTCATTTCTCTTCCAAACCCTAATCCCGCCAAACAAAGAAAAGTTTTTCCCTCTCAATCTCAGGCTCTCAGTCTCACCTAACCATTTTTCTCTTTTTTTTTGGCTCTCAGTTAGCCACATAATGTTTCTTCCAAACCTTAATCCCGCCGAACAATTAGTAATGTTTCCCTCTCAATCTCAGATTTGCAGGCTCCCACCAACCATTTTTCTCTTCTCTTTTGCACTCAGGCACATAATTTTTTATCCATACCCTAATCCCGCCGAACAAACAGTAGTTTTTTCCTCTCAAATTCTCAGTCTTAGGCTTCGACCTAACCTTCCCCTATTTAAGAACACAAGCTCTTAGTCTCAATGTCAAGACTCATCTCTGATTCTCAATCTCATTCTCTCACAAAGAAAGACTTTCCTTTCAAGGTCTCACGAAATTCCTAATACCTAAGACAGTCAATCTCCTTTTCATCTCCGTTCTCCACTGTGGCTCTGCCACTATGTAGTTCTGTCTTTGGTAACCCTAACCCCTACTTTGTTTTAGTTTTATTTTATGGTCACTAAATGTTTCTTGTTGATTCTAAATTTTTTTTTTTTTTTGGTTATTTTCTTGTAATTTCAAGGGTAATTTAAAAGATTCAGCTTCAGCCTAGTAAAGGAATAAATCTCAAATGCTTAAATAGTTTTTAGGTATTTTTTCATACTATTTATATTTGTTTTGAGTTCACAATTTTTTTATTTTTTTTCCTTTTTGTTTGATTTTCTTTTAAGGATTATTTTTTATTTTGTTTTCAGTTCACCATGTTGTGTCAAACTTTCATGTATGTGTTTGATTTTGCTTTTAGTTTTAGTGTTTTTTTTTTTAAAGGTTCACTCATGTTGTTTGCTATTTGGTTTTGTTTCCAGGGTTCAAAGACTGTAAATTTATTTTTTATCATCCTATTGATTAATCATACTGTTGTGATTTTAGTTATATATATAATATTTCTTTTTAAGGTTCACTCATGTTGTTTGTTGTTTGATTTTGTTTCTAGGGTTCAAAGATTGTAAATTTATTTGTTGATCATCCTATTGATTGATTATACTGTTGTGATTTTAGTTTATTATATCATGCTAATATGTTGTGATTTTAGTTGATTATCTTGTTGTGATTTTAGCACTGAGAAAGCTGCTTGTATAGTTTTTGTTTACTAATATTTTATTGAAATTAGTGTATGAGTATGACTGTGTGTTTAAGTTAAAGGTTGCTTGCATAATTTATTTGTTGTTGATTCCTTAATTACTATATATATATGATTGTTATTTATATTGATGTAATTAGATCATGGCTGCTTGTGCTTCTTCTTCCACCCCCTCTACTGAGCCTACTCCTAGTTCATGTACTGAGGCTAATCAACCAAATACACAATCTTCTATTCGACCATCAAGTGTTGCACCTCCTCAAACACAAACAGAAACTCAACAAGCTACTATTAATGGTGGTAAAGAGTCTTCTAAGATATTGGGACCATTTCTCTAGAATAGAGGGATGTGACCCCCTTTACCCTAAGTCCCAATGCAACTATTGTAAAAAGAGTTATAATTGTCACCCAAAAAGGAATGGAACCTCTGCCATGTGGTCTCATATAAAATCTGGTTGTAAGAAGTACCCCTATAGGCGTGATAAAGGCCAAAACACTTTGAGTTACCAAAAAAAAAAAGGAGGGAGAGGGGGGTAATGAGCTGGTGTTGAGGAAGTTTAGTGTGGAAAGATTAAGGATAGCCTTGGCTAGGATAATAATTGTTGATGAACTACCTTTTAGGTTTGTTGAGCATGGTGGGTTCATTGATTTTATGGCAGAGGTAGAGCCTAGGTTTGAAGTTCCCTCTCGGGTTAGTGTTGTAAGGGATTGTCTTAGACTTTACATTAGGGAGAAGGAGAGTTTGAGAAAGGTTTTAATAGCTGGTCAAAGGATGTGTTTGACAACTGATACTTGGACTTCAATCCAAAACCTTAATTACCTTTGTTTGACTGCACATTATATTAATGTTGATTGGATTTATCATAAAAAGATTTTGAATTTCTGCCTAGTACCTGATTATAAGGGTGAGACCATTGGTAGGGTGGTTGAGTCTTGTTTGCTTCAATGGGGGATTGATCATATTTTTACAATTACTATTGATAATGCAAGTTCAAATGATGTAGCCATAGAATATCTTAGGAGGAAAAAAAGGATAGGGTGGGTAGCCTCTTGGGTTGTGAGTTCCTTCATATGCGTTGTCGTGCCCATACTTTGAATTTAATTGTGCAAGATGGGCTAAAGGACCTTAATGAGTCAATTGTTAAGGTTCGTAATGTAGTGAGGTATGTGAAATCCTCTCCTAATAGATTTGAGAAGTTTAAGACATGTGTTGAAAAAGAAAAAATTCAAAGCAAAAGTTTGTTGTACCTTGATGTGTCTACTAGGTGGAATTCAACTTACTTGATGTTAGAAAGTGCACTAAAGTTTGTGGCTGCATTTGAAAGGATGGAGGAAGATGATGGGCATTTCCTTCGTTATTTTGAGGATCCATCTAGCGGTCCCCCTCGGTTTTTAGATTGGGAAAATGTAAGACTTTTTACAAAGTTTCTCAGTATGTTCTATGAGGCAACTTTAAGATTTTCTGGTTCCTTATTTGTGACTACTAATATGTATTTCCATGAGCTTATTAGTCTTCAAGACCAGTTAAATCAATTGTGTAATGGTAGGGGTGATCCTTTGTTAAAGGGTATGGCACAAAGAATGAAATTGAAGTATGATAAGTATTGGGGAAGTGTTGATAGGATAAATCCGATGTTGTTTGTGGCTGTTGTGGTTGATCCTAGATATAAATTGAAATATGTGAGGTTTTTGTTTAAGCAATGGTATGACGAGGAGAAGGCTGATGAGTTAGGATTGAGAGTCAGGGAAACTTTGAATAGATTGTACAAGCACTATAGTGGAGCAATGGGGACCCCATGTGGTGCTAGTGCTAGTGGGACTAGTGAGTTTGGTAGTGGTGATGTTGCTGCCATGTCTTCCATGCTAAGTGGCTTTGGTAGTGCAGAAGAGAGAATGAAGAGGTACAATAACATTTACAAACAGCACTTAGCAGATAAGGATAGTGTAGAATGCAAATCTGAATTGGACCAATACTTGTTAGAAGCTAGTGTAGATCCAAAGACGGAAGGCTTTGATATTCTTGATCGGTGGAGGGTGACTTCTTCAAGATATAGGATCCTTTCTCAAGTTGCTCGTGATGTTTTGGCAATTCCTGTCTCTACTGTTGCATCAGAATCTGCATTTAGCACAAAGGGTCGTGTCTTGGATCCTTTCCGTAGCTCATTCTCTCCTAATGCTGTTAAAGTTTTGATTTGTACACAAAATTGGTTGAGGTCCAAGGATTCAACTGAACCAATTAACCTACGAGAGGCAATGGATGAAGTGGAAAACTATGAACTTGAATCGAGTAATGTATTTATGTTCTTTTCTAATATTTTTCTATTTATAAATTCTCTTGTATTTTTTTTGTTATTTATATATTTGTGAGTTATTATTTATATACAATTTGTTTTGTTTTTTTTCCCCCTTTTAGAGCTTGCACCAAAACCCATTGTGGGTACAAATTCTGTTCTAGACTAATTTGGAAGGTGGGGTTGTTTTTTGGACTTAGCTACCTAAGGTAACTTAAAAATTTTATGTAATTTGCTTATGTTTGCTGGGTGCTGTTTGTAATGGTGTTAATTGTCATGTATTGTTTTCTACTTTCTACTTATCATTATTTTTTGGGGATTGACATTGTAGGGATGGAGTTTTTGTATATGATGACTTGGAGTTGGAGTTGTTGGCTGGCTGATTGCAAAAAAATTTTGTTATTGAATTGCTGACTTAATCATGGAGAGAGCCAAATTAGGAGTATTTGGGTGCTTGGGCTGCTGCTAGTTGCTGGCTTGATGCTTCTTTGCTGCTTTCTGCTTTATTTTTGTTTACTAAATGCACACATGACAACACAAGCACTGAACGAACACACTATTAGTTTTAGTAGACTAGACTACCTCCATTTTTTGTGAAAAATATGTAGTTGTGTAGTGTACCAATTGTATATTTTGGTCCAACATCCATTATGAATATTTGTATAGTGCTTCTCAAGCACTACTTGACTATTTTGTAGTGCTGCACTACTGCTCCTCCTTGGGGCTGTGCTACTGCTTATATTTGATGTGATTACTATAATAGAAATATTAATGTTAATGTTACTGTCATGTTGGAATTCTCTTGTTATGGTTGAGACTTGATATTTTATAATTGTGTGTTTGATTTGGAATGTTGTGACAGGTTGAGATTTATTAATGTGTTAATGTATTTAATAAATACATGTTTAATTTGACAGGTTGAATTTAAGTTGTATTATAGTTGAGACTTGATACTCTATAATTGTGTATTTGATTTAGAATGTTATGAGTCTGGTGACAGGTTTGGAGTTGTCTTTTTGTGGTTGAAACTTGATAAAGAAATGCTTAGTTAAAAAGAAGTCAGTTAAAAAGAAGTTATAATGGGCTCAAAATGCTATTTTTTAAAGGCTTAAAGGCCCAAAGCTTAGAATAGGAATCTTTAAATATCCAGCCCATATAACCAAACTAACCGCACCGAACCGTTAAGATTAACCACACCTTGTGTAGACCGATTTTTATCTTCCAAAAGTGAGGTGCGGTTAAGCATAGGGTGAAACTGCACCCTATAGGTGTGGTGCAAAAAATCTCTCCAAAACCGACCGAACCGAACTGTATACACCCCTAGGTAAAACGTCTCTTCTATGGAGAGAATTTGGGTTACATTTTCCACTTTATTCCAAATGACTTGCAGTTCGTCAAATGTCAATCAATCTTACTCTTGTTATTTTATATCAAACCTAGTTAAAGTACAAAACTTGTCACACTTGACATGAACTTGGTTGCAAATCAGATTGAGTTTTCAACGACATTTATTATTTTCTAAAGATGTGCATTAATTTTTCTGATGAATTTTCTAAAGATTGCACTTGCATTATTATTATTTTTCCCTAGATTAGTGGTGAGAGTTTTTACTTTCTAGCAAATAGGGAAGTGGATTCAAAACCAAATTTTCACTATGAGAAGAACTAAATAATATCACTAAACTACTAAACTACAAGAGTACGTCTTAACAATTGGAGAAGGCTTTTGATGGTTAAGTTTCCTTGAGCAAAATGCTTTAGATGTGGTACTAAACTCTTCACTAGGGATGTGTATGAGTTGAGTTGAGTTGAGTTAATTTAGGTTAGGCAGTTTAGTTTTTTTTTTTTTTTTTTTTTCTTTCTTTTTTAAGGGAGAGGGGGTAATAATTCAACCGGACTTTAAATCTCCAACCCAACCCAATCTATGACAACTCTAAAAATCAAATCCACCCAACACAACCCACAATGGATGGGTTAGGTTAGGTAGTTGGGGTTGTGGTCGTTTCTTAGGCTTATTTAAAAAAATGTATTTGATATTTATTAAATTATTTAAGCTTATTATTTAATAAATAATTACAATTTATAGAATTGAGTCTTATAATTCCAACTTCATTAAAACTACGTCTTGGGGTTCAAGTAATAGTTAAATAATAATGACATGACATCTTTTGTGGTTCTCCATAACTATAGTTGAAATCCCATGATATATATAAAACACTAATTCTTAAAATATCCACACACACACACACACACACACACACAAAAAACAACAACAACAACAACAAAAAATTAAACTAAGTTTCAAAATCCAAAAAAAAAAAAAATCATTTTTTTCTTCAAATTATTAATAGTGTGGCTTGGGCTATTTAGTTGAAAATTCAAACAACCCAAACTCAGCCTAACCCGAAATTTAATAAAAGATTGAAGGCTTGACCCAATTCACAATCCATGAAAACCAACCTAAGATATTGAGTTAAGTTGTCTAGTCAGGTTTGGTGAGTTAAATGCACACATCTAATGTTCACCCAAATTTTGGGTCCTGAATTATTATAAAGTAGGAAATACATCTGTTTTGTATATTGGATACACAAGATATCAGTACAGACCAATGGAATATGATATAAAGTGTATTAGTTTGACTTAGGAAGTTGAAGAAATGTTAGAGTAGAATCAATACAAAATAATTTGAAAATTAGTCTTCCATATTTAAAGAGTTCGCTTAGTCTGTTAGTTATTAAAAACCACAATAGATAAGTGTATTGGTTAAGAGGAAAGGACTAGAGTCAGTAATTTCATCCTCTAGAATTTTAGGATAACACTAAAATTCTACATTACACCGTGATGTTACATTACGCCGTAATATTACAATATTGTAATCTTACATTAATCTATTCTCAATACAAAAATACAACATTACATTATCCAGAAAGGTGATGAGATTAAGATGATGTGATATATTTTGTAATTTTAAATTATGGTAATGTTAGAAAAAATAAAATAAACCAAAAGTTTTAATGTCACATTATCGTAATGTGCATCGTATCAAAGGCACATCACAACGAACCAAACGCCGTCCACAAGTTCTTAAAATTCTAAGTTAGGTGAATAGTTTAGAATTTGTCAAATTATCAACATTGGAACAAAAATGACTATTTTTTTTTTTTTTTAGTTTCCATTTAATATGATGATAACATGGCAAAAATTGATCCATTAATTTTACAATGAATCGTTAAGATTTTACACACCCCATAATAGATTTATCCTAATAATTTTATATTATAGGATTTTAATCCTGTACTATATCACACCAGGGAATGTACAATATACTATCATTTGTAGCAATACATACACAATCCAGTAAAACAACACCATTGCCCAGGAAATTCAATGATGTTTTTTTTTAGTATTCTATATATCAAATTATCAAATAGGTAAGTAAAATTAATTTTATTCTGAAATCAGATTCAGATGAATGTGTTTCAAACTCAACTGAGACAATAATGTTTCTTTTTACTTTGCAAGCCTACGAAGTTATCATAGGACCTGTAGCTGTCAGTTAAGTCAACTTTAAAGCCCAAGGCTCCACTCCAAAGTGTCATGCCGACTAGAAACTAGCAGAAGCAGGCCCACAAATCAGAACTATACTCTGTAGAAAACACCACATCATGATGAAAATGATAGTCATGTAGAAGAATAGCCACAAGAATTTTAATAGAGTAGTTGGAGAGTTGCCTAGAGAGTATCGGTCTGATTTATTCATCATCTTTCTTTCTTTTTTTAGTTTTTAGTTTTTCTTTTCCTTCTTCTTCTTTCTTTAGTAAACACACAAGATTAAATCACAAGATTTATGGTATTGTTATAATTTTCAACGTTCATAAATAAACTAGTAAGTAATTTGTGCATTGTATGAAAACATTAAGAAAAATATGATACATTTTTCGGGTAAACTAATATTGAATCATTGATCATGCTGACATTCTAATATGTGACTCGTTTCCGGCACTAGCCTACGGGTTATTCCCACTAGCAAAATTTTAGGAGTAAGATTAATATATTCAATATTTTAAGGATTTAAAATTAGGTACACAATTGAAACAAATGCATCTTAGTGTATTAAAAAAAATACATATTTATTTTAGTTGATAATTTGTTAATACTATACATATACTTATTTAGAGTTTTTTTTTTTTGTTTTCTTTTTCATTTTTTTACTTCGACCCCTGGCATGAAATCTTGGGTCCAACCCTAGGCAAAATATTAAGAGTTTGATGTGAACAAGGCAACAGAGTCCTCTCTCTCTCTCTCTCTTCATTACTGCCTTTCTCTTACTTATGTGTCATCTCCATTTTCGCCCCTATATATGTTAGCTTGGGGGCACTAAAGTCAATGACGGCAGGTGACATTATCCTTGGTGCATGCTTTTTTCAATGATTTGTAACTGAATTTACTCTAACTTTGTTACCCAAAAAACCAAGCATTCAATGCCCAACTACCTTGTTTCTCTCAAGACAAGATGCCTTGCTTTCTTTACCATAAGAGCCACGTCAGTTTGTACAAATTTTCTGTCTATTTTAGAAGAAAAAACCTATTTTTTTTTATTTTACACCTCTACTTTTATAAAACACCCACATCAGTTTATCTATTCTACACATTTATTCAATAAAATATTTATTCTTTTACAATTTTTTATTATTCCCTCTCTCATTGCCTCTCTCTCTCACAGACCCACAATCTATCACTACCAACGATCACTCCACACCCAGCCACCATCATCACCACCCAACCAGCATCATCAAGGAAAACCAACCCACTCAATCCAAAACCTATTCAATTCCAAACCCATTCATCACCCACCCAACCCAAAACCCAATCAAGCCAAATCATCACCCACCAAATCGGCTGCAAGATCATCAAAACCCATCAATGAATCAGAAAAAACAAGCCGATCAAGATCAAAACCCACCGATCCACACCCGCAATTAACCAAAAAACCAAAAAAAAAAAAAAAAAAAAAAAAACCAACAACCAACAGATCGGAGCAAGATCGACGCCTCCAGCCTGAGCAAGATCGACGCCTCGTAGCACCGCCACCTCCTTGCGATGTCCACCGCCATGCGCTCCATTCGGCTTGAGACTATAGAAGAGAAGTGACGGGCTGCATTGTAGCTCGAGTTTGAGAGCAGAAGATCCTCGAACGTAGAAGAGTTAGGCCGAGAATATAGAGAGGTTTAGATTTAGGGTCGGACCACCGTCTATGGTGGCGTGATGCTCAGAGAGAAGCTAAGACCTGAGAGGCGTTGGTGTTGCTCAGTGAGAGGAGAGAGAGAGAGAGAGAGAAAAAAAAAGTGAAAAAGTTGTTTTTATACTGTACAAAGATAATATTAAAATAAGAGATAAACAAGCTACAGTAACCATGTAAATATACACGGTTACTGTAGCTCATGGAAATATTTACACATTTTTACACCCACTGATGTGGGTATTTTTTTGCTCAAAATGTGTAAAATTTGTACTTTTTTCTATTTTAGAAGACTATAAATGAGATGATGTGGTTGCTCTTCGAGCACTAGCATTGGTGTTCTAAATGCTAAAGCATTTAGTACTCCAAACACCAATAACATTACTATATCATACTCTCTCCGTCTCAATTTATTTGTCATGTTTGAAAAGTCAAACTTGTTAAAAGAACATCATTTATTGTCTTGTCTATCTTATAAAAATGTATAAGTTTACAAAACTATCCTTAAATAAATTTATCAGTTTTTTTTTTTTTTTTAAAGAGTTATTCTTAATGAAGCAACTAAAAAGGTGCCCCAATTAGATTGATTTTTTAAAATATTTGTTAGTTTTCTTTTTAAATAGTTTTGAAAATAAAGTAAGGATATAATAGGAACATTAGTAAATTAATAACTTTTATTTTTAGAAACAGAACAATATTTTGGGACATCCCAAAATAGAATAGAGGACAAACAAACTGGGATAGAGAGAGTAGTATTTTTTATCGTACGCTTTTAATAGTAGAAGCATACAACAACAAATGTTAAAACTAAAAATTAATTTTCACTCTCTCTACTATCTCTCTTTCTTTTGTCTCTCAAACCTAATATCTATCATCTCTCCTCTCTCAGATCAAACTCAATATCTCTTATCTCTTGCCGGTGGAGATCGGTTTGGATTTGCTAGATTTGGTGTTATTGTTGATGGGTTTTGAATATATAAAAAAGAAAAAAGAAAAGAAAAAAAGAAGAATGGCACATGAAAATAAAACAATTGATGTAGAGTGTATTGTTCAATATTATATTAAAGTAAAAAAAAAAAAAAAAATGTGTTAAAATATGGTTGGGATACAAAACCCGATGCAAGTTCTCTAACAAGGAAGGCCAACCAATTACTGGCAAGCCTAACCCCTTCCCTTTACTAAAACTTTGTTTTCAGCAAAAAAAAAAAAACTTTGTTTCCAAACATGTGAAAGAGGCATGGCTAAGCCAACCCTAGAAGATGGTGCACAACCTTTACCCTATGCAAAAACAAGATATTGACTTCTCAATATTGGCCAAAAACTGATTGGTGTTTTGGCCATAGGTTGAAAAAAAAAAAAAATGAAAGTATGCCAGAAACTGTTTTAAGCTTGACTCTCCTCCTTCAAACCGGGTTCAAAAGCTAGCATATCCTATCATGAAACGTGGCTAGAAAAAATAAAAGGACCCCACGGTTTAAAGTTCAAAACACATCAGGTTTAATGTATTGCTAGGCTACCAGTAAAACTTGATTTATCAGCTTTTGGCAACTCACAATCCCACCTTTACAATAAAAATAAGGTGATGAATGTGTAGTCAAAAGTTTTGGCTTTGAATAAGCTTAAAAATATATCAATCAGAAAATGAAATAAAATACTAAACGATGCAATGCAGATTATGATGTCAACTCGAAGAACGAATAACTAAAGTTATCTCAATGATTTGATTACAAATTTAGCATATGAATCTTTTATCAAAATTTTAATGGGAACCTATGCATATAAAATACATAGACATTCTTTAAAAAAGTAATTTATCATCGTATTGGGATTCTTAACTTCGGATAAATGTTGGACAAAGATTGGATCCAAATTCCAATGTTCTTGTGTACAGGATCTGTTGAAATGTAGACATATGACAAGTGTTTGACACATGTCCACATCCTAACGGATACAACGCACAATAGCACTAGGCCCAAACCAATTTCCCAAATGCAACACTAAGTCAACCTTTAGAGTTCATTCGGCAAGTCATTTCTTATATAATTGACACTTAAGTAAAAGCAAACAACACATTTAACAAAAGGACAATTTAATGGATGCCCTAAGGACATTTGTTAATGAACTATTTTGGAAAGTTTTTATGGGAAAAGGAAAAAAATAAAAAATAAAAAAAATTGATTTTTTGATAGCCTTTTCTATTTCCAATAAAAATAATATCAAACTTTTCATAAAATGGTTCATTAACAAATGAACTAAGGGCTCCCTGTTAACTGGACCCATTAACAAATTATACAATAAGGGTATATAAAGAAAATGTGATAACCCCAAGTAGATCGAATATTAAATTGAATATGTGCATGCATTGACTGCATGGTATATTTAGATCAATTTTGGTTATATAAAAAATTAGGAAAATTCTTAATTATAGTTTGGGTGTGACAAAGATGTGACTAACCCTTAATTAGGTTATAATAAATAGTATTAGAGCCAATCTAATAATAATATGTTGCTAGGACGTGTTAAATTTAATTACAGCGAATATGTTCTAGGTCAATTAGGAATTTAGGATTGGTTTAGTGCAAACATAACTAATGCTTCATCGGTTACTGTTAGCGCAAACACAATAATAATGGAAACAACACAAAGAGAAACTAAATAATACGCCGAATATTATCAATTTAAAGAGATGAACATAAAACTATTTGGACCGAAGCGCAGCACTCGCTCTCTTTAAGGAGATTCAAGCCCTTGGTTGGCTAATTTTTGTAACTGGTGCAGACCTTCTCTGACTTGTCTTCCTCAGGATACAACAACCCAACAAATGTTGTATGGCAAGAACAACTTCTGCATAAAGTGTTCAAGCCCAAAGCTCCACCAAAAGAACACCTTTTTTTTTGCCCGAAATCTCTTAAGTATTTAGGAATATTATTGAATTCACTCTCTCACACAATACTCTTTGCTTTTAACTATTTCTCTTCATTCACTCTTGATATGAAATTAGTCCATAGTATATATATCGTCTTCCAACCCTTCACATAACCTACATGTTATTTATTAATTTAGAAAACTTCTCTTACTTTATTTAATCTAACTTACATACAAGTAACTCTTTCTTTAACAAATTATAACTCATCTCTTTATTCATCTTCAGTTATTTTGAGTTTCAACATATTTAATTTAAAATGTACTAACAGTTACTATTTTAATTCCTTAGAATATACTATATTTTTTTTCACGCGTTTCCTACAAGTTTTTGAAAAATAAGATCTTTACTATTGAATTTGAAAACTTAAATACAATTATAATAATCCGCTATGATATTGATAAGACGAGTCAAGAGGTAGTTTATAGATAGATTTTTATTTTTTTTATTTTTTTGTTGTTGCAGCAATAGCATTCTATCCCTTTGGTATATATTATAAACTTATAAAGAACCCAAAAATAAACCAAATGAAGAACTAATTCTTATAAACAATCCCTATCAAAAACAAACAAAAAAATCGGATTAACAATCTAATTTTTTCCTTGCCACAATCATTGTTACCAAATTATTAGTACTAATTTCCCTCACTTTTGCCTCCATGTATTATAATTTACCATCAATAGATAATTCATACCTAGACTTTGTATATCAAACTTTTGTTGGAGACAACCCCAACTTAGCTCAACTGGTAAAATCTCTGATGGTTGTATAAGAGATTTGAGATTCAATCCCCGGAAATGACCTCTTTCACCATTGATAATTCATACCTAGACTTTGTTTTATTTTAATTCATTTCCAATTTCATTACAAAAATGTGTTAAATGCCAAAGGAAATTGTCACACACTCTTAGGATTTGTTTACCGGTTGTTTTATATTGCCAAACTTTTTTTTTTCCATGACTGTGCTTGCTACTAGAGTATATGCCACGCTAGTCCCATAGCCACAATAGTCCCATAGCGTAAAATCCATGTGTCATTATATATTTTTTTTTTAGAATACTAAGGGTATGTTTGGTATGCTGTAATATCTCCTGTAATGAAATAGTTATTCATGTGTAATAGCAATTGAATATAATAGCTATTCCTTAGTGCATATAATATGTTTTAAAATTAATATATTTCCAAAAATATAAAGTTTTTTTATACATCATCATTTGCAAGTTCTCCATATGTAACAACTAAACTTATGAATAGTAACAGTTATTCCATTACAATATTTCTATTTTCAATAATAAAGATTACTATTTCTAATGTAATCTACATTTAGTGTACTAAACATACCCTAAGTATTTTTAACACACGCACACAGAGAGAGAGGGAGAAGGTTTTTTAAAAAAACTTACAGTAGTGTATATCCAAAAGAGCCTAACTTTTTGATACACAACACAGGCTTTAAACCTCTTTAACTCACACTCATTTTCCAATGTGGGATTAACCCACTGTTTTTTCTTTTTGAGAATACTAAGTATTTTTAACACACACACGGGGAGTGGGGGAGAAGATTTTTTAAAGAAATTTACAGTGATGTATATCCATGTGTCATTACATGCATGATAAATGTCATATGATATATTAAAAAATTCATATAAAAAAATTATATATATACATATATATACATATATATATATATATATATATAATAAAAAATATACTAAATTACACACTCTTAAAATTTGGGTTTGTTTTTTATTTTGGTCCCTTACTATTGAGATTTTTGTTTCTGCACCAAAATTGATTTCATTTTCACAAAAAGTCATTCAGTCCATCTTTTGTTATTGCTTCGACAGCAACCACATCGGCATATGTATAGTTTTCTAAAATAGAAAAATGTACATATTTTACACATTTTGACTCCAAAAAAACACCTACGGCAGTGGGTGCAAAGTTGTGTATTTATACACAATTACTACAATAACCGTACATATTATAACTCGTCTATATATTATTTTAATATTATCTTCACTCTTTTTTTTCTCTCTCCTCTCACCTGAGCAACACCAACGCCTCTCAATAGTTTCTCCCTGTTTTATTCCTAAGCTCCTTGACTACAAACAACTACATATAGAACCCTCTCTACAACATGAAAAATCTTTGACTAAGAATCGAAGTAATCCATTTCAGTGAGCGAGGAGAATGTCATTACTGAACAAATCGATGATCGAATTGGGCGAGTCCTGGACCGAGTTAGGGATCGGGTTGAGGAAAAGCATAGACTTAGCCACCACATGCTTTTTCCTCTGGGGACAGCGCGGGCCGTAGATCCTGCTGGAGAAGCAGGGGATACCCTTGGTGAAGGCGTTTACCGGAGCTTGTTGAGCAGCGGCATTGGAGGACGGTGGAAATGATGGTGGGGTCGCACGGTGGAGAGAGATCAAGGAGGAGAGGAGGTAGAGCGAGTTGACTCGGTGAGTTTCTATGCATATATGTTGGGTTTGTTTTTGTGTTGTGGCCTGTTGGTTGCTGGTTTTTTTTTTTTTTTTTTTTTTTTTTTTTTTCCTGGTTGAGCTTGAGGCTACCGTGATAGTGATTGTGGGTGTGGGTTGGTGGGTTGTGTGGATTCTGGTGTGATCGCCTTGTTCTTTGGGGTTTTTTTTTTTTTTTTTTATTAGATGCTGGTGTCGATCTTGTTGCACAGTGGGAGGCCGGAGGCGTTGATCTTGATGATGGTGGTTGCTTGATGATGGTGGCTGTGTGGGTTGGGTTGGGTCTGTGAGAGAGATGATATTGTTAAAGAAATGAATATTTTATTGAATAAATGTGCAGAATAGATAAACTAATATAGGTGTTTTATAAAAATGAGTATGTAAAATAAAAAAATAGGTTTTTTCTTTGCAAAATATATGGAAATTTTATGCTAACCGATGCGGTTGCTCTGAGTGCAAACAAAACGACTATGTATTTTTTTCCCCCTTTCTTTTAACAACCATATTAGTTATAAACATGAATAAAATGATCAATAGAAAAAAGAATCTTAAATATAAAAGTTCAAAATGATAATGATTCTAAAATTTAAGAGTAAAAGATAACTTTCTCAAAAAAAAAAAAAAAAAAGAGTAAAAGATATAATTTTAAAAAAATTTTAAAAAAAATATGTATGTTGAGCTGGAGAAAGAGGGCTGAAGCTGGGGTAGAAGTCCAACAACTGTCCCCAATGCTCATGATTGCACAGGTTGGTCACATGGAGACTGCATTGGAATGGTGGGATCCATCGGTTAGCGTTCACAACGTGACCCTCCCTACTAACAAAAGCAAGCAAACTTGATTATCCAAAAAATAAAAAATAAAAAATAAAAAAAGAAAAGCAAACCCCCTATCATTTTTGTTCACCTTTGTTTTAGTTAACTTAACGAATAAAATTTTTGATAGTTAAATAAAAAATTTGGGATTCAGTTTTCTTCTACATCAAAAATCAATTGATATCTTTTTTTAATAATAAAAAGAAAAAAATTATAGAAGCAGACGATGCCATAAATTATAACTTTATTAAAAAAAATTATTTTCCCCTATTTTTCCCAAAGACCCCAGAACCTTCCTTTTTTAGTTCTTACTTCTCATCTCACTGGAAAAGTTAAATCTACAATTTTTTTAAAAAAATTAAAAATTGATGTGACAAAAATGTGATTAATGTCATTAAAAAATTAGTTAAGTGTCAACCCATCATATGTCAAAATAAAAATAAAATTACACCAAACCTATCACAATTCAAATGAGATAAATAAGAATGTTATGAGATTTTGTTGTATCCATGAACTTTATCAACAACATAATAAGCGGATGTTTGAATTAATCTTTTGTAATCAAACTTAAAAAAGTAAAAAAAAAATAGTCATATTAATTTATAAAGATTATGTTGTAAAATTTGTATTATTGCGTGTTAGCCTAGACCGGTCGTTGTGGCTCAATTAACATCTTATGATGTTTTAAAAGAAAATATTCAAGATTTAAAGAAATTAGCTTGGGTCGAAGTGTTCCTGTGCACTGAATGTTTATTTTTATTTTACGAATGAACCATCCCTATTTTGAAAAGGAAAATTTTTAGGCCAAAATGGCCAAATACCACTGTTTTTAAAAATATTTTGTAATTTACCACTGTTTCTGAAATATGTAGAGATCTACCATTAATTAGGAACTCGAGTTTCCATGGTACTCGAGTTCCATAAAAAATAGCCCGACAAATTTGAATGCTACTTTTTCAAAAAATTCGAGTTTCTACTACTCGAGTTACACGACAAATTCAAGTTTCACAAACTCAAGTTATATGGCAAACTCGAGTTTCACAAACTTGAGTTTCAAAAAGATGGTAGATTGCTAAATATTTCGCAAACAGTGGTAAATCTATACATATTTTTCCAAACAGTGGTACATGGTCATTTTGGCCAAATTCTTAGATACTTTCAGAGTATAGAAAAATAATGCTTCATCTTCTTACATTCATGATAAATCTTACTATGAATTTAATGAATAAACTATACTATGAATGTGTGAGAAAAGAGCATTATTCTCCATGCTCGCCCCGTCCTAGAATTCGTAAAAATTACTCTTCCGAAAATACCATCCCACCCCACCCACATGACATGAGCTGTCTATTTCCACATATGTCAATCTGTTTTACGGTGAAGAACCCTCCCCTTTTTTTTCCTTTCTACACATCATCCACTGATATAACGCCACGTAGAAGCTACAACACAACCTTTCCAATCGTCAAAACTCGCAGTGCTCGACACGTGTCGAGGTCCCGATGCCCCCAGAACTCTCCCTCTCTTTCTCTCTCTCTCCGAAGTAAACTAAAGTAGTACCATATTTCAAACTCTGTGTCCCTCCCTTTTGAGCTCTCATTTTTTTCTCTCTCTACAACTCTCTCTCTCTCTGGTTTTGACACAAAGATCTGGGTGAGAAGATTCAGCTGGAGTTTGATGGGTAACTAAATTTTATGTTTTTATTTTTTTTTATTTTTTTTCTGGGATTGGTTTGTTAGGTTGTTTTTAGGCCTCTGTTTGGTTGCTGAGAAAAAAGTAAAGGGAAAAAAGAGAGAAGAGTGTGTGTGTGAAAAAGTTGAAAATTTTGAACTTTGAGTGTTTATATTATGTGGGTTTGGTTTGTTTTAAAGTGATGGGAAGAGAAATGGTGAATTTTTTTAAGATTTGTTAGTTTCTCTGTGTTTCTTTTCTTTTCTTTTCTTTTCTTTTTCCCTGTGTTTTCTGAGCAACCAAACAGAGCTTTAGGGTTAATAAATTCATGACAAGAAATGATCCAGTTGTTACTGTTTTATGTTGTGGTTATAATTTTGTTTGATTCTGTACATCTTTTGGTGCTATTTAGTTTTACTTCTATTTTACCTTTACTAATTAGAATCATGAAAGCATGTACTAATATAAGCAAATTTGAGTTTTGCATATTGGGTTTTCAGAACTGATATCGATTTTACATATAGATTTTTCCCTGGAGGCCCCTTGATGATGTTTGGATTTGATTCTATAAAGTTTTTTTTTTTTTTTTTTTTTTTTTGGTTTTGTAAATCTACCTTGTATTTTTCATTGAACCCTAGTATATCTGTATATGTTTGTGATTATGCCCATGCATGTGTAAGTAAGCGTTGAATTCTCTGATTCTGGTGGAGCCAATACTCCGTTTGGATCAGTGGGCACATTGTGTTGTGTAGTCTAGGGGTTTAGTTAGCTCTCATGCTGATGATTAAGATAAAGTAAGAATGACGGAACTGTGAAGGTTGAGACTTAGGTGAGCAATTCCTTTCCCGTCTATCTATGCTCAGTGACCATAGCTAGACTTGGAAAGGAGAAAACCCTCGTTGTGAAAATAGGCAACCCTTGTAAGGAAACTTTCATTTTGTTGGAACTAGAAATAATTTTCATGAAATTGAAAAAAAAAAAAAAAGAGAAGAAGAAGAAGAATGTATTTTCACTTTCTTTGAGGAAATGAATCATGAGATTTTTTTTTCTAAATGCCTATGGTACATGTTTGGTTTTGCTCTTGGGAGATTTCTTCCATTTCAGATGTTTTGCTCTGAAAAGACTTGTTTGCGAATGTGTAGCAACTAGCAAGAGTTAAAACTTTTTCTGCCAGGAAAATAGAGAAAAATGTTTTTTTTTTTTTTTTTTTAACTTATTAGTTTCTACTGTTTGAAAGAGAAATGAAAATGTCATATTTCCAATAATTCCTTTGATTTTTTAGAAGCACATTTAACTTTCAAGGGGTTACCCCTATAATGGTACTGAATATGCTCTGAAAGTATCATAGTTTAACTATTTAACTTCTGTAGTGGAGAAAATGTCTTCAATTTGCCTTCATGTTTTAATTTCATCAGCTTAAACTTTTGTCAATGGACCCAAATTGTAGTATATTATTCCAGCTCTTCTACAAGAAATGAAACCGAGGCAGTTTGTATTCTTTCCCCTACATGCATTTAGCACAAATCCTTAAATGCACACTGCAATTGAGTTGTGTGGCCTGTTGGTTTTACTGGCTAGAGGTGAGTCCAATGGGCTATTCTTTAAAGAGGTTCCCTACTTTTTCAGAAAAAAAAGAAACAATAAATATGATTTATTAAGTTGATATAAATTGACATATCTGGATAATTGATGTACATGGATACATGTATATGAAGAATATTTGATATTTGAACTTGCCTACTAGGAACAGAAATTGTGCTTGATGTATGGGTAGACCAGGGTCTAGTGTCCCATACAGTATTTGAACTGACTCAAAAAATCTCCATTATTTTGGTGCTTTTGAAGTTTGGAAGATTGTGATGCAGGTGGGGATATAAGATGGGGTTGCCCATTTGTTTGAGTCATGAAGGAGGTGACATATGGTAGTAAGTGGAGATAGGGCATGGGCTCTGTCTTGTTATCCAAAAGTTTCTCCTCCATTGTGAGAATTTATAGAGAGAATTAAGTTTGTTTATGTATAAAGTACGTCATTTGATGCTTTAATTAAGTAGAAAAGATTTGCTTTTATTTTGGGTTGGGTATTATGTATCAAGTATGTCACCACCACTCCTTGGCAAACTTATTTTATTTTGGGGTAAGTATTAATTATGTAGCTGAAAAATTCTGAATGAACAACTTCTATGCCTGAAAGGTTGCCTCTCTATGGCAATTGGTTTGATTTTGCTTTCTTAGGGATTTTTAGAATTCATTTTTGACTGACAATAGGGTGGCAATTAATGCTCATCTTTATAATAAGGGGAAAAAATCAAAATCACATGATGGGTTCCATCGTCAAGCTAGAACTAGCCCCCCCCCCCCCCCTCATGAAAATTCTTAGCTTTGATCTAGATCCTGGCATAGTTGTCATGTTTGGTGACATTCAGAGAACATACCTTAGCCAAAGGGTCCAGCTTCAGTCCAATTTTTCTTTGAAAATAGAAGAAAACAGGCATATTGGGCATATTGGTAAGGTTGCTTTTTGTCTGTGGGTTGCATGACATGAAATCCCATGAGGATATACATGTAGGTTTTTGTTTCAAACTACTGTCCTCTTTAGATAATTAGGAGATGATTAGCTGAGCTTTCCTTGTGTGGATGCTGTGATGGTTAAGTTATAGAAATGGTTATCTTCCATCAGATAACCACACCAATGAGCTCTAGCTCAAATGTTACCTCTTCTACTTGTAATAGCAAGGTAAATCTGAGGTTGTGGGTTCAAGACCCACTGGGTTCATAACTTACCCAAGAAAAAATAGTCATCAGACAACTACAGTTTTATCCTTACTCTGATGTAGAATAATCTCATCAGATTTGTAACCATAGTTCCTTCACAAAGGCAGAAGGATGCTGGAATTTGAATTAGGAAAAATGCTGTATTGTAGGTCATTTGATTTTCCTGTAAGATTAAATCTGAGTCCACAGGTCCTCTCCCTCCTTCATTCCTGTGAAATTGGAACTTTGGCTTCTAAATGAGAATTAAAATTTTTCTCATTAAAGCAGAATCTTAAATGGTCTATTTGTGCCCATGCAATGTAATTTTCTCTTCTCACTGAACTCCATTGTATAATTAGTTCTCAATGACATGTATCTGAGCTTTTCTTGTGTGGTTTCTTTCAGCATTCTGATTAGGAGGTAATTACAAGAGGTGAAACATACTAAGTAATTTGCCATGGATCAATCAGAACAGACACAAAAACAGCAGCAGCAACAACAGCAGCCTGTGGTGGGAGTTTCCACAGGTGCCAACCAAATGGCTTATGCTGCTCCTAACTATCAAACTGCTGCCATGGTGGCTTCTGGAACTCCTGCCGTAGGCGTCCATTCCCCAACCCAGCCCCCCAACACTTTCTCCAATTCTTCACACCAGCTTGCCTACCAGCAAGCCCAGCATTTCCACCACCAACAGCAGCAGCAGCAGCAACAGCAACTTCAGATGTTCTGGGCCAACCAAATGCAAGAAATTGAGCAAACAAATGACTTCAAGAATCACAGCCTCCCACTTGCTCGTATTAAGAAAATAATGAAAGCTGATGAGGATGTCCGAATGATTTCAGCAGAGGCTCCAGTCATATTTGCGAAGGCATGTGAAATGTTCATCTTGGAACTGACTTTGCGCTCTTGGATCCATACAGAAGAGAACAAAAGGAGGACATTACAAAAGAATGATATTGCAGCTGCCATTTCCAGGACTGATGTCTTTGATTTCTTGGTTGATATTATTCCAAGAGATGAACTGAAAGAGGAGGGACTTGGGGTCACCAAGGCTACTATTCCAGTGGTAGGATCCCCTGCTGATATTCCATATTACTATGTCCCACCACAGCATCCTGTTGGACCTACGGGAATGATCATGGGAAAGCCAGTCGACCAAGCTGCAATGTATGTTGCACAACAGCCTCGACCACCTATGGCTTTCATGCCATGGCCACAGACACAAACTCAACAGCAGCAACAATCCCAGCAGCAGCAAACAGACTCTTGAAGACCATGTTCAAGGTAATGTGACAGGTGTTTAGTGGCTTCCTTGTGATTGGTAGAGATAATTTCAGTAGTGTCTTTAAGTGAGTGGTGTAGCAGTAGTGTTAGTTGGTAGCTGTAATGCTAAACTTAGTGAATGATGACAAGCATGTGAAGTGATTGTATTATGTATGGGCTTGTATTTGCTCTAATTTAAAAAGTTTGTCTCAATCCGTGTTTGTGTTTGGCTCTTTGGGTAGTAGATGAAATGATGGTTGGTTTGCTTGAACAGAAGTTCAAGAAAGCTTATATATTGTTCAAGAATGACCAAAAGAGTTATACTCATGATACGACTAACGGCTGTTGAGTTTCAATATTCAACAGTTACTGATTTTAAAACCAATTTGCAATGCATCCCTGCTTTGATGTTAGTATTATTGATGTCTGATTTCATTCTGTAAATTACTATGGTGGATCTTATTTTAAAACCGTATACTGGCCTCCCTAACCACTAGGGGTTGTATTAAATTGAACTTTCAGGATGTTTCAGGCTGGTGAAACATTTTTTTTCACCCTGTGCAGAAAAGGGTGGAATTGTTTTTATTATAGTTCCTTTTTCCCCCTTTTATCAATTTATTTAGTTTTTTTTTTTAATAAAATGTATGGTAACCACTTGCTATATCTATATGACAAGAACAATAAGTATTATTTGAAAGTGTTTTATACAGAAAATGATGAACCCACAGCAAAACAAATTTGCAGCTAAGATAATAATGTCAGATCCAGCAATTAAATAAGCAACTGCTGCCCCCTAGAACCCTACTTCAAAAAGGGCAGTTTTTGTTGCCATTTACACATTACCCAAAACAACTGAAAATATGACTTTAAGACGAGTTTTCAGACTTGAAAATGTGATTTTATATTTGGCCGCATAAATGCCTATGTGTGCAATAGAATTTTTCCTTCCAACCGAAACACAGCAGCAAAAAAAGGGCGAGGGCCACATCATCTTCCTAACCTGGTTAGCCTCCCATTGCAGCACCAAAGAAAGGCATTGGTTTTACAAACTGGACCGGCCGGTTCAATTGGGAACCGGGCACCAATTTGATAAGGTAAAAATCCATAAAACCGGTCAAAAACTAAGAACTATGACTAAAGTCGGTTCTTTGATTGTACAAATTTTTAAAACCATGCATTGGACACATTAGTGAAACATTTTACTAGAACAATTGTGACATACTGGTACAGCCTAGTAGTGATCAGTGTTTCTTAATCGTCACATCCATTTTCAATTCCAAAAAAAAAAATTATATATATATATATATATATATATATATATATATATGTATAGAAGCTGAACTCACAAAGGAACTGACAAGTGCAGTTTTTAACTCAACATCATCGCTCTTCAACAAGATTAAATCTATAGTGAAAAACAGTTCTCCTCATTAAATCTAAGGTGAAATTATTTATATTATGCCATCTTCACATAATGATTGCCTTTTATCATTTGAATAACTTATGATAGCAGGATTGCCTTTATTATTCTTCACAAAGTGTCTGGTGCTTAGCAAATGGGCTTGGGGAACCGAGATTTAGTCAGGAGGTGCAAGAGGTCTGAAAGACCATGGCTTCCCTCACGGTAATGGATACTTGAAACATGGCCTCCCTATTTTTTTTACAAGAAAAAATGGGGGAAGAAACAAGAAGTACGCTTGCATGAAAAAGGGCTTAAATATCATTGAAGTGGTAAATACAAAGGAACTTGGACCAACAGACATTATTCAATTCTTGCCACTGTCTGATTTCAGTAGAAAATAAATCTTGGAATATCAACAGCAAAATCAAAGAGCAAAAACATCAAATTTTTCAATGAGTTCCTTGCACAAATATTTCTTTAAAATTATTAATTATAAGTGGTATTTCTCCTTATAGTTTGATACTATTATAAAACTATCGTGTGAAAATTGAAGCGTAGCTCCAAAGAGGCTTGAGAAAAAGCCTAATTAAGAATTAACTAAAAAGCTCCAAAACCCAGAAAAATTAACTAAACCATAAACTCCATCAAAATTGAATCCTTATCTTCACGAGTAACTAAACCCTAAACGCAAAAACAAGAACTAAAGAAAAGAAAAAATATATAAATCCCAGAAATCTCTTAACAAAATAGTAGAATATTTAATAATAAGATTTTGATTAAAAAGATCATTAACAAGCACAAATTAAAACCCAATGAACTATCTCTCCATCACAATTAAATCCTTTTCCTCATGAGTAACTAAACCCTAAACTCAACAAACACACACACACACACACACACACAAAAAAAAAAAAAAAAAAAAAAAAAAAGGAACTAATTAGGAAATCTCTTATCAAAATAGTGGAAATCTATTAAGATTTTGATTAAAAGATCCTTAGCAAAGCACAAAGTAATTAAACTAACCTAAAATCATACCATAAAACACTCCATTAGACTTAAATCCTTATCCTCACAAGTAACTAATAAACCTAAAACCTAGAGACAAAGACAAAATCAAGAAAAAAACAAAAAACAAAAACAAAACAAAACAAAACCCAGAAATCAATTTAACAAAATAGTAGAAATTTAACAAGGTTATGATTAAAAAGATCATGAATAACAAGTTTTAGTTAAAAACTACTAAACTAACATAAAATCATACCATAACAAAGACCAAAACACAATAATCAAGAAAGGATAAAAAAAACATATCCAGAATCTCTTAACAAATTAGTAGAAGAACTCTAACAAGATTTTGATTAGAAAGATTATTAATCAATGAATCAATCCTCATCTACACCCTCGAAAGACCAAGCAAACTCCTCGCGAAGCTTCTCCTCCTCTCCCAGCTCGAAATCACTCTCCAGACCAAAGAACTTGCGAACAAACTCGATACTCTTGTTCTGGATTGCACTAGCCACGGCCCGGCAGAAGAAATCCAAGGCTTCCTTGAAGTTGAGGTAGTTCGCGGCGAGTATAAGTTCGGTGAGTTCTTGAGGCATCACCTTCTTCAACAATTCTTGCTCGTACTGCTCCATCTCTTTCTCCGTCTCTTTCTTGTTGTCAGCGTTATTGGCCTTGATCTTGAGATGTTTCTTGCAGTAGGTGATGAGTATGGCGAGCGGGTGGCTTTCCACGTTTGGAAGAGGGATCATGGTGGTGGAAGCGCCACTGGTGATGTTGTTGTTGTTTTCGTCATCAAAGTACTGCTTGACAGCGCAGAACTTCATGGCCACAGCTTCTTCGACCTCAAATAGTTCATTGTCTGAGGTTTTTAGGGTTATATATCTTGGTTGAACTTGAAGTGGGGTTTGGGTTTTCTCTTTGGTTCGACATTGTTGAAGGGAGAGAGATTGGTTCGTGGAGAGAGGGAAAAAAACTTTAGGGTTATGTTGTAGTAGAACTGAAGAAGTAGAACGTTCTTATGGATTTTGGAAGCTACTTGCTGATTTTCTGTTTTTACTTTTTATATTTTGAGAGGGAAGTCTACTTGGAAAAGGATTAGTTTTTTTTTTTTTTTTTGGTTTATTGGTAAATTTTATGTATCCCTACGTTATGTTTGTTTATTACTGTAATTCAAATCCATAATTATCTTGTATTTAATCATCATTGAAAAATAAAATACTATATTTCTATTTCATGGTTTTTTTTTTTTTTTTTGAGACATAGTTTCAAGTTTCAACATATGATAATAAGAAATTTTATCAGTTGTAACCATGCATTTAATTTTATAAATTTAATGTATTGTACTATATTTAATTAAGTTTTACCATTGCAAAGGACCTCATAGTTGAATTGACATCTCCTCATACACAAAGTATTTGAGAGTTTAGAGGAGAATATGTTTGAGTTTCGAAATTAACAGTATATTATAATTATCTTTTAAAAAAAATTATTAAGTTCTGTCGTTTGTTTCTTTTTAAAAGAGATGAGGAAGAAGGATAACCATTAATTATTTTCTATATCTTTTTAAAAGAGATGGGGAAGAAGGATAACCATTATTTTCTATATATGTTGCATTCGTAGCCTCTCTCTCTCTCTCTCTCTCTCTCTCTCTCTCTCTCTCTCTCTCTCTCTCTCTCTCTCTCTCTACTATTTTTCTTTTATATATAAGTAATATGAGCATGCTTATATAAAAGATATGATTTTTTTTTTTTTGAAATTTTTATGCTAAGTATGTTTCAAAAATATTTCAAAAAAAAGCTAAAACTTAAATTATTTGAAAAGAAATTGAAACAAAAAGTAGAAAAGAAAAATTAATAGAAAAGAAAATTTAACTTTTTTGAGCAAATCCCAAGTGCACTTTATATGTAGCAATTATTCAAGATACTATTCTATGATGATAATTAAATTTAAATTAAAAAAATAACAATAGTAATAAATTGAAATACAAAATTTGTTTTTCTAAAATTAATGTGATTGTGTTGCAACTTTAATTTTCAAAGATTTTTGACTTGTGGATTTAAATAAATTTTTTGTATCTTCTTCTTTTGTTGCTCCATAATAGTTAATGAATAACTCCATTCATACTCCGTAATTGCAGATATTGGTGTGAGTTGTACATTGATTGCAACATCAATTCTTTGTAAATTAGTAGATTCATGCAATATCCCTTTCACTTGATAACTTACTTTCACAATCATTTAAAGTATCATTGATATAAGTCTATCAATAGATCGAACATGCTAAGAAATCTATCATGATATGTAGAAGTAAAAATAAATAAAAATAAAAAAACTAATTAAGAAATCTCTAATCAAATAGTGGAAATCTAATAAGATTTTGATTAAATTAAAAGATCCTTAGCAAAGCACAATGTAATTAAACTAACCTAAAAGCATTCCATAAAACACTCCATCAGATTTAAATCCGTATCCTCATGAGTAACTAATAAACCTAAAACCCATAAACAAAGACAAATCAAGAACCAAAAAAAAAACAGAAATCTGTTAACAAAATAGTAGAAATTTAACAAGGTTATAATTAGAAAGATCGTGAATAACAAGCACAAGTCAAAAACTACTAAACTAATGGCCTGTTTGGAAGTTTAGAGAGGGATGAGAGTTGAGGGGAGTAGAGGGGAGGAGAGTAGAGTGGAATGATTTCCCTTCACCTTGTTTGGATGTTTTTAAAATTAGTAAGGGGGAAGGGAGTAATTAGCCCTTCTCCTTGTTTGAATATTTTAAAAATTAGGATGGAGAGGAGAGGAAATGATTAAAATAGACAAATTTACCACTATTTGAAAATGGACTTGTAACATTGGCCTATGATTAATTTATTCTAAGATTTTTTTCCAATCTTAGAATATGTTATTAGTGAATTTTTTTCATTACAATTTCAAAATGTTAAGAACCTTAAAAATTATTCACGCTAAATATAAAAATCAACAAATTGCGAACCATTAAAGCTTATATAAACTAAAAAAAAACTAACTAATAAATTCAAATAAAATTTTTGGAAAGGCCTTATGGTAGCTAAAATTGTACAAAAAGAAAATTAAATTGGAGCTTCTAAATCTCAGATTCATTATCATTTGTGACTACTTAACCTAATACAACTATGTATCTTTTTCTAAGTGAAAGCTCCTTATCGGTGGACAAAACTGAAGAAGAACAAAAAAAATGCCGTTTCCTCTGTTTTCTCAGCATCAAAATAGAGGCCAAGTAATGAGAAACAGCACGTAAACACAAAAATCAAGCATTGAACTCGATGAAACCAAAAATACAATAAAACTAGCTGAAAGTTTGAATATGAGCTAGGGTTTTGGAGAGCAATACGACAAAACTGAAGAAGAACAACCAAAAAAAAAAAAATGCAGTTTCCTTTGTTTTCTCAGCAACGAAACAGAGGCCAAGTAATGATGAGAAATGCCACGTAAACACAAAAATCAAGCATTGAACTCGATGAAACCAAAAATACAATAAAACTAGCTGAAAGTTTGAATATGAGCTAGGGTTTTGGAGAGCGATACGTTGTTGTTGTTGTCATCGCCGTTGTCGTTGACATCGTAGGAAGATATCTCGGCTTCTTCTTTGGCTTTGGAAGGCTTTTCAGAGAGCTTCGTGTTGGCAATCGAATTCATAGGCTCTGATACTGTTGCCTTTGCCCTAGCTAGTTTGATTCAATTTTTCTTTTCATTCACCTTAATTTTCTTAGGAAACAAACAAATATTATTTACATAATCAGTTTTTTTTTTTTTTTTTTTTATGTTAAAAAACCTTGTAATTTTTTTAATATAATAAGGGTAAATTAGGTAATTTATATATTCAATAATTTATATGTTCTACTCTCCCTTCAAATCTCTCCAATTTGGAGGAATTAAAAATGAGGGGTTTGAGGTAGTTGAAACCTCTTCAAACCCCTCCCCCTCTTTCCTTAAAAAACTTCCAAACAAGATAATTGAATTAATCTCCCTCCCTCTACTCTACTCCCCCTCCTTTTTAAACATCCAAACAAGTCATTAACATAAAATCATACCATAACAAAGACCAAAACACAATAATCAAGAAAAGACAAAAAAAAAAAAAAAAAAAAAAAAATCCTGAATCTCTTAACAAATTAGTAGAACTCTAACAAGATTTTGATTAGAAAGATTATTAATCAATGAATCAATCATCGTCTACACCCTCAAAAGACCAAGCAAACTCCTTGCGTAGCTTCTCCTCCTCTCCCGGCTCGAAATCACTCTCCAGACCAAAGAACTTGTGAACATACTCGACACTCTTGTTCTGAATTGCATTAGCCATGGCCCGGCAGAAGAAATCCAAGGCCTCCTTGAAGTTGAGGTAGTTCGCGGCGAGTATAAGTTCGGTGAGTTCTTGAGGCATCACGTTCCTCAACAACTCTTGCTCGTACTGCTCCATCTCTTTCTTGTTGTCAGCGTTATTGGCCTTGGTCTTGAGATTTTTCTTGCATGCAGTAGGTGAAAAGCATGGCTAGGACTTTACCACAACTTTTCATTAGTCTTCTACAGTTCTACTTCTACTACCCTTGAGTTTTTTTTTTTTTCTCCACAAATCAATCTCTCTCTTAATCTTAAAGAATGTTGAACCAAAGCGAAAACCCAAACCTCATCAAGATTCAGACAACAAACTATTCAAAGTCGAGGCATTTGTGGCGATGAAGTTCTGCGCTTCCAAGCAGTACTTTGATAGTTTGATGACGAAAGCAATGACAAAGACATCACCCAACGCCCCTCCACCATCGTCATCCCTCTCCCAAACGTGGAAAGCCGCGCGCTAGCTCGCCATGCTCATCACCTACTGCAAGAAACATCTCGAGAGAATGAGAGAGAAGGAATATGAGAAAAATGTGAGTAGGTTCATTATTAGAGCTTAACAAGGTCTTGGAGGTGCTGGTGGGGACTAAATACCATGTGGCAACTGGCAAATGATCGGTTGGATCTGTTATGATAATATAGATTGCATGTTATGATAAGGGATAAGGTCTATATTTGATATTTGTTTTGGAGAACACGAAGATGAGTTATCTTTTATCTTTTTCCTTTCGAGCATGCTGCGACAATAGATATCCATTAAACAATGAGTTAGAAAGTTTTTTATTCTATTTTAGAAATCAACAATGCTATTTAACTTGGAAAAATAACAGAAGTATGTATTTTTTTTTTTCATTATATCAAAATTACACATTTCTATTTTACTTCTACATATCATGATACATTTCTCGACATGTTCTGTTGGCACATATCAGTGGCACTTTAAATGATTGCAAAAGCAACTTATCAAGTGATGGGGATGATGCATGATTCTGCTAATTGAAAAGTTAGGTACTCTCAGATTATGGTGAAATTGTGATTCGTCCTCTTACATTCGTGGTGGACCATATCATAAATTTTATGATTGGACCTCACTATGATTGTGAGAGGAGGGGGCACCATATTTCGTATTCCAAGAGCACCTAATTAAGAATTACTCCTATTAATTTACAAAGAATTGATGTTGCAATCAATGTACAACTCACACCAACATCTACAATTATGGGCTATGAAAGGAGTTATTCATTGACTATTTAGAACAACAAAAGAAAAAGATACAAAAAAATTTATTTAAATCCTCAAGTCAAAAAAAATCTTTGAAAATTAAAGTTGCAAAATAATTACATCAATTTTAGGAAAACAATTTTTGTATTTCAATTTATTGCTATTGTTCTTAATTTTTTTTTTTTAATTTAATTATCATCATTGAATAGTATCTTGAACAATTGCTACATATAAAGTGCATTTGGGATTTACTTAAAAAATATTTATTCTTTTGCTTTTTATTTCAATTACTTTTCAAAGAATTTAAATTTTATCTTTTTGAAACATATTTAGCATAAAAATTACAAAAACAGAAATCATATCTTTTAGTAAACATTAAGCAAATAAGCACACTCATGGGGAGGTGCTCAAACCAATTCTTCCCTAAATCCTCAAGCACTTTGTGTATGGGGAGATGCTAATTCAACTACAACGTCTTTGACAATGGTAGAACTTAATTAAATACATGGTTACAATTGATAAAGTTTCTTGTGATATGTTGAAACTGTCTAAAATAAAATAAAACCAATGAAATAGAAATATACTATTTTATTTTTCAATGATGATTAAATTTAAGATAATTATGTATTTGAATTAGTAAACAAGCATTTAATGTTCAAAACAAAAAGAATAAGAAATGAAGGCAATAATTGATGTTGCTGATGATCTAGTTTTGATGCACTCCTCGACCATCCCTTCAAATTAGGACAATCATAGATTTAAAGTAACTTCAGTGATGGGAAGAATAGTATTCACGGCATTGTGGATGAAGCAAGGACATCCTCATTTATACCCCTTTCTGATATGTACTCCAGATCTTCCATTAAACTCAACACAAGACTATCCAAAGAGGGGAGCTTCAAGCTTGTCTTTCTTGTCTAGTCTAGTCCATACGGAAGCTTTGTTAGTTTTTACTTTTTACATTGTAAATCACAAAATGGCAACACTGCAACCTAAAGGAAAGAACTGAAAAGAAGAAGAAGAAGAAGGCAAATGGAGACAAGAGAGTAACCTATGTGACTGTGAGCAAAATGTTCTTCAACTGTGTGGTGGACTTGGTGGTGCGGCAAATTCACAAAACCTCTGACTTTTCAATTTTTCTACTGCTATGGTACAAGTAAGCCCTAGATGTGTTGGAATGAGAATTTAAAAAAAAAAAAAAATTCCCTTTTATTTATTGAGGTAATTATTAAAATACCTATGTATTCATTTTTAAAATGTTGAACGTCTAATTATTATAATTTTTTCACATATATTTATCACTAATTGGATTGTATTTTATTTAAATTAAATAAAAATTATATTTATTTTTAGACTTTTTAAAATATATATATGTATGTATATTATCGGTATAGGAGATCTAAAATAATAAGGTTCTTTAAAATTTTTCAAATTAATTAGGATAATTTCAAAATTATATATTTCCTTAATTTTTTTCAAAAAATTTGGGCGGGGGGGCAACGCCTCGGTCCTCATGTCATGTGGCTCCACCACTAGATGCAAAGAACTTATTTTTAGTTGGATGCAACTACATTATTGACTTTTTTTTTTTTTTTTTTTTTTTTTTTTTTTTTTTTTTTTTTTTTTTTTTTTTTATGGAAAGCTGAAAACATTTATTCAAAACAGAAACAAAAAAATAACAACTACATATCAACATTAAGGTTCTGCTCAAGAATAATTATATCAACAAAAACTGAAGGAGCAGAGCCTAAAACAAAAATACTAGCTAGGCAATTATTAAGAGACCATTTTACAAGAACATGAGTAGCCATTTTCAGATCTCTAGGAATAGTTGAATTTCACATTATGGACTTAATATTTTTTAAGTACTTTGATATTATTTCAAACTTTTGGACGATGTGTTTTAAATATTTGATATTGTTACACTACAAAAAAAGAGGGCTATAGCCGCATTTGCAAAACGCAGCTATAGCCGCATTTGCAAAACGCAGCTATAGCCTATAAAAAACGCAGCTACAGGCTATAGTTGCGTTTTTATAGCTGCGTTTCCAAACACAGCTTATGCAGTGAGGCTATAGCCCCCTGCGGGGACCTAGAGCTGCGTTTTAAAAAAGCAGCCCAAACCGGGATTTGTAGCTGCGTTTTAGACATCCTAGAGCCGCATTTTTTCACACCCCTAGATGTGGGACCTATAGCTGCGTTTTCTATAAAAACGCGGCTATAGGTACAACATAGAACTGCGTTTGAAACGCAGCCCAAACAGGGTCTATAACCGCATTTTTTTAAAAACGCGACTATAGGTACCGCATCTGTTAGTGTGTAAAAACGCGGCTATAGGGTGTCTAAAACGCAACTACAGACCCCGGTTTGGGCTGCGTTTTTAAAAATGCAGCTCTAGGTCCGGCATTGGGTTTTCCTGTAGCCGCGTTTTCAGAAACGCGGCTATAGGTCCTTATTTTTTCCTATTTTCTTCTCCCTAAACACAATCCTACTTAAAACAAGACCTGTAATTCCTGCCAACACTTAGATACAACCAATTGGAACCAACAAAACAAATTGCCTACACTCAACAATTCCCAACCAATTACCAGCAAACAAAACAAGTTCATTGCCAAAAGATTAATTACATAAACAAATAATTACATAATATAGTATTAGCTCTGATTATATAATATCTATGTCCCAACCTGAGGAGTGTTGTAAGTAAGATATTGTTAGGGGCAAACTAGTATTTGTCTTGGAATTAACCATAAATAACATGTATAAGACTATAAGTGTGTGAATAGTCTCTTTTGAAAAAATTCTTAACCCATTAAATAGATTCTAAATTTTTATAAAATTTCACGAATATAAGTGAAAATGGGTAAGGCCCACTATCCTGGGTTTTGTCCTCAATAGTGTTTTGAACCACTAAATTTGGATTAAAACAATTAAAAATGCCTTCAGAAAAGTATGGCAACAATTTTAGCAATACCTCTGCATTCTTAATATCTGGAAGTAGGTGGCAGTTCACTAAAATATACCATAGTGAATCTCTTGCTCGTGGAAGAACATACAAGGCAACTGTTGGAAAATAAAATAAATGACATTTAATTTTTTATATCTAATTTCTCATTTGGTAATTCCGCCCTATGCAACTAGTTTTTCCATACCCGAACAAGAAGTCTAAAAAAAATCAAGAAAAATCAAGGATAGAAGCAAGGGCATGGTAGGAAATGCAACATGATAAGCAAACTGTTGAAGAGAAGAAGCCTTGGTTTTAAGCACAAACATACCTTGTTTATCAACCCATCATTGATTACAGAACTGCTAATGCTCTTCTAAAGCTCAAAAGGTGCTTCAACTTCACTAACAGTAACTGGGAAATAAAAAAAGGCACAGAAGATGAAAAAATTAAAACTAGAAAGAAAGAGTTGAGGATGATTATATGCAACACAGAAGCTCACAACAACAAAATGCAGAAAAGGCACAAATTTTTTCCAGAATTTTTTCCTAAAAGAATCCAAGCACTTATCAATTTGCACTTATCAAGAGACAATAAATAATTGGGCTGATCAAAGTCCGACTAAAACAAATCAACTAAAAATAGAGTGGGCCAATGAAGAGCACTAGAAACCAAGCCAACTAATGCAAGTGGACAAATTCAACACCATTAAATTGATCCAACCAATCAATGACATCACATAACAGTACCAAGGATTTCCTCAAATATTAATTAGACCCATTAAATTTTATTTTTTCTTGGGAGTTTAGTAATCCTGATTGGAGTGCATAACTTCAAAGTAATTTTAACTAAATTATCTCTCACCTTGATCTCATTAGGCCGACAAGCATTGCATTACGTTTGTGTCTAGATAAGACCACTTCATTAGAAGCCCAATAAGATAAACTAAAGCCCTTAGTCACTACCCAAAATTCAGGGGTTTATGTGTCAGTGTCACTACCCCAAACTTCATTACTAGTTGGTACCTTCTTTTTCCCTTAAATTTTAATGGTCTAAAAAAATAAACTTCAAAATATTAGAGTTTAAAACACATATATATATATATATATATATATATATATATATACCTATGTGGGCTACATTAAGGCCGTACTCTAGGTGCTCATGCAATTTATGGGCTGCTTAGGACCTCAATCAAAAGAGTCTCTAATTTTTTAGTTAATATATAATGGTTTAACTGAAAAAAAAAAAAGAAAAAAAAAGAAAAAGAAAGTATAGATGAGAGATTTTTACCATATTGAGAACAAGAGCACAAACCATAATAGTTTGCCTAAGTAACACATTCAACTCTTCCAAGCGAATTCCCTTTGAGAAATCCTACAAGAACAACATGAAATGTTTTAAAAAGTTCTTTGCAACAGCAAAATATGAGAAAAAGCTTATGATCAGAACACTTATAGATATCATTACACAATTCTCTAGATAAAAGATATGGCCTCTCTGTTTTCCAATCACATGGCATACCTATTACCAATGTCTTTATAGATATCCCTTATAGGATAAGAATCCACAAAGTGGTCAACTCTATCACCCAAGAAATAGAGTTAGCCACATGGTCTTTCATCATCTTCATGAAAAGCATGCTCAGCATGATGCTTTTTGTTTTTTGCTTATTAATGGGTTGTTAAAACACCAACTTAACCACAAGGCAGTATGAAAAGTAATTTATCCAAACCACATAGTGCCATTCTGACACAATTCTAAAGACTACCTAATAAAATTTCCCTTGAGAATCACGGACAACACTGACAGCACAGTAAGTTTTTGCAAACTCATATTTGTTCATTCCCAGTAGACTACGCCTATTACCAATAGAATTGCCAAGAAAAAATAGATTAAATTAACAAACTGTGTAAAATAAAATCAATCTTGTAAGACATAAAGGTGTAAAGAAACTTGCCATAGCATGTTTATCTGATGAAAAAATGTCATATGGCCTATGATCACCTAGGAAATATACAACTAAGATATTAGAATTCATTAAACAAAAATTAAAAAATAAAGCCACACAAAACATTAGAAAGCCAAGCAAGATAGAGTATCAATTAAAAAGGAATGGTCGCATTGTTTAAATGTGCCACAAAAAACTAGACTAAGTAGGACCTATATCAAAAAACTAGACCTTCTTCTTGTTATTATTTTTTTTATAGGACCTACAAAGCCACCATACATTTCATGTCAACAACTATACATAAGCATATATCCTATTCCTCATCAAAACCCTATTTCCAGTAACAGTATTGTTTAATATTCTCCTCTGCCACCGTAGACTTCAACACATTTGCACACGTCCTAAACAATGAAAATTTGCTCTCCCTTACTTTATAAAAGGTTTTGTTCACTCTATTTTTCATAAACATGGCAAGTCAAGGTTTTAAGTCCTCATCTCACAATTCCATCATTCTCATTAAATAGCCTATGTAACCACTAATATACAGTATGTGAATTAAAAATTGTATTTCACAGAAACTCTTACAAGACAAGAATAAAGTACAAATAATACAAGACAAATATATATACTATTTGTTGTAAATTTCTTGACCTATTGTGGTCTCTTTGAATTGAACACAATATTGTCTCTTGCTATTTCAATAGTTCAACTTCCTACTCCAGTGAAGATTTGGAGTATTGAGGCAAATGAAGAGGCCAAGGGAAGGGAATGAATGTAGATGATGCTGTAAAACGCTTCTTTGAGGCTGGCCTTTATGCCAAGAAAATGGGAGGTGATGAAGATTAAATTGTCCAAATGAGGCCCTCTCTCACTACAAGGCCATCAAAATCTCCAAGCAAAAATCCATAAAGAGGATGATGCTAAATGAAAAAAAAAAAAAAAAAAAAAGTGATAGAAATATTTGTTGAGAAAACTAGTAGTGTATCGTTAGGTACATATGTACAAAAGCACTAATAGTTTTATGTATCTATTCAAATTAAAAGATAGGTGAAAAAAAAAGATAAGGTAAAAGATAGATTACTGATTAAAACTATTTATTCTTTACAAGGTAGTTCTGGTTTAGTTGTGCTAAGTTGTTAAACAATTGATTATGTGCCTAGACCTTACAAAGATTAGCACTTCTAATTTGTTTATGAGGTGAATTAGTAATTGTCTACTTGAGCCAACTACATTTGGGCAAGGGGCACTACTGAGTTATAGCTATAGTTACTGGTCCTTAAGCCCAATTTGCAATTTTATCTAGATCCTATTACTAACATGTTAGACAACACAAGCCCAAAAGAGTTTGGAAGGGTATCCATTCTTTTTAAAGCCCAATGTGCATCCAATAATTTGACCAATAAATCGATTGTCATGAGTCTCCAAATGTCAGTGAACAGAACGATTTAAATGTCATATTCTTCACAAAAGCAAAAAAGGTTCAAGCAAGAGACAATATACAATCTCATAAATCAATGCACATAGGTTCTTTATAAGAAGTTGTTGCCAGTACATCACATGTACAATATGCCACGGACTCATTAGCATATGATATACTTTTCCTGTCTCAAATACAATTGGTGGTCCACAAGAAGTTTGAAATCTATATTTCCCTTTCCAGAAAACTATTAGAAACTAAAAATGCATCAAATTTTTTTCTTATATGTACAAAATAAACTATTGCACTTCACAGAATAAATTAAACAAAGGGGTAAAAACTCTTTCACACTGTGTGTTTTTCACAAGATTTATTAAAACAAAGTGTGTGAAAGAAATACTGTCCTAAACAAAAATACAGTGCAGTTATAAAATTAGCTTTTGTGAAGAAAAGTCCATTTAAGGCATTGGTGTTAATTAACAGAAACAAATGGGAAAGAGAAAGAAGTCAAATGATCCAAACAATGGAAATTTATATGGCCACTCTACCAAACTGTCTCTAACAAAGACAATATAGACTAATGGAAAAGAAACACACATTGGAAAAGTGAGAAAAGGGCAAAAAAGAAAAAAGAAATTTGGCCTTTTGGAAATTGGAATCACTGAAATATTAGTTAAATACACAGAAATTTACAATCCCCCATCATTTATAAATTTACAAGTTTGGCTGTAATATTTGTAAATTTTGAAGTTTGGACATAATTAGAATTTGTGAAATCCTTCACTATAAAAGTAGTTTCCGATTGGAATATTCCAGTGACAAGTGCATTCATTAATGCATTCATTAATACAAGTTCATTTTATTTATCTTTGCTTGAGATAATACAATATATACTTACAAAACAGCACACAGTAGAATTCAAACTTTAAGAAGTGATCTCTCTAGTCGTTAAAAAAAAAAAAAAATACTAATACTTGTTTCCTGCAGCTGTTAAAGTTTACAATATAAGTGCAGCATAAACTAATATTTATAAATGGCAATGCAAAACAACACAAGAACAAAGATAGCCTTGACTTTCCTCACAAATTAAGTTCTGTACATTTAAGCAGAATTAAAAGCATCTGATCTGAAATGTTAGTACAAAAGATTTTTTTCAACTATCGAGATAATAAGAAAAAACGCATCCAGTTGATAAAAACAAAGTTTTTTTTCAAATCTATTAAATATTTTCAAACTTGACCAAATCAGAGCAGTGGAGAATGGTATGGAATGTCAGAAAACTGTTGTCCCTCTCTTCCTCTTCGTTCTCTCATCTCTGAAACAGAGCAAGCAAGACCCAAACCCAGAACAATTCATTTCTCCATCTCTGATACACTAGCACTAAACTAAGAAAAACACAGCAACTCAGACCCAGAAAACACAACCAAAACCCACTAACACCGGCAACCCAAACCCACGAATCGAGCACTGATACCGCCACAACCAATACCCACAATCGAGCACCTTACAAATCAAAAATTCAGCAGCCCAAAAGACAAAAATAGAAACCAAATAGAAACCCACAGCAACCCATGACAAAAATAGAAACCTAGCACCACGGCAAAACAAGCACCACAACCACGACCCACGGCCAGACCGACGGCGACACTCATGATCCCACGAATCGAAGCACAGATCGGAGCACGATCGCACGAATAGAAGCACAACTGGAGTACAGATCTCCATGCTAATGACCCACGCTGATCTCCACACTGATATCACCTCAACTCTAATGCCCAAGCCGATGCCCTCGCTGGTCAAAAAGTTTCAAGGTTGGGTTCGGTCTCAGGCATGGGAGAAAGGAAGGGATGGGGCTGAGTGAGCTGAGAGTTTTTTCAATTTAGGGTTTTTTCCGTTGTTGTGTCCTATTGAGGGCTTTTTTTTTTTAATAACAAAACGCAGCTTCAATTCATGTTTAAGCTGCGTTTTTGTTTCAAAAAACGCAGCTCAATTCAGCCATTTAAGCTGCGTTTATTAAACGCGGCTTTGGGATATATTGGAAAAAAAAAAAATTACCTGATGGGTTTATAGCCGCGTTTTTAAAAACGCGGCCTAAGCCCTGCCAGACAAACGCAGCTTCAACCCCATAAAACGCGGCTTCAGTGCTGGTGGAGCTGCATTTTCTTAAAACGCAGCTCAAACATCCATGGTGGAGCTGCGTTTGTATAAAATGCAGCTCATACATCACTTTGAAGCTGCATTTTTTTAAAACGCAGCTCCAAAATGCAGCTCCAACCTGCGTTTTTGATAGTGTTATTAACTTTCAAAATGTATGCTTAATAGGTATTTTGATGTTGAGCTTGTAAAACAAAAATTGTTTATTAAATTTATAACAATATTGTGGGGCCAAAGAATATGACAACCCCGGCCCACTTTATAATGAGCCCAAGACCCACGCCGAGGAGAAAGAAATGGCCAAGGACGGACAAAGAAAGCCCAAATAGCCTAGAAACGTTGCCGAGGACGATCCTGCTCTCGGCATCCCAAACCCCAGGAGGAAAGAACAGCACGCCGACAAAGGCAGCCTCCCAGAGCGCCCCCAGGAGAAGGACAAGTACAGTAGGATACCCATGGGCGTATGGTGTAGGAACAATTTAAGGAGAAACTGTTACCTCCGCATTGAATGCACCCAACTAACGTTCTAACCGCATTAATGAGGAAATGACCCCTGAACAGTGCGGTCTTGGTTGCCGCAACTCACAGAGGGTTTGGGAAGGTGGCTGATGGGATGAGCACTCAAGTAATGACCTACATGATCAACAGGTGGAGGGCCAAGATCGACTAGAAAGAAGTATATAATGTGAGAGACCCTCCAAGAATGGGGGATCGAGAAAAAAGAAAAAAGAAAGGAGAAGACAGTAGCAATTGGCGTGACTTTGGGAACCTCTACAACCTAGCACTGAAGAAAGAAGAATAATCATTAAGTTCCTCGGATGAAGCGCCTGAGGACACCATTTCACGCTTTAGTCTGTATCCTAGTTATCCAATCCATGTATAACCGTGCCTAGTTGTTGTAATCCAGACTAAGGCCTAGTTCTTAAACTCATTCTCTACAAATTTATTGTATTGGGTTAATTGGGCTTGAGACCACTCATCCAACTGAAGAAGTGCTCGAACCCAGTCCCTATAATTGGCGCCATCTGTGGGAAGAACTTGTGTGTTAGTAAGGGCAACAATTAGACATGGTAGGATCAGGCCCTCATCAAGCAAGCTCCCATCAGCCCGAACCAGCCAAATCCCAACAACAGGGTAACTTTCATAACCCCGAACGTGATTGAAATGAAGAGAATGGAAGGTTTCGAGAGGGAAGCGTAAACACCACTTAAACCAGCAAAAGCTGCTCTCGCGCGGGCAGTCACGTGCTTCAGAGACAAAATAACAACCGGGCCCCACAACCGGAGGAAGTTAGAAGCCATATGTCTCAGAAACAAAACAATAAGCGAGCCATGCAACGAGAGATAGATGATTTGAAGAGAAAGCTGCACCATGCACAGCAAAGACGATCTCGTTCTAGGCCTGACATACCCTCTGACGATGAAAGTGACGATGACTATAGACGAAGATCGAGGACTCCCCCAAGTGAGAACTTTTCTCACGAAGAAGAGAACTACCGGAGGCGTAGGCACAGAAGCCCATCTCCTAGGGTTTTGGGAAACGATGCCATGAGCAGGGCATTGGATCAACTCTCTAAGTCACCTTCACGCATCACATAGAAGGGGTCATACTTCCTCGACGGTTCCAGCAGCCAACCTTCGCCATTTACAATGGTAAAACAGACCCTGTGGAGCATGTGAGCCAGTTCAACCAAAGGATGGCTGTTCATTCTAAAAACGAGGCGCTGATGTGCAAGGTTTTCCCATCTAGCTTGGGACCAGTGGCGATGAGGTGGTTTAATGGCCTGAAGACGAATTCCATAGATTCGTACAGGCAGCTGACCCAAGCTTTTGGCTCCCGCTTCGTTACAAACAGCAAAGCTCCTCGGCCTTTGAGTGCTTTGTTGTCGCTATCCATACATGATGGAGAAACCCTAAAGGCCTACTTGGACAGATATTGGGAGACGTACAATGAAATGGAAGACAATTTTGACGATGTCGCCATTATCACCTTCAAAAATAGTCTCCCAGCCGATCACGGCTTGAGGAAGTCTCTGACTGGTAAGCCTGCCACCAGTATGCGCCAACTGATGGATTGGATTGATAAGTATAAACGAGTGGAGGAAGACCAGTTGCAAGGTAGAGGAAAAGAGAAGGTTATCCCTCAGGAGAGGAGGGATTTCAAGTCAGACCGGTATAACAGCAACCGCCCGATGAGAGATTTCGTAGGGCAACCCGGAACAACCAACACATAGACTGTCAATGCTGTATTCCGAGAACTAGTACATTAGGTGCTGGAGAAAATTAAGAACGAGCCATACTTTAGGTGGCTGAATAAGATGGTAGGAGAGTCCTCGAGGCGCGATCAGAACTTTTATTGCCAATACCATCAGGACCACGAACATACCACGGAGAACTACAGGAACCTCTAGAACTACTTGGACCAGCTAGTCCAGGAAGGAAAGCTGAAGCACCTGCTGCATCATTCCAGTGGTCATTAAGGTCAAGCCCATCAAGAAGCCAGGAGGGATGCTGTCCTAAGGCCACCCGTAGGGACGATCAACGTAATCATGGCCGCACCAAGAAGAACAGTCCCGCGCCCTTCATGAGTGTTATCGGTGGCTCAATTGCCTGCCGAGGAGTCCCAGCTAGGGCCAAAGAGGGCTAGAATGAACTTTCGTCTCGTCTTGAGTTTTTCAGAAGAGGACAAGATCGGAACCATCCAGCCCCATGACGATGCGCTGTTGATCACTCTCGAAATTGGGGACTACGATGTGAAAAGAGTGATGGTAGATGGCAGCAGTGCGGCCAAGGTTATGTACCCTGACCTTTACAAGGGGCTGGAGTTAAAACCAGAAGATTTGACGCCCTATAACTCCCCTTTAATGAGCTTCGACGAGAAGCTTGTCGTTCCAAAGGGCATGATTAGGCTACCCATTCAGACCGGCCCAGAGATAGTGGAGGTGAACTTTATCGTGGTGGACACTTACTCCCCTTATACAACCATCGTCGGTAGGCCCTGGCTCCATACTTTAGGGACTGTTGCCTCCTCATTGCATCAGAAGGTGAAATTCCCATCAGGGGACCAAGTTCTCGAAATCCGCGGTTGCCAACCCACGGCGAGGTGATGTGTGGTGGCGGCCGTCTCACATTGGCTCGATGTGGAATCCTTGGCCTCCGCTAAGAAGAATTTATAGCAATCAAGGGCCCCGGTTTCGCCCCCTAACACAACTGCCAAGGAAGCGAAATGCGAAGATTTAGAAGAGGTGGTTATTAGCGACGACTCGGAGAAATTCTTTCGGGTAGGGGTTCAGCTGCCTCTTCAGGAGAAGGAGGAGCTGATTGAGTTTTTTAAAAGAAATATTGATGTATTTGCATGGGATGCCTGCGATGCCCCCGAGATTGATCCAGCCTTTATCTGTCATCATCTCAATGTTAACCCGACCATCACTCCCAAGAAGCAACCACCCCATCGCCCATCAAGAGAGTATGCCGATGCGATTAGGGATGAAGTGACGAAGCTTAAGCGTGTTGGGACAATCAAAGAGGTCTTTTAGCCCGAATGGCTGGCCAACACTGTGGTGGTCAAGAAGAAAAACGGGAAATGGCGGGTTTGTGTGGACTTCACTGACCTAAATAAAGCGTGCCCAAAAGACGCGTTCCCTATGCCTCGGATAGACCAACCAGTGGATGCGACAGCAGGCCATCCTCGGATGAGCTTTTTAGATGCCTTTCAAGGCTATCATCAAATATCACTAGCGTTGGAGGATCAGGAGAAACAGCCTTCGTGACACCAATCGAGAGCTACCACTACAAGGTGTCGTTCGGTCTGAAGAACGCGGGATCCACTTATCAAAGGATGATGACAAGAATGTTCGAGCCGCAGTAGGGCAAGAGCATCGAAATCTATGTCGATGATATGATGGTGAAGAGTAAAATGGTGTCCGAGCATTTAGGGTACCTCGACAGCACCTTTGGCATCTTGAGGAAGCATAAGCTGCGCCTGAATGCTTCCAAATGCTCATTTGGCGTGGGATCAGGCAAGTTTTTGGGCTACATGGTTACTCATAGGGGAATTGAGGTTAACCCCGACCAGATCAAGGCTATAAATGATCTGAAACCACCGCAAAATGCAAAGGAGGTCCAAAAGCTTTCTGGGATGATCGCAGCCCTCAATCGATTCATTTCCAGGTCAACGGATAGATGTAGACCGTTTTATTTCTTGATCAACAAGTGGAAGGGGGAGTGGTCCGAGGACTGTGTTGTGGCCTTCCAGCAACTCAAGGAATACCTATCCCAGTCACCTATTATGTGCAGTCCCGAGGTCGATGAAGTCTTATATGCATATATTGCTATGGCCCCCCATGCTATGAGCTTGGTGCTAATATGGGATGACAATGGCCTTCAAAAGCCAATCTATTACGTGAGCAAGTCGCTGCATGAAGCTGAGATCAGATACTTACCCCTGGAGAAGGCCATACTGGCTGTGGTCTACGCCACGCAAAAGCTTCCCCATTATTTCCAAGCCCACACAGTGGTTGTTCTAACCCAACTACCCTTGAAGTCTGTACTTCGAGCCGCCGATTACACTGGAAGGATTGCCATATAGAGCACAATTCTGGGAGCTTTTGACATCAAGTACATGCCTCAGACCTCCATAAAGGGCCAAGTCCTAGCTGCCTCAGACCTCCATAAAGGGCCAAGTCCTAGCTGACTTGGTGGCCGAATTTGCTGAACCATCGATAGAAATAATAGCAGAGCAGAACATGGATGAAAAATCGATTGGAGTAATCTCTACGCCAGGACCCCCATGTTGGAAGGTGTACGTTGATGGAGCAGCAAATCAAAGGGGGTCCGGAGTAGGGCTAGTCCTAATATCTCCTGAGAAAACTATCATAGAGAAATCCCTAAGACTTGGGTTCTCGGCCACAAACAACGAAGCCGAGTATGAGGCCTTGCTACAAGGAATTGCCATGGTGTAGAAAATGGGAGGAAAAGCAGTGGAGATGTTCTCAGACTCAAGACTAGTAGTGGGCCAGGTAAAAGGAGAATTAGAGGCCAGAGACGCAAGGATGCAAGAGTACTTAAGCCAAGTCAAGCGCTTGTAGTCAGGCTTCGATCTTTTCAGCTTGTCGCACGTCTCCAGAAGTGGAAACACTCATGCAGATTCACTGGCCACACTTGCCACCTCCTCGGCAGGGGGTCTGTCTCGAATTATTCTTGTTGAGCATCTGGATAGAGCGAATGAAGTAGCCAAAGGCATGGTCCATGTCCATGAGGTTAAAGTGGGTCCTAGCTGGATGGATCCTATGGTGAGGTTCCTCAAAGATGATATCTTGCCCGAGGAAAAGTCAAAGGCTGAAAAGATACGAAGAAAAGCTCCTCGGTTCTGGTTGTCCGAGGACCACAAATTGTACAAGCGCTTGTATTCCGGGCCATATTTACTGTGTGTCCACCCTGAGGCATCAAAACTACTGCTTGAAGAGCTGCACGAAGGGATCTGCGGGAGTCACACAGGAGGAAGATCTTTGTCGCACCGAGCCATTACCCAGGGATATTGGTGGCCGGGGATGCAAAAGGAAGCCCTGGAATATGTTAAAAAGTGAGACCAGTGCCAAAGGTTCGCCCCAAATATTCATCAGCCAGGCAGGATTCTCAACCCTCTGTCCAGTCTATGGTCGTTCGCCCAGTGGGGCCTGGATATTGTAGGCCCTTTCCTAAAGGCAGCAGGAAATAAGAGATATCTACTAGTCAGCACAGATTACTTCACCAAATGGGTCGAAACTGAGCCCCTGGCAAACATCAGAGATGTGGATACTAAGAAATTCATCTGGAGAAACATTGTTACACGATTCAGGGTCCTTCGCAACCTCATTTCAGACAATGGACTCAAATTTGACAGCAAGGCCTTCAGAAGATATTGTTGCGAGCTGGGGATCACTAACAGGTACACAACTCTAACTTATCCTCAAGGAAATGGGCAAGCCGAGGCTGTCAATAAGATCATAGTCAATAGGCTTAAGAAGAGACAAGATGATGCCAAGGGGAGATGGGTAGAAGAGCTGTCGCACGTCTTATGGACTTATCGGACTACGCCTCGACGGTCAACAGGGGAGACACCTTTCGCCATGACCTACGGGGCCGAGGCTGTTATCCCTCTAGAGGCAAACTTCCCAGCACTGAGGACGAACTCCTTCACCCCGGACAGTAATGACGAACTGTTGGGGAGGAACCTAGATCTGATTGATGAACGAAGAGAAAAGGCAATGATCCAGTTAGTCTATTACCACCAGAAGCTCAAACAGGGATATGATGCTAACGTGAAGCTTAGACCGCTAGCACCAGGAGACTTAGTACTGAGAAAAGTTGTGGGTGCTGCCAAGAATCCATCTTGGGGAAAGCTTGGGCCCAATTGGGAAGGACCATACCGAATTACTTCAGTAGCAGGAATAGGAGCATACTACCTAGAAGACTTAGATGAAAAAGTTGTACCTCGTCCATAGAATGTAAATAACCTGAGAAGGTATTATTATTAATAAAAACATTTCTCTAGTTCAAATTTTAAGTCTATCCTGATTATATGTCTTGTATTCTAGCAACCGTTTAAATACTAGACAGAACCAAGGTCTTGCATAGTCCTCAGACTCAAACCTATGGGGAAACTCGCTACTTCAAAAAAAAAATCTAAGTACTAGACAAAACCAAGGTCTTGCATGGTCCTTGGACTCAAACCTATGGGAAAACTAGCTACTTACTAGACAGAACCAAGGTCTTACATGGTCCTCAGACTCAAACCTATGAGGAAACTGGTTCTCGAGAAGAGCGAGATTTCCCCCCATCCATGGGCTCCTTGCCTTTGGCAGCCCTCTTCCTTTTTGGATCGGTGGGCTCGGACCAAGGAGGTAAAGTCGATTGGTAGGGAGGAGGAAGTCCAGATCGTGGAGATGGTGGCTGCGATTGGGTGGAAGACGACTTGGTCTGAGCAGACTGAGGTTGGGGCAGCAAAGGAGGAGGAGGCCTGGATTGTGACTTCCCCGGCGCTTCCTTCCCCGGTTGGCCCTCAAGAAGGTCGAACAGGCTGGTCGCAGGTTTCCTCTTAAAGCCCATTTCTGCCTGAGAAAATGTCCCCACTGACAAGAGATCTGCCTCAGACAAATCGGGATTTCCCAAGTCACCAGAAGGATCCTCGGATGGACTAACTTGGTCAAACACACCAAATTCTTCCTCGAATAGACCCAAATCACCCTCGGCCTCCGCTGCTTGGTGGGATGAAGAAGAGCCTGCTAACGGGATGCCTTCGGGGACAAGAGATCCTTCGGGGATCAAAAACCCATGCTCTACTACAGTGATCTTCTGAAGCCGAGGATCGTTAGCTCTGATCACATGCTTTGGGGCGGCAAATGATTTCTGGATAGGATTGTACCCTAGGATCTTGTGAGCGGCCCTGACTTGGTTGTCAACTTCGTTTACAAAAACTGCCGCCTTTAGAATGGTCTCTAAATCTCCCCGGTTGGTCAGGTGAAAGTGTCGTTCAAAGGCATGCGGATCTTCAAAAAGAAAACACATTCACATTAGCAACCGAACGATGCAAATTACAATGGCACAAAAGATTAGCCCTCTCCTACTCTTGCTACCCCACTTGGCTCCCCCTCCACTGTTGGGCAATGAAGGCCATCGTGCCACTCCCCGAACACAATGAGGAAGTCCTTATTCAACCCTTTGCTGGTCTCGGGAAGGCATCGAATAAGCCGAACCTTATCATCCCTCGTCTTCATATAGTAGGATTCACCCCTCAAGTTTTAGAGGTTTTAGCACCAGTTTACATCGTGGTAGGTTAACCTCAATCCCATTTTCTCGTTTAGAGCATCCACACAACCCAGGATCCTAAACATGTTGGCAGTGCATTGGGTGGGAGCTAGCCGAAAATGCCTAAGGTAATCCCTCATCACTGGCCCCAGAGGGATTCTCATACCACCTTCTATAAAGGCAATTAGGGGAATCACCACTTCGCCCTTATTTCTCCTAAAATGCCACTCTCTTTCCTCACAATACCTCAAACCTACATTAGGGGGTATCCTATAATCGGCGATGAATTTTTCCATCGCCTCTTCGGTCTCAACCAACTTTTTTAATTTACCCATCCCTAGAAACGGCTAGAAAGACTCAGGGCAAGACAAAGGAGGGAGAGGGGTAAGAGGAAAAGAAACTTAGAAGAGAGAAAACACGAGTTAGGGAGAGAAGAAAACTTACAGAAATGAGGAAAAGCTCCTCGGACAGGCTTTTTATGCTGGAAAGAGGCTTGAGTTTGGCTGGAAGTTTGACTGAACTCAGGATATGTGTGCAAGAACTCTCAAGTGCAAAGGTAAAGAGACAAATCAGTCCAAATGGGTATTTATACCTCCCATTAAAAATAACTGTGCGGGTTTTCCCGCCCATAAAGACAAAGGAATCTCCACCGTTAGATTACCATCGTACCGTTAAACGTGGGGAGCACAGAGCCACCAGAATTTAATGAAGACACGCTTCATATACCAAGGTGCCAAGAACATGCCTCAGGCAAGCGAAGACGCTCTGGCATTGATGGAGGACAAGACTTGACAAGCCATGACAAAGGCCCGATGTCACCAAAACCCTCATCTCCGTCTGAGGAGCCAGACAGCAGGATTTTGTGGGGCTATTATGGGGCCAAAGAATATGACAACCCCAGCCCACTTGATAATGAGCCCAAGACCCACGCCGAGGGGGAAGAAATGGCCGAGGACGGACAAAGAAAGCCCAAATAGCCTAGAAACGTTGCCGAGAAAGATCCTGCTCTTAGCATCCCAAACCCCAGGAGGAAAGAACAGCACACCGACAAGGAAGAAACGGCCGAGGAGGAAGAAATGGCCGAGGATGGACAAAGAAAGCCCAAATAGCCTAGAAACGTTGCCGAGGAAGATCCTACTCTCAGCATCCCAAACCCCAGGAGGAAAGAACAGCACACCAGCAAAGGCAACCTCCCAGAGCGCCCCCAAGAGAAGGATAAGTACAGTAGGATACCCATGGGTGTATGGTGTAGGAACAATTCAAGGAGAAACTGTCACCTTCGCATTGAATGCACCCAACTAATGTTCTGGCCATATTAATGAGGAAATGACCCCTTAACAGTGCGGTCTTGGTTGCCGCAACTCACAGAGAGTTTGGGAAGGTGGCTAATGGGACGAGCACTTGAATAATGACCTGTATGATCAACAGGTGGAGGGCCAAGATCAACTAGAAAAAAGTATATAATGTGAGAGACCCTCCAAGAATGGGGGATGGAGAAAAAGGAGAAAAGAAGGGGGTAGACAGTAGCAATTAGCATGACTTTGGGAACCTCTGCAACCTAGCACTGAAGAAAGAAGAATAATCATTAAGTTCCTCGGATGAAGCGTCTGAGGACACCATTTCACGCTTTAGTCTATATCCTAGTTATCCAATCCATGTATAACCGTGCCTAGTTGTTGTAATCCAGACTAAGGCCTAGTTCTTAAACCCATTCTCTACAAATTTATTGTATTGGGTTAATTGGGCTTGAGACTACTCATTCAACTGAAGAAGTGCTCGAACCCAGTCCCTACAAATATTATTCACGTCTTTTTTTAAGCGGGTTAAATGGATTGAATTTGTGTCATCCTAACCTGTTTAATATTTATTGAGTTAAAATGGGTTGTATTACATTCATGTCAACCCAACACAACCTGTTTATTAAGCAAGTCTTATTGTGTCAATTCGTTTCGTTAACATGTCATGTTAAGGTTGAAGGGTCATGACATAATTATTAAATGAATCGGGTTTGAGTTGAATCATTTAGCCGAATATCCCTATCTCGACACAACATAAACATGATAGGAACTTCCATGTCAACCGTATAAAGAGATATTTAATTCAACAAAAGGCATGCATGACAATCAAGAAAACGATCATTTAAAAAATATTTTTTCTTCTATAAAATTTATATGAAAGGGTAACATATATGAACTAGTTCTATGAAAGGAAATGGAAGAATGTTGAGCATTGCATGTAACTATCAAGAACATGCAGCAATTCATGGCATATTAACATGAAAATTTGCCCTTTTCAAATAAACTTAGCTCAATTTGAATCTTTAGTAAATATATACATCAGCTACCATTTTTCTTTATTTTTTATATTTTGTTTTATTTCTTTTTATTTTTTTCTCTGATTGGAAGTCACTTAATGCATAATTAGACACCAATGACTCGGCACTATTTCATAAACCTTATTAGTTCCAAATTGAGTTAAGGTTTTGTAGTTTCTCAGTGTTATCTTGTTTTAAAAGCTTTAGGCTAGGTTTGGATTCAGCTTTTGCATTTTACGTTTGCGTTTTCAGCAGCTTTTTTTTTTTTTTCCCTTTGAGCCGGTTTTGTTGACTTTTTCACGATGAATAGTGCATCCGTGCACTGTTCATGAACCCACAAATTTCACTTTTCAGCAACTTTTTCATTAAAAATGGGTCTCACGGCACTATTCACATATCTAAAAATTATTTTGCTCCAGTGTTTTCAATTTTCAGTTTTCAGTTTCAGCAAAATAAGTTCTATCCAAACAGACTTTTAATCTTCCTTGGAGTTTTCACTTTTGAAAATAATTCAGCGATAACTTCTTTTATATATATATATATATATATATAAAAGAAGTATTTTATTGAGAAAATACTATTTCATGAGCAAAGGACATGAAGAAGCCTAAAGAATTACATAATAGAATTATGTACAAAATAAAATTATATAAATAACCTTTACTACTCATTACTACCCACAGTATAAGGAATTGAGTCAGCATGGGATGGCTAATAATTGATCTAAAGATTTTAAGTACATAACCTTCCTTCCCACTTTGAAAATATGATGGTGAATATATGACTAGAGTTTAATACCGAGAGAGTGGCTTAGGTAGTGCTTACTTGTAAAGTTTATGAGAATGGAGTTTGTTTGGCTGCCAAGAAAAACAAAGAAAAATAATGGAAAGTGAGGGGAGAGGGAGGAGGGGGAAGAAGAGTTAAAAAGATGGTGTGAGAATTAGCTAGCTTTTATTAGTCATGATAGACGAGTTGGAAGTATAATTGGATAATTTAATTGACTTGGAAAGCTCTAATTTGGGCAAATCAGGGGATTTAAACCTTTGTTGTAAGAGGACAGTTGTTTGGGTCATGGTCGTGTAGCGTTGAGTCCATTGCTGATGTTTAAAAATTTGTGTCTATTATTTCTACTAAGATTTTCCAGTCTTAGGATATATAAATAAAAAATAAAAAAATAAATAAAAAGTTAGAATAAGTATATAAAGTAAAATCCAGATTTATAATATTGTTATTTTAATTACGAATATCACAACCAACTTGGAAGAAATTCGACATGATTCGAGCTCACCTCAGCAATGTTGGGATAGGTTTTAGTTTTGTTTAGATCTTTTACAAGATTCAATTCGTTAATTGTGATGTATGGCAGATGCTATATAGGAGTAATAGTAGTCCTTTTGCATGATTAGATCAAATCAGTGTATTTTAGCATACAAGGCTATCATATTGGTATCTTAAAAATTGTGAACAAACTACTTCAACAAAGGATAGTAAGTGCTTAAACTAAAAGACCAATAAGAGCATTAGTATTGGGGGTTCGGCTATTTTAGCAATACACACTTAAATTGAGCTTTACCTTGGTGTGTATTGTTAAAAAAATTTAGCAATTGTCAACCGTAAGTTTGTATTTATACTTTATAGCAACTACTATAACAAGTTTGTATTTATTTTTATTTTCATCTCTCTCTCTCTCTATTATTTTTTTGAAACTCAGATGTGAATACTCTAAGGAAGATAAACCCGTGGAAGCTAGATGCTAAGAGCACTTGCATCGATACTTGTATAATAATAATAATAAAAATGACCACATTTTAACCAAGAAAGCCTAAAATTCACCCACATCAAGTCATACAAAGTTGTGTAAAAATACATAGTTATTACAATAACTAGTCACCAATCCATGCGATGCACGAGAAAACTATTAAATATGGGACAAAATTTAATTACAAAATTAGTTGTAACCTTAGGCTACAAACTTAATATCTTTTTATTGGAGGTGAATTTGATAAATCTACCATTAAATTACATCTTCTTCTTATATTCTCCATGCTTGTAAAATTTTAAGAAAATTAAAGATCAATAACTATGGCATTAATTTTTTTTTTTTTAATTGCAAGTTTTTGTAATTTAAAATTATGCACAAAATATAAACTTATAGATCATATAGTAAATAATATCCAATTGACACAAAATTTAACATGTGTATTAAGAGCATAAAAAACATGCAATTCAATGGTTAGATTTTCAAACTATGTTGTAATATTTATTTTATTGAGTGAATTTGTAGCCTTAAGTTACAACTAATTTTGTAGTTAAACTTTATCCTTAAATATGAGTTATTGTATATTCTATTAGGGTAGTTTAAGAGATTATTTTAAATCTCCATTTCATTATATTTTAGCTGGAAAATACTATATTGTCCCATAAATATTGGAACACAAATTGTCTTTTAACGCAAATGTTTATGAAGTTGCATTTCAATAATAAACTCCCCACAAAAATAATATAAATCAACCAAAAAAACAAACTTCTATGAACAACTACTAATGTGAGTTTCATATTTTGTTGTTATTTCTATAGTATAATATAGTCGCTAACCCATGCGATGCACGGTATAGTTTAATTAAAATTATATATATTTATTCAAATTTGTATGGATTTTTTTTTTTTCAGATTTGTAATGAAACTCTTAATCCTCTATTTTATTTAATATAGGAAAAGTAGAAAAAATAATAATAATAAAAATAAACTAAATTTTGGTTCAATTTTCAGTCTCTCTATTAATTCACTTGTTGTGAGTTTTATAGACAAACTTCATAAACAAAAATGATAGAGAACATCATACAAACATATAAAGGCAAAGAAAATAACGATTTTGTTGAATTTAACTAAGAATAGTTGTATCAATAGGAGTCAGGGTTTCATGTTTCAATTTGGATGTTTCTTTTCAGTTGTATCAAAATAATTACATACAATAAATGATATATCAATTTTTATTAACTGATAATAATAATAATATAATAGATGTACATGACCTAACTCCTATGAGGTAACCAATTAGACTCATAATTAAAAATTATAATAATCTTCAATAAAATGCCCCCAACAATTTCACAATATTTCTAAATTAGTATATCAACTCACGTATAGACGCATGTCAATATCTAATTTAATTCTTTTGGTATAATAATTTAAAATTATTGTGATATTTTGTTATGTTTCTCACATTGTACTTGTAATTAAGAACACTAAAATGGGCATAGCTATTATAAAAAACAAAAAAAAAACAAAAAAAAAAAAAAAAAAAACAAAAAAAAAAAAAAAACAAAAAATAACACTTAAAAAGTTTAAAATCGTGGCATGCTTTTTCACCACACATTGAAAAGTGGTTGCAGTCTTTTTAGTTGGTCTTGTTCCCTCCTTCTATGCTACTCAAATACTCTCTCAGTAAAATGCCATTTGAGCAAGACACAAACTTGTTTGATTCAAATTCATTCACGCACGATACAGTGAGAGAGAGCTGGGCTGCGTGTGAAGAAGATAAACAAAGGAAAAGAAGAAGAAAATTCGAAGAAGAAGAAGAAGAAAAACTTACATCAATTATATCTCCTAATGGATGATAAATCTGAGTTTTTCATACTAATGAAGTCATTGGTGCAGTCATTTCAGTTTAAAATATTTTGCTTTATAATTCAGGAGTAAAAAAAGGGTTCACCTAGCCTTCAAGGTGGCATCGCCAATGCCTCAGCCGCATTGATGCCAATCTTCAAAGCAAAGAGAATGAACTCTTTAGGGTTTTGAGTTTGTTGGTGTTATAAAATAGAAGTCGGGTTTCACATTTTAGTTTGATGTTTCTTTTTCTTTTTTTATATAAAATTTGAAAATAAATTAGTGATGTGGAAAATATTTCTTTAGTATATATATAGAAATATAAAATCAAAATTTTCGTTTTTTTTTTAAATAATGCTAACATGTAAAATTGTGGTGCTAGCAGAAGTTTCAGTTATATATATATATACATATAGATCAACCAAAATCCAATCTGAAATGGACTAAACTACAAATTTGGGGTAAAACGATGAAATTTCCATTCTTGTAGGGATCAAACTGCAAATCTTGAAAAGATGAAAAATAAATAAATAAATAAACCCTCGCAAGGCCCCTATATGACTATATCTAGTTTAATTAAAATTTCTAGTCGTCCAAAAAATTTTCATAAATTTATATTACTACTATTCATTTTTCATTAAGTTTTTTTTTTTCTTTTTTCTTTATATATATATCGAGAATGAAGGAAAAGAATGAGGTAATGGTGGTTGTGCTTGTATATGAAAAAAAAAAAAATCAAAATCAAAATTTTGAAGAAAAAAATTAATATTTTAATGAAATATAACGTTAAATAGGTAGTCTGACGTGAATTTTTTTTTTTTTATTATAGAATAGACCCAAAAAAAAAAAGAATGAATGAATTGATGTGATCGTTCTAACCATTTCCAAAGAAGATGGTTCGGGTCTAAGAAAGACTTCTTATTGGAATAGAAGAGCTATGCTGCTTATTTGGTTAAAAAGCCCGTTTAGCTAACAAATTAATAGGCCCAACTTTGTGCCCTATTCTAGTCCAGGATGGTGTTATTGTCAATTGGGCCTCCAAGCAAGGTTTCATCAGCACAAATACACAATGTTCACAAAACCTTTTTAGCGCAGGCCATAATTTAGGTGCTCTGATTAAACATAAATTCAAAAACATTTTTTGATGATCTGGAAAAATTATTAATTCAAACACATGTTTCTCTATCTAGAGATATGATTGAATAGACAAATATAACACAAGATCTTTTTAAAATTAATTAAATATCTAAACTACAATAATTTTTTTTAAATGCAATAAGATTTGAATCTTACATTCATCCATGATGATTACGATTGCACTTCATCATTAATTAGCTCAAACACCAATTAGTTGCTGTGTAGACAGGATTCAAGACCCAATCCCTTAATTTTGCTATTGCTAATAGGAGACCTTAATGATTGAGCTAACTAGCACTCAAATAAGAGACCTTACCGATTGAGCTAACTAATACCCGCTCTGAGATTAGCTTGGAAGCTAATTTTCTTGGGAAGATGGCAAATGGCAGATATTTAAAGGCTAGAAATTAAAATTTCTAGCATAATTTCTCTCCAATTTGAAATCCAATTTGGGAAGAAAACCCCTTTCCACCCTATTTTCTTTCCTTTCCCTTTTCACTCCAACCAAACACAATTCAACAAAAACCCATGTCTAAGCCAAGAATTTTGACAAAAGAGAAAATAGCAACTATGAATCTCTAAAAACCATGATTAAGCAAAATTACCATCAACAATATAAACATAAACAAATTCTCTCTAATTTCTTTAGCATCTAAGCAAATTACCAATCACCAAAATAAACATAAAACACAGTTATAACTCCCTCTCTCTCCTATGTTCTTATCTTCCCTTCTTCTTTTTTTATGTTCTCTATGTTACCATTTTGTGTGTCAAAGCGAATTTTCAGTCAAATCAATCTTCATCAACGCCCTCGAAAGCCCAGGCGTTTTCTTCGCGCATCCGCGCCTCTTCCTCCGGCGTGTAATCGCCCTCAATCGCGAAGAACTTCCTCACGTACTCCACGCTCTTGTTCTGAATCCTCACCGCCACGCTCCGGCAAAGGAAATCCAGCAGCTCCTTGATGTTCAGGTAATTCGCAGCCAGTATCAGCTCCTTCACGTCCTCGTTGCTCTCGTCTTTCAAGAACTCCGCCTCGAAATCCTTTCTCTCTTCCTTCGCCGCCTTCTCCGCCTCCGAATCTCCCTCTCCCACCGCATCCGCTGCCGCCGTCGCCGCCGGCGACGGAAGCTTCGACCGGATCTCGAGGCTCCTCCGGCAGTAGGTGATGACGCGGGAGAGAGCCGAGCCGGTCACGTTGGGAAGCGGCATCGGCGTGGTCGCCGAGATGGCGTCGTCTTCGAAGAACGATTTCACCGTGGCGAACTCCATGGCAACCGCTTCCTCCACCTCGAATATCTCCCCGTCTGCGGTCTTCAGCGTGATCGTCCTCGCAGCGGCTCCTGGAGTAGCTTCGATAGGGTTAGGGTTAGGGTTTTGGTGTTCGCCGTTCGCCATTGTTGGTTGCTGATGTGTATAGTTGAGTAGTGAGAGAGAGAGAGAGAGTAACAACGAGAGAAACGAGTGAAAAATATTTATAGGGGGCGATTTGCGTTTGCTTCGTGAAGAAGTTATGTACTTCAATTCAATAATTTAATTTACGAATCTGTATTTTCTACTTTTTTTTAAAAAAAAATAATTAAATAAAATAAAATATTTTGATATTGACTTTTTTAAAATATATAAAAATAAATTTGTGTTTCTTAGTCAACGATAAAATATTTTATTGTTGAGTTAATTAAAATCTATAATATTCACTAAAATTTTAATTTATAGTGAAATGAATTTTTCTTTACAAATTATATAAATAAATAAAATAATTTGATATTGTCTTAAAAAAAAAAAATTCAATCTATCACGTTTATAATATAATAATCATTCATTATTATTTGTGTGTGTGTGTGTGTTTTTTTTTTTTTAAGTTGGATTTGAATCCTAAATTTTTTATTTGACGATAAGATATTACTAGTTGGTCTAATTAAAATTCATGATATTCACTAAATTTTTGATTTATAGTGAAGTGAATTTTTCTTATTATCTTGGTTTTTTCTTTTTTTAGTTTAACAAAATTAGTTTTCCTAAAATAAGTTCATTTTTAGTTTTTTGTCTCACTATTAACATTTATTTTAATGGTTAGGATATAATTTTAGTATTATTAGCTTTTTTTAAAGGTAAGTTGGGTCTGAATTCTGAGTTTCTTAATCAATAATAAAATATTTGACTTGTTGAGCTAATTAAAATTCATAATATTCACTAAAATTTTGATTTATAGTGAAATGAATTTTTCTTTACAAATTATATAAATAAATAAAATAATTTGATATTGACTTTTTAAAAAATAAAAATAAAAATAGAATTTCAATCTATCACCTCTTATAATATAATAATCATTCATTATCATCAGCGTTTTTTTTTTTTTTTTTTTTTTTTTTGTAACAGTTTGGTTTGAATTCCGAATTTCTTATTTGACGATAAGATATTACTAACTGGTCTAATTTTGATTTATAGTGAAATGAATTTTTGCTTATTATCTTGGTTTTTGTTTTTTTTTTTAGTTTAATAAAATTAGTTTTCCTAAAATAAGTTCATTTTTAGTTTTTTGTCTCACCATTAACATTTATTTTAATGGTTAGGATAGAATTTTAATTTATAGCATCCACTCCATCTTGACTGCTCTTATCTTCAAGTTAGGATACTAATCAATTTAGGTTTAAACTCCAAATCTTTTATTCAACAATAAGATATTTTCCCGATTGAGTTAATTAGAACATTAAAGCTACCAAAAGTTATATCTTTCATGTCATATTTAGTAAATAAATTATCTTAAAATTATTGGATATCAAACGGATACTAAATTATTAAATTGAGAAACTTGCCAATTTTTAATTTTTTTTTTATAAAGTACAACTTGACATTTTCACATATTCAATCTATGCAACTTACCTAATAAGAAAAAGGGTTTCTTACAAGTAATATAAACTATATAAATGGATTTTTTTTTTGAATGGTTGTGATTAAAGTATAACTTTGACAAATCTATGCAACTTATTAATAAATCATGTGATTAGTACTATATATGAATGGTTGTTTGAATCACTGCACAATGAGTTTAACAAAACTTTCCTCTAAATCAATTTAAAAGTAAACTATTGTCCAAGACAAACGACATGCTTTTCAATTTTGATCTCTTAGCTTCATTTAACTATTTATGGTTTTGATCTCTTAGTTTCATTTAACTATTTATGGTCTTTTTGGTATAGATATTGACCCTAAAAACACACTTTAAAAAAAAAAAAAAAAAAGTTATTTTTTAACATTTGATATCTAAGGTTAAGGTAATGTGCCATGAGGGTCTAGCAACCCATGTTTTTATAAGATGTGTTTTTATAACAATGCTTTAGATAAATATGCTTATGCTTATATTTCAAAGGAATTATGCATGTTTTATGTCAAGTTATACAAATTCTATGTAATGAAGTTTGAAAGGAAAATCATGTGGATATGCAAGATTTTCTAAACCCTCTTTTGAAAGTAAAGAATTTTTAAGAAATGAGAATTACTTTTAAAAAGTGTTTTCTTGTAAACTTCTCAGTATTTCACTTATATAAGTTATAAATTCAAGAAAAGGAAAATTTTAACTAAAAATTTTAACTTTTCCTTAATTTTCGCAAAAATCACTATTTAAAAATGATATACCAAGAGACACAATATTTTTTACAATTTTTTAAATAATCTGTTGTAATTGACCCATAATAAAAAAAATAGTTTAATAGTGATACTTTACCCAACAAATTGGCCAACATTTGGTATTATATGGATAACTTCAAAGATTCTTTGAAAACTTTGGGTGAGTGAGTCCAAAAGCCATTAAAGACATACTAGAAAAAGGTTTGGTTCGATTCCTTGTACTATTTAATACTAGATGATTAATATATATTGATTTTTTTTTATTCAGTGCATAAGTATACAAATATCTTCATGATTTGTTTGTTTATCCCAAAAAAAAAAAAAAAAAAAAAAAAACCAAACAAACAAAAACAAAAAAGAGAACTTGTACTGTCAGCTTAGAAGGGAAAATCACCTTAAGCTCTCCTTAATAAGAAAATAAATATAGACAATATATTTCATTTTTTGGTCATAATCAAAATTGAGCTAATGTTCTATCGAAAACAATGTAATATATTGACATTTTCAAAATGGGGGCTCATATATAAAACTCTCATCTATTACTCATCCGAATAAGTTGTCACTCACTGATTTAGTAGAAATACAAAGGTGAAACTACAATTTTCAACCTATTTAGTAGATTTATCTCTTTTTCTCTTTTTACTCCTTTTCTTCAACAATCCTTTCTCTGCTAGAGTTTTCAATTTTTGTTTCTTGCGTTCTTTTTCTTTCTCATCAAAGCCGTCATCCATCATCTTCATCACTGCCACGCGTTTGGCCTTGTAAACCTGCATATTAAAGTAGAACATACTTAAGCAGGCAGGAATGAGATCTCCACTTAGTTTGATTTTTGACAAACAAATATAACGTCTCATACAATTTTTTTTTTTTCTTTCGGATAATTCAATCGCTACAATAATGAAGAAGGGAGAATTCAAACATGATTATCCTTATAAATAAATGCTAAAAAGCTCTTGGCCAAGCAAAAGAGAAAAACTAATAGGCCATAACAGCTTTAGACATGTTGACATACTTAATACATACCACTAATCTGAAATGATGAGAAAAGCTAAAAATAATAGCATCTTGATAAAATCATTATAAGAATAAGCATCTATTTCATCACAGCCTAAACGAAAACATAAGTTTTCTCCAAAAGACATTTTGTTGAAGCGTTATGACAATTTTGGGCCTAAGGTTTCATAATAATTCAGCATTGAAAAGGTTTTCATTTCAGGATTTGATTCAGACATGTTGGTACACATTGATAGATTCTGGGGATATGTAAGAGTAAGGGAAAAGTAAGGCATACCTTCTTATCATTCAAAATAAAGGATAAGCTAGATTAATATAAAAGTTGTGTACCACATTACTAGTGTATAATTATCTTAAAGATTACTTGCACGTGACAGAAATCCTGGTAATTATATGGAATCCAATATCAATGAGATTTTTGAAAACTGAAAGTTGCAAAATATTAAAAGAAAAGGTACAGGTAAGGCCTAAATATTCCAATAAAAGGGCTAATATTGATTTTTTTTTTTTTTAAAAAAGAAGAAGAAGAAGAAGAAGAAGAAGAAGAAGAAGAATAAAGCCTGTTTTTATACATTACAAGACCAGTAATGCATGCTGCCCCATGCTAAACCCAGCTTTTTAGTCTTTAACCCTTCCCATGCACTTCTAACAGTGAATGAACCTAGGGTGATCAATCCATTGTACTCCACTTATGAAAAGAATTATAAATACTTATTTTTAAAAGTTTCCTTCCAAATAAGTCATAAATCATCCCAAAAAAATTCTTATATTATATTTATCCTTTTCTTATTTCCAAATTAAAAGTAACAGGACCAAGTTCCAAATGTCTAAAGTTCTGTTACCTAAGATGCAACTGAAAATTCTTATATAAATATAAGAATATTCAGTTGCATCTTAGGAAACTTAGAGCCCGGGACATTAAAGTATTGAACTAATATGGGACAAGGTTGATCTTATCCATTCAAAAAAAAAAAAACTGTTATTTATATTTTTTCCATAGCTACCTCACCGCCTTGGAACCCTACTTTTCAACCATACATCTAAAGGTATTTAACCTTGGTCCTTGAGGATGACAAAACTATTAATTTGGATGCATGTGGAACACTGAGCATGCATAATCATCAAGCAAGTTTATAGATAGTTATATGACAATTAAAAAGTTAGAAAATGAACATCAATGCTTTCAAATGAATTTGAATGGTTATATAAATCAAATGAAATTACATCCATCATCTATCTATTTGTAACTGAAATGGATGAAAACTGGAAAGTTCTGATTAGCATAAATTGGAAGAACTACAATTTCTCAGATATTAAAAACTCTTCCTCAGTGTAAAGCTTATTGCCAACGAGACTTCTTTTTGGAGTAGCGTAAGAGAAAAATTCATCATATAAAAGTCGCTTATAAAAAGCTCTTGGTTTGGCTTGGCTGTTTTCGCTTGGGCATTTTTTTGCTTATGTACATATTTTTAAAGCCTCACTTTTTTTCTAGGAAGTAGAACAATTATATTTTTGCCTAGCTTATTATTTAAGCAAAATAAGCCAATTAAAAAAAGCCATACCAAACCAATTAGAAAGAGTAGCAATGAATTTTTAACGTGACAATCCGGCTACAAATCTAGTAAAATCACCAAAATCATTCTGAGAGATCTTACCTTTGTAATATCAGAAAGCACCTCATTCTCTTTACATTCAAATGCTTCCAACTGTTTTCCAATATCAGCTTCTATTTCATGAATGAGAGCAACATCATTCTGCATACAACAAACATTACAAGTAAAGAAAACAATTTAGAACTGGTCTCATATACCCATGAGGGTCTTCACTAGCTAAGATATATAGTATGCAAATTTTCAGCAAAAATCTGTAAGTTGATTATTCTTGGGACAGTTGTCCTGCAACAATACTCAGACAAGAGTTGAAAGCTATAAAGACAAGGAATATGGAAATGCAATAGACTCTATGGCATTGAATCTAAGGAAGATCTTGTGCATCTTCATTGCGCAATGGTGAGTGAGAGACCTTGTTTTAAGAAGTACTAGAAATCCAGAAAAATTCAACTTTATTTATTTTAAATAGAGAAAATACCGGTGTGATCTATCTAGCTACCTAGAAAATTGATGAGAATGTTTCATGGAGTATTGTATACACTGGATAAACTTCCCATTGAAGCTAGAGTTCTCCATGCAAAAGATATAACAAGATGCATGAAGTTCGGAGAAATTGAATCACATTTTTTCTTAGTTGCCACTTAAAATATGGTTGCTAATCTACTGAAAAAAAACTGGATTATTCCTACCATGTGACATAGGACAAATTGGGGAATTTGTCTACATGTGCTTGTGGAGGGTTTAGGGTTAGGAGAACTTGTGGGTCTAGGGTTCAGAATTGTTGAAGAAAGGGTTGTGAGGTTGTGTTAGAAATTAAAAGATGATTTGATGAATTTTTTATGGCTATCTAGTAGAAGAATTATGTGGGATTTTAGGGTGTTGATAGGAAAAAGAAAGGTGTTGTAAGAAAGAAGCAAAGAGAGAATTTTATGGCATCGAGGGGCTATATGCACAATACTTGTGAACAATCATTACCACAAGAAAGAGAAGAAGAAGAAGAAAAGAGAGAAGAGAGCGGGAGAAAAGAAACACGCGAAGGCCGACATGCCTTAATGCTCAAAACACTCAATATTATCATTAATCAACTCCCACTTATTTGAATACAATAACACATTTACATAGACCGTAACCTTGTCTTCTCCTAATAGAACTATGACCCATACTTAGACTATTAAACCAAACCCTAATTGAATTGAACCAATTCCACAAACAGAGAAAAAAATAAAAACCATGAACTAAAAAATAAAACTACTTATTAATAAAAATAAAACCCAAGGCCCATTTCTATTGTAGAATTACTAAAATACCATTGACTCTAGAATAACCAAATAAAATATAAAACCATAGGTAACTACTATGGACACTTATTCTTGGGCCTTGCCTTAACCTAGACTTCCAAAGAGGATATTGCTTCTTTAACCATGCTATGGATGCGACATCACTATGTGTGGCTTCTAATGTACAAAAAGCTTATGTTAAGAACTTAAGATAAATGATGAGAAGTTAGAGTTTAAGTGCCCGTTTGGCAAAGATTATATTTGCCAATTTATTTTACTATTTAACTTATTTTTGTTACTATTCATGGGTCTTACTGCACTTTTTGGTACTATTCATGAGTTTATTATACTATTTCAGCTAATTTTTACTTTTATTTACAGTACTTTCAGCAAAAAAATTTCAGTTTCAGCAAAATAAATTGATCCCAAATGAGCCCTAATAATAAAATCATCCTTAATCCTTAAAAGCAGAAGGGACAGAAGCTGAAGGTGTCACATTCATTTTTTTTTTTTTTTCCCTTTTTCCTTTTTAAAAAAAAAAAGTCTGTCTATATAGGATTTTTTTTCATTGTAGATAAAAAATTATAGTAAGCATATCCCAAAGTAAAGCACCCCTAAACCGCACCCAGCAAATAGTCAAGGAGATTTGTTGAGGAATTTGTCTTTAAATAGTATCCATACATTCTCTTGAAATCTGTTAGACAGGGATGGAGATGCAGAACCTAGCATCCACCATTGTTTATATAAGACTTTTTTTTCTTTTTTTTTTGATAGGTAATAACAAATTTATTGATAATAGAAGTACAATGGATTTACGATAGTAAACTCATTGCACTGAAAAAAATACAAACCAATCAAAAAGAAAGACTAGCAGAACGATGCACCCTGAAAAAAGAGGATTTTGGGTCTTACTGCTACTGTATGTGTGTGTGTGTGGGCGTGTGTGTAGCACAAAAGCACTGCAAGTGGCATTTGTGGTAAGACAAACAAGAAAGCATCCCAAATTCATAATGACACATAGGAGTTTAGCCATTCATAGAAAGAAATCACTCGTGACATAATTGTTAGCATTAAAATCTTTACCAAAGATACTTTCAGCTTTGATGCATGATCAAATGATGCTCTGAGAAACATAAAGAGTTCTATATAGATCTCTATATCATTTCCAGCAATATTTTCACTACTTACCTCGGTAACAAAGCTCACAGCCAGCCCTCCTCTGCCTGCTCTTGCCGTACGCCCCACACGATGGGTATAATCTCTAGTGTACCTGCAGTGGGCTGGCAGTTAAATCCCAACATATAGATGTCTTATTGGGAAATTGACAATAACTAAAATTAGTCAAGAGATGTAACCTAGGAATATCATAATTTACAACAAGATCAACTGTAGGAATATCCAAACCACGGCTGGCAACATCAGTTGCGAGCAATACAGGAACTTGTCCAGATTTGAATCGATGTAGAGCAGCAAGCCTTAGAGACTGAGATTTAAAAGAATGTAATGCTGCTACTTCCTGATCAAGCTCTTCCAGTAATAAACTCAAAAGGTGACAGCTTCTGCATCCACAATGTTTTTGTTTTTTGATAAGTCATACAAGTATTGCTCATACTATGGATGAGAAATCAATGCACATTTCTATATTATAAACTTTCTTCACTGAAATGAACAACTAAGATAATGCTTAATTTTTTTTATGAGTTTTACTAAAGATAAAAAGACTTCATATTCACAATGATGAACACCAAATACAAAGATAATGCTTGAAATATCCAACTCATTACATTATTTTTTTTTAATATTAAGATAATGCTTAATTTTTTAATAAGTAAAGAGTTTTATTAATGATAAAAAATACTTTTTGTTCACAATTATGAACACCAAATACTAAGATAATGGTTGAAATATCCAAATCATTACATCATTTTTTTTAATAAGTAGACCAAATGTTAAAACTCATTACATCATCTAGAAAAATACTAAGATAATGCTATGTGGAAATGAAGATGCTATTGATTATGATCTAAGGAAGAAAAAACAAATGATAAAGCCAAAAAGCCGAAGGGAAATATCTACAGCCGTTGGGTGACATGACTCAGACTTTAAGTTCCCAAAGGCACAAGGGGAAACGACATTACTCTTTTTTTTTTTTTTAATAAGTAAATAGAAAATGACATTACTCATGAGACTCCAATATTTAGAGAGAGGAATTACATCATGGCTATATCAGTTGACTTTTATTATAGCCCTGAAACTTTGATAATGAAAACTATATTGGAACACCTCACCCCAATAAAATAAAAAAAACTAGAATGTAACCATGAACAACTTTGCATCATGACGAAAGATTTAAGGTTGTAATTCATATCATACTCTGACATAAGAAGGTTTGGTTACGATATTTTGAATAATTTCATTGTTGAGAACAGGTAAGAAATTTATGATCACACTCAAATGAGGATACAATTTGGGAAAAAAGAAGTAACAAAATAGAAACCACAAGTGAAAAATTAGCTAAAATTGTTCAGAGCTGAATCAGAATTAGCCAATCCTAACTTATCCAAAAAAAAAGAATTAGCCAATCCTAAATTGTATATACCAATGACAGACTTCTTATTTTGGCACAATGTTTTTGCAATCAAACTTGACCTAACTGGAAGTTCAAGCAATAGTTGACTGGCCAACACACATATCTAAAAAGGCAGGCAAGAAATTAGTCCAGAGAAAATATAATACAGCTAGCTATTAATGGACGAGGTGGGCCAAAGCAAACCAGGATGACTAGAAAACACACATCTATGTCCCACCTAATTTTATTTAAGTCTTTCAAAATGAAAACAGGTATGTATCAAGTTGTATGTTAAAGGATCATATTTCATCATTCAACAAGCCATCAAACTAAATGTCAAATAGGAAAATTGTTGCTAAATATCTCTAGCTACATGCTATAGGCCAAACTTACAAGCTACAGGAGGCCCCGATTTTTCCTCTTTTTCTAATTCATTTTTTCCCCCTTTCTTTTTTTCATCTTTTATTTTGTTTCCCTCAGGGAAGTTGGGTATTGGGTAATGAGGCCCTATCTTAGTCTTGGCAGACATTGGGCTATTCCCAAATTATAAAGCACCAAAATCCCTCAGGATATGAGAGCATTTAATCATTTACATTAAGATCAAGGATTCAAGGTTCAACGCCAAACATTATTTCAATAAAAAGTAGCCAATTAGCTTATGTATAGGAGCATTCCCACCAAGCTCAATACAGATTTAGCCAAATCTGGTCTGAAAATCCTACTTTTACAATTTCAGCAAACTTAAATTCACATAGACCTGCATCAAGCTTAATATTTATTTGTCTATTTATATAAATATTATTTCTTCTCTCTCCAATCTTTTTTTTTTTTGATAAGTAGAAGTAAATGGTAATATTGTTTCTCTCTCCAATCTCTTCCACTCTTTCACAATTTTCAGTCAAAATCTTCCCCAATCTTCACGCCCTAATTAAAGCGCACACAGCCAACAACAACAACAACAACAACAAGATGATTAGAATCCCCAATTCAGCCACCCATAGTCACTCAAGCACTCATACACACAAAACCAATTATTGAGAAATTAAATGAAAAATAAAGCAAAATCCTCCAAAGGAGATCAAGAAGCGGAGGCGAGCATCTGATCCAACCTCAACACCGCATTTGATGATCAAGTGCCAGCTGTTGAAGCCCTCAAATTGAAACTTGAGAAGATCGATGGGTGAGTGGGGCTTGGACCCAGCAAAGAGGTTCTTGTTCTCCACCATAGGGATCGAGATAATGAGTAGGAGAGAGAGAGATAGAGAGAGTGAGAATTTTCAGATGTGCACACACACACACACAGAAAACAAATATTAAGTCATTTGTGGTGGTCTGCTTTTTTTTTAATGGGTATTGAGTTACTGTTCAATAATGACATTTTGTCTAAAGGCTGTTGATGCAAACCAGTTTTAAGTTAGTTTAGCTATATTTGTTGTAAAAATTTGGTTTGTTGAGCCTGATGCTAATGCTCTAACAGAGAAATGGTTTTACTCATTCCTCCAATCAAATAAGAGCAGGAGCAGATTTTAAGATGGATTTAGTGCAGAAGGCACAAACACAAAGCATTGTTGATTTAGCTATTGTTGTTGATATCTTATGAAAAAGTGCTTCATTTGTATGGCAAGTGGAAATGGGTCAACTAACAAACTAAATTTGCATGAGAAAGCTTGGTCCTAAGAATCCAAATCATATAGAAGCCTATATATATGGTACATAATTCAACTCACTATCAGTGGTATCAATACAACAGGTTGGTGACTTCAAACTTCAAAGCTTGAAGTTTTAAACAACAAAGGCAAACCAGCAACTAACATCCCAACTCTAGTTCTCACTTGAATGCATACTCAAAAGTCTTATTGATTTGGACCATATATGTGCAGATTATTTCATAAACACACTCATATTAAAAAAAATGGCAAATTATACTTATCAAACAAATAAAAAAAAAATGTAAATTACACTTTTTTTCCTATTGTTGAGGCAGAAAGCAAGTCTGGAGCAAGGATATATAATAAGTACTTTCATTGCATATGCATATATTGCTATTGAAAGGTTCACAACAACCAAATGTTTATTGTGATTATATGTGCAAGTGCAATTGGGAAAGACAATAAACTACAAAAAACATCAGAAAACAGTTTCAAAAATTCAGACTGTATTGTTCAAGGAAATAGTACCTGCAGGTGGAGACAAATATGATGGCGGACCGAACACCCATATCTTCTATTTTAGACAAAATGTGCATTAGATAAACATCCTTCACATTGTTAGGAATAAAAATATACTGCTGTTTTAGAGTGGCAACTGTCTTAAAGCCTTCGTATGCCTCGTAGAAGTATGCCTTATTTGCAGAAAGCTCAAGAAGTGCTTCCAGTTCACTTGTCATTGTTGCAGAAAATAATAGAGTTTGCCGATTTTTTGGCAAACACTTAAAGACCACCCTCAATTCCTCTTCAAATCCAACATCTAGAACTCTATCTGCTTCATCCAAAACTAAGAACTAAACAAAACAAAAGGAACATATAAATAAGTACTTCGATTAAAAAAACAAAGAATCACTAAATGTTTCACCTTAAGTGTAAATTTAGAATTGATGCTGTGCAAAACTCAGTTGCAAGCAAATCAAGCTCAGAGAAAAAGACAATGAGGCTGCATAATCAACTCCAATGGAGTTTGCTGACCCCATTCTAGTGCAAGTTGACACTTGACAAGCACAACATGGCAATAATGATGACGATAATTAATTTGTGGATTATGGTTTAAAAACATGGTGAACATGCTTCTGAAAAATTCTTAAAATTGTTGATCAATGAACTTAAAATATTAAAAAATGAAAGGATAGATTAATTAAAAATAGTCACTCCAAGAAAGTTCTATAGGTTGCACCACATTACATATTAAAGCATCTAAAATCAATTAATTTGGCTGACAACAATTATTTGAAACAAGATCCATCACTGTTGAGTTGGATTAACAAAACCAAAACAAAACAAAAAGGTTAGATTATAAAAAAAATAAAAATGATTACCCTAGCATTGGAGAACAAGGGAGGAATATCAGGATTTTCTTCCAGCAAGACCTTGATCCTCCCTGGAGTTGCAATCACCAAATGTGGCCTCGTCATCAAAGTCTTTGCCTGGTTCAGCATGTCCATTCCTCCAACAACCACAGTACACCGCAAATGCAAGCATGACCCAAGCGCCCTAAACTGCTCAGCCAACTGGTATGCAAGCTCCCTCGTTGGTGTCACCACCAACCCAAAGATGCCAAAGGGATCTTCAGCGAGGCGGTGCAGGATAGGCAATGCAAATGCAGCAGTCTTGCCACTGCCAGTCTGTGCAAGACCGAGTACATCACGGCCTGCAAGGATTTTTGGTATGCAGTGGGTTTGCACCGGTGTGGGTTTGTGCATTCCGAGCTCTTTGCAGGTCTGCACTGCCCACTCAGCGAGGCCAAGGTTGGCAAATGTGGCGGCGGTGGTAGTATCATGGTCAAGGTTTGTTGATTTTTCAATATGTCGGGTTTTTGCCTCAATGTTTTGGGCGGTGGTGCTGGTGCTGGTTGTGGCAGTTGGTTTAGAGCGTTTGGTGGGTTTCGAAAATAGGGGGAAGTCCTTGTCAACTAAAGCATCTTGATCCATTCTGTTTACGAGAAGTGAAAGGTCAACAGTTTGGGACCAGAAAATTACATTCACATGAAACTATCCTTTACAAACTTCTCCAAAAGAATTAATTGGAGTTCTTTCAACTGTGTGAGGTAAAGCAGCTACCAGAAAAAAATCAGGGATTCACTTCTACAGTTTAAGTTAACGGCCCCACCAAAATCTAGTTATTGTTTTACTCCCAAAGACAGTTTGCCATTTTAATTAGAACCATAAATTATGCATACAACTAATAGCAGCAGCATTTTCAATGTATTTCAGAAAAAAACTAAGAACTACCCATTGCTAGAATTAATCCAAAAAGTTCAAAAAATGGCCAAAAATTTTGGTAAATCCTATTAAACATTGGTTCTAAACAAAATCATTGACCAAAAAACAAACAGATAAACTACAAATCCGGTCTCAGAGATTAACCACAAAACAAAACAAATAAATCCACTCAAAACCCTAAAAATTTTACCTTTCTCTCCAGTCTCTGCTCTCCGCCTCTCTCTAGTCTCCAGTCTCCACTGTTCAGTCTGTTCTCATCTCAGCCTCTCTCTGATTCTCTGCTCTCCGCCTCTCTCAAGTCTCACCTGCTCACCTCACCGTATCAGGTTCTGAGGTTCAGGAATCAGGTATAAAATTATAAATATTTGGGCTTTTATTTGTTAAGAACTTATATAAGATAACTTTGTTTATTTGGGCCCCCCCTGTCCCTGGTTGGTTTTGTAACTTTGTTTATCACTTATCAGTTTATCATTATGGCTGCCTGGATCCTCCCTGGACTGGGCGTTTAGTTTGGGCCTTCAAGTTTTTTTTTTTTTTTTTTTAAAGCCTGCTTTTTTTTTTTTTTTTTTTTGGTTATTGTTATTTTTTTTTTTTTTTTTTTTTTTTTTTTTTTTGTGGGTGGGTCTTATTAATAAGTCTTGTGTTAGTGTTATGGTTGTGCTTAAATTTTTGTTTTTCTTGAGCTTAATTTTTTTTTTTTAATTTATGCAGGTTAAGATTGCTAAAAACTTGTTATTGTTCAGTGAAATTACAACAATATTTTTTATATAAATCAGGTTCTATTTCTCATTTGCTCTACACTTGAAAGTTATTTTTTATTTTAATCTTTATAAATATATTGTTTTATCATAAATGTCTACTAGAAAATATGCATATGGATATGAAAAACTTAAAAAAAGAAAAAAAGAAGAAAAATTAATTGAGTCTCAAAAAGGATCAATGGATAAATTTGTTATTAATAATAAATAAAATATAACACAAAATTTAGATGAAAATATCACAAATGAGCAAGAAATTCACCAAAATAATTTAGAAGAAAATGATGTTCAATTTTGTAATACAACAAATCTTGATAATGAACTTCAAAATAATTTAGAAGAAAATGAAAATAATGATGAAAAATATAATATACCACAAGCAAGAATGATAGACTGAAAGCAAAGCAAAAAAATGGTATTTTTCAGAAAAGTGTTTTCAGAAAATAGAAAGGGTAAGCAAAATATAAAAATTATTTACTTCATAATCTCAAATAAATAAATAAATAACCAAAAATCACACACCATAATCCAGTGAAGCCTCGTGAGCCACAATTTCACCTAAGAGGATCGTCTAAGTTGAGAGGAAGAGATTTTCATACTCTTTGGCTCGGCAGCACAATCTTCGATTTCCTTTCTTGACGTGACTTTCGTTCACTCTTCTCCTGTCAATCTAGACAACATATAAAAAGAAATAAAAGGAAGAAGAACAAAGCACTGCGTAAAAAAGAAAAAAAGAAAAATGGTGAGAGAAGAAAGACGGACTGAGATCAGGTGCACTGTTGAAAGTATTTTTTTACATTTTTTTTTTTTACTTTTTAACTCTCCTTTAATATATTTTATTTAATGATTGAGATTGAAAGTTGTTTTTTCAACTTTTAATCTCAGCCATTAATTACAATTGCATCAGGGTATTGCACCTGAATCTGAAAAAGACAAAGAGACCTACACATACACATACACAGACATAAGCACACATACACAGACATAAGCACACATACACATACACATACACTTACACAAGCACACATACATACACATACATAAACATATGCATACACATACACATACAAATACACATAAATATACATATACATACACATAAATATACATATACATAAATATAAACACACATACATATAAACACGTATAAACTCACATAAACGTAAACATACACACACATAAACTTAAATATAAATATAAACACACATAAAAGCTCAATTTAGCATGCCAAAATCATATATAAACATGCATAAACATAAATGAACATAAACATAAACGCACATACACATACACATAAACATAAACATACACACACACACACATAAACATACACATACACCTACACACTCATACACATACACATACACATACGCATAAACATACATAAATATAAGCACGCATAAACACATACACATACGCATACATAAGCACACATACATACACATACACATACACATACACATACACATAAACATACATACACATACATATAAATATACATATACATAATTATAAACACACATACACATAAACACGTATAAACTCACATAAACGTAAACATACAAATACATAAACTTAAATATAAACATAAACACATATAAAGGCTCAATTTAGCACACTAAAGTAACTAACGAAATTGTTTGAGGATTGATATTAGTTTGCAATTTTTTCTACTCTATATGAGGGTTTAATTTTTCTCAGTCTGTATGTGTGTTTATGTCTATGTATGTTTATATTTATGTTTGTTTGTTTTTGTTTATATTTGTTTATGCATATTTATGTGTATGTGTTTATGTTTATTTGTTTTTGTGTATGTTTGTTTGTGTTTGTGTTCATGTATGTTTATGTGTATGTGCCCGTTTGTTTCCACGTTTTGAGCCCAAAAATGGCTTTTTGAAAAAAGTCAAGCCTAAAATTGCGTTTGGTTAAGCCCAAAACGCAACTTTTTGATAAAAGTTGCGTTTTGGGCATAGGCCAAAAACGCGGACTAAACGCGAAAAATTTATGGACCTCTGAGGGCCCATAAATGAAAACGCACACTGCGCGTTTGATGGGTTACCATTGCTAATGATGGAATTACGAAAATACCCATGAAATTAATCAGTTCTCTCAACGCCTGACCTCACGCCCCTCATCTCATCTCTCTACTCTCTCTTTGCACGACGCCTCCCATCTCTTCTCTCTGCTCTGCTCTGCCCTCTCCGTGAGTTTCTCTGCTCTGTCTTTCCTCGTCTTCCTTTTCTTCTTCCTCTTCTTCTTCTTTCTTTCTGTCTTTCTCATCTCATCTCTTTGCTCTCCCAACAAATTTCCAAATCCAAACACAAAAAAATCTATAACAAATTCCCAAATCGTCTCTCTGCTCTCCCAACAAATTTTCAAATCCAAACACAAAAAAATCTATAACAAACTCCTAAATCAGTTAAGGAAAAAAAAAAATCAATCCCTTGCGAATTAGGATTCCTCAAAATGCAAAACAAAAAAACATCAAAATATAGCAAAATGATAGAGAATTACCGGACAAAATTGAAGCCGAATGCGTCAAAAACACCAAGCTCTGGGTTCGATCAAATCGGCGAACCCCTCCCAATCAAACCCGGACGACTCTGACTCCGACTTCGACTCCGACCCCATTTTCGATCTCCAAGCCCTTCCCTCTCAGCCACTCGCCGTCTCCGAACTCCACCGCCTCATCTTCGTCGTGCACTCCGATGGATTCTATGTCGCCAGAACCTGAGTGGGATGCTATTGATTCCGCCAAGAACCAACAGACGAAGTGTTAAGAGAAAAGGGAGAAAGGAAAAAAAAAAAAAAGTGACGAAGAAGGAGAATGTTCTGGTGTTTGGAGGAATGGTAGGGAAGGAATAAAGAAAGGAGGAAAGAAGGATTAAAAAAGAAAACAAAACGGGTACGTGTGTGGAGGAGAAATTTAGTGGGAAAAAAAAAAAAAGAAAAAAAAGAAGAAGAAAGAAATGCCGTGTGGAGGATAAAAAAAGAGTGGAAAAAAAAAAAGGAAAAAAAGAATAATGAAATATTATTACAATTTTTTCACAATAAATTTTAAGGGGTCGGTTATTATTAGCTAATATTGGTGAGAAAAAAAAATTTTAGAAAGAAAAAAAAAAAATTTTAATAGTATGTTAAAATTAAAATTAGTATAAATTTTTATCACAATATTTTCACAATATTTTTACAATAAATCTTAAGTGGTAGGTTATTGTAGGGGCCGGTTAGTCACTAAAATTATTAAAGTCAAGTTAATTGGGCCTATGGCCCATCCGAGGAGGCCTATATCAGGTTGTGGGGGTAACCAAACAAAAGGAAGAGTAAATATCATGAAAGGTGAGTTTAATATTCGTCCGAGGACAAAATCTTTCTCGGCAGTCTGAGTCCGAGGACGACCAGAACGCCACCTTGTTACAAACGTACTTCGGAGCTACGTCACCACTAGAAGTGGGATAAGGGACCAAGGGCAAGGAAGAGAAGGCCAACAAATATCTATAACAACAGCTGCCTCCGCATTAATTGCCTCTCAACCAACTCTCTGGCCGCATTAATGTGGAGGTGATGCCTGAACAGTGATGAAGCAGCCTTACAGCTGCTAGTAGGAGGTTCCAGAAAGTGTTAGATGGGACAAAAAGAGATCCTCTGAATCCAACTTACACGTGTGTGGTGAAGATGATATGAAGATGGCAGTATATAACATGAAAGAAAGTATTAAGGAAGAGGATCAGAACATAAATAAAGGAAACAAAGAACACTCAGGAAAAAAGCTTAGAAACCAAAGAACTGTACTTGTTTCAAAGGAAAACCAATTGTTATATCGGTGCTAATCCATCTATAAACGTGAGGTTGAATCATTTTTCTTTTAAAAGTTGAACTAGTTCTTGAACATCCACACTCTACAAATTTTATTGTTTGGGCCTTTAACGTACGAACCCAATACCATTTTGGGATCGTTATAAATTGAGTCCTTACAATTGGCACCGTCTGTAGGAAGAGCTTGATTTAATTTAAAAGAACTCCGGTGCAACGTTTATGATAGAGGAAGCAAGTCCACATCACTACGCGGCGGGACCACATCAGGAAGATGCCAACCCACACCAGGCAGAGTCAAGGGGCTTCCAGCATGGTAATCCCCATCGGAGTCCCGAACGGAGAGAAGGCCGTGAGGGGAGTGTGTGCACAACTCATACCACCAAAAGTCACTTTCGTGGGAAGAGTCATGTCTCCCGTGCAAAGTATGACGGGAACTTGCAACGTGAGATTGTCGATTTGAAGAGAGAGTTGTGTCATGCCCGGCGAGAACGCTCCCCACCTTGCTCCAAACCATCATCCGAGGAGTCGGATGGAGCTAGTTACAAGCGGAGGTCAAGAACTCCACCCAGTGAGACTTTCTCCTATGAAGAGGACCATCGACATAGGCACAGAAACTCGCCTAGTAGGGGCTTGGGTAACAATGCCATGAACAAAGCATTGAGCCAAGTTTCCAAATCACCCTTCACGAGGAATATAGAAGATGCAGTTCTTCCTCGGCGATTCCACCAGCCTACGTTCACCCTGTATGATGGCCGGTCAGACCCAGTAGAACACGTTAGCCATTTTAGTCAGAAAATGGCTATCTACTCCAGGGATGAGGCCTTGATGTGCAAGGTTTTTCCATCAAGTTTGGGTCCGGTGGTGATGAGATGGTTCAACGGCTTAAGGGCCAATGCTATTGAGTCCTTCAAAAAGCTAACTCGGGCTTTTGGCGCTCGCTTTATCACATGCAGCAGGGTTCCTCGGCCTTTGGGATCCTTGCTGACTCTGTCCATGCGAGAGGGCGAGACTCTCAAAACTTATTCGGATAGGTACTGGGAAATGTTTAATGAAATAGAAGGAGAGCACGACGACATGGCCATAAGTACTTTCAAAGCTGGCCTCCCAGCCGATCATGATTTGAGGAAATCCCTGACGGGTAAACTTATTACCAGTGCACACCAGTTGATGGACAGGATTGATAAGTACAGAAGAGTAGAGGAGGATCAACTGTAAGGAAAAGGAAAGGTTAAGGAAATCCCTCAGGAGAGGAGGGATTTTAGGTCGGACCGTTATAACAGTAATCGACCTCGGAAAGACTTCGTCGGGCAGTCGGGTTCTGCGGACACCCAGGTGGTTAATGCAATGTTTTGGGAGCCGATGCAGCAGGTTTTGGAGAAGATAAAGAATGAACCCTTTTTCGATTGGCCGAACAAGATGGCGGGAGAGCCTAGAAAACGCAACCCGAACCTATATTGCCACTATCATCAGGATCATGGGCACACGACGAAAAATTGCAGGAATTTATGGGACCATTTGGAACAATTGGTCCGAGAAGAGAAATTAAAGCAACTCTTGCATCATTCTAGTGGAAGGGCAAGTCAAGCAAGCTCGGAGATGCGTGGGGATGCTTCTTCAAGGCTCCCCCTTAGTACGATCAACGATATCTTTACTGCCCCAGGGAGGACTGGCTCCTGCCCTTCCAGGGTACTGTCGGTGTACCGACCTCCGGCCGAGGATCATTGCCAAACGTCGAAAAGAGCCAGGGAGGACGTCCCCCTGATTCTGGGCTTTTCGGATGAGGACAAGATTAGGACCATACAGCCCCATGATGATGCTTTGGTGGTCACGCTGAGGATTGGTGGGTACGACGTCAAAAGGGTGATGGTAGATCAAGGTAGCGTTGTGGATATAATGTACCCAGATTTGTATAAGGGGCTAGGTCTGAAGTTAGAAGACTTAGCAACCTACAGCTCCCCTCTAGTGAGTTTTGAGGGAAGGATGGTCGCTCCGAAAGGACTAATCAAGCTACCTGTGCAAGCTGGAATGGATGTGGTGGAGGTGGACTTCATTGTCGTAGACGTTTTTTCTCATACACGGCTATTATGGGCAGACCTTGGCTTCATACCCTGGGAGCGGTCTAGTCTACCCTGCATCAGAAAGTGAAGTACCCATCTGGAGGCCAAGTATTAGAGATAGTAGGAAGCCAAGTGGCAGCTCAACAATGCTTGGTAGCGGCTATACAACATCGGCCAGAGGCAGAGACCTCGGCTACGGCCGATAATGAATTATAGCAATTAAAACCCCTAGTATTACCCTTAGATATGTTAGCTGACAAGGTAAAGTGTGAAGATTTGAAGAGGGTAACTGTTACTGATGATCCGGAAAAATTCTTCCAGGTTGGGGCTAAATTGCCTTTGCAAGAGAAGGAGAGGTTGCTGGAGTTTCTCCGAGCAAATGTAGACGTGTTTGCATGGAATTCGTATGAAGCCCCGAGTGTGGACCCGTATTTCATTTGTCATCGACTCAACGTGAATCCCGCCGTTATTCCCAAGAGACAGCCACCTTGGCGACCATCGAAAGAGCACGCCGAGGCTGTTAGGAGTGAGGTGGCCAAGCTCAAACAGGCTGGGGCTATCAAGGAAGTTTTTTTATCCTCAATGGTTGGCCAATACGGTGGTGGTAAAAAAGAAGACAGGAAAGTGGCGAGTGTGCGTGGACTTCACGGACCTCAATAAGGCTTGTCCCAAGGATCCATTTCCCATGCCGAAGATAGACCAATTGGTGGATGCAACCGTGGGTCATCCTAGGATGAGTTTCTTGGATGCCTTCCAAGATATCACCAAATACTGCTGGCCTTGGACGATCAGGAGAAGACTGCTTTTGTCACCCCTATTGGAAAATACCATTACAAAGTGATGCCCTTCGGTTTGAAAAACGCCGGATCTACCTACCAACAGATGATGACTAAAATGTTCGAACCACAACTTGGTAGAAGCATTGAAGTTTATATCGATGACATGGTTGTGAAGAGTAAAGTGGTATCCGAGCATGTGGAAGATCTCACAAATATCTTCGGGATACTGAGAAAACATAAGTTACGCTTGAATGCTTCAAAGTGCTCCTTTGGTGTAGGCTCCAGGAAGTTCTTGGGGTACATGGTGACTCATAGAGAAATTGAAGTGAACCCAGATCAGATTAAGGCCATTAACGATTTACAAGCACCTCGAAATCCAAAAGAAGTGCAGAAACTGACTGGAATGATGGCTGCTTTGAACCGATTTATTTCCAGATCAGTTGAGAGGTGTCGTCCCTTTTTCCGTCTACTGCATAAGTGGCAAGGATTTGAATGGACCGAGGAGTCTGTTGTGGCGTTCCAACAGCTGAAGGAGTACCTGTCCAGGCCGCCTATCATGTCTAGTCTTGAGGTGGATGAGGTATTGTTTGCTTATCTGGCAGTTGCCCCTCAGGCAGTTAGTTTTGTCTTAATACGAGAGGACAGTGGCGTCCAAAGGCCAGTTTACTATGTAAGCAAGTCCCTTCATGAGGCCAAGGTGAGATACTTATCATTGGAAAAGGCCATCTTGGCGGTGGTCCATACAACACGCAAACTTCCGCATTACTTTCAGGCCCATACTGTGGTTATCTTGACACAGTTACCTCTCAAGTCCATACTAAGAAGTGCAGACTACACCGGAAGAATTGCAAAGTGGGGCACAATTCTAGGTGCTTTCGATATCATGTATATGCCTCGCACCTCTGTGAAAGGCCAAGTCCTTGCCGATCTGGTAGCCGAGTTCGCCGAGTGCCCAGAAGAAGTTAATATGAAGCAAGACAACATGGATGAAAAATCGATTGGCCTAATATCCACACAAGGCAGATCCTCCTGGAGGGTATATGTGGACGGAGCAGCAAACCAACGGGGGGCCGGATTGGGGTTAGTTTTAATATCCCCTGAAGAGATCATCGTTGAGAAGTCCTTGAGGTTGGGATTCTCGGCTACTAATAACGAAGCAAAGTATGAAACTTTGTTGATGGGAATGAGTATGGTCAGGAAAATGAGCGGAAAGATAGTAGAATTATTCTCGGATTCAAGATTGGTAGTCGGTCAAGTGAAGGGAGAGCTGGAGGCCCGAGATCCAAGAATGTAGGGGTATTTGAGCCAAGTTAGGCGTATGCAAATGAAGTTTGAGTCTTTCGACTTATCGCATATCCCCCGAGGTGAAAATACTCACGCCGATTCCTTGGCAACCCTTGCCACCTCCACGGTACGAAATTTTCCTCGGCTAATCATCGTTGAAGATTTGCATACCCCCACCTCACCAGAAAATGACGTTTGCCAAGTTTATCAAGCCAATCTAGCGCCGAGCTAGATGGATCCCATATTGAAATTCCTTGAAAGTGACATCCTGCCCAAAGAGAAAGTAGAAGCTGAAAAAATACGGAGGAAAGCTCCTCGATTTTGGTTATCTGAGGACAAAAAGTTATACAAACGGTCCTTCTCTGGGCCGTACCTGCTCTGTGTACATCCTGAGACGTCAAAGTTAATCCTAGAAAAGCTGCATGAAGGCATTTGCGGAAGTCATACAGGGGGAAGGTCCCTATCACACCGGGCCATCACACTAGGATATTGGTGGCCAAACATGCAGAAGGAAGTGCATGAGTATGTTAGAAAATGTGACCAGTGCCAAAGATTCGCTCCAAACTTTCACCAGCCAGGAGGAACTCTTAACCCTCTCTCCAGCCCTTGGCCTTTGGTCAATGGAGGCTGGACATTGTCGGCCCTTTTCCTAAAACCTTAGGAAACAAAAAGTATCTGTTGGTCGGTATAGATTACTTCACTAAATGGGTCGAAGCTGAACCCTTGACTAACATCAGAGATGTAGATGTTAAGAAGTTTATTTGGAGGAATATTGTCATGCGATTTGGAACTTCCCGCACTTTTGTCTCGGATAACGGACTTTAATTTGATAGCAAGGCCTTTAGGCAATATTGTTCAGACTTGGGTATAAGAAACAGATATTCTACCCCAGCTTATCTTCATGGGAATGGGCAAGCTGAAACTGTTAACAAAGTAATAGTCAATGGACTTAAGAAGAGGCTGGATGATGCAAAAGGAAAATGGGTAGAGGAATTGCCACATGTTCTCTGGACCTATCGAACAACGCCCCGACGTTCAACGGGGGAGACTCCCTTTTCCATGACCTATGGAGCCGAGGTCGTCATCCCTCTGGAAACTGGATTCCCAACGTTAAGGACCAATACATTTTCCTCGAACAGTAACAATGGGATGTTGGAAAAAAGCTTAGACTTGATCGAAGAACGAAGGGAGAGTGCAATGGTCCAATTGGCTTACTACCAGCATAAACTCAAGCAAGGCTATGATAGTAATGTGAAGCTGAGGCCGCTAGCCGTGGGAGATCTGGTGTTGAGGAAAGTTCTGGGGACCACCAAGAATCCAGCTTGGGGAAAATTGGGGCCTAATTGGGAAGGGCCTTATCGGATTACTTCAGTAGTCGGAATAGGGGCCTATTATCTGGAAGACCTAGATGAAAAAGCTGTACTTCATCCTTGGAATGTAAATAATCTCAAGAGGTATTATTATTAATAGAAGTAGTCCAGTTTGAGTTTTTCTTTTAGTTTATGTTAACCATGCATCTTGTGCTCCCACACTCTATGATATGAGTTGAAGTGTTAAACAGAAACTAAGTTATGTCAGGTCCTCGGATCACAAACTTGGTGGAAATTAATACCCTATGATATGAATTGAAGTGTTAAACAGAAACTGAGTCATGTCAGGTCCTCGGATCACAAACTTGGTGGAAATTAATACCCTATGATATGAATTGAAGTGTTAAACAGAAACTAAGTTATGTCAAGTCCTCGGATCACAAACTTAGTGGAAATTAACACCCTATGCTATGTGTTGAAGTGTTAAACAGAAACTAAGTTATGTCAGGTCCTCGGATCACAAACTTAGTGGAAATTAACACCCTATGCTATGTGTTGAAGTGTTAAACAAAAACTAAGTTATGTCAGGTCCTCGGATCACAAACTTAGTGGAAATTAATACCCTATGGTGTGTACTGAAGTGTTAAACAGAAACTAAGTTATGTCAGGTCCTCGGATCACAAACTTAGTGGAAATTAATGCCCTACAATATCTACTGAAGTCTTAAATAGGAATCTATGAATATCATCTAAATGTACAATTGAAGTATTGAAGACCCAACTTCATTCAACCTTTGAACTTTCCATCAAGTTTCAATTAGCTAGGAAGAATACGTATGTATCTAAAATGTCTCCCTGAGACTTTGGAGTATTAATGCTTATCACCCATTTTTAATTGCCAATTAGTGATATTTATAAGTAATACTTCCCTATGTAAACAAAAGATAGTCAAAATGAATCCATCCAAATTACAATAACACGGTGAACAAGTACAAAAATAACGTAAAGAAGCAATAGCAATAAGCAAGTAAAACATAAGAATCCTTACAAAACTTCTAGTCAGATTACAAAACAAGTCCTATTTTTTCAATCTAATTTGCATCTTGGGAGCTTGGCTAGCTAGTTTGTCCGCCTCCGAGTGGGTGATTTCCTCTTTCTCCTTAGAAGCTCTCCCAGCTGGCAAGACCGTAGAGGCCAAATCCTGTTGAAAACTTTGGGAGGCCACCTCTGCTTCAGAAGCAGTTGCAGTCTTGTCCGAGGAAGCCTCTAGAGGGGTAATACTCCCTTTAGCTGGTTCTGGTTGGCCAGGAGGAGGAAGACTTGGAGGCAAAACCTCCTCGTTGGGATTAACGGGTGAGGGAGTGGCTTCAGCCTGATGGGTTGGAGGAGCTGAGGGGCAGATTGCCTCAGGATAGAATACCCTCTCTAGCCTCCTTAACTCATAGGAAGCCTCAACCCCAGCTCGGTTAAGGGCCTCATCCCAAGTTTTGGCACAGTAGATGCGGCACACCATTGGAACCTCGACTCTCAAAGCCTCCTCAGTTTCAGCTATACCGACCTCATAGCCTCTCTGCTCAACTTCATTCATTGCCTGTTCGGCCTCGGCCTTTACTTTCTTGGCTTCCTCCCTGAACTTTTCAGCTTGCCCCCTCAGCTTTTGGGTTTCCTCCAAGTGTTTCTTAAGGGCTACAGCCTGTTCTCGAGCCTTCTTCAGTTCGGCATTCACCTCACGCAAGCGGTTCCCCTGATCCTCATCCTGCTTTTGATAGCCTTCTAGGGCCGACTCAGCGCTCTTGCGAGCTTGCTCCTCAGCAAGTAACTTTTTCTTCGCATTGGCCAAGTCCTTTTCAGATTGGGACAAAGTCAGTATAGCTGTTGCCCGTTTCTTCCTTTCATCATCTAACTGATTAAAGCAGATATTGAACATCTCATCCAGCTTGAAAGTATTTTAGATAATCTGTAGGGAAGAGGTTAACACTATAGTCAGTAAAAAGTACATATTAGCAAGTAATGATCACAAAAAGAATAAAGAAAAAAGAAAAGAGTCAGCTTCTTACCATGCCTAAGTATCTTTTATTGTTGAGGATGAGTTCATTCTTCCTCACATTCTTTATTTCGGCCATATCTCTGGGGAGCAACAAGGCCTCCTCTATGGCCGAGGCTATGTGGCACCCTACGCCGCCGTTGAAATCCCTAATAAATGCATCATCTCGTAGGGGCTCCCCGCCGTGCATAGGTGCTGGCAATCATGCTTGTGGCTCAGGAAGTTGGGTATCAGACCTTTCCTGACCTCGCGGAGCTTGGTGTCTGATTTTTTGCTGCTTTGCAACTCGTTGGGCATCCTCTTTGCGAGTAGGGCGAGACCTGCCAACGTCTACCACCTCCTTACCCTTCTACTCCCTGCGCCTTTTTAACTCGGCAGCATCAGGACGGGCTGGCTGGGGAGGTTGATGAGAAGGCTGGTGAGGAGCAGGAGGAGGAGACCTAGTGGGAAGAGATGGAGTCTGGGATTGTGTTGGTTTTGCCGGTGCACTCTTCCCGGGCTGACCTTCCATCAACTCCATCAAACTTCTTTGGGGCTTCCTTTGTATCCCCATCTCAATAGGATCTTCTTCGAAGCGTATGAATTGATCAAAAATCCCAAAGTCGTCCGAGGAGTCAAAAAGTTCTACAACTTCTTCCTCTTTTTCTTCCTCTTCCTCTCTCTCTTCTACTTCCTCTTCTCTGAGGGTAAGTTGGGATGAAGAGGCTCCTGCCGAGACGTCAGTCACGAAAAGGGGTTCGGTATAGGATGTATCTTGGGGAAATGGAATACCCTCTGGAACAATGAACCCCTTGAAGGCAATATTGATACGGTGAAGCCGAGGATCACGAGCTCTGATCACGCACTTAGGTGCCTGGAAAGCAAATGATAGGGGGGTATAGTCGAGGATCAAATGTGCTGCCTGGAGTTGGCCGTCAGCTTCGTTCACGTATATCTCAGCTTTCAATACCTTATCCAAGCTCGCCTGATTGACTAACCTAAGGTTGGGTTTTGTGTAACGTCTATCTGTAAAACCATTGAATTGGAGTGAAGCGTTGTTAGAGATAGGAATACCAAGACTCAAAATTAAAAAAAAAAAATGTACATGTAAACCAAATGTTATAAGTATATGACTACATTTCCACCTGGTACTCCTTCCACCATGGGGCATGGCAGACCATCGTGCCATTCCCCAGAGAAGATAAGGAAATCCTCCTTTAGGTTCTTGTTCGAGGTGGGAAGGCACTGAATCAGCCTCACCTCGGGATATCTCGACTTGAGATAATACCCCTACCCCTTCAAATGGTGGAGATTGTACACCCAATTCACGTCATGATGGGTCAATTTTAGATCCATCCTCTTGTTCAAAGCATTTATACTTCCTAGGACCCTAAACATATTTGGGGCACACTGGGTAGGGGATAACCTAAAGAACCTAAGGTAGCTCCTAATAATACTGCCCATGGGGATGGTCATCCCGCCTTCTATGAAGGCAATCATAGGAATAACCACTTCCCCTGATTGTCTAGCGACGGCCCATTCCCCTTGGGCTGCGTACCTCATACCCACCGTAGAGGGGATCCTATACTTAGAGCGAAAATTTCTGATACCTTCCTCGGACTCAACTAGACATCGAAACGTACTCTTCTTTTTCCCCATTTTTCTAAAGGATCTAGTAAAGAAATTAACGAGTTTAAGATAAAAGTGGTAACGATTTTGAGAAGACTTACAGGTTTGAAAGAGGGACCTCAGACAAGATTTGATTATTTGTAGACGCCAGGAAAACGACGAAAAATGAGAAAGGCAGGTTCAGTGTATGAGCTCTAGAACTGTGTGATCACTGAAGGTAAGAAAGAAAATTGATTTGAGAACGCCCTTATAGTCGTGTAGAAATTATGAGCGGTAAAATTCCCGCTGCTTGCAAAACGAGATAGTCCCCCTACCGTTTGATTTACATCTCACCGTTAAACGTGGGAGACAAGGGCGTTGCCAAAATTTAATGCTGTCAAGATCAGGATGCTGAAGCATCAGAAGCATGCCCCAAAACATGAATGGGTATGGGCTTATGACATCAAAATCCATCTTTTCTCCCGAGGAGTCGAAAAGCAAGATTTTGAGGGGTTATTATGGGGGCTGGTTAGTCACTAAAATTATTAAAGTCAAGTTAATTAAGCCTGTGGCCCATCCGAGGACGTAAAGCTGTCCGAGGAGGTCTATATCAGGTTGTGGTGGTAACCAAATAAAAGGAAGAGTAAATATCACGAAAGGTGAGTTCAGTATTCGTCCGATGACAAAATCCTTCTTGGCAGTCTGAGTCCAAGGACGACCAGAACGCCACCTTGTTACAAATGTACTTCGGAGCTACGTCACCACTAGAAGTGGGATAAGGGACCAAGGGCAAGAAAGAGAAGACCAACAAATATCTATAACAACAGCTGCCTTCGCATTAATTGCCTCTTAACCAACTCTTTGGCTGCATTAATGTGGAGGTGATGCCTGAACAGTGATGAAGCAGCCTTACAGCTGCTAGTAGGAGGTTCCAGAAGGTGTTAGATGGGACAAAAAGAGATCCCCTGAACCCAACTTACACGTGTGTGGTGAAGATGATATAAAGAGGGCAGTATATAACATGAAAGAAAGCATTAAGGAAGAGGATCGGAACATAAACAAAGGAAATAGAGAACACTCAGGAAAAAATCTTAGAAACCAAAGAACTGTACTTATTTCAAAGGAAAACCAATTGTTATATCGGTGCTAATCCATCTATAAACATGAGGTTGAATCGTTTTTCTTTTAAAAGTTGAACTAGTTCTTAAACACCCACACTCTACAAATTTTATTGTTTGGACCTTTAACGTACGAACCCAATACTAATTTGGGATCGTTACAAATTGAGTCCTTACAGTTATTATTAGCTAATATTGGTGAGAAAAAAATAATTTTTTTAGAAAGAGAAAAACATAATTTTAATAGCACGTTAAAATTAAAATCAGTATCAATTTTTATCACAATATTTTCACAATACTTTCACAATAAATCTTAAGTGGTAGGTTATTATTAACTAATATTGGTGAGAAAAAAAAAATTTCACAATATTGATTTAAGTATGAAATAAACTCCCTTATATATACACTGTCCTTTTTGGTAATTTACCTTTCAAACTGCCACTTTTATAAGTGCTAACCAAACACTCAGCTTTTTCAAAAAGTACTTTTTAACAGCTTTTACCAAACACTCAGTTTTTTGAAAAAACACTTTTTCATTATGCACTTTTTGAAAACTCAACTTTTTCATTATGCATTTTTTTAAAAAGCTGAACCAAACTCACCCTATATGTGTTTATGTTTATATATATAAACATACATAAACATACACACATACATAAACATGCATAAACATAAATAAATATAAACATAAACACACATGCACATACACATACACACACATAAACATACACATACACATACACATACACATACACATACACACTCATACACGCATACATAAACATACATGAACATAAATATAAACACACATGCACACACATAAACATACACATATACATACACATACACATACATAAACATACATACACATACACATACACATACATTTTTAGTTTTAGCCTTAGGCTCCAAAATGTTTAAGGCCGTCCTTGATGATACCAACTTCGCAAATTCAGTGTCTGAAATTACAACTGGTACACTATGTAACTTGGCCTTTTCTTTTTCAATTTTCGCGGGAACCAAACGGGAATTGAAGAAAGTTGATGAGAGAGCTCACCTTGGTAAGTTGGGTATAGAGGCCACGAGTTTCAGAGACTAGGGTTTTTGAGGAGAGAGATTGGGGTTTTACTTAAGAGAGAAAGAGATTTGAAGGCGGTGGATTCTGGGTCGTTAAACTCGTGATTCGACCCGATTTAATAATTTATATTTTTCTTCTATTTTCTTTTTCTTTTTTTACCAGATTTTTTTTCTATTTCTATTTAATAATTTATATATGTATATCATATTAAATTAAATATAATGAAATTTCAGTTTTATATGCTTTAGTTTATGTCACCTAAACTATTAGGCATTACATTTATTTATTTATTTATTATATTTTACATTTTTAAAAGAAAAATGCATCCACAACATATTCATAATAATTTTACAACAAATATTAGGTGACAAATTGTTACTAGTAATGTAATAAAATTTTACATAAGATATTTATGCCTTATGACTAGTATCAACATTACATATCATCCTTTTTTCTTTTTCTTTTTTCCTTTTTTGGGTAAAATTTTAGAAAAACTTCTATATCATCTTCTTATTACAATGCGATTCATATTTTTTTAATTATTAAAATTTTTATGAGTTTTTAAATTTTTTTATAAAAAAGAATAGGTATGCCTCATATTTTTTTTATTACATATGTGTTACAAAAAGTTAAAAGTTAGATTATTTTATAATATAATAAAAACTAAGACAAATATCATAAGTGAAACTTTTTTAAATAAATCCCGAATACACTTGATATGCCTCATTTGTTCTATTAAATTAATAAAAATCTATATAGAAATTTTATTGATAAAAAATGTTACTTATATTTCTTTTTTTCCCCTCTTTCGCCTTTTTCTGCAATATTTCACATAAACATAATTAGTAAATTAAAAAAAAAAAATTAATGACATAAGTTTTTTTTTTACTACCTGTATGACATGATTTTCCTACTTCAAGGATAAAGTCCCTCCTCTTTTTTGTCTAATTATGACGAGGAGGAAAAAAAAATCACAGTTGGATAATAGACTAGACCCAACACTACAAAAACTTTGGGAGTTGAAATTAAATTAAATTACAATTAAAATAGTACAGTGTTAGACTCATGTAATTAGAAGTAATACTATTTACAACTTATTACCTAAATATTTTGAAAAAAAAAAAGTTTTCATCCATATATTTTTCTAAAAGGGTGTTTGGTTCGCCTAATATTGCGAACATTCAGATAGCATTTATAGGAATGTGGGATAGAGTTTTACATTAAAGATTTTTTTTTTCCTTTGTGGTTTTGGTTTGTAATTTAACAATAAATTTTCACTTTTTTTTTTCTTGTAACTACTTAAATGACATGATTTCCCTACAACAAAGATAAAGGTGCTTCCTTTTCGGCTGACAGTGGGGAGCAAGAAAAAGTGAAAAACCATGATTTGATCATAGACTAAACTCAAAACATATTGAAATTCGAGTGTGAGTTTTTTTGTCAAAATGAAATGTTCTTACAATAAAATAAAATAAATTTTTTTATGTCAATATATATACAAACATATGGATGTAATAGAATTTTAATTTATAGCATCCACCTTATGATGATTGTTTTTTATCATTAGACTAAGATACCAATCAATTTATGGTGTAGGTAGGGGGTTAGAATCTCATATCTTTTATTCGATGACAAAAATCTTTACCAGTTGAGTTAACTATAACCTATTACAATAAAAATAGTGGTAGTGGTGTGTTTATGTGAAATTGATGTTATATCATTTCTTACCTTAATTTCTTGAAGAAAAAAATAAATTTTTTTTTTTTCATTTACTATAGGATTGCTCTAAAGAAGGTTTTGGTTTGCTAATAGCTTTATAACTATAGTTTTAAAAACCGGATCGGGATAAGCCAATTCAACCAAACACTTCTAATATTTTTAATTTTTAATATAAATATCCAATATTCAAATCTCCACTCCATTGTTTCTATCCAGCCATTAAAAAAAATTTCAATATTGGCTTGTATAGTTAGAACACTGGCAATAGTATAATAGAAAAAGAACCATATTTTAGCCAATCAAACCCAAAATTCACTCACATCAGGTCATGTAAAATGATGTAAAAATACATAATTGCTATAGTAACGATATAAATTTACACTTATACTATTCATTTTACATTTTTTTTAGTATGAAAAAAGTGAGCGAAAGATAATTGTATCCGTGTGAAAAAAGAAAAATTAAATAGAAATTTTAGCACTCATTCATGCCAATGCTCTTTTATACACAAACAACACCACGCAGTTTCACACGGGCGATAATTACAATAGGTTTTTTTTTTCTTTGTGATTTATAGCATTATTTTTGGAAGGTTGCATTGACATTTTAGTATTTTACAGATAAGATTTACTGTACTATTTCAGCTTACTTTTATTTAAGATATTTTTAGAAAAAAAAATTCAATTTTAACAAAATAAGCGGATCCCACTTAATATTGGTAATCACACTCTTGTAACTTAACACTTAGGTCTGTTTGAATACCACTTATTTTATTGAAACTGAAAACTTATTAAAAATATGTTGAATAAAAATAAAAATTAACTAAAATATTACAATAAAACCCATATATAATACCAAAAAAATGCAAGGCTGAACAGAAAAATAATTTTTATTTTTCATATTCAAACGGATGCTTTTATAGTTTCTGTCTTGCCTTTCCTTGGTTCCAAAAGTCTGACACGATTCCACAAACTTGTGGCCTTGTGACACTGACAAACGAAGCCAGACTCACCAACCATCAGAGAGAGAGAGAGAGAGATGGAGTCACCGTTCAAGGCAGAGGTATTGAAAGGGAAGGTGGCTCTGATAACAGGAGGTGGTTCTGGAATTGGGTTCGAGATTTCCACTCAGTTTGGTAAACATGGAGCTTCTATTGCTATCATGGGTCGACGCAAGGAAGTCCTCGATTTAGCTGTCTCAGCTCTTCATTCTCAAGGAATTCAGGTACTCTCTTCTATTTTCTCATCAAAGGTTTTTTCTTTTTCAAAATTTTCATCTGGGTTCTTTTAGTTCTTTGTTTTTTCCTCGTGGGGTTGTTTGTTTGCTGAAAAAATCGATCATATGAGGAAAAAAAAAGGTTTTTGACTCTTACCCCTTATTGAGTAGGAATTCAGGTTCATTTTGTATGTTTATCAGCTATATAGGATCTGTTTGGTTGATAAGAAAAGTTAGGAAAAGAAAAGGAAAATGAGTTTTTTGTTCCTTTTGCTAGATTTCCATCTTTTTTTTTTTTTTTTAATAAAATAATTTCTGCTTTTTGTTTGACACATCATGTTGAATGGTTTGCTTGGTCACCGAGGAAAGTGTCCAACTGTCCATGCTTTATTGTAATCATCAGTTTGCTTGGTAGGATAAATTGCATCCATGTGGTGATCTCCTATTTATTGCTTATTGTTCTTTAGAAACAGTGAGCTTATGCGATATAAACTGGTCTTTAAAATTGTTAAAATAATGAATTCAGTATGGGTATAACTTAAGTATGATACCTTAGATGTAGGCCTTCAGGTTCCCAATTAAATTTAAACACATAGTTTCATTGCCCCTAATTATCCTTGGAAAAGATAATACTTTTTGTATTTCATTGGTCAAGGCAACCGTGTGTTTGAATTTAGTTGGGGAAACTAATGCACAACACTTAAGATACTGTACCTAAAATTTATCTATTCACTATTTCCTAATAACTCAAAAGCTTTCATTACCAAAAAAGAAAAAAGAAGCAAAAAAACCTTAAGATTTCGAGACAATCAACAATTTATCATTATATCTATACATGTCTTCCTGAGTTCGAACTATGAACCCTGTACTCTCCACTCTACCTCCCATTTAAAGAATTTAAATCCCACGTACTGGGCCTCACTTATTAACATGTGAGGTGAAGTGTTAGAAAAATTTAAACATTTGGGACAATCAGTAGTTTATCATACACACTATTATTTAGTGATGTCAGTTCTTTCTTAGTTTGTTTTTAAACTGGGAAAGAAGAAAATGAAAACACGAGATGTGACGAATCAATTGGTTAAATTGAAATGGATGGTTCAGTCTGCTAAGGTCCCACCAAGTTTCTGGACAACCTAAACATGCAGTTCAACTAGATCTGCCAAAGGTCCATAACTATGTTCATTGGAAAAAACTGGTCGATTCCAATTAGTTGTTTCGTTTAAAGCAATGTTCATGGCTTTGATATATATATTTATATATATATATTTTGATAGGTAGGCATATTATGTAATTTAATAAAAAAATTAATTGATTGTATAGATCACAATCTTATACTTTTTTCTGTTTTATGGAGGCTGTTGGCTTTGAGGGGGATGTTCGGAAGCAGGAAGATGCAAAAAGAGTTGTAGAATCAACTTTCAAGCATTTTGGCAGGCTTGATATTCTTGTCAATGCTGCAGCTGGAAATTTTCTTGTGTCAGCAGAGGATTTGTCTCCTAATGGATTTCGAACAGGTTGTGTGTTGTATCTTGTGAAAATAATGGGTTTCTGTCTGATCTTTGTTTTCTTTATTAGGTGACTTCATTGTAGACACGTTCGTTAAATTTCTTCCTGTATCAAATTATGCAATTTTTTTATTATAAATGATTTAGAGCTAATTTCACCTTATCTATAAATGCTTAAATTTTGGAGTTTTTTTAATTTTATTTTATAGGAGGGTGTTTCTTTTCCTGGACTTTTTATTTTGCTGAATGACATGATAATTCATTTAGCTTGGGAGTTATTGAGGTCAAATTTGGTTATCTAGCTTGAATTGAGTCTTTCTAGATAACTTTATAGATTTATGTAGACGAATAACTCAAAAAAATATGATCCAGTGACTTTACTCTTAACTCCCAAAAAGAAGGATGACAATGAGGAAATTAATTCTGTTATTAAATAAAAATCATTGACCTGATACAAGTCATGGTTACTTGTGTTGCAGCGCATTGTGAGCTTATTTATTTATTTATTTATTTTTCCCTAAATCATTAAATAGTTTAGAAAAATGATTTGCTTTTTCTTTACATAGTAATTAACCCTTTAAACAACTTTTAAAGATAGGCTCTGTTGGGAGTTTTGGACAAGTTGTAATTGGTTATAACCTTTCCCTACAGTTATGGATATTGATTCTGTTGGTACCTTTACAATGTGCCACGAAGCACTTAAGTATCTTAAGAAAGGTGGACCAGGAAGGAGCTCATCTGGTGGTGGAACAATTTTGAACATTAGTGCTACTCTGCATTACACAGCTTCTTGGTATCAAATCCATGTATCTGCAGCCAAGGTTTGTCACATAAGTTTCTAAATGTTGCACATATCTGAATCTGGTGCTTAACTTTTCAAATCTCTCTCTCTCTCTCTCTCTCAACAGGCAGCTGTTGATGCCACTACAAGAAACTTGGCCCTGGAGTGGGGGACTGACTATGATATTAGAGTCAATGGGATTGCACCGGGCCCCATTAGTGATACTCCTGGAATGAGTAAACTTGCACCGGACGAGATCAATAGCAGATCTAAAGACTACATGCCTTTGTATAAACTAGGAGAGAAATGGGATATTGCTATGTCTGCTCTATACCTTGCTTCAGATGCAGGTCTGTAACCTTGCCCACTCATACATTTATATCTCTATTTTATTATATCGATATCATTATATCTTGAAGAATGTGGTAAATTTCGCTGGATAAGTCAATAGATAATTTATGGAGAACTATGATTGTTTCATGCATTATAGTCTGTGTATCATATAATAATGTGGCCTCCTTCCTCACCACCCACACCTCCTATCGGTTATCCTGATATTTAGAGCTTCAGAGTCTGTGCTTCTGCCTTGAGGTTATGGTTTCATTGTCACATTCAGTGATATTCTCCAATGTGTTAAAAATATGCAATTCCTATATTTTGCTCCTCAGACCATTACTCTAATTCTGACTTTTTAATAAGTATTCCTTTGATTCTGATTTATTGACTGCATAACAATTTGGAAGCATATATTTACTTTACCAAATAAATTCTTAATTTGCATGGCTTGTTTAAGATTTCCTCTTTTATATAAAATAAGATGACTGGACAAAGTTGTTAGAGCATTAGCATTGGAAAATGCTAATGCTATTCTATTTTACCATTCTAAAAACTAACTTTATCATTATACCATCTTATTTTACAATACCTTCACATCCCAAACTTCTATTTCTCTCTTTTACTTATTAAAATAATATATTTACAAAATAAAATAATATATATCAAAATTTTTTCTTTTCTCAATAAATTCAGAGCCAAACTTAGCAGCAGCAGCAGTAGCAAACGACGTCGCTCTTGAAAGTCGAGCTCAAGCACTTCATTTTGGCGATTCTCGATGACCCGATTGTCAGCCGGGTATTCGGCGAAGCGGGTTTTCGGAGCACCGATATTAAGCTCGCGATTATTCACCCGCCGATTTCGCGCTTCGCCCGAACCCGATGCCCGCCGGTTTTTCTCTGTAACTTGACCGACCTGGATTTGACACAACGACGTAGCAGTTTCGGGTTTCCGGGTATGGAAGACGAGAATTCGAGAAGAATTGCGGAGGTTTTGGTGGGAAAGAGCGGGAAGAGGAACCTGTTGTTGCTTGGGGTTTGTGCGATGGACGCGCTTCGGAGTTGAAGGCTTGGGGATTTGAAGGCTTTGGTCGAAGACAATGATGATTCGAGTGAGGGTGGTGGTGTGAGTTTTGTGGTGTCGAGGTTGAGCCAGTTGGTGGAGCTTCATGGTGAGAGGTTGTGGTTGATGGGTGCAACGGGGAGTTCTGAGACTTACTCCAAGTTTTTGCGGAAGTTTCCAAGTATTGAGAAAGATTGGGATTTGAAGCTCTTGTCCATCTGGGTTCGGCGATGGAGATTGGAGAGACAGAGATGAGGTTCGGTGATGATGGAGATTGGAAAGACAGAGATGAGAGATGAGAGACAGAGGAGAGAGAGTGAGATAAAATATTATTATTTTTTTACAATACTTGCTACAGTGCAATTCTATGTTTAGAATTGCACTGTAGCAGTATTGCAAAAAAATTTGCAATACTGCTGTTTAGCATTCACCAATGCAGATGGTTTTGGAGCTTAAAATTCTAAATTTTCCTTAGATATGGCATTAGCATTCTCCAATGCTAATGCTCTTAATGAAAGCAGATCACCCTGTTTGGCACGCTACCTCATTTTTAAGTGATATTGACCATGCAAAATGCCTGAAGTCCTGACTCAGTATTTTTCTTGGAAGGAACTCATATGAGTCATCATGCGCATCTGCATCGACATTTTAAAACAACTAGGCATATGTGACCAAAAAAAAAAGCACACAGTAGAATGGACAGTTAGACCGTCTCAAATAACTTATTTTAATGTGATGGTCTGCTGTTGGTATGGCATGCAGCTTGATCATTATTCATTGATGCTTTACATCTTGGTGGATCTTTATAGACTTTATTTAGTTTTGGGGCTCAAAAGAACGTCTACTGAACTTCATGTGAGTGTGAACTGATTTATGCTGGTTTTTTGGGCCCAAAAGTTTTTTGTTTTTAACTTCTAAACTGTTCTGAGTGAATGTAGCTTGACTACTTTGATAGCTAAAAAGCTTACATGGAGATCATGACCTGTCTTTAAAAGTATTGGTTTAGAATTGGTAAATTGTTCAATTATTGCTGTTTTACAGACTGGCCTGCATTACGAATTTTCTGAAATCAAGTTAGTATTTGTAATGATTGCTAAGAATGGAGAAGGCAGTAAATTTGATTTTTGATATTTTGATAGAACCAAATCTTTTGAAATTAAAAAAACTTTTGAAATTATGTGGTTATCGAAAACACCAATTATTAGTTTCTTTTACATTGCCCTTCAATGTAGTGAAGATCTCTGTGTATAGAATGAGAATTACCTCCAAATGACTGAATAAGTAGCAAGCTATTGAGATTTCTTATTATTTTCATCGTACTAGTTTTTATCATTATTTGCTATCCATTTTAGTTCTTTCTTGAATCACCTAATTATTTATATAATTTTTGAAGGTAAATTTATCAATGGAACCATTCTTATTGTTGATGGAGGACTCTGGCTGAGCCGGCCTCGCCATCTACCAAAGGAGGAAGTTAAGCAGCTTTCACGAGCAGTTGAAAAGAGGTCTAGAGATAAACCAATTGGAGTTCCAACTAGCAAGCTGTAATCCAACCGTATAAGAATATGGTCCCTTGTGGCCTTGTTGCCCCTTTACTTGGAAAAACTATAATGAATTACATTTTGAATATTTAGTGTCCATTGGATGCTTTGCAGAGTTTTGTAGTTCAATTGGTTGGCTTCTCTTAGTATGCCCATGGCATTCAGGGTTTAAATCCAACATCTCATGTTGTAACTATGGTTTTAAATACTGGTACGGTGAAAGAATCGGAAAATGGACTAATTACCGATTTTTTGGTTAGACCCGATGGTCAAACTAATGACGTCATAAATAATTTAATTATTATTTATTTAAATTGTATAAATAATTAATAATTTTTTAATATACTAAAACTAACCAACTAATAGTAATAAATATGTTTTCTTAAAAAACATACAAGTATATAACATCTTTTTATAGAATTCAACATAATAACATTACAAAACAATAATCCTTAACATAATAAACTTTCAACAAAACCAAATAAATAAGTTCATTAGTCATTACACTTACATTCAAATGGCAAATAGCAAATAAGTTCATTACATTCAAATAGCAAATACGTTTTAAATGAAGAACTAAATAAATAAGTCTGTTACATCCAAATAGCGGAGGGCAGAGCACAAAGGGCGAGACCGAGACCAAAGAAAAAAAAACCTAGACTTTAGAATCAAGTAATCAAAAATCAAAAGCAAAGGAAAAAATCCCAGACTTCAGAATCAGAATCAAAAATCAAAATAGCTGATGAAGCCACTGAAGCAAAGAGGGCGAGATCGAAAAAAAAAAAAAAAAAAAAAAAAAAAAAAAAAAAAAAAAAAAACCTAGAAGCAGATTGTGACCTATGACTGTGAGGATGAGAAGCAGATCAGAGGCCGTGAGGGTGAGAAGGAAAAAAAAAATTGAGAGATTCAGAGAAAGGCATGGCCGCGTGAGCTTGAGTGAGGTGAGACTCTCATCGTGAGAGTGAGATAGAGAGGCGTGAGAGTGAGATACAGAGATAGAGAGGCATGAGAGTCTGATGAGTGAATTAGGTGTTTAGGTTAGTTTTTAGGTTCATTTTGTCCAAAATGATGTAGTTTTAGGCTGGAAAAAAAAAAAGGTGTATTTTAAGACTCCGTTTGGGAGTTCATAAGGGAATGTAATGAAATGATTATAAGGGAATGGAAAGGAATGATAAAGAATGAAATAGAATGGAATTAAGTAACCTTGATTGGATGTTTTAAAATAAAGGAATGGAAAGAAATGAAAATAAATGGAATGTAAATAATCTTGCTTGGGAATAACATGGAGGGAATGGAATGGAATCATTTTATGACAATATTACTATTAGACCCTTGTTTTAAAATAAATGGTTGAATATATAGGGGTATTTTGAAATTTTTAGTAAAAAATTCATTAAATCTAATTTTATTCCCTCCCATTCCTCCCAATTTCGGGGGGAATGAAAATTTGAGGTTTTAAGGGAATAGAGAGGAATGAGTGTTTCTTCCTACCCATTCCGTTCCCTTCCACTTAAACTCCCAAATAAGAGAATGAACTTTCCATTCCCTCCATTAAAACTTCCAAACAAGGGAAGGAAAGAAAATTCTAAAATTATTCTTTTCATTCATTTCCATTTCATTCAATTTCCTCCTCCCAAATGAGGCCTAAGTGAACAACACAACTGGCCCTAAATCGGTTCGACCATGCCGGTTCCCGGTTGAATCGGCTGGTTTTTGGATTTTCCCGATTTTTGAGTGATTTTCGGTTTTTACCCATAACCAGACCAGATTAAAGGCTGGTTTCCAGTTGAACCGGTTGGACCACCCGGTCTGGTCTGGTTTTTAAAACCATGGTTGTAACTATCAAATTATTAACATATATATATATATATATATATATATATATATATATATATATATATATATATATATATATTGTCTACTAGAAGCCTTATAGAACATGAATAATTCTCATCTAGAGCCATTGTCTACTAGAAGTCTTATAGAACATGAATAATTCTCATCTAGTTGGCTCTTGTGACATTCAGTCAATAGTTTCAGACTTTCTTCCACAGTAAATGATAACATTTACTTGCAAGTTCTCTTGATTCCTATTTATGACCAATAAAAGTACATCTCTGGTCAAATATGTAGCCTTTAAATGGCTGGATCATAATTCCAATGCACCAAAATGTGATATACAAATTAAAACTCCATAAGTCTAGTGACAACACCAAGCCTTATAGAACATGAATAATTCTCATCTAGTTGGCTCTTGTGACATTCAGTCAACAGTTTCAGACTTTCTTCCACAGTAAATGATAACATTTACTTGCAAGTTCTCTTGATTCCTATTTATGACCAATAAAAGTACATCTCTGGTCAAATATGTAGCCTTTAAATGGCTGGATCATAATTCCAATGCACCAAAATGTGATATACAAATTAATACTCCATAAGTCTAGTGACAACACCAAGAGCTTGATTGACGCTCTTAGTATATTTTATGGAAGCATTCATAGTTTAAATCTCCAATTTTTGTAACTATCAATATATAATTATATATAGGTAACACAAAAAACTTAAACATAAAAGCGTTGTGACACAAAAAATTCTCAAATTTTTTTTCCCAATTAGTGAGACGTCGTGTAGTACTTAGTACATAAGTGCATAATAGAAGTTGATTTGTTTTTGCTCCTTGTGAAATTGACCTTGCTTCAAATACAACTTGCCACTTTAGCAAGTTGTAATAATAATAATAATATCTGAAAATTGAAGCAAAACATTTATTATTACTATCCTTCTATCGAGTTCGAGCCACATTATAGTAGCATTTTGGGAGTCTTTTGGTTGAACATTGTATAAAATGGAGTTTATTTGTAATATAAGCACTGTTCAAAGTGATTTAGGAAAATGAGGAGAGACGTGAATTTCGACAATGGTATTGTCGAAATAGTGAGAAAAAAGTAAGAGAGAGGAGAGAGAAATGATGTGATGGAAGGGAGGGAGAAAAAAAGTAATTTAAGCAATGGTATTGTCGAAATAACTGCCCAACTTTTTCTACCAACTAACCAAATTGAAACACCAACTAATCGGACCAAAATAGGAGAGAGAGAGAGAGAGAGAGAGAGAGAGAGAGAGAGAGAGAGAGAGAGAGAGAAATTGAATTGTGGGAATGACATTGCCACAATTCAAGCTAAAATTTTAATATTAAAATTAATAAAAATAATCATACACAAAAATAATTATTATTAATTATAATAGAACCCCACACACACACATATATATTTTGAATAATAGTAATAGTATTAATAAAAATAATCATACACACAATAATTTTTTTTTTTGAAAAAAAATACACAATAATTAATATTAACTATTATTCAAAAAGTTGAGTGCCACAATTCAACTTTTTTTTTCTCTCCCCTCTCTCCTATTTCAGCAATTCTTTTGCCACAATTCAATTTTTTTCCTCTCTCCTCTCGCCTCCTATTTCGACAATGTCATTGCCACAATTCAAAAATTTTCTCTCTCCTCTCTCCTATTTCAGTCAAGTTGGTGTTTCAACAAGGATGGATCCATAATTTTGAGTTAGGGGGGGGGGGGGGGGGGGCAAAGTATAAGCGAAAATAAAAATCATGAAATTTCAAATAAGCATTCATTTAGTATTGACAAAGTACCAACAAAGACAAAGATATAAAAACATTGTTTTATAATACATTACAACGCAATCATCTACTAACAAAGACAAATATTTTGTTTCTTACCATAAAAAGCATTTGCATTAGTTCATGCAAAAATTCTTGTCTATTTTAGTATAGGAACCTACTTTTTCTATTTTGCATACCCACTTTTCAAAGCACCCCACATTATACTATCTAATTTACACTATGTTTTATTAAATTTTATTTCCTTATCAATTTTTTATTATCACCTTGAATCATATCTCTCTCTTCCTAAACCAAAAAACACTCCCCTCATTGTACAATTGTATTTTTGTACAATGATACATAGAATGATGTGGGTGTATTTTGGAGTTGATTGGAAAAATTTGGGACGTAATGCTATTTTACAACAACTAATGCAAGTGCTCTTACAATAAAATTAATTTAAAAGGAGGAAAGATTTTTTGAAGAGGAAGCCAAATATAAAATATAAAATAACAAAAAACAATTTTCAATTTTTTTTCCTAATGGTCCTAGCCCTTTTAGGCCCCCACCTAGATTCATTCATGTGTTTCGATCAGGTCAATTGATGGAAAAAATTGGGCAAGTATTTTGGCAATACTATTGCCAAAATTCACATCTCTCCTCATTTCTTCGGATAACTTTGAACAGTGCTTTTATCACAAATAAACTTCATTTTATACAATATTTAGTCAAAAGACTCAGTATTTTAGTCTATTCAGTTCAATTTGGTCCACTTTAGTCCTTTGGTTAGTTCAATCCACTTTGGTGATGCTTTGGGAGTAGAAGTTTATGAAGAAAGAGGAGCTTATTTATTACCAATTATATCACATTATCATCGTAACATTGGTAAGTTCTTTATATAATTATATTTTTCTTATATATATTATTAAAGTCTTGTATTTTTTTTTTTATATATAAGTGATGGATTTACAAAATATCTCGTTTTATATAATAATTGAATGGAAAATGTATATATTTCCTTGAAAAAAAAAAAAAAAAAACCCTTAACAAGAAGGGTTTGGGTTGTATTGACTATACTTCGTTAGAAAATAATCACATTATTTTAAGAATGTATTTGGATTCGGGATTAACACTAATAAGTTTCATTTACTATTTTCATTTTTCGCTTAACAAGAAAAAAAAAATCATTAAATTTTTCTGCTTATCACGCTAATTTGCGACTAGTTGATTTTAAGATTTAGTCCTTTAAAAGTACTGTCAAGTGAACTCAACACTCCAGATAGTGTAATGACCACTATTTTCCTCCAAAACAACCATTGTTCAAAAGAGAAGATATCTCATGCATCAAACATATGCATATTCTCTCTCATGATAAGTAGATTTCACACAATTGTAGAGCCCTTGAAATCCACCTTGTTAACCTTACTGCTCAAAAGGAGATTTATATGAGCCATTATAATAACCTTATTCCAAATAATGACCTTGCTTCAAATATTGACTTTGTTCCAGAAAATAACCTTGTTTCAAAAAATGGATTTCAAGGGCTCTAAGGGTTTTATGAAAAACATTACTGTGGTTTTTGGTGAAAGCAAACTGAAGGTTATCAAGAATGAATTTAATAGAATCTGGTAATTCTGAGTAGGTACCATTGTGGAATTGTAGATTTTTTGACAAGACTTCTTGTAAAGCAATTAATATATCACCATTGGAGTATGTCACCTCTGCCGGGACATCTCCTTGAAGGGATGTTGATCCACTGGGTTTTACACCAGAAGATACACCTTCATGCATTTTAAAAGGTCGTCCCGCTGGGAACCTTTTGCTTTGGGAATAGTCATGCGCAGGAGCTTTTCCCTTGTTTTTTCCTTCCATGATAATCCACTTACTAGTGGTATAAATATGAATATTATTATTATCCCACTTATTAGTGGTATTTATCCACGTATCATTATCCGATTCCTGCAAAGAATCATTAATATTGTTAGGATAATGGATAGGTTTTAACATTTTAGTGTTATGAAAATCACCTTTAAAATCATCGGAAGGGGACGCACAGATGAAGAAAAGGAGAAGGAAGCACAGATGTATTGTAAATGGAAATAATGTAAAGAACTTGAAAGTAAATAGCTTTAAAGTAAATGACTTGAATGTAAGAACAATAATAAGGCGGTAGAACCAGCCAAGCAATATATATCAAAATAATTCAAAGTAAATAAGAACAATAGTTCAAAATAAATGAAAGCAATTTAGAACCATCCGGTATGGCGGTAATCCGTCCAAGGTGGTGGTAGCAACAAGTAAAGTAATGAACATAGAACTGAAAATACTTGTTATTGAAAGTAGGATAAACACTTACAGTAGTAGTAGTCAATACAAGATCTCAACAGTTATGGGTTAACAAGTACAAAGCTTGAACTAGTCCTAGTTACAAGGTTTGTAGGATTACAAAGTTTGTAGTAAACAAGGATGAGTAGTAGAAGTAGGGTGAGTTCTTTCTCTAAGAAGGCTAGTTCTAAGGGAAAGGAAATCAGAAACCAAACTTGACTTGAGAAGCCCTAAAATTTAAGGGACAACCCCCCTTAAATAGGCAAAATTTCGGAGTGAACAGTGTCATGAATAGTAAAAGTGAACAGTGATCTGTGAACAGTAATCCGTGAACAGTAATCAGTGAACAGTAATCAGTGAACTTTTTGAAATGAAAACTTCTGAGCTTTTGGCTTTCATTTGGTCCAACATGTCAGGAGAATCATGGCAAAAGGCAAAAGGAAAGCATGCATGTCTTCCACCAAGTACTTGGATGCTTCATTCTTTTCTAAAAAGACTCCAAAGGTGGCATGGTTGGTCAAAAGGAAGCATCATATCTTCACAACCATCATGGCTTGTGTCTTTCAATTCTGAATATTGTAATAGATGTGGCCGTTGTGTAGGCTAGAGAAATAGTGGCCGTTGTGCAGGCTAGACAAATAGGGGAATCAAAATCTTCCGCAAAATCCGGAATATCATGAGTTAGTTCCGGATTTTCCGCAACATATTTGTGAATGACAATAAAATATTTTGGCTGTTGTGCAAGCCAGACAAATAAAGTAACACCAGTCTAGAAATAGTAGTGACCTCATCAATCAGTAGAGGGAGCATCGGAGGGATAACCATCAAAGGGATCAAAAGGACCTTGTGGAGAATCACATACATGATCATGGTAAATAGCATACTTATTACAGAATCCACAATATAAAATTGGCTCAAGCTTTGGAGTTTTTCCTGGGATGAGGAGACTGTTTAGATTAGGATGATCTTTTGTTTGTAGGTGAACAAAGGCGTCAGCATAGGGTTTGGGGCCAAAAACAGCAATTCTACCTGTGCTTCCTATGAAATGATAATTTTTCCATAGATTATGAGCAACTTCACGAATTTGATTATTAAAATAATTTCTCCAGCATTTTGCAAGAGTGGCTTTAAGGGACAACTGAGAATTTCCCTCGAACCATGGCCCTTGGTGGGTATAGCCATTAATGAGGATGAGATGCTTTGAGGGGTTAACATTCATCCAGTTATTTTTCTCCCATTTTGGTAGAGTGCTCCAGCATCTGATGGTAACAAAAGGTCTAGTGGAAGAGTTTTCAAACCCTTTAATAGCATTCTGAATGATCTGTGGAAGTTGGCTAGCCTGTTTATGACTTGTCAATTTTATAAACCTAACAAAGCCATATTCAAACATTTGGGAAAGCCAGCTAGAATTAGGATCCTCATCATCACTATCATCTGAATCTTCATCAGTGAAATATGAACCAGTATCAAAATTAATAAGGAGACCAGGAAATGGATGTTTCTTTTCATATACTCTGAGACTGCTCCCAAAGTGGTCTTCCCATTCAAGCTGAATAAAGACATTATCACCTTCATCTATTTCATTAGGGTCAGGAATAGTAGCAGTAACAAGTTTTCTGAAATATTTGGACCATAGGTCAAAAGACCGAGACATAGCCTTGCTATCCAGAATACGAGATTGTAAATCTGAAGGCAAGTTGGCAACAGCACTTCTTAACATGGACTGGGTCTTAAGACTCAATCTAGCATAATCAGTGCCCATTATAGCCTTTGTATCCATCGAATGGATTTCCTCTTTGCCAAAGAGTTGACTAATGTAGGTTTTAAGACGGCTCACAAGAGCCTCATTTTTTGAAACAAGGTTATTTTCTGGAACAAAGTCAATATTTGAAGCAAGGTCATTATTTGGAATAAGGTTATTATAATGGCTCATATAAATCTCGTTTTGAGCAGTAAGGTTAACAAGGTGGATTTCAAGGGCTCTAAGGGTTTTATGAAAAACATTACTGTGGTTTTTGGTGAAAGCAAACTGAAGGTTATCAAGAATGAATTTAATAGAATCTGGTAATTCTGAGTAGGTACCATTGTGGAATTGTAGATTTTTTGACAAGACTTCTTGTAAAGCAATTAATATATCACCATTGGAGTATGTCACCTCTGCCGGGACATCTCCTTGAAGGGATGTTGATCCACTGGGTTTTACACCAGAAGATACACCTTCATGCATTTTAAAAGGTCGTCCCGCTGGGAACCTTTTACTTTGGGAATAGTCATGCGCAGGAGCTTTTCCCTTGTTTTTTCCTTCCATGATAATCCACTTACTAGTGGTATAAATATGAATATTATTATTATCCCACTTATTAGTGGTATTTATCCACGTATCATTATCCGATTCCTGCAAAGAATCATTAATATTGTTAGGATAATGGATAGGTTTTAACATTTTAGTGTTATGAAAATCACCTTTAAAATCATCAGAATTCATTATCAGTTCTTGAACAAGGTCATTCATGGGAGAGTCTTTCTTATAAGACAGATTATCAATATCAATTTCAAACTTTGAAGCAAATTTGAATTTTACTTTCTGTCCAAATGGATCAGTAGTAATTCCATCATGTTCAACAAGAAAGGGATACAAAGAGTTAATAAATGGCAGACCAAGAATCACTTTATCAGTCATGTTTTTGACAAGAACAGAAGGAATCTTGAAACAAACATCATCATGGCACACCTGAGCATTATTCAATTCATACTTAATTTTCATTTGAGAACCATTAGCAGAAACCAATCTTTCAGTAGATTTCTCAAAATATTTCGAGGGAATTAATCCTTCTTGGATACAGTTCATATCTGCACCAGAATCAATCATAGCAATAACAGTGAAATGATAATCAGGAGAAACAACAATTTTAACTTTTGTAAACCATTTTGGAGGAAATAATTTATTAACAAAAGCAAGTTGGGGATTAGTAAAAGTATCAGGAGTACCTTTATCAGAAAGAAGAGCCTGTTGACTGGAACCATTTCCATCACTGTGCTCATTTTGTTCGTTACTGGATTTATTAAGATCTTTATCAAGCTTTAGCATTGTCAATTCTTGTTTAAGATTATGATTATCACTTTTCATGCTTTTAAATTCATGTTTTAATTCATTTATTTCTTGTTTAACAATATGAATTTCATTTTGGAGATCATTAACAGTTAAATCTTTAGATTTCTTTTTATTAAATCTTTCCAAAGTTTCTTCAAAACTTATGGTTGATTTTGGTTTTTTACTAATTTCATCTCTTATCAAGTTTTTCTTAAACCTGTCCAAATAATCTTTCTGGAGTTCAGGGTTTTGAATTTGATTTATTAGCTGAATTATCAGTTTTTCATCTTCTTCACTTTTGGTGAGAGTATTAATAACATTGCAACAGGAATCTCTACAACCAATTTTAATATTAGGAGAATCAGAAGAATCATCAGCAGATTGATAGCAAGAATCAGATGAAGAAGAAAAATCATCTTCCAAAGAATCAGACGGACTGTTTGATTCAAGGATTCTAAATAATTCTTCTTGCACATTATCATCAATGTTTAACATGTTGAACTTGTTTTTTAACTTACCAGGTTTTTCTTTACAATCTTTACTAAAGTGTCCCGGTTTACCACAGTTAAAGCATTTACCTTTACTTGGGTTTTGTTTAACATGTTTTTTAGAAACATTTTTCTTCTTAGCATAGAAATCATTAGGTTTGAAAGTATTTCTGTATTTTTTATGGCTTTTATCATGTTTTTTACTTTTCTGCCTAGAAGGAGCAATAGGAGGCAGACCATATTGTTCACAGAAATTTCCCATTTCATATTTAGCTTTTCTTTTATTCTTTAATTGGTGTTTTAACAATTTTTCATCATTGCACATATTAATACCAAGTTTTTTAATAGTACTGAACGTATCACCATAAGTTAAATTATCATAATCAATAGAATCATTTTTACCCATTAATTCTTGTTTTACCTTATGAGCAAAGATAGGAGGCAGACCGTCAATAAACTTTTCTTTCCAATAAGGCTTATGGCAATCTTTCCGGAGCATCACCCTGGAAGTAAAAACATCTTGATACCATCTGTAATCAGACATAGTTGGACAACTCAAATTATTTAGATAATCAGAAACACGGGATGAAATATTGGATGGAGTACCAACAAAATGTTTGAGAATGGTATAGATCAAGGTATTAACACCATCAGGAATACCACGACCAATACTTTCATAAAAAATAGGCAAACCTTCTTCATTCTTTTTAACAGCATGTTTAATAGACTCTTTGGATTCTTCAGTGATGTAAGAATCCCACCATCCACGAAGAGTACCAGAAAAACCAGTAAGAAGCAAGTTAACAATTTCAGGTTGATCAAGATTATGGTTGTTTTGATAAGCAATACCAACCATAGACATGTGGCTCATTTTATTAATGATTTCCTATTCAGACAAACCATCAATATTCCATTCATAGAGTTTATCAGCAGAGACAGAAAACTGTGTTTGAAAAGATCTCTCTTCAAACTGCATATCAGGAGGAGTGGGTTTTGGATACCAATTTTTTGTAAAAGACATGGGTTTGGAGTTTCCAACAAATCTTTTAATTTCTGGGAAATCATTATCAAAGATTCTTTTTGCAGGAACAGAAGAAACAGAAGAAACAGTATCAGAATCTGTATTTTCATCAGAAATAATTTCTTTTTTGGAAATAGTGAGAGCAGTTGGAGTTCTTGTAGAAGTACTAGTACCCTCAGATTTAATCTTTAGATCAGAAAGCATTTTGTCAACAATTTCAAGAGTCTTGGACTGAGAAGTTTTAAACATAACTTTTTCTCTTTGACTGGGTAAATCAATCAAAGGTTTCTCAGTTTTAACAGTAACAGATTTTTCAGAATTAGAAACAGATTTTTCAACAAATTTTTCTTCAATACGGTCAAGCTGTTGACCAATAATATGCAAAGATTGATTAGTAAAATTGTTTTGTTCAATAAGACTAACAATAGGAGTTTGATCATCAGCAATTTTGAAAGGAGAGGCCTTCACTTCCTCTTTTGTCACTTCATCTTTCTTAGTAGTTATCAAAATTGAATCAAGAGGCGGATGACTAGACCTAACAATGGTTTTATCAATCTTAACAAAATTTGATTTCTTTATCACATATAAATGTTGTTTTGAAACCCCATTATTTGGAACATAATGGTTTTCGAGAAAATCAAAAAACAAAATATGTTTTTTCAATTGATTCATCATTTCCAGCCATTTACCTTTAGCATGGTCTTTATCAGACTGAGCAAAATTATCTTGGAAATATTTTCTCTTGGTTTTGTTTGAAGCAAGCATAAACTCATTGTACAAAGAATCCCAATCAATTTCAAAATCATCATTTAAAATAGTCAAAACTCTTAATTGATTTTGGTAAACAGGAGGAGTTTCAATAGGAGATTCAAAATCAGATGGAGTAAGAGAAACAGTATCTTCCTCATCTTCATTAGCAGTTTTACTAAATGGAGTGGAAGTTTCAGGTTTAGTTGAATAGTAAACAGAGCTAAATTGGGATTTATCACTTGAAATACCTTTTAGTTTTAAATCAGAGGATGTTTCCAAATTCTTTTTCAAAAATTCATTGATCTCGTGATCTCTTTTTGAAATACTTTCAGATCCAGCAAAGGAATGTCTTCCTTCGTTGATCCTCAAAGGTGGATTGTTTTGAAAACTTATTTTAACAGTACCATCAAGATATTGTTGAATATGGGTGAGATCAAGCTCATCAAAAATGGGCTTAGTAGGAGGGGTTTCTTGTTTTAACAACCAATCCTTAGGAAGATTAATATCTTGCCATTGAATCATTTTTGGAACTTGGATTTTAGCATCAGGAGTTGAACATTGAATTAACATGGTTTTACCTGAAGGTTCTCTAGGCATTAAAGCACAAGGATTCATTTGAGTACCCATTAGTTTGTAATAAATGCGATAGATCAAAGCAAAAGGCTTACTACCCTCTTCCATGTAGTAACCAGATGAGGCAATATTCAAAGTTAAAGCTTTAACAATATTAGGATCATCCAAAGCAAGAGTAAGATCAGGATAACAGTTAAAATAAACAGGACCATCATACAAAGAAGCAGTAATCATTCCAAGAATGCTATCTTTAAAAATCTTAAATCTAGCATCTCTTAAACACATAAGAACAGAAGCATTAATGCCCTTGCGGGTAAGTGGTTTAATAGCAACTTGAACCATACCAATATGCAAATAATAGAATTTTTTAGCAGCAAGGAAGTCATTAATATTCTTTTTAGTGAATAAGCAACATTTTTCATGAACTTTCGAAATAGAGAAAATTTGTTCAACAGTTCTAGCTTTATAAGCAGAATGAAAAGTACTTTCAACAAAACTAGTTTTATAAATAGTTTTAGTATCAACTTTAGGAATAGTCCATTTACGAAAATCAGGAATCATCTCATTATCATCAATAGTGTGATCTTCTTCATTTACAATATCAGGAGGACAACTAGTCCTGGAGCTGATAGAGGAGTTGGATCTCCACAACTTATCCATACTATCCTAGGTTCAACACTCAGTTATCATGTTTTTCTCACAACCGTTGCATTTCGTAACACATACCCCAATCAACCTCATACCTCTCATGCCCTACACGCCCTCTCTTGGCTCAAACGGGCCTTACAGCTAAGGAGAAGGAAGCACAGATGTATTGTAAATGGAAATAATGTAAAGAACTTGAAAGTAAATAGCTTTAAAGTAAATGACTTGAATGTAAGAACAATAATAAGGCGGTAGAACCAGCCAAGCAATATATATCAAAATAATTCAAAGTAAATAAGAACAATAGTTCAAAATAAATGAAAGCAATTTAGAACCATCCGGTATGGCGGTAATCCGTCCAAGGTGTGGTAGCAACAAGTAAAGTAATGAACATAGAACTGAAAATACTTTTTATTGAAAGTAGGATAAACACTTACAATAGTAGTAGTCAATACAAGATCTCAACAGTTATGGGTTAACAAGTACAAAGCTTGAACTAGTCCTAGTTACAAGGTTTGTAGGATTACAAAGTTTGTAGTAAACAAGGATGAGTAGTAGAAGTAGGGTGAGTTCTTTCTCTAAGAAGGCTAGTTCTAAGGGAAAGGAAATCAGAAACCAAACTTGACTTGAGAAGCCCTAAAATTTAAGGGACAACCCCCCTTAAATAGGCAAAATTTCGGAGTGAACAGTGTCATGAACAGTAAAAGTGAACAGTGATCTGTGAACAGTAATCCGTGAACAGTAATCAGTGAACAGTAATCAGTGAACAGTAATCAGTGAACAGTGTTTTTTCCACTTTTTGAAATGAAAACTTCTGAGCTTTTGGCTTTCATTTGGTCCAACATGTCAGGAGAATCATGGCAAAAGGCAAAAGGAAAGCATGCATGTCTTCCACCAAGTACTTCGATGCTTCATTCTTTTCTAAAAAGACTCCAAAGGTGGCATGGTTGGTCAAAAGGAAGCATCATATCTTCACAACCATCATGGCTTGTGTCTTTCAATTCTGAATATTGTAATAGATATATATATATATATATATATATATATATATATATTGTTGCTCGGAAGGCACGAAACAGACGCTTGCAGAGCGGCTCCGGCCCACCTTCTTTAATATAGCCCCATGATAGAACTATGGAAATTACAAAATGACAAGACAGTGGTGCTTATATGCCTTAAGGTGAAGAAAGTAGGTGTGAGTGAGTGGATGTGCTTGAAGAGTTGATTAGTTGGTGGTGCAACAAACTGGAATTGGTGAAAGTAACGCTGAACCAGGCCTGCACAATTACATTTGGATTCGAAGGAACAGAAAACTCAAATAAACACAAGCATGGGGATTCCCATGTGGCAACTATTAGTTGATTTTAAGAACTTCAGAAGCTATGACTTAGGCACTACTTATTCCAGATCATGCCGGTAGTGTTTCAGTCTTTTTTTCTTCTTTTTCTGGAACAAATAGCACACTGACCTTTATGTGGAAACAGTGACCCCCAAAATTTTCATGGAAATGACACGATCCCTCTTTGAGCTTTAAGATTACCACAAATACAATGAGGTTAATATAATTTTGGGGACCATTGTTGTTTCCTTATACCTCAAAGGAGGTTAATATAATTTTTTTTTTTTACTTTTTTGGTGGATGACATTATAGCGGTGAGAACTGATTATTGGGGAAGACGGTACCTCCTATGTCTGCTCGCCCGATGGAGCGGCAGTGGGTTGAGGGTCAAAATGGGGGTGAATACTGAATACATAGGTGTGTGTAGCAGCAATGAAAGCAGGGATTGGTGTCCTTCATAAGCTCAAAACAACCTGAGCTTGGTGAAGCAGCTAGGGATGCTTAATTCACTGAAACCAGAAACCCCTCACGTTTAATGGCAGTGCAAGACTAGTTATGTGAATTGGATGTATGATCATCTTATGTGCACTAAATCCAGTTAATTGGATAGATAAGTTGTAAGCCAGTTTAGTTGCTAAAATCAATAGACACTGTACTAAAGATCTAAGAGCAAATCCTGCCTTTACCCAGAATGCCGGAATAAAATTGCAACAGTAACTTTAGCGGCGTAGTTTTCAGTGATGAAAACAAAATCGTGAAGACAAAATATACACGTAATCAGGAAGTTTACTGCACCCTTGTTTATTACAAGACGGTATTGCTCAATTGTGATTATATGGGTAATAAGGTCACCATAGTTTCAAAGGGAACATACATTTTTCCAGTTGGTCCATTGATGGGTTTGGGAAAGCTATTGGATTTGCATCTTATGGGAGAAAGACCTAATTTTGATTCAGAAAGGACTCTTTAACTGACATATCATATTATCTGCAGAATTTGAGCAATTATATGATTTTTGCATATGGAACTAAAGCTTAGAAAATGGATATCAAACATGAATATCCAACTAAGAACTACAAAATGAGTGCTTATGAAACTGAAGAAAATAAATTTTCCCTTTATAAATATATGGAAGGAGTTTACAAATACAAAACAAAAGGCGGATTTGAAAAACTCCCTATAATTTAAACCCCCCACCCCCCCAAAAAAAGGTTGTATCAAATACACAAACCTCCCACTTTATGGTAGGCAATCTTACCCTTAATTTGTTTTGGAAAGGCTGATTCCCAGCCAATTTACAATCTCCCAATATAAATATAGTATTTCTTTTTAAAATATAATCAGATACAAAACAAGGAACTTTCTCTCAAACTACAAAACCATGCATGATATGAGGCTTCTGTCAACAGTTGCTAGCTCTATTCACGGCTCACCAGCTGACAGACATCCAAACTTCAGTGAATTCGATTTGAATGCAGCAGTTAGCATCCTCAGTTGATTGATTACACCTGGGTAATCCACTGGCAGATTTGACACTTGCCCATTATTGGCCTTCAGTCAATTCAACAAAATACTCCAATGCATGCAGCTGTGCACATCCCAGGTGGCTTGGCTTTCACAAGGGAGCAACTAATATCTTTCCAAAAGACCATCATTTTTACATGCAAGGAACTGTAATTATGATGGACTAGAAGTATTTCAACATCTGTGGAGTGGTGCAGGATATATGTCCAATGGTTGATATCGCAACCGATCTTTGTGTGGCAATGGTCCCTCCTAAAAATTTATACAATGAAATAGTATATTGCTAAGCATTCAAAACTGACTTCAATATAAATGAGATTCTGAATGTGTATGTGTTGGGGAAAAAGAAGAAAGCAATGGTCTGGAACAAAGACATTGAGGAATCATCACTTTGTTGAGGAATTGGTAAAAATTGGAATGTGAAGGAAAATAAAACAGACTCCAACATCCAATTCAACCTTTAAAGAGTAAGATGCATATTGATCTTCTGTATAACTCTTAAATAATCTTCACCTTGCCAATCAATTTAAATTATGCATCAAGCAACTTGAATGAGTATAAGCAACAGAGACATTTTCTATTAACGATGTCCAGATAATAACTGATCAGCATGGGGAGGATCAGCATGTCAAGTAATCAGTATAAGCAACTTCTGTTATCATGTCTGTTGCCAGAATAAAAAGAAAAGTACCTGTTCCAAGTTTATCTGGAATGGCTTTACAAAGTCCTCAAACATTACTGGAGATAGGGTCTTCAATTTCTCTTCAACTTCCTAGAGAAAGAAACAACACAAAATGGTTATTTTATTGGGAAAAGTATACAAGATGTTTAATTAGTTGCAAGAAATAATATCAAGTTCATTCATGAGGTTTCAATTAGGAGGGAAGGTAATGAAAAGCAATTGGAAAAGGTGAGAATGCAGGAGCTTGTCTTTATCTATCATTGACATAAATATGCTATTAGGCTTCAAAAGATGCCATGTTGTCTGGGATTCTACTAATAAATAAAATTTTGAACCAAATTCAATAGATGTACTTCAATGTAAGATTCAACCCTGCCATATTTTCGAACCATTATGAATTTGAATATCTTCTCCCCGCCCTTTTTCATACTTTCGTGGCTTTTGTCATTTCATAGAAAAGAACCCTGCACTCTAACATACTGTTTTCAACTGGTATATTTAGACATAACATTCTTTTATCCTCAAGTAATCATTTTGCGTAGTAATAGTCTGATAGGTTAAGTGATTAAAAAAAAACTGAAAGGGAAGGAGGTCTACTCCATTATACTATCCAAAGCCCCAAAATTTGTTCTTAGATCACATTGCAGTCACAGTGAAATATTTAAGGGTATTTGTTAGGATACCAATCCAGTTATCCTCGACTTTTCCAGTAGTTCATTTGTGATCAGGTCCAGAATGTGAATGTTATCCCTCAAGCCACGCATAGCAAGTTCTTCTGTTTCTTCAATGTACTGCAACCATCATCAAATCCACTAAATAAATTTATGAGAAAATATAAGGGTAAAAGGATCACATAGAAATAAGAAATGAATAAGCATTTCACATGCATTGCTTCAAAAATCAGATTATTTACTGTTTTGTTTTCTTTCCAAAAAGTCAGCTCTCAGATAGCAATACAGAGGCTGGTTTTTCCTAATGTCATCCTGCACTAAATTACTACTAAGCTTTATGGTTGTATTTTTAAACTAGTAATCAAACCAAGAATGCAAAAGCATTTGAGATCTAGACAAAGTTGTCATTTTTCTATAGAATTACTTCTGCACAAGGAATTCACACTTTTTCTTTAATTCTTTTGACATCAAAATATGCATTAGCACGTGTGGGAATCAATGTATAATTGGCAGCCCTCAGAGTTACATAGAGAAGGAGGTTAAGCAAAACAGTGAACTTGCATCAATGCACTGCCACCTGCCAATTTCATTGTATGAAGCTCAAAACAATGATGCAAAAGGAAACAAGCACAATTACCCTTGTTAACTCTCTACTAAATAGTTCAGAAACTTCAAGAGTCATATTGGCTGGAATCACTTGAGGGTCATCCCACTGATATCACAAAAAAAAAAAGAATAAGAAGAAAATTAACTGATGAAAAGCATTGTCAAAAATTATATGAGATGGTATGCAACCATAAGCTATTTCATTTGCAACTTTGGAGAATGAAGTACATACCCTGTATCTTATCAACTCGGCATCTGGACTATCTGGCCGATCCATCAATCCAACTCTTTTTGTTAAAGCAGTAAGCCCCAATCTAGAATTTTGAGGACTTATTACCATCTCTCGAGCAATCTGAAAAACAACTTGAGTTAGAGAAGGGATTAGGAGATTGAAACCAAAATTTTTATTCATTATTACTCGATGATAATTAAAAAATAACTAAAAACCAATATTTGAGACAAATTTAGCTAAAAGCTATTGCAAAGAAAAGTTGCATGTGAGGAGATTAACGATTATCTACATATCACAAAATGCTCATTGCACCTAGTTTTGTTAATTGTTTGCAAAGAGGATAATCTTATGGCCTTTTTTTTTCTATTGTCAACACTTCATCTATAAAGAAGAAAATGTCTAAGAAACTAGAAAGTGGGATGTATCAATCATCAAGGTGAGACCACTTTGCAGCGTTTATGCAGCAACCAGGCCTACAGATGTACAAAAAATAACTTTTACATGAGTAAAGTATCATAGATAGAGTTGACTGATAAAGGAGTTTCCAGTACAAAGAGAATGTTAATATAGTATGACCCTAGATATGACAAATACTTGGGTCACCTTTCCCGCTGCATCTTTTGACACTCTTGGTCTTGAGTCCAGTTAATGGCCAACTTGAGACTTATTAGTCATGATGCATTTTTCTAATACATGAAAACATAGGCTTCACTCAAAAGTATGATTCAACAAATGAAACATTTAAAAGTAGAATCATAACTTCTTTTTTTGTAGATGGTAGGAAGGACCAAGGTAATTTGAAATTGTTAGAAATTTAATGGACATGAAAATGTATGAAAAGGTACGGTGATAATATATACTGACAGAAAAATCTTTAAGCCATTTATAGTTCTTGTACTAGCCGCTCCATTCTAAGACTTGCAATTTAACTAGCTAGAAATCCTCCATCCCTTTGGTTCCTAATCCATATAGTTCATCTTTCAGCCCAAATCCGGCATTAAAATAAAATAAAAGAGCAAAGAAAGGAGCAAGAAGTATGTTGCTAAACGAGCTATCACCCAAAAATCATGACAGATTGACATGGCCGTGGTAATACAGTTACTCAGGATTGATTCTCCTAAGTTACACACAAGTAACAATGGTTACCTTTGTTATTTTCTCTAGATCATCCCTTCCTCCATCGGTTACGTCATCCCCAAACACAACACGTTCCGCACAACGTCCACCATGAGCCACCACCATTTGCATCTGCATGTAGCCAAAGGTTGTATAACCTTGGTCTACCATATCTTCTCGGGGATAGAACACAGAGATTGCAGTTTCCTGCTCATGTTAATGAAACCCTATCAGAAGGCAAATCCTCCAACCTAATCTCAAGGCACGACTAAAGTCCATTTCTGTAGCCAGAAATCTTACCTTGCCACCAGGCAGGAGCTGAGAAAATGCATGCCAATCAAATCGAGGAAACAAATGGGCCAATACTATGTGACCAGCCTCATGTACAGCCAGCAGTCTTTTCTTCTCGAAAGACACCTATTAAAAATTATGCAAGTCCCATGATCAAAAAAGTACAACATGACATTGATAAGAGCACATACAAAATAAAAAACAAACCCAATGCTAACAGACTTACACTTTCTTCGGATTTCTGCTGCTCCTCCTCCGTAAGAAGTACACCCATACCCTCAAGTAATTGTTTATCTAGCACATCAACAATGTCTTCCTGAGAGATCTTGGAGTGTCCTTTCCTCACCTGCAACAAACAATGAAATTTGTTTAACCAAAATAGAAGGTAGCCTACCATTCAACTCATGATTGTTACTAAATGCATGAAAGATTATTAAAGGATGCTCCAAAGTTACAGTTCAATCTAAAAGACCCAGATAGTCACAAAAATCATAAGCATGAGAAACAACACTTTTTAGAGAGTCATGTATCAAATTCCCACCAACAATGAACCTTTCAAGATGATAAGATGTTCGCCAAACATACTCTACAGCAATGGTGTCTTCTTCTTTTTTTGCTACAGTAAGTTGAGGGACTCTCTCCATCGAGAGAACCAGAAGTGCCACTAAGCCAAGAAGCTATTGGTGTCTAAAGGGTTGAGATTGTGACACCAGATTGAGAATGAAAATGTCAGAGCATCAGCACATATGATGAAAATGTATTTACATGTGTGTGCACACAAATCAAGGTAATAGCTTGAATGTTAAAATTGAACTAATTAGGAGGATATGAGCAGGTAAAGTCCACTTAGAGTAAGCCCCAACCAATTAAATTTTAAGGGGGAAACATTAGATTATACACATGTATTCATACCATAATCAAAGCTATTTGATCTATTGCATGCATAAGATATTTTCATCTTTTGTGATGACATAACTCTAAAATAATTTCTGCTCTTTGAATTGCAAAGTCAAAGAAACATGAAGTCTACTAAAAGACTTCCCATGACATAGTGGTATAAGAGAAAACCTATTGCAATTAATAATATGAAGTTCAACAGTTTAACTTACCGACATTATTGCTGCTTCATTGACAAGATTTCGTATATCTGCCCCAGAGAAACCAACAGTACGGAAGACAAGCTGTAGAGAGGAAAAAAAAAGTGATTATATAAATCCAAAAACTAAATTAAATCTTTACATACAATGAGAACTACATAAATGAGCATCGCATGTAAGAGACTGAGCAATCAGTTCATTTTAGACATCTGGGATCACCTACATATTTACAAAATACTACCTCACAAAAAAACCTGAATGAGACTACCATCAAACAAAACAACAAAAATCCCCACCCTCCACACCCCCCCCCCCCCCAAAAAAAAAGAAAAAGAAAAAGAAAAAGAAAAAGAGTGGATAAAAATCATGGAAAACATCAAAAAACAAAACTATCTAGGTTTTCTGGGGAACGATCATTACCACAAGTATATTGGCCAATGGTCCAATATTGAGGTGCTTTGAAGGTGATATAACAACAACCAATCCTTAGCCTAAACTTTTGGTGCTTTGAAGACGATAATGACAAGAAAAACCCAATCAATAAAAACACTTAAAACAATGATATCAATAAGCTATATTCAAAAGAAACTGCACGCTGATAAAGCTGCACAATCAAATCTTGATATGTTTTCCTGTGTTAGAATAAAACACTGTTTTTCAAAATGATGACACAACGTTGAAACAATGGCTCCTTTACTCCATAGGTGAATATTAATGCAGTCATAATATTGAACTCCACTAAAGATGTCGAGTGGATAACAGCAATTTTCTATAAATTTTTTACCTTTTGGGAAATATACCTACACAGCTCCCTATATTCCTTTTGTCACCATTAATTTATTAAACATCCACCATAATCTTGATTCATGTGCATCCAATTCCTTAATAATCCCATTACAGACTCTTTACCCTTTTTTAGAGAATAATAATGTAACCTCTAACTCTTAAGTATTTGAATTCACAATCCATGCAATTCTAAAAGATAAAGCTTTTAAGAACAGATAGGCCTTTGTTCCAAGTTAAATCTGAAGGCCAATTACAGACATAGGGCCTACTGAAAGCCCAATTCTCTCTAAACCAGCTTGAGAATCAACAAAATGAAAACTAGAGAGAAAATGAGGAAGAAACAGGAGAGAGTAAGAAGTGGAAAAAACCATGATAACCACTATTTTTGGCAATTTAGCATCAACTAGGACTACCCACGTTGCTATTTAAGGAAATAGCAAACATAAAAACATTTCATCCCATTTTGTTGGTCAGATTTAGACAATCCAACTTTTTAAGCGAACATTGTTTAATGCTTTGTCTTTTAAATAAAAAGTTACAAGTTTTCAAAACTACCCTAGCTAATTTAAACTTTAATTTAATATGGGTATTGACTTTCTAAATAAAGTAAGGAAGATTGTCATTATTGTGTTCATTGACTATTCAAAGATGACTATATTTTGGGACAACCCAAAAAGGAAAAGAGGACCAACAAAATGGATTGGGAACAATATAAAAGGAAAGAAAGCTGGGAATTTTGAACAATGATCTCAGTAATTAATTCACACTTTCCTACCAACTTAAAATTTAATTATTACAAAATTCAACATTCATGTTAAAAACAAAGAGAGCATATAATCTAACAATAGGATTTTCAAAATATTAATACAAAAAACATTATCAAGTGGTGTAATGTTGATAAAGTGTTACACAACGTATAACTCAATCTTGACCCTATATTTCAATTACAACTCGTTTCCCCTATATCTATAAACAAATTCATGTTGATTATTGACTTTGGTATTTGTGGTGTTCGGGGTGAGTTGGGTAATGATGACATTGGTAATTTGGTACATACTATGCTTCAGTGTTGCAGGAGGAAACCAAATTCATTTTGAAATAGGTTTTGGAATGTGATTTCATTGTGCCTAGTGTGGACAATTGGGAAGGAAAGAAATTGGGGAACATTTGAGGGACATGAGATTTCTATTGAAAGGCCAAAGGCTGCAGTTATCAGCACTTTGTTTTCTTGGCTGATGCTAGATGAGTCCTGACTGCCTAATTTGCATCATGTTTTGAATACATTGTACTCTTAATTCTTCTCTTGAGTATACAACCTCTATGCTTAATCTGTTAGCCTAGATTGTTTTATAATCCAAATTTTTGTAATACGAAGCAACCTGAATCAAATAGATAACATCACAAAATTCTGGTATAGGTAGTGGTGGCCCAACAATTCAAAGCACTACAATGATACAATCTCCCCAGCTCCTCGCTAGATTGAAAAGGTGATACAATCTCCCCTGAGGAAGATGGTGATATTTAGAAGGAATTCAATACTGATTTGTAACTATCCGATGATTTAGGGGACATAGCAAAATAGGAAGACAGAATGGCCAAAGAAAGAACATGAAGTAGCTTTTGTAAGAATCAAGTGGTGAATATGACAGCAGCTTTGCTAGCAAAGAAACTAGCTTATATGTTGATGAAAGGTATTGACTTCTAACCTGATCACTGGTATAGGATCTCATTTTTGCCAACATTAATATACAAAAGCTGATTTTTCTATTGAGCTGTAACTTAAATGGCACCTCACCCCTTTAAAATTATAGGGTGGAGGGTGAGCTTATTGGTTCAAAACCCACCACATGCATAGCTTCCCAATAAAAACTGCCAAAAAAATCATTATTTGAAGCACTTGCTAATGACATTAACATTTGAGAACCACCAGTGCACCCCAAAATAGTCATATGGAGTTTCTATGCACAGGGCAATTGAGCTGATTTAATCAAAGTTGCACCGACATAGACACGGGTACGGATACAGGAGTACGACAATTTTTGAAAAATAAGGGTACGACACGGCGTGGGTACGGCAATTAATTAAATTTTATATTTAGGCATATTTTTAAATATTTTTAGACATAAAATACGTTTATGTCTAGAATTTAAATTATGTAAGAACTACAAATAAGTAAACTAACACCCAAAGTAGTACAATAATGCACATAAAATGTTTAGAGTACAAACCAAAAGTTTTATTTTTCATTTTTTTATTTTTTTTTATTTTTTTTATGAATGTGTTTAAAATTGTAAACATGTATGGATTCTTCAAAAATGATATCCCTGACCCTTCGGTCCACGCAAACAAAAAATACGGGGCCATTAACATTTTGCTTTTGGGCCCATTTTCTTACCTCATGGACTGACAGACACAGGCCCACAGTCCATCAAATAAAAATTAAAAAAAAAAAATTGACAGCCTCAATTTTTTTTAAACTCAGCAAAGACAAAGTTAGATTAAGATTAGTGCAGTACAGCTGTACAGCACGCGGTAGTACAAAAGAAGAATAAAAAGCCAGAAACTAATTGTTTAGTCTGTAGCATTAAAGACTAAACACTGAAAGAAACAGACATGTACTAGTGGCAGTGGTTGCTAGCTTGGACTGGAGCCGGAGCCAGAGCCTGGAATGGAGCAGACAACCACGAACTCACAGTGATGGTCAAAGCCATGTGGTATTCTGTTATAGTTGTGGTATTTAATCAAACATGCTGTGTCGGAGCCGCGTCGGCGCCGTGTTGGAGAAGTGAAAAAAAGAAAAAAGAAAAAAGAAAAAAAAAGACACCACTCGGACACTGGAGTCTAGCAAGTCTTACCGGTATCAGTGTCCGACACATGTCAGACACCGGTACTTTGCCAAAAATGGCGTGTCGGTGCAACCTAGGATTCAATACCATGCATAAGTATCTTATGCTTACTGAGCTCAGTGCTCACTAACCCACAGTGACAAAATACCAATAGAATCAGCAGAGTTTTGTTTATGCTACTTCATGTTCTTTCTCAGACTCCTTTCTTTTATGAGTAACTCATTAAAAAGAAAGACACAATAGAAGGGTGCAATCCTAGTGCTTGGGAAGTATCTTTCTCTAACCCATTGTGTTGTCAACAGGCATTTTTTAAACCATAAAAAAATAAAAATAAAAAATAACTGCACATACAGTAAGTAATTGCATTTACTCAAACAAGCCATAGTTGCAAGTTAACATTTTTCATGTGAGAGCAGAGTCCACTTCACTGCACTGAGGTGCAGACAACTGCTAAGATTCTTCTATTTGGTCTCCTTTTCCTTTAAAATCTTAGCCCTAGCCCTGCGGTCTACATTGAATTATATTACTGTTTAAATCTGGCTTACCAAGAATCTAGTAAGGAAAAAAAGAAGAAAAATTTGTATCAGCTTGTAAAATTACCACAAATTGATCAAGCCAATAAAGAACATGACAAAATGGCCAGTTAGGTAATGTCGGTCGGGTTTTTTTTTTTCCCGGGGGGGGTGGGACAGTAATATGCTCCTTGTTAAATGTGTTAACTTATAACCAAGAAACACCAAACACTTACTTTTGCAAAGTCCACATCTTCTGCAAGTTGCTTTCCTGCGCTGTGAACACCAAAAATTTGCACTCGTTGCTTTGCATCAGGCAGACCAATATACAAACGACGGTCAATACGTCCAGGCCGAACAAACTCAAGGTCCAATTCATCTGGCCTATTGGTAGCACAGATGAAAATCACAGCTTGTCTAAGTGAGAACCGATCAACGCCAGTTCTTTCCTTCCTAGACATGATAAAGAGCTAAATGTGAAAATTAATTTTACAGGGAAAAAAGAAAACCTAAAAGGGTAGCATAGATTAAAATACAAGGTAAACAACACAAAAAAGGTAAAATACAGAATTAAGAACAATTAACTGACTTCCACAAAGCCAACGAATAAAGGCAAAAAGAGCAGGTTATAATTAATTCCACTATATGAGAAACTAATGGTCCCAACGTGCTTTAGGCTTAGTAATTGTTATATACTTATATCAACATAAACTAGCCATTACCTTAAAAAAAAAAAAAAAAAAAAACCCTAGCCATCGAATCTTTAGATAACCCACAACCTATGAGACTTAGCAAGTGCCAGCACCTATCTTTCACAAACCGGAGTCTTTACCTCCCACAATAACAAACCGATAACAAATGTCATGGATTGTCAAGGTCACTTGACATACAAGGATTATCCAAACTACAGTGTTGGCATGTCTTTAGTAAAAAAAAAAGACAATGAATCCTTAAAAGAAGAAGAAATGCAAGGAAGAACTCCACATTCTTCAAGACAAGACAAGAAAGCTACGTTCCAAATGCAAAAGAGGTGTTACACAACGGTACTCAGAACAAATAGACCCCATTCAAAAAATGACCACCACCACCCACCCCCAAAAAAAAAAAAAAGACCTCTTGAATGTTAAATGGCATCTCCTCTCTTACTCATGAAAATTTGAATTTTCATTAGCTGACCTAGCCACCTAAACTCCCACCCAATGGATATAGATAAGCACACACCCTTAAAGAAAACTTCTAGACCTGCTATAATAGCAGAGTCAACTGCAACCATCACTGAGGCCAAACCCATGCTGGAAGCCTCCTTTATAGGCTTCAAGAAGGGCTAGAAATTGTATTAGCACAATATACTGGCTGCATAGAAAGAGCAAGCACAACCTTCCCTAGTGATCCGTCTAAAGATCCATCTGACAAAAGTTACCACGAAAACCCGTCATAATATAAGTTTCTGAATAGCCTTCAGAAGTATTTTTCAGGAAAAGAGAAGACTGCAAACAGGCTAAATTAATACACTTACTCCCCATCAAGCTGTCCAATCAGAGCCTCAAACGTTGCCCTTCTTCGAGGATCCTTTCTTGCATGCCTTCCAGCAATAGCATCAATTTCATCAACAAATATGAATGAAGGAGCCTGTACAGAGTGAAGTGGAATATAAAAAACAAAACAAAATTAACAGTAGTGAAGTGGAATATAAAAGACAAAACAAAATTAGAAGAAAGAAACATGAAATAAAGGAACAAAAAGAATGCAAAGAGAAGGATGAGGCATCCTTCAAAGTTGAAGAGAAGAAATGGAAAAGGAGAATAAAGACAATAAAAAGATACAAAGCTTTAAGCCATTGAAGCATTTTCTAATTGATGCTCAGAAGTAACACTCATTTTGGCTTACAAGTCCGCTTCCAAGTTAGCTGACCCTATCTCATTACCAGTAGAGAAATCACCCTAAGTCCATAAACGAGCACCCCATGGGACTAAGTGCTCTAGCGCAGCTACAGTGTAAAATTACAATATTTGAACACTATCCCATGCTAATAGAAGATAGTTATGATTGTGCCAGGGGTATTCATGTCTTCATAAACAGAAACTAATTATTTTTTTTTGATAGGTAATAACAAACTTTATTGATAATAAAAGTACAATGAATTTACAATAGTAAACTCACTGCACAGAAAAGAATACAAACCAATCAAAAAGAAAAACTAACAAAATTAAGGAATTCAAACAAAGAATGACAATGCGTAAACCCCCAAATACGGGACCACTCAAACAAAGTCCTAAGTAGCAAGGACTTCACATAGTCTACAAGTCTCTCAGTTTCCTCAAAAGTTCGGACATTGCACTCCTTCCAAATTAATCACATAAGACACGCTAGAACCATATTCCACACATTTGAAGTGTGACTCCCCAACCAATTCCACCATGCAGAGAGAAGAGAAACAACATTCTTCAGCATCACCCATTGAACCCCAAACAAACGAAGGACTTCACTCCACAAGGTATGAGCATACTTACAATGGATCAATAAGTGATCCACAGTTTCCTCTTCACATCGACAAAGGCAGCACCAATTAACAAGAGGTAAATTCTTCTTAACAAGGTTGTCTATAGTAAGAATCCCACCCCTAGCAGCTGTCCATAAGAAGAAAGCCACCCTTTTAGGTACCTGAATACACCAAATGCTCTTCCAAGGAAAAGACACCAACAGGGTTGCTAGCAATGAAAAATAGAAAGAGTGCACATCAAAAACACCACTACGATTCAATTGCCATATCATGGTATCATCACTCCCTCTGGGTAGCTTGGATGCGATATGCGCAAGAAAATCATAAAAGATCCCTGTCTCCCAATCTTGAAAAGCACGACGGAAGCGTAAGTTCCAGCTTCTACTACTCCCATCCAATGCACACTCAACCATATCAGAAATCATAGCTGCCTTATCCACAGCAATAGCAAACATTGCCGGATATAAATCCCTCAAGGCAGTAGGGCTACTCCAAGGGTCATACCAGAATCTGATACAAAAACTCTCACCCGCTGCACACAACACATGACCAAAGAAGCTCTCAGCCCCTTTCCTAATGTTCTTCCACATACCACATCCATGCGTCCCTCTAACAACTCTAGTACACCATCCCCCACTAGCCTCCCCATACTTGGAAGCTATAACTTGTCTCCATAAACATGTGACCTCATTCCCAAATTGCCATAGCCACTTTCCAAGCAAAGCTTAATTAAACAGCCCAATCTTCCGGATCCCCAAGCCACCTGCCTTCACTGGCCATACAACTTTCTCCCAAGCAACAAGTGAGAATTTAAAAACATCATTAGATCTCCCCCAAAGGAAATTCCTCTGAATCATCTCTAATCTGTCCGCCACATGTTGTGGAATAATGAACAAAGATAAATAATAAGTAGGGAGACTTGATAAGGTACTCTTCAATAAAGTAAGTCTACCCCCTTTTGACAAATATAATTGCTTCCAACCTGCGAGCCTTTTTTCCATCCGTTCAATGATAGGGTTCCATATTGAGGAATCCTTATAATGTGCCCCCAAAGGCATACCCAAATAAGACATTGGTAAACAACCTACCTTACAACATAAAATACGAGCTAGGGCATCCAAATTCCCAACCTCACCAACCGGCACAATCTCACTCTTACCAACATTTACTTTCAATCTTGTGATAGCTTCAAAGAAAATTAGAACCATACGAATATGTAATAATTGTTCTTCGGAAGCATCACAAAAGAGAATAGTATCATCAGCAAACAAAAGGTGAGAGATATGCAAACCTCCACTTGTATTGGGGCTTGCTTGGAATCCACTGAGAAAGCCTCCATCTTCTGTCCTTTTCAACAACCTACTCAATATCTCCATTACCAATAAGAATAAGAGTGGAGATAAAGGATCCCCTTGGCGAAGACCACGAGAGTTGCCAAAGAAGTCAGCTGGAGACCCATTAACAAGCACTGAAAAACGGGCAATAGAAATACACATCTTCATCCATCTCCCCCACTTCTCACCAAAATCCATCCTCTCCATAAGGTAAAATAAGGCACTCCAACTTACATGATCATAAGCCTTCTCAATATCCAATTTAATAATCACACCCGGAATACCACTCTTCAATCTACTGTCCAAGCATTCATTTGCGATTAGAACAGAGTCAAGAATCTGTCTTCCCCCAACAAAAGAATTCTAGGAGTTAGAAATAAGTTTATCCAACGCACAACGTAGTCTATGTGCCAAGACCTTTGAAAGTAGCTTGTACAAACTACCCACAAGGCTAATAGGGCAAAAATCTCTAATATTGATTGCACTAAGCTTCTTGGGTATCAAACACAAAAAGGTGGCATTGAGAGATATTTCAAAGATACATTCTTTGTGGAAGTCTGCAAAAAAAGCCAAAATCTCCTTCTCAAGAACACATCAGCATTTTTGAAAGAAAGCCATAGTAAAGCCATCTGGACCGGGGGCCTTATCACCCTTAGCCTCACGTAGGGCTGCAATGATCTCCTCCTTCTTAAACTCCCTTTCTAAAGTAAGCCTATCGGTTTCATCCAAATTTGCAAACTCTAAACCATCAATAGTGGGTAGGGCTGTCCATCTAACCCGCTGACCCGTCCAACCCGCCCAACCCGCCCGTACCCGACCCGCTACAACCCGATCCGACAGCTCTGGTGGTCGGACGCGGGTCCCAAGCTTCAAAACCCGACGCCGGCGGTTCGGTTTCGGTTCCCTTCCTTCAAAACCCGTTCAACCCGACCCGCCCGAAGAGAGAACGACGAGCTGCGATTTCAAGCTTTCCGGCGAGTTTTCCAGCACGATTTGGCAGATTTCGGCGACTAAAACACCAGATCCGGCGATTCTCAGCACGATTTGGGGGAAAAGCCATCGGATTTGGCGAGATCTCTGCCAAATCCGGCTAGATCGCACTGGATCTTGGACGGATCGGGAGAGATCTCGCCGATTTTCTACATTTTTCGTCCTCTCCGGCGGGTTTCGGCCTCACCCGAAACCGCCGCTCACCCGACGGGAAACCGACCCGTAAAACCCGACCCTAATACGGGTCAGTTGCGGGTCCGGCACATCCCAACCCGATCTCCGGCGGGTCGGTTGCGGGTTGGGCACAAACCCGACCCGCCCGACCCATGGACAGCCCAATAGTGGGCCTCCAAGATTCGGTCTCCTGGTACAAAGACTTATAAAAACCCACCACTTGATCCTGAATGGCAGATTCATCCTCATACAAAATGCCCTCAACCTCCACAACTCTCATAGCATTTGTACATCTATGAGAATTAGCAAGCCTATGAAAAAACCCAGTATTATTGTCACCTTCTTTTAAGTACAAAGCCTTCAATTTCTGCCTCCAAGAAATCTTCTCCAAAGAAGCTAAATATTCAATATCGGCCTTTATCTCAACTCTTCTTGCACTATCTGCCGGTGACAAAGATTGCATCCCTTCTCTCAAATCTAAGTCCAAAAGCTCAGGCAGCAAGCATTTTAAGACTCTCAAACTTGCAAACTTTAATGTGAGCAGATGCAAGCCCTCATCACAAGTTTGCAAGCTCTTAACGAAATAACAAAATAGTGGGTAAATTATAGAAAAGGAAAATATAACAAATTCCACAAACTACAGAAGAACAGGAGAAATGACTATTGATTTTGGGTGATTCCAACTATTTGACGCAATTGCAACAAACCAAAAAATGTTAAAACTCATTCAAAGCATGAAGATGCTAGGACTGTATGCCCAGTAAATTAGACTAATAAAGGAATCAGAATTATCTGAGTATCTACCCTTTTTTATAAGCCAAGAATAATTTTAGTCAAAAAGAAGAGGAGTAACTCAAGTATACAGGAAGCATACAAGAGGTCCTCCTAAAAAATTACTCTAAAGTTTAATCAAAATAAAGAAAATTGGCTACTTTTTATTATTAAGTAGCAAGAGCTTTAAGGCATTAGGACTTCAAATGTGAAAAATCCCCAACTTCTAGCGTGACGATTTTTGATAGAAATATAATTTTACTCATAGTAATAAATGACACAAAATAATGCTTTTGCAAATTATAAATGAGAGAATGCTTACATTTCTCCTGGCAATAGAAAACATCTCATTGATCCTTGCTGCACCACTTTTTTCACTATCTGTAAACTCTGCTCCGGAAGCAAAAACAAAGGGCAACCCACTTTCCTTTGCCAATGTCCTTGCAAAGAGAGTTTTCCCCGTTCCAGGAGGTCCAGAAAGAAGAACACCCTGTTGAGAACACAGTCATCATAAACTATCATACTATTACACTTCTATAAATTATAGGACAGATCAAATAAAAGAAGTCTCTATCTTTATAATACTAGAAATAGTTACCCGAACAAATTTCACGCCTTTTTCATAATACTGCATGGGATTTCCCATATAAATCATTAACTCATCGAGAAGGTCCCAAACATCACCCCCTAATACCACTTCCTTATACATTGAATTTGTGTCACCAACATCCCCAACTGGCTGGTTGAGTACAAAAAGTATGAGAATTCGAGGATTTTTATAAGAGATAAGCAAGGAAACAACAAATGCAGAGTTATAGATATACCAGTATGAAATTTTCTGCATAAGCCATGTCAAAGAGCTGGTTATACTTTTTATATAGGAAACGCTTAGAAGTGATGCTTAGAAGCATCACAGATTCCCTTATAAACCACAGAATCAATATTCCAGGCAGTAATGCCATCACAACTTTCAGAAAGTAATGGATCTGACGCTTTTGAAGGAGATCTACTTCAACTCCAGAACTGGATATAATCTCAAACAAATGAGGGTCTAGTGGAATATCGACCTATCAAGAATAATGATCAGTAATTATAAAAGTAGGAATGATATGTTTCAGATCTGGTAGTAAAAACAACAGCAGCAACCATTAGATGGTAGACTTACAACATATTCTAATGGGAAACCTTCTTTCATTGTCACATACAATCTCTTTAGGTCCTCGGTAAAACAACAGCAGCAACCTGTCCAAAAAGAGTCCACTGGATCAGTAACTGCATACCTACTTACATTATTAAATGTTTGAACTGCACTAGAGAATGAAGTTTTTGAAAGGTGTCAAATTAACATTTGAATTGACTTTATTTTACATCATTAGCATTTGAAGTCAAAAGCTTGACCAGGATGAGTGTAGATCCTAAGGCTCAATTCCACATGATTATCATTGCTTGTACAGTAATGCAGATAGTATTTCAATATATGATTCTGCATCAATTGTCTATACAATCTGACTACCAAGGGTGCGGACAAAAAGGGGTGGGGGGGGGGGGGGGGGGGGGGGGGGGGGGGGGGGGGGGGTGTGTGGGGAATGGGGTTAAATATGCACATATGTACATGGATCATAAAATCTCATCTAAACCAACTGGTGGATAAAAAGAATTGAAATTTCATGCAATACCCAGCAACAAGACAGCAATGAACCCACAAAGAAGAGAGAAAGAAAAAAGTGAAGGAAAATAACACTTTTACCTCAGAGCAATCGAGTTTGTGAAGAAAGTAAGTATAAGAAAGTTTAGGACGATACCGCCACCATCTCTTGGATATCCATAGTGCTCTGGTTCCTTGTGTTTCCGTGACCTTTTCCACCACATCCTTGCGAAGACTTTTTTCAACCTCTTTCATGTCAAACTCTACCACATATTTGGCATTTATGGAATCTAATTGCTCAGCTAACTTTTCTTTTTTGAGGATCTCCTTCCATGTATTAAGTCTTTCACGCCATGTTCCTTTACTTTCCTCTGCCAAGCAAGCACGAGAATGAATTGGCTGTTAGGAATCAAACAGTCCATACATCAAAACACTATACAGAGGTACAATCCTAGGGAAACTAAGGATCCGTTTGGATACAACTTATTTTTGTTAAAAACTGAAAACACTGTAGCAAAATAATTTTTAAATGTATGAATAGTGCCGTGAGACCCATTTTTAATGAAAAAGTTGCTGAAAAATGAAGTCTGTGGATCCCGTGAACAGTGAATAGTCAACAACTGCGGCTAAAAAAAAAAAAAAAAAAAGAAAGAAAGGAAATGTGATGTACAAAACGCAGATGCGCAATTCAGCCAGATCCAAACAGTCACTAACAATCAACTTTAATGATTTTACAATAATAACAATGTTAAGTTTATCTTGAAGGCAGCCTAAGAGTGACATGCACAAATAATGATAGATCCACTAATTTTGTGGAGAAGTTTCAAAAGAATCATGGCTGCTCATGCATAGAGGAGTTTGAAAATGAACACTGAACTAGGTGGATGAGCTAAAAGTCTAAAAAAATAACTGGGTTCAACAATGGCCTGACACAAAGTCTTATATTTCCCCTTTCTTCTTCTTCATCTATATTATGCACTCAATTTAGATCACCAATGTCAGTCTATATATGTATCTCGAGCACTAAGAATGGTTGTTAAAATCAAAATCCTACAAGGAATGGTAGAAGGGTCTTTTAGATTGGATCGAGAATCATAAGATTTTAAGAATCATCAACATAGGTAATAAAATCTTCTTTTAGTAGAAAATGAGAATGATAATCTGTAATTAATTAAATTTATCTTAAAATATAAATAAGTTTAACTATAACACATTGATGATAATCTACACTAAATGAAATAAATTTTAAAAAGATAAAAGTAGATATCATTAAATATAAATAAGTTTTTAACCATAGAACATTACAACAATAGTATCTACATGTGTTTTATTTTTAAGAGAATCAATTAAATATAAGTTAACTAATCATTCAATTGTATTGCCTTCATTCTCTTATGTGCTTTTGATATGTCAAATGGAGAGAAAAGAGTTTCTCGTCTTGATAACTGATACAACAGAAGATGACAATTAGATTTAATAAGAAATTTTAATATCTAAGATGTCAATTAGAGCTAAAGATTTATCTTAGAGAAGAGATGAATTTGTTTCAATAGCTGATTTTTTTTAAGTTTAGCTTACATGTCCAAACAATTAGCTATAAATACGTCAAACAATCACGATCTTACCAATCCCATGATTTGGATCTTGATCTTACTAATTAAATATTCTAGTGCAATCCAGAGCATTTAACAATTCTAGGATGGAAGGATCTTAAGATCCTACCATCCATAACGGGATTTTACAGTCATGGAACTAAGTGATTCCTTTAAATGTCTCTATCTACTTTGCAACAAATAAATTTAAAATAAACAACAGAATATGAAGTGCATCACAAAAAATGTGGACATTATTCCCTTTGTATGTAAAATCATTGTTCCATATTATCTTTCTCAATAAAGCTTGAACCTTTATGTGATGGTAAGTGCCTTCCAGCCAAAGCCGCATGTCGTACATTTGAGTTTTGGAATTAGCCTCCCAAAAGAAAATTTTGGGGGTAAGGCTGCCTAACCCATAGAAGTGGAACCTTTGCACACAGGGTATGGCCTTTTTTCACTATGATCTTTCTCAATATATCAAAAAGCTCATGCATTTTAACTTCTTATCAAATCCTTATGGATATCAACATAGGAAGAATATTTGCAATCAGAACAAACTCATAAGTCATAACAAACTAAGATATACAGCACTAGTCCCAAAAGCTTAAAATGATAGCAAATGGTGAATCTAATCACTTAAATATTGTTCTAACATACCGAATGCAAAAGTCAAAATGTATGAGCAAGAAAGAAAAGAGAGAATATGTAATGTGACCTTATCCCAAAGTACACAACATTTTAAGCACAAACATGCACTAAGATACTTAACTAACCCAAAATTTGTAATCATAACAAACTAAGATTATACTTAGATAAACTATCATTTGTCCCAAAAGTTTAAGACAATAGAAATGTTAAATTCAATGATTATTGGTTTTGTAATTAAAAGTACACGGTTTTGTCACCTCTCCAACTATCTCCCCATTATGTAGGATTTTATTGGCCCAAGCACTTATTTGTTGAGGAGAAACTGATCCAATTCGAAGTTTTTGAAGTTTATACCAATCGATCATAGAAGAAAATTTCTTATTCATTCCGATTAAGCTTCCTTCCTATTCATTTGGAAGTTCTTCTCAGATGATAAGAATGTTGAATTCAATCACTTAAATGTTATTCTAACATACTGAATGTAGATCAAGAAATATTGAGCATGAAAAAAAAAGGAAAAAAGAGAACATATAATGTGACCTTATCCCAAAGTATACATCATGTTACGCACACATGCACTTGGATACTTGACTAACCCGAAATGCTCAAGTCTTCCTTCAGTTCCTTCTTTTCTTCTGCATTCAGTTTGACATCACTGTCAATAATTTGCTTTACACTGTCCTGAGGACGCTCCAGATCATCATCCCATGCATCCTCTCCAACATAAGAACTATCATGAACAAGTGTTCCATCAGGTCCTTCAATAAACTTCTTCATTTTCAGGCCCTTCGGCATTGTCTTCCTCCATTCACTCTTCCTAAACCTGCAAAATTATAAGGAGAATCTGAGGCACTGAAATTAAACAAGTACAAGTGACAAACATCCTAAATTTCTTTGTTCTTATTCCTTTTCATTCTCATCATTTGCAATCTGAGCCATCACATTCTACCATTTATAATAGGGCAAAGATCCACCTCTTTCCAAAAATTAGCAGTTGTTAATCTCAAACAAGAGGGAGGAGAATGAGGGGCAAGGGAGGACTTGAATATGCCTTGATGGATTGGGCTGATTGGCTTTATTTTCTTCTTATCTTTTGTTGGACAAAGATTTTAGAGAAATAGCTTTTGCCTGAGTTGTATTGCTTAATCTAATGTTACTCTCAAATCCCAAGCCATCTGCCATCTATCTATTAGGTGTAAGCAAACTACCCAGTGTAATAGGTGTATTTAAGCTTTCCTAGGACGAGTTGGGTTTGATTAGAAACTCTATGGTCATTTAGCTGGTGCCTGGGTTGAGTCATAAATCCATATATTGATTGAGATTGCCATTGTGTGAAAACTCATAAAGGAAGAAAATTTAAAATTTTTCATTAAGTGAAGATAACTTCATTAATGAAAGATCAGAAGGATTCACTTAGTTAACAGGATGTATGCAAAAGTATTCTAAGATCTAAGGAGGAGATTTAAACTTGAATTCTAATCCTCATGTAATCAAGATAAGGTAGTGGAGTTGTTTCTTATTGTCTAATCACAAAATAATAATAACTTCACCAAGCTATTAGCATCTTGTCATGTCATTAGAATACAAAGAAATTGATTGCATCTGTGGATAAAGTAAAAAATTCACTTACTTTCTAATATTGCTAGGAGATGGCTCAGGAATCAATGCCTCCATGTAAGCCTCTGTTAACTCCTTTCTTTGGCGATTTAAGATAGGAGCTCGAATTGCCATATATATTCCTTTGTAGGAAACTATTGCAAAAAATATATAGAGAATTAAGGCACCAATTCGTTTAGGCTCCCATGTTTTGATATCCTAGAGAAAGGAGAACAACCATATCATTATCCACTTCATAAAAATTATATACAGATTGGAGAAAACTTCTCATAAGGTAAACGAGGACAGGCACTGTCCACCATTACAATCTCAAAAGGCAAATTTTCCTCGTCTTGAAACATTTGAGGATCTTCATAAGGTGACCAAGATTCAAGGATGAACATTGAATACACAAGTGCAAAGAAATTTTTTTTTTAAACCTTTAAAACAAGATAACACTGAAGAAACCACAAACTTTAATTCAATTTGGAGTTGTTCCAATTCGCTTATAGAAAGGTTTATGAAGCAGTGTCAGGTCTGTTGTCAAACTTTGCATTACATGCCTTCCAATTTCAAGAAACAAGTGGGGGAACAAAAGGTAAAGAAGAAAGAAAAATGGTAGCTGACATATGTCCCAAAATATCCAAACTTAACTAAATTTCTTTGAAAAGGGAAAAATTTTCATCCTATGTGCCATGCTAGGAAGCATGGACATTGGTATGGGTACGACATGGTGATACGAGCAATTTCTGAAAAATTATAACAAGGACACAGCGGGTATGACATCCCACATAAAGTGTATGTTCTTCCTAGGTGCCATTTATTGTTGCATCCTTGCATGTACTTAATAATTACCTGCAATGCTCAAAATTTTCCATTTCCACCAAGTTCATATATGCTATCCTTATCTGTATTAGTGTGCACACTAACAACAAGCTAATATACAATGCCCCAACAGTTCAGAAGAAAATACTCAAACTTGTCCCTTTTCTATCCTTTTCCTGCAATTTCTTATCTACCAAACAGAAATTAAAACAAAAGGGTCTCAAAGTGCAGAATTACCTTCCAACGCTCCCACCGATTCCAACTCACAAATTCAGGCACTAACTCAGTCCTAAACCGTTCCAACTCACCCCGACCTTTGCTGACCCCTTCCTTTGCTCGCCCCACAAACTCACCCACCTTCACATTGGCATCTTCCAAGTCAAACCCAGTTTCCTTCTTCACTGACTCACCGAGTTTCGACCACAACCGCTCCGAGCCACGCCGGACAGACTGAGTCAGCCTCAGCCATGAAAACCCATCAGACCCATTTGGGTTTGCAGAAGCTAGAACACGAAAATTGGGTCTGTGGTGGGAATTTTTGGACCTGGGGTTCTTAGGAAGCTTAAGAAGAATGAGAGTTTGAGAGTTGGGTGTGAGTGGAGCTGAAGAAAATAAAAGTGGGTTTGGTTTGTATGGGACCGTAAGCTCCATCTTTAGTTTGGATTGGTGGAACTTGATAGATTGAAGAAGACAGTGTTTGTTAAAAGAAAGCAGCAGTGTGTCTATGTGTTGTGTTTTGCTGAAGACTGTGAAGTAGTGGATTTTAGTACTGTTTTTGGGGTTTTGGGGTTTATCTAATTATCTGTGCAGCTTGTTTATAATTTAGATTTTTCATTTTTTTTAAGGAAAAAAAAGGTTTGGAGTAGATTTAAAAAAAAAAATTTGAGAAAAAAATTTAATATAAGGTAATATTTTTTTATTATTGCTATTAAATATAAGCTAACACTTCTTTCTCAAAAAAAAAAAATAAAATAAAATAAAAAGCTAACACATTTTTTTTTCAACTTATAATTTATTAATTATAACGTATATCCTATTTGTTATTTTTCTTATAAAATAATTAAACTTTTTACTTGTCTTATAAAATTTAAAATTAATATGACATATTATTATTGTAATTAAATTAAAATATAATATAAAAAATTTCTATTTTTAGGGACATAATGAAAATTCACAATTGGACTAAAGAGTGAAGATACTGAAAAAGACCGAATTTGACATAATGGACTAAAATGAACCAAACTGGACCAATTTAGTATTTTAGTTGATATTTTGCAATATTATTTTAGTATCATATATAGAGAGAGAGAGAGAGAGAGAGAGAGAGAGAGAGAGAGAGAGAGAGAGAGAGAGAGAGAGAGAGAGAGATTTTCGACTTTATGACATCCACTCCTGATGATAGCTCTTTATCCTCACAGACCAAAATACCAATTGGTTTTTGGTATAGGCGGTGGTTGAATCTCATACCTCTTATTCAATGATTAAAACTTTATTAGTTGAGCTAATTGAAACTTACTAGTATCATAGTTTATAATAAACTAGTTTGTAACTCCATGCATATGCATTGATACACTTAAAGATGTACAATAAGATGCATAATATAATTCATATATATATAATTTAAATACTGTTGATAGTCATTTTATAATTTAACTCTTTATATATAATTCCTATATATATAATGTAAATTGTCTATATTTTATTTATTTATTTATTTATTGTGAAGCACACATTTTTTTATGATTAATTTATTCTAAACTCTTTGGTTTTTGTACTTAATAACTCACTTAGATGAATATTTATGATGTGGTTCCATATTTGATTTTAAAATTAAGAAATAAAATTATTTAAGAATAAATAATTTAGGACACATGGCGTAAAATTGAAACTCTAGTTTAGAATTGTAATTCGAGTTTCTCTCGGCTTTACCTATTATTATTATATATATAGATGATAGCGGATTGGAAAAATTACACTAAAGTTTAAAGACAAAAATAATATGGTGTAAAATAAAATTAAAAAAATAAGAGAGAAAAGAAAAAAAGAAAAAGAAAAAGAAATATTAGTAATAATTTAATGAAAAACAATTTAACATACAAAATTTAATTAACAAATGGAGTGCTAGCATTTCTACGCAACTAAGGCCAACATTGTCAAATCAAATAAAACCCCATGGCCATGGTGAGAAAAGAAAACCATTATAAGAACCTTTCTCTCAAATTTTTTAATAAACTTTTATGGGTTGTAATTTTTTGCTTATTATAATTGTGTTTGAAAGCTAAGAAAATGTGGGAAAATAATTAATAAAAAAGATGTTTTTTTTATAGAATTTTTAGAAATGCAATTAAACACTTGAAAATATTTTCTTAAACATTTTCAAAAATGCAACCAAGCAGGAAAACACTTAAAAATATTTTATTTTCTAAAAACTATTTTCATCTTGGGTCGAAAAATATTATCAAGAGAAACAAACGCAGTCGAGGATATGAATAGGTTTCCTCCTGCATCAAATGTTTGTATTAATATCCCTGTTAACTCATGAACTGAAAAATAATCTTGGGTGGAGTATGAATTTGAATCCAAGGAGAATAAAACTCATAATTCACACCTATAAAGATATATAATGTATTGAGAATTATATAACCATTTTTTTTTTGAATTTAGTGAATAATTTTACATTCATCTCAATTTAAATTTTACATTTTAAAAAAAATAATATTATGCATTTTTTAACTATTGATATAACCAAAAATGTTATGAGCCTAGCTCCAAAAATTAAACATTAAAATAGCATTGAAGTCATATATTGGTGTGTGGATGTGTTCACGTGTTCGAAATAGCAATGAGTCTAGTATTGTATAAATATCATCCATTCAATGTGTTGCTTCTAATGTAACTTTTAATCGATTTACTTTTTAAACTTATAATTAGTAGAGTATGGGTTTGTTAAAAATATTGTAAATAAAGATAAAAATTAGCTAAAATAATATAATAGAGCCCATAAATAATACTAAAAAGTGTAGTGGGCCATAAAAATTCTATCCATTTATATCTATGAATGTACAAGAAAATTACTATTCAATGTCTTTTGTTGGGCCTTTCAAATTTTTTTTTTGGGCACCAACATTTACAACCTGTTATGTAAATACAGAACTTATTAATTTTGGATACAATCTTTACTAAAGTTAACTTTTATTTTATAAAAAGTTAAAAAAACAAACTAATGAATCAGACCATGTGCTGTTAGCAGTAGGATATAATGAAATCTGACCAAATTCAAAGATGGAAGAGAGAACAGAGAACAGAGTTCAAAAGACCCAAAAACAGAACTGTTGATTCTTCCTTCTGCAACCCGGAACAACCCAAAAATGGTGTTCAAGTTTTGTAAACCTACTATAAAACCAAACAGTATGGAAGTTCATCCTCTCACCACCAACCTCATCCTACATTTCCTCTATCATGGCTGCTGCTGTTTTATTCCTCATTTTGCTTACCACCACACCACCGGTTATGGCAATCCCTCAGCTTCCAACACCACCTTTCCCTCCATTTACCACAGTCAGTTCATCACCACCACCATCACTACCTCCACTCCCACCATTCCTCTCATTCAGTTCATCACCACCACCACCACCACCACCACCTTCCCGACCTGTGATTTATGTGAGCTTGGGAATTTTGACCCTCACAGCCAGTGTCATACTCCTTTTAGTCTTTGCTCACTGCACAAAGGGGAAGGACAGAGAGGAAAAGCAAGACGACACTGAGAGTAAGAGTGGGAGTGAGAGTGAGAGTGAGGGTGAGAGTGAGTCAGAGGAAGAGAGACAGTAGGTAATATTAATTTTAACATTAATAGTTTTTAATTCAGTTACCTTGATTTGGTTCATTTTGGGTGATTGTGTAGAATTTTGATTATGAGTTTTTATTACCTTTTATTAGTGTTCTCCTGATTAATCTGTCTTAGTTTATTACTTCATTATATGTCAGGTTGTAAGAAACTTTTTTCAACAAGAAAAAAAAAATCAGGCCTAAGCAAATTTGATGTTAATTCTTTCAAGAAAAAGAAAAGGACTTTGGATGGTTCATGACATGCTAAAGGGTTTGTGTCACTGATGTGGTTTGTTTAAACAGCACAAGTGATTTTAGTGCTGGGTTTGTAAATAGGCTGAATGCCTTGTAAATTTTGAAAGGAATGGAAGCAACAACAATGATTGTATTCAATTTGTTATGAATGTTGTGCACCATTTTATAATCCTAGCCGTGTCTTGCTTTAAATGGCACAATTCATCTGGATGTGGTGGTGATTTGACCATTGCTTATGATTCTTGAGGTTTTGTTTATATGGGTTTAAGTTTTGCGGTTATGTGGTTGAGAGAGAGACAGAGGAACCGTGAGATTCAGAGGTATAACCCCGTTTGTGTTTGCTTCTTATTTAGAAGTTTAATATGAACAAACTTTCATTTTCCAACATGAATATCCTAGTTAGCCAAAGAGTCTGTAACAGAAAATGGTATGGTTATTGAGGTCAGACCATTATAATATCTCACTTGGAGTTGGAGAGTGCACTTTGGTACCAAGCAAGTATACACTTTTAACAAAATTGATTGAAATTGACAATCTTCTGAATTTTTTCCAACTTTTTTCTATCAAATCGATCAGGAGCCTCCTGATTGTAATAGAATCTGAAATTTTAATGCTCTATATTCTTGTGGGGGAGGGGGGTAGGGGCACCTTATTCTTGTGATTTTAACTTTTCAATCAAATTCCATTATGTCCAAGTGCTCCTAAAACATAGGTAGATCTTTTCATTCAGATAGTTGTAAATTTACATTTATAATGATAGTATTTGGACTTTCTTTTGGTCAGGATTTGGAGCAACCATAGGAGCTGGGGTATCTACTCTTGTTGGAACTGTTGCTAAAGAACACTCCGGACTTGCTCTTACTATTTCATTCCCAATTGCTAGAATAGCTGCTGCACTCAGCATTTTAGAGTAAATGAGCAATTTCTTCAGTTATCTTTATGGTTGTATAGTTGTAGGGGTCTGTTCATCTGAAATGGCTTGTCGGCTGTCGCATAACTGATAATTGCTTTGACTCTTTGTGGTGTTGTTCTTTCATTAATAAGATTTATTGAATTACCAACCAAAAAAAAAAAAAAAAAAAAAAAGGATCTTATCAAATGGTACAAAAATTCCAAATAGTCATACATCATACATGACTATCTTTTATCTTCAGTTTTGAAGATCAATTGAACAGTTCCAGCTAGAGAACAATGTTAAGGATACAACTATACCACCTATAGTTTTATGTTCAGGGCCTGTTTGGGTAAGGAATTTCCGTCACTCAATTTCCATCACTCATCACTCATCACTCATCACTCATAACTCATCACTCATCACTCATCACTCATCACTCATTTTTTAACACTCGTTTGGCAACATCATTTTTATTTTCATCACTCAATTTTTTCACACTATTCATGGGTCCCACACCTGTCAGCCAGTACAGTAGTTTTTTTTTTTATTTTATTTTATTTTATTAATACCCAACTCACCGAAGCTTAACAAAAAAAAAAAAAAAAAAAAAAACAAACAAACCAACCGAACAGCCAACCCAGGAAAAGAAAAAGAAAAAAAAAAAAAAAAAAAAAAAAAAAAAAAAAACCCCAACCCACAAAACAAAAAAAAAAAGGAAAAAAAAAAAACCTGAACGGCCAACCCAGGAAAAGAAAAAGAAAAAGAAAAAGAAAAAAAAAAAAAAAAAAAAAGAACAACGCCAACCCAGAAAAGAAAAAAAAAAAAAAAAAAAAAAACCTGAACGGCCAACCCAGGAAAAGAAAAAGAAAAAGAAAAAAAAAAAAAAAAAAAAAAAAGAACAACGCCAACCCAGAAAAGAAAAAAAAAAAGGAAAAAAAAAAAAAAAAAAAAAACCTGAACGGCCAACCCAGGAAAAGAAAAAGAAAAAGAAAAAAAAAAACAGCCAACGCCAACCCAGAAAAGAAAAAAAAAAAAAAAAAGTCAAAAGGTGGTCAAAAGTTGCGGCTGTGGGTCCCTCATATGTGTTTATTTACGGAAATGCCATTGAGTTATGAGTTATGGAAACTGAAAACAACAAAGGCTGTTTTCAGTTTCCATAACTCATAACTCAAAAATCAGAGAATTGAGTTATGGAAACAGAGTTATGGAAACAGAGTTATCGTTTGGCCAAACAACCTTTTTACTATGGGTCCCACCATTTTTGAGTTATGAGTTATGGAAACTGAGAATTGAGTTGTGGAAATTGGTTAACCAAACAGCCTCTCAGTCACTGAACTAACAGTAGATTAGACAAATACATGATTGGTTAGTTGATTATTTTCAGTTTTTTTACATGCAAAAGGCACATCCTTGTTGCTAGAGGTAAGCAACATATTTGCTGTTGATATCCATCAATAAGAATTAAGAAGGCAGCACATGGTTTTGTTCCAAGTCTCATGTTCCAAATATCATCTAGAATCACCTACTCAAGCACTTGTTCTTGTGCTGAACTCGACCAAGTCTCTCAGTGACCTGTTCATCTCTCAACCCTCGAATTTCTTCCTTCTGCTTATTAGATGATGAGAGAAGACTAATTAGAAATTCTTCCCAAACGTATCTTTTTTGACATTGTTACTAGACATATACTCAAGTGGGGCACTTCAAATGATCCTTGACGCTTGCCGCTGGTGATCATAAAACATCTTAATTATTGAATTAAAGTACAAATGAATGGAGATTTAAATAAAATTGATAAACATCAGTAATAGATTAAAAAGAAAAATAAAAAGAAAAAAGTGAAGAACAAAAAAGGTGATTACAATTATTAAGATTTTGTGTAAATCCTAAAAATTGATAATGTATTAGAGTTTAAGTTGATAATAACAATTAAACTTCTATTTTATCCAAAACATTGATAACAATTATTAAGATTTTGTGCACATTAAAAAAATTGATAAAGTATTAGAGTTTAAGGGTTTTTTTTTTTTTTGAGGAAATATTAGAGTTTAAGTTGATAATAACAATTAAGTTTCTATATTATCCTTTTTTTTTTTTTTTTTGCAATTTGGGGCAATCATTTGGCATAACCATGGCTTTTAGCCCCAACTTTTATTATATCTATACTATTTATAAGAGGATTCCCTTTTTTCAACTGGATTTTTATGTGGTTCAAAAATACTCTTACTAATGAAGGGTAACTTCATGTAGAAATAGGGTCATAAATGTCAAATAACAAATTTCATTTTGAATTCAAAAAGAGAATTTTTAAAATTTAGGATTTTTTTTTTCTTTATGTTCAGAGGCTAGTATATATATATGCCCGTGCGATGTACGGCTTAATCAAAATTCATATGTAAATAGTTTTTTTATTCATTTACTTAAAATTAGATAATAGAATAGATAATAAAAATATTTAAATATTTTACTTTTAAGTTATATAATAAATTCATATTGTGTGAAACTAAGGTATTATGAAATACATATATATATATATATATAATAAGTAATAACTTATTAAAAGAGTGCAATAAATATGTTTATTTTCAGAATGCATAAGATGGTTTATTCTTTTTTTTTTTTTGGTATATTATTTTTTGTCAATATCATGAAACAAAATTTATATGCTTTTCTTCAAACTTGCGTGGATTTGAATTTGTCATTTACTTTTCTACAAAATTTATCATTATTTTATATATATATATATATATTAGTTTTTTTTTTGGGTTACTTTATCCTAAATTTTTTTTAACTTAAATTAGATTTTTTTAATCAAGTTTACGTTAATGTTAATACATATTAGCTATCATTTGATACTTTATCCACACACAAAAAAAACAACAATTAACACTTAAATTAGGCTAAAAGTAAAATTGTTACTTTATAAAAAAATTGATACAATACTTATTGTTACTTTATTTGAATAAGTCGATAAGAACAAATAAAATAAGAGTCTTACTTAAACTTAAACATATTTGTTAAATGGATTAGATGAAGAATTTGGATTATAGTGAAATTAAGATTGAATAAGAATTAGATGGATTAGATAAATAATTTGTATTGTAATCAAATTAAAATTTTTATCAACTTAGAAATTGTAGGAGAAGAAAAATTATATATATATATATATATATTTAAAATCTAAATTTGTCATTATTTAAAATATATAAGTTTTTTTTTTTTGGGTTACTTTATCCTAATTTTTTTTTTGTTTTGACCTAAATTAGATTTTTTTAATTAAGTTTACAATAATGTTAATACATATTAGCTATCATTTGATACTTTATCCACACACAAAAAAAACAACAATTAACGTTTAAATTAGGCTAAAAGTAAAATTGTTACTTTATAAAAAAAAAAAAAAATTTGATACAATACTTATTGTTACTTTTTCCAAATAAGTCAATAAGAACAAATAGAATAAGAGTTTTACTTAAACTTAAACTTATTTGTTAAATGGATTAGATGAAGAATTTGGATTGTAATCAAATTAGGATTGAATAAGAATTAGATGGATTAGATGAAGAATTTGGATTGTAATCAAATTAAAATTTTTATCAACTTAGAAATTATAGGAGAAGAAAAATTATATATATTTTAAAAAAATCTAAAAAATTTTATGCAATTAAAGATGCATTAGAGCATGTAGTGTAGTAATTAAAAAAAAAAAGTTGTTGCCTTTTTTTATAATACACTACACATAAAAAATAAGGATTAGATGAAGAATTTGGATTGTAATCAAATTAAGATTAAATAAGGATTAGATGGATTATATGAAGAATTTGGATTGTAATCAAATTAAGATTTTTATCAACTTAGAGATTATAAGAGAAGAAAAATTATATATAATTTTTAAATCTAAAAATCTAAATAAAATTTTGCAATTTGGTCAAGTCATTTGGCACAACCACAATTTTTAAATCTAAAAATCTAAAAAAAAAAATTGTAATATGGTGAAGCCACTTGGCGCAACAATGGCGATTAAACCCAACTTTTATTATATAGTATATGATATGATATGATATATATATATATATATATATATATTTTTTTTTTTTGAGATTTCTCCCTCCCTTAGGCACCTAAGGGCTTGCTTTTCTCTTTTTTGGCTCTACTCTTTACATCTGGACATGGTTGAGGATGTGATCAATGGGTTGGAGAATATGAGATTGATGACGGAGGAGGAAGAAGTGATTACAATATTGGATGAAGGTCGGAAGGAGGAAATTGAGGGATGTGCCTTGAGTCTGATTGGTAAGTTCCTTACTTGCAAGCCATTCAATAAGCGTGCAGCCCATAACACGTTGAGACGAGCTTGGGGCTTGGAGAAGGATATACAGATTGTGGAAGTGGGATCCAATCTTTTCCAGTTTAAGTTTAGTAGAGAATTTGATTTGGATAGAGTTCTCAGAGGGGGTCCTTGGTCGTTTGACAATCAAGTGCTTTTGCTTCGTAGATGGCACAAGGGTATGACGGCGACAAATGTCAAGTTTGAATCAGTGACTCTTTGGGTTCAGATCTGGGGGGCACCTTTTGATATGTCATCACCTAAGGTTGCGTCTGAGATTGGGCGTCGTTTGGGGGAAGTGGTGGATGTAGAAAAGAGAAGGAGTTTGGAGTCTCAGAACTTGTTTATGCGGGTCAAGGTGGCACTTCCATTATCTAAACCACTGCGACGGGGAGGTTTCATTGGAGGATCAGATGGGTAAAGGAGTTGGGTGGATTACAGATACGAACGTCTTCCATTATTCTGCCATTACTATGGTCTATTGGGTCATGATCTCAAACACTGCGTTGAATACTTTGCATGTTGTAGGAATGGGGAAGAGGTTGCCTGTTAGTACGGAGAGTGGCTAAAGCCCACAGGTGGTCGCTCTCGCTCACCACCGAGAAAGGGTTCAACCACGACTTTGCAACAACCAAACGTTGAGCAGGTGGTCATAGAAGGGACTGATACACACAGTGGGCTGTTCAGTTCAAAGATGACGGCAGAGGGGAACGTATCCATAAAGGAAAACCCTAATGTGGAGGAAAGTCATGCATTAGGAAATAACGCAAGTCCAGGAACATCTACGGACTGTATGGTGCGCGTTACAGAGAGTGAAGGATCAGTTACAGATTGCATGGGTCTAATTAAATCGATGAATAACACATAGGATTGAAATTTAAATAGGGTTAACGAATCACATGACGTGGCTATGCACCATATGGATGTGATAAAGCCATTACCTGATGGAGGTAACGTGGGAAATAAAGAGCAGGTTGGGCCTCAGGTTTTAAAAACAAAACACACTTGGACAAGGGTGACACGGATGAAGGTTGGGCCGAGAACAGAAGTAAAGGAAACAAGCCCAATAAAGTTAAGGAAGAGAGGGATGGAGGAAGACCATTTTGAGTAGGATACAGAGGCTGTAAAGAAGGGAGGGAAATGTGGGAAATTCCAAGAAGAGACTTTGAAGATTGAAGCGGCGGGGGAACAAGAGCACCTTTGTCGAGCACAATGAGGCTCCTAAGCTGGAACTGCCAAGGGCTTGGGGAACTCTTGGGTAGTTCGCAGCCTTCATAAGTTGGTGAAGGATCAAGCTCCCACAGCTAGGGATGGCAATTTTACCCCGCCCCACCCCGCATGGGTTTTCCTCGCCCTGCAAAGGTGGTGGGGCAGGGATGGGGCAATATTTTGTCCCCGCACCTCGGGGCGGGGGGTTTAGTATTTTTATCCCCACCCCGCACTAATAAGGACTATAATTGTAAATTTAGTAAACCCTAAATCACTAATATTTAAAGTGAAACACAAGATATTAGATAAAATATTTTTTTATTCTAAACCAACTGTTATTGCCGCTGACCCTTCTCCCTTCTCTATAGCCTATACACATTTTTCAATTTTAAGCCAAACTCCACTCCAAGTCTCCAAGTCCAAGATGTTGATTTTTACTTTTTAGGTTCATCTCATTCCTTTTGTTTTAGTCTTTTTTAAATATATATTTTTTTTTTTCCAGTTTGAATTTTGGTTCTTTTTTTCTATCTAAAATTAGTATTTTTGTTTGTAGCTATTAAAGGAGCATAGTTGAAAGGAAAAAAAAGGCTGGTCACTTATCCTTGATGGTTTTGTTCATGCAAAGACAATGTTTATTTTGTTATAAGAAATTTTGAATTATGTTGTTACATATTAGACTATTTAAGTACTTGGTTTATTTAAATGCTTGGATTTTAAAACATTTTGTTTTGTTGTGATTTATATTATTGTAGCAAAAAATTTATTTATATATATAAAATTGTAAAAAAGGCGGGGCGGGGCAGGTCCCCAAGGGGCCCCAAGGGGCGGGGATGGGGCAAGGTAGTATGTCCCACACCCTGGGGCGGGGCAGGGACGAGGAAGGGCAACAACCATGTGGGGCGGGGACGAAGATCCCATCCTCCGGCCCCACCCCGCCCTGCCCCATTGCCATCCCTACCCACAACGTGTTTTTTGATGGAAACACGCCTAGATAGAAAAGGTTTTGAGTATCATTGTAGAGAATTACCTTTTATGAACAAGTTCATAGTAAAGAAGCCAAATGGGGGCGGTGGCTTGGCTCTCATTTGGAAGGCAAAAGTACAGTTGGATGCTATAAATTTTACCGAACACCATATTCTTGCAAGGGTGGTGGAAGATATGGATTTGCATGGATGTTGACTTGCTTTTATGGATGGCTTGAAGCAAGCCAAAAACACAAATTGTGGGCCCTCCTTAATCATCTCCGCTCCTTTGTTGACTGCCCTTGGTGTTGCATAGGAGATTTTAATGCTATTATTAGCTCTACTGAAAAACAAAGCCGCTTCCTGCCGCCTTTCAAAAAAATGGATGAATTTTGTGCTGCTTTGGATGGGTGTAATTTGGCTGATTTGGGTTTTGTAGGATACCTTTACACGTGGAATAACAAATGGCTAGAGATAGATAATACAAAGGAAAGACTAGACAGGGTTGTGGCTGACATGGGTTGGAGGAATAAGTTCCAGGGGAGTGTGGTTACTCATCTGTTCGTGCATGCATCTGATCACCGACCCATCATCTTGCATGCACGGACTGCTTTAAGGTGCCGTGGTAAAAGCACTAGATCATTTAGATTTGAAGAAGCCTGGTTGGTGAGGGACGATTGTGAACATGTAATTCAGGAGGCATGGAGCTATTCGGGCGATAATGTGGAATCGGGTTTGAGAAGGGTTAGGGAGAAAATAAGCAAATGTGGTTCTAAATTGCAAGCTTGAGGGGCTTCTCATACTCATCCGGATGAGGCAGAAATTAAGAGAGTACAAAAAAGGGTGGAGGATCTTGGCATGGTGGATCATACTGTGGAGAATAAGGTTAAGATTTTGGCAACTAGTAGGACTCTTGATGACTTGCTTTTAAAACAGGAGATATATTGGAAACAAAGATCTAGGGTATCTTGGTTGAAGCATGGAGATAGCAACACCAAATATTTCCACTCCAAAGCCTCACAAAGGCGGAGGAGAAATTTTATTTATGGGATTAAAGACCAAAATAATGGTTGGGTGGATGAGCCTGAGGAGATTGCAGGGGTGGCTATTGAGTACTTTAAGAGTATTTTTAGTTTGGGGACATGTCGAAGATTGGAGGAATGTCTAAGTGCAGTGCAGTAAAAGGTGACCATAGACATGCAGAATATTTTGTCCAGTGATTATAGTGTGAAGGAAGTTCAAGTAGTGTTGTTCCAAATGGGATCAATGAAGGCTCCTGGATCCGATGGTATGAATGCTCTCTTTTACCAAAAATATTGGCATATTGCAGGGAATGATGTGACTGCTGTTGTGCTTGATTTCTTAATTCTGGTACTATGTTGCCTGAAATTAATTATACTTATATTGTGCTTATTCCAAAGGTCAATTCCCCTGAAAAAATGTATGATTTCAGACCTATTAGCCTATGTAATGTTATTTATAAAATTATCTCAAAAGTATTGGCTAACAGATTGAAACAGATTCTTCCTCAGCTGATAGCTCCTTCCTAGAGTGCTTTTGTTCCAGGCAGATTGATAATTGATAATGTACTTGTTGCATATGAGACATTGCACACCATGCATTGCAGGAGAAAGGGTAGGAAGGGTTCTTTAGCAATGAAACTGGACATATGCAAAGCATATGATCATGTGGAATGGGAATTTTTGAAAGGTATAATGGTCAAGTTGGGGTTTCTTGATTTGTGGATTGAGAAGGTGATGTGTTGTGTCTTTACACCCTCATTCTCAGTTTGTATCAATGGCAAAGCATATAGGACTATTTTGCCAACTAGAGGACTTCGTCAAGGGGACCCTTTGTCACTCTATCTCTTCTTGTTGTGTGCAGAAGGGTTTTCAGCTTTGCTATCTAAATTTGAAGAAGAGGGTAGGCTTAAGGGGGTGGCGGCGGCGTGTAGAAATGCTCCCCGCATATCCCATCTCCTATCTCCTTTTTGCAGATGACTCTTTGCTCTTTTGTCAAGTTTCTTTGGAAGAGGTGCAGTGTGTCACAGATATTCTCCAGTTATATGCGGACTCATCTGGTCAGTGTATCAATTTTGAAAAATCCTCAATTTATTTTAGTAGCAACACTGGTGGGGGGCAAAGAAATATGATAAAATCTATGTTGGGAGTGAATAAGGTGGAAAAGTTTGAGTCTTATTTGGGACTACCCACACTACTTGGCCAATCAAAGTACCAAGCCTTTTCTTTTTTGAAGGATAGAGTTTGGAAAAAAATGCAAGGTTGGAAAGGGAAAATGCTATCAAAAGTGGGTAAAGAGGTACTGATAAAAGCTGTAGCCCAATCTATCCCCACATACACAATGGGGGTATTTTTGCTTCCTGCTAGATTGTGTAATAAGCTCAATGTTTTATGTGCAAGATTTTGGTGGGGTTAGACAGGTGACGAAAGGAAGATACATTGGAAGAATTGGGGAGTATTAACTCAGCCAAAAAAAGGAGGCATGGGTTTTCGTGACTTGAAGAATTTTAATTTTGCTATGCTAGCCAAACAATGGTGGAGGTTGATTCAAGAGAAGGATTCCTTGCTTTACAAGTGCTTCAAAGCACGATACTTTCCAAGAACAAATTTTCTAGATGCCTCAGATGCTCCTAATTGCTCTTATGTGTGGAAAGGCTTGATGTCAGCCCAACCAATCCTTAAACAAGGATGTTGCTGGAGGGTGGGGGATGGGTCTGCCATCTGGGTTATGGTTGACAAATGGATACCACATTAGATTACCAACTGGATTCTTCATCCACCAATGGAAGAGGAATGTGAGTGGCAAGTTTCGGACCTCATTGATTGGCGGACTAACTGTTGGGACCTTGAGATAGTTCAGAACAAATTTCAGAGGGTTGATGCTGATGCTATTTTGCGCATTCCATTGAGCCACAGACAAGTCCTAGATGAGATATTTTTGTTGCACACAAAAAGTGGAGAATACTCGGTTAAGTCTAGCTATCACATAGCAAGACTGATTTCTAGGCAGGAAGAGAATAAAGCTGGGGGCTCAGGGGAGGAATTTGGAAGTTTTGTCTGGTCGAAGCTGTGGAAACTTCATATGCCAAACAAAATAAAAGTATTCGAGTGGAGGGTATGTTTGGACATATTGCCAACTTGGGTGAATTTGGCTTGATGGAGAATCATTGAGGATGACAGTTGCGAGGTGTGTTCGTTAGCCAAGGAAACTGGATATCATGCGTTGTGGGAATATAGGTTAGCCCAAGATATATGAGCTGGCTGCTCAAGACGATTGCAGAAGGGAGTGACTGGTCATGAGGATATGTTGCAGCTAGTTGATCTATTGCAGCGTTGCTTGGATGATGAAGAGCTGGAGTTGTTTTGGGTTCAGTGTTGGCTCATTTGGAATCAACGAAATACCACAGTGCATGGAGGTATCATACAGGATCCTAGTAGACTGAACCAACAAGCCAAAGATTTGTTGGAAGAGTTTCGGGTTGCACATCAACACTTGATGGTCACGGACATGGCTGCTTCAGTGCAGTCCTGGCGTCCTCCTTCAGGTGACTCTTATAAACTGAACTTCAATGCTGCGGTGTTTGAAGATATTGGCTCCTTGGGGTTTGGAGTGATTATTCGGAACTATAGGGGGGAGGTTATGGTTGCCTTGTCAGCCAAAGGGCCTGTTGTAAGTGATAGTGAAGAAGCTGAAGCACTGGCATGTCGTAGAGCACTAGAGTTCGCGGTAGATGCTGGGTTTGAGGAGTTGGTGATGGAAGGAGATAACGCAATGGTCATAAAATCCATTTCATCCTTGAGGGCATTACGATCCAGACTTGGTAATGTTTATGCGAATATTCACTGTTTAGCTGCAGGTAGCAGATGTTTGTCGTTTGGATGTGTAAAACATACTGCTAATATTGTAGCCCACTCTTTAGCTCGCTTTGCTAGGCTGATAGATGAGGATATTATTTGGATGGAGGAGTCCCTACCTCCAGCCATTGATGCTTTGTACTTGGACTCTATTTCCCTTAATTAATGAATGGACAATTGTTTTTGGCTTCAAAAAAAAAAAAAAATTTAGTGGGTTTTAGTTATCTCAACTGATAAAGTTTCTGATGGTTGAATGAGATATTTGATGTTCAATCCCCACCTACACCAAAAACCAATTGGTGTCTTAGTCTAATGATAAAAAACTTTAAAAAAAAAAAATGTTAAAACTTTCTCTAAAAAACATAGACAAAGACCAAACAACTTATTAAGGAATCCTACTAAAAGAAAAAAAAAAGTTATTAGGAGTCCCTTATTTGAAGTTATATTTATAGAAGAGCTTATTTGAAGGTTTAATCATTAAGAATGGAGGACAAATTACAGTGAGTCTATAGGAAACAAATCTTACACAATAGGCTTGCAAATGTAGTCAGTTACAATTTTTTAATAATTCTTGGAAATATAATTTTTTACGGTTAAATTACAACTTACTCATCTGTGGTTTGGCTGAAATTTAAATTGCCTATATATGGTTTGAAATTTGACACTTTACCTATTTGAAGTTAGCTTAGTTATGGTTCCGTAACCCATATTTATTAAAAACATGAATAAATATATAATTTTGCTCTACTTTTATGTCTCTCCTCCAAAAATGCAAAATACATTAAAAATATAAGAACAATTAAGATCAAAAAGATGTTGGTAAAGTTAAAAAAAAAAATTATATCCAGCTACCCAATCTAAGTAGAATGAACAAGGCTACCCAATCAATCTGGGTACTGGAATGTCACTGGTAAAGATAGAAAGATCAAAGCTAAATGCACCAACAATGTGATTGGTACAAAGAAGGCTTTAGTGTTCTATAAAGGTCGTGTTCATGGTGGGGTCAGGATCAACTGGGTTATGCGCGAGTATCACCCATGTGTCACTCTTCCTCACCAGGTTGGTGTTCTTCATGTTAATGCTCTTAATTTGGCACGCATGAAGATGATGTTAAATTATGCATTTTTATTGGGATTGTGGTAACTATAAATTTCCTTGGTTAAATTAGGATTGGGATCTGGTGCAATTGCTAACGTGCAATTCACCCATTTTCCTCACAACCTTTTTTTTTTTTTTACTTTTTTTACTTTTCCTCATTTTTTATATTTAATGGTTGAGATTTAAAGTTGATTTTTGCTACTTTAAATCTTAACCATCCATATCAATTACATCAGGTGCAATACCTACTTGATCTCGATCCTTTAAATTATGCTCGTTTCAACTTGAATTGGGTAGTCGTATATAATTTTTTTTAAAAAACTTTACCAACATTATTTGGGAAAATAACTATAAGAAAGATCATGTAATTAAAGGTGGAGTCAACAAAGAAGAAGGAGATCATCAACAATTGAAATACTTTTTTATTTGTTATTGTAACATAGATACAAACTTCAATTGAGCAATGGAATCCTACCATTTAATAACACCTATTATATTTTTCTAATTAAAAACTAACATTTACAAATAAAAAACACCACAGTTAGTTTTTATTTATTTATTTATTTTTGGTTATTTGATGGAAGTTGGGATCAGCTACCAAACAGGCCCTAACTATCGTAAAGTTCATAGTGTTTAGTTTTTGGGTCCTCTTTAATGGGAATATGTACGAAATTCCTAGACCCGTGAGATGCAAAAATAGAGAAAAATATACACCAAAGAAAAATAATCACACACAAAACAGTATTTACGTGGTTCGATAATTTGTCTACGTCTACGGAGTTACAAAGATTTCACTATTCTCAGGGAAAAAATACAGAGTGCGGCAGTACAATTATTTTCTCCCTCAAAAAAGGACATAAAAAACCTAATCTCCAAAACAACAATTTTTATATCTTGTGCATAGGATTCATAATGGGCTACAAAAACGGGCCAAAATTTTTTTTCCCGAGAATGTTGCCCCCGAACCCCCAAGAAGGCTTGTCCATGAGTGTTACGGCTTGGGCCTATTGTCCCAAACCTTTTCTCCATGGACTAAGCCTCAGAAAATCTCCCATTAAAAAACTATAACAACATTATTTTGAGTTGGGTCATAATCTGGATCAAACACAATTAGACTCCATAAAACCCAACACTCTTTGTATCTAGAGAAATCTAATTATGAAGAGAATATTTGAAAAACCTTGTTCATTTATTTTCTTGCAATTTCACTCATCATATCTTTTGAATAAGTACAAGTAATATTGGTCTTTCTCCCAAAAAAAAAAAAAAATGCAATTGTTTGTATTGTATTTGGTAACTACTAACTAGTTAGTCAACAACATTATTTTGGAAGTTCTCTTTTTGTATTAATATGATCATATGATTTAGGGTAGCTTTTAGGCCATATCTGCTAAACCACCCATTTCGCCTCTATGAATCCATCACCATAAACATTGCAAGGCCTTAATTTATGCCTAAATTTAAATTTCTCAAATTATTCACTAATTTTACCACCATGCACCTTTGGCATAAGGTTTTTTGGGGGGGGGGGGGGATGGGAGGCAAAGACCAGAGTTTAAGTCTCCAAAAGAGAATTTCACACACACGTACACTTAGATTTGTTCAAGTTTCCAAAAGAGAGACTTACATACATGTACATTTAGATTAGACTAGAGTATAATTTCTATCTTATATATATATATATATATATATATATATAAAAGTTTTAAATAAGAGGCAATCTCTTTAGAACTATTTGTTTTTAGACCTCTTAAAAACACAACCAGATTAATCTAGTTAATTAACCAAGTGATTACTTAGTCAAATTATTAGCTCTAGGTTAACATAATCATATAATCATATCAATGTAAAGTGCGGAATATAAAGAACACAAAGATATGATGACCCATGAAACTAAACCGGTAAAAACTTGGGGAGAATTTAACCTAGCTATCCTTAAGGTAAAACAGCAAAACCACTATGAAAGAACTGAAATTTGTACAATAGCGACTTAGACCACTAACATCCTATTGCTATCTCGAGTAGAAAACTTACTATCATAACCCCATGATAGTTCCGAGTTCACGGACTACTTCTTTCTTTGGCCTTTACAAAATACAAACATCCACGTTTGTGACTTTGAGATCCCACTCAAAGGTTTAGCAACACAAACTCTCTTGTTTGTGACTCCAAGACCACCCTTGAACGTTTAGATCACCAGCACCTTTGATCACTAGAGAAGGCAACAACTTCTACAATACCGGATTTTGAAATTCTTCAAGTAATAACACTGGTAGAAAATATGAAAGAGCTTTTTAGGTACAAAACCCTAAATACAAAAGAGGCACACTCTTCACTCTCTAAAAAACCTTATAAAAACGTGCTTAGGGTTTCCTTTATATATTGGGAGAAGTAGATCTGAAACCCTAATCCTTAATGGGCTTGAACTGCTGTTTGGGCTTAATTAAAATTCTGTAGATACGACTTTTGATTGGTCAAGCCTATTCTTCGATCGATTGAACCAGGAAAATTTTGAAATCTTCTTTTTGTAGCTTGTATGTTCTTGTGTGTTCACGATTTGCCAATTGTTCTAAACTTTTAGAACCAAACAAGAACCAACCCATTCCATCCGAATATCAGATGTCACTTCATAAATACCTTCTAGGAAAGATTTTATTGTAAGTAAAACAAACTACATCAATACATACTACTGGCCCTCCATGGATAAAATCTCCTTAAAATAGGGAGGGCCAGTTGAAGTTACATTAAAGAGATGGAAAGATAATAAGACAGCCTGCTAGAGCGTGAGAGGTTGTATTAGCTTCTCTTGGAGTTGGAATCAAGTTGAAAGAGATATTTAGTAGTTACACTGAAAGGAGCTGAATATCTTTAACCAGATTAGCTATTATGTAAGGAATCAGAGTACTGGCCTAATATTGCTTGGATACAAGTCTGGTTGTCTCCATCTATGATGACATTACTTATATTAAGTTCATTTGAGGAGAGGATTAGCCCATTTAAGAGCCTTAGCTCTTGGTTGGGGTATTGGTGTTAACCCTTTTGGCTTTGGCAAATACCAATAACCCTCTCCAATCCCTTGCCATAATCGATATTGTTGGGGGAGATAAACACATTGGAGAGCTTCTTTGAGTAATTAATATAATATATAAAGACACACTTTAACTCAAAAAGCCTAAGCCCAATGGGTATGTGCTCAATTATATTATATTAACTACTCATTCTTCTCATCATTATTCAATGTGGGACTCCACTCACACGTGTATATCTAACAATCTCCCCCTCATGTGTGAGTATCTGCCTCTTTGCGGGTCATAAACAAGTCCTACTCACTCTCCATTGCCTAAAGGGCATTTCCCTTCACTAGTGCATCATCCATGGGCTTCCACATGTCCAAATAATATTATCAACAATACTTTCAATCCAAAATAACAATCACACACAAGAATACAAAATTTACGTAGAAAACCCTTTCTCTTTGAAGGGAAAAACCACGGGACAAACTCCGAATAATTTCACTATTATCAAATCAATTACAATAATTCTTGTGTATGTCTCACAACTAAGAAAAAATCCCTCTTATTTTTCTTTACTCTCTCTTTCACACACACACACACACACACACACACACACACACACACAAACACACTAATTATCTCTTTCAAAGGCGGCAACATTTTGCTCTCATTTTTATTTTCTTCTCCACGCACAGTTCTCTCTTGGCTGTCTACTTTTCTCTAAACAACCCACTCTTGGCTGCTCTCTCTCTTTTTTCTTGTGCGGCTTCCTCTTTCTTTGCTTTTGCACATACTCTCTATGTGTCTTCTCGAAGGCGACAATAACTTACTCTCTCCTTCCTCTTGCGTTCCTCCTAAGTGAAAATCCATTTTATCTCTCTTGGTTCCACGCTCTATTTGCCCTCTCCCCATAGGGAGGACCCTTGGACTACGAAAAGCCATTAAATTTTTTGTAGTATTGTCTATTTATAAAACTCTTTTGCTATTCCCTCTTGGACTAGGAATACATTATCTCTTTAACAAGGAATCTATTTTCTTTTGGACTACGAATACATTACCTCTTTAATAAGGAATAGACTTCCTTTCACACCAAGGAATAGTCTTTTCTTCTACAACAAGGATACCTAAATTAATTTTTCCTTCCTTAACTAGGAAATCTGATTGACTTTCCAAGTCACAATTGGAATTTGAGGCAATTTCCCAACAATCTCCACCTTGACTCAAATTTTATCAATTGTCCTAAACTATCTTCTTTCCTCTTGGGATAGCTCTACCTTAATCAAGTAGTCCTTTTTTCCTCTTGGAATAGCATCACCTTAATCAAAGCAATCCCTTTTCTTCCATCTTAATTCACACAAAGAGTCATCTACTAAATCAACCAAGCTTTAATACCACTGTTAGTTTTTTCTTTCACAATATTGTGCTCAACTGGTCTTGATAGAGTCAATCGAATAACTCCCAATACCTGTCTATCAAGAAGGTTCCATTCTTCATCCTTCATAGTATTAGGTTTCTTTCTCAAAAGAGGGAAATGCAATTTCTTCCCATAGAGATAATATTTAATCTACACCCTCCAATACCCAAAGTCTGTTCCATCAAACTTCTCAGTTCCTGAAGCCTTGCATTCTTCTCCAGCCATAACTTTCACTCTAACCTTAGCTCTGATACCATTTATTGGGGAGATAAACACATTAGGGAGCTTCTTTGAGTAATTAATATAACATATAAAGATATACTTTAACCTAGAAGGCCTAAGCCCAATGGGTATGTGCTCAATTATGTTATATTAACTACTCATTCTTCTCATCATTATTCAATGTGGGACTTCACTCACACGTGTATACCTAACAATCTCCCTCTCACGTGTGACTCTCTGCATCTCTACAGGCCATAAACAAGTCCTACTCACTCCCTCTTGCTTAATGGGCATTTCCTTCACTAGGGCATCATCCATGGGCCTCCACATGTGAATCCCGCACATCTTTTATCTTCCATGGGAACCTCGCACCTCATCGTTGTCTCAATAAACTGTCCCCGCTCCAACTGTTAAAGGAACCCACCCTACTCCATTTGCGAAAGGGTTTAAGTACACACACTTCGTTCCCGCTCCAACTGCGAAAAGAATCTCGTTAACCTTGTCTCTTTTGCCTCATACTACTATAGGCTCTGATATCACTTGTTGGGGAGATAAACATATTGGAGAGCTTCCTTGAGTAATTAATATAATGTATAAAGATACACTTTGACCCAAAAGATTTAAGCCCAATGGGTATGTGCTCAATTATATTATATTAATTACTCATTCTTCTCATCATTATTTAATGTGAGACTTCACTTACACGTGTATACCTAACGAATATTTCAAAGTAATTTCTAACAACAGCAGCATCACAATTGATTTTATAACAGTCCTAAGCCGGCTTGACCCACTTGTGATTCCCCTTAAACTTTGACGCCTTCATTGAAGGTTCCTTCACTCTCCAATTCTCACAGGTCAATTTGAATAGGATCTTTGATAGAACTTCCTGTGACAAAGAAAGACCCTCATGAATAACTCGGTTCCTTATCTTCCATGCGGCATCCATAATCAATGCTCCAAACACTCTGAAGTCCTCCTTCAGCTCCTTTCTCATATGCTAGATATTTGTAGGCTGCATGATAAACTTCGCCAAATCAGCTGGAGAATCAAACCACAATCTGTCCATTCTAACTCCCCATGAACTCCCAAGCCACAAGGCCCTTGTAACAGAGCATTCGTGGAACAAGTAGTAAAACAATGGGCTTTGAAATAATTGAAAGTCAGAATATCTATTTCAAACATACCCGATGGTAAAACCTTTATCCACCTTTAAGAAATAACCAAGCATGCATCGTTTCATGAGCCAAAGTCACCCCTGCTACCACTGTACATCAAGACAATGGCTTAGAAGAATAAATTCAAAACTCAGTTTGCAATTTAGTGTCTCAAATAACTATCTCCTGTGTTTTTTATGTATCATATTAAGCGAAAAGTCAGTCTTTGTTAATGTGGTTGACAAGAAACAGCAATGCTAGGGACAAAACATTTATACAATTTTTTTTTACAATTATTGACATATCTTGATGTAATAGAAGTAACTTTACTTTCATCTGGGCCTATCACTGACACCACTTTTATTATTAACTAATTACAGAACATGTCAATAGTTGTGAAAAATATTGTGTCTCTAAGCTTATTGGGACACAAATAATGGCTCTTATAACAAACAAGATACCATAGGTCCATAAGAAGATGCATGGATACTAATTGTACTAACTGCGTGGTTAAAGCTTAAATGAATAAACTATATATGCATCTAGTCCCTAAACTTGATCAATGATATGATGAGTTTTTGGAATTTTCATTTAGTTTTCTCCTAATCTAGCTCATAGATTGAGTATCTCTATAATTACTTTCCAATCTCTAGTAATGTCTCTTGCATGGTTTGAGGCATTTCCTTTTGAAATGGATTAATTTTATAGTTCATATTAAATATTAAAATTTTAAAGATATGACTAGCACAAGAGATAACTAAAGGAAGACGCTAAGTTCCCTTTTAAAATAAGGTAGAAAGTAACAAACAGCCTAACCTATAGACTCCTGGGGAAATTTTCGTAATTGACTTGGTTTTGCAACGCAGCAATACAGTGTTCAAATATCAGTACCAGCTAACGCATATTAATGGGGGCAAATTAGGGTGTTTCAAAGAAAATTACCTGGGCAAACCAACGAAAAAGAAATTGATGACACCATTCGACCGGGTAGTTTCTGGGCTCCTTTATCATCTCCATTTTCCCCTCTCTCTCATTAGGGATGGCAATGGGGCGGATTTCCTATTTCCCAGCCCCGCCCTGCTTTGGGGTGGATTTTTTACCCCTGCTTTGTCCTAGCGGGTATCCTTTTATAAGCAAATTAGAATGTCTATCGAAATCTTAAGATCTAATGTCTTTGTAAATGTGTGCACGATATCAACAACAGATTTAAGTGTTCTAATATCCATGAAATCAACAATTGGAACAGACATGATCATCATCCAGATAAATATACCATACTTAACTTGGCTGTAAACAATGAACAAAAAAAAAAAAAAGTAATACAACACATGCAACCATATAATAATATAAGGAAAAAAAAAAAGCAAACAAATTTCTCATATTAATGTTAGATGTCTGGTAGTGAGAAGAAAGAGTCCGTTGATCAGAGCCCAAAATCATCAATATGTGAAACATGAGGCCAAAGAACTATCCAACCCAATGTAACACGAAAATGTAATCTTTAAGATTCTTCATCAAAACAAATAAATTCCAACAAAATCGTGTATGAATTATGAAAATGGCATGAAAGGCAGTGCAACTCTATGACTCTAGCAACCAATGCATGATTGAAGAATGAATTGAAGAGAGCAATCGAAAGACTAACCAACATGTCAAGCACAATTTAGTTATTTACAACTTGACCGTTATTCAAGGAATCAAAGAGATTATACGAAGTCTGTAAAAAACTAGAAGAAAGTTTCAGAAGCCAGCAGCGTCAGATGCCAACGCAGCCTTCTAGAGAAGCCGTGCCTCTACATCCTCCGTATAAACATATTCTACGCCCTTATCGTCTCCAAGTTCAAACCTCCTCTTGAAACTCGGCATCAAGAATGTCAGCAGTACCTTGATGTCCAAGTAATCGGCTGCCTTAACCAGCTCAACGATGCTCTTGTCGTTCTCGTCATCCAAAATCAACTCCGCTACTCGTTCAAATAAATGAAGCAGGGTCGACGGAGGGAGTATCAAGTGGAGAATCAGGCTTTTCTCGCAGTAGTGGATGACACGGCCAAGAACGGAGCCGGACACGTTTAGCAGAGGGATCACGGTGCTCTCCAAATCGGTGCTGTCTTCGAGGAAGAACTTCAGTACGCCGAACTCCATCGCTATGGCTTCCTTCACCATGAATAGCTTGTCGTCAGCGGATTTTAGCATTATCTTCATCGTGCTGGTAGCGGTAGAGTTTAGGATTGCGTCTTGGTTCGCCATTGATGCACAGTAAAAATGAAAAAGGGTTAACGGGGAACTGAGTATTTTGATTTATCGCAAACATGTAAATTTGCCTATAAACTTCCTGTCTAAGATCTTCTTCTATTGAATTTTCCAATTCTTCCAATTCTTTAATTCAGTGAGGGAGGTGAATGGAGCTTGGTGATTAAGAAACTTAAATATAAAAAATCAAATAAAGAGAATTTAAAGTTATTAAAAAAAAAAAAAAACTCAGATACATAAAGTGGCAAAGACAATTTTGTCTGAAAAAAAGTAGCAAAGACAAGAAAAAGAAAATAATAACATATATATATATATATATATATATATATATATAAAGAGATAATGTGAAAACTGAGAATGTTAAGATGGGAGTAATGAAGTGATGAAAAAATGGCTTAAAATAATAATAAAAAAGAGAAAAATAGATACTACTAATTATGAGTTATGTTAACGGATACTTTAAGACAATTGTTAATAAATTATAATAGAAAAGTTTTGATATGAGGTTTATGAGAAATATAAAAAATTGCCAACAAAATTAATTACTTTATTATTTTCTTATGAATAGATTTCTAAAATTAATTCCCACTATTTATTTTGGTAGTTAGTACTTAGCATTATTAATCCGTGCAATGCACGAAAAAATTTATCAGTTTAAACATAAAATATAATACTATCAAAAAGATATTGTAATTATCCATTAACCATTACATTTTTATTATTATTAGTATTTATAAAAGATAGAATGTTATTATTAATTCTCAAAAGTAAAAATACAAAAGTATAGAAAGTTGGTGCCCACATGCTTAGTATATTGATAGAACTAAAGGAGACAACAATATAACAGGTGTAATGCTGTGAATATGCACTCCAGATATCAAATCAGCTATACAGTAAATTTGATTCAGGATTGTTACTTTCATTCCAAGAGCTCAGGTGTAGAAGAAAGTCCATAAAGCTGTGATTCAGGATTTTACCCTTTACCGTAACATAACCAAACAATCAATATGGATAATTAATAAATAATAACACATGCCAGTAATTGCAAAACTTCGGAACTTTTCGTTGCCTTCTAAACAATTCATTAGAGCATTTACATCCCATATCTTCAAACTATTCTATTTTACCATCACAAAAGTTACTTTATCTACTATATCATACAATTTTACAATACACCTTACATCCAAACTTTTATTTTACAACACGACACTTTAAAATAATATAAATTATACAATAAAATAATAAAAAATTATCTCTCTCTCTCTCTCTCTCTGTCACTCTCTCAACAACCACACAACCCAATCACCATCACACCACCACCATGCCCACCACACCACCATTGCCCACCAAAATCCCACAGGAACCAAAAACCCAAATTAAAAAAAAAAAAAAAAAACCATTAAACATACCCAACAAAACCAATTAAAATACCCAGCAAATCCAACACCTGATTTGATGCTGTAGCCCTACAATATATTGGTAAAACCCACCCAATAACACCGGTTTATTACTGGGTACACCTTTAGTAATCTACATAAGTGAACAAAACCGGGTTGGATCCTCCCTTATAGGATTCTCTAACCCCACTGCATACAGAGCAGTTCAACGATCCTCACCTCAAGCTTCTCCATAACACAAGTGAACTCGCACAACGGTACCAACGTAGAAGCTAGAGATTCAGTACGTGAACTTGTGCAAAGCTTTTCTGAGGTTGCCATGTGGGAGTGGTGGTTAGACATGGCAATACGGGTCAGAATTTTCTGACCCGACCCGAACCCGATTTTTTTGACCAGAAGCAAAAACAGGTTGACCCGTGACCCGACCTGATTTTTTTTGCGAGTCAACCCGACTCAACCCGAATAACCCGTGACCCTACCCGTTAAAAAAATTCGCTAAATTTTTTATTGGGATAAAACCCTTTTTCGCCCTTACATTTTCACGCGATTCCCATTTTGATCCATAATTTTTTTTTCACCGCTTTTAGTCCCTATCTTGAAAAATGCGTCTCATTTTTGTCTCTGTCGTTACATCAGAGACAGAAATTGCACAGGTGGCAAACGGCAAAGTTAAGATCATTAAAATAATAATAAAATTTTTTATTTTAACACTAAAAAATGCCACCTCAGCATTTAAATAAAAAAATTAATTTATTAATTTTAACTAAATAAAAAAAATTAAAAACAGAAATAAAAACAAAAAATTACATTAATTGAGATTTGAGGGTGGCTTGAACAAGAACAATAAGAACATACATCCAGATCTAAGAACACAAGATTAAAATCTAAAAATCACAAACCCAAAAACACAAACACAAAAACAAAAACAATAGATCTTCTTGTTAAACCAAACACAAAAGCAACAAACACAAACTCAAGAACACAAAATTAAAATCCAAAAATCACAAACCAGAAAATAAGAACATAAAATTAAACTATAGATCCACATCAAATTAAACACAAAAGCACAAACACAAATTGATTTCCAGCAAGAACAAAAACACAAACACAAACCCAGCAACAAATCTTCCTTGTCAACCAAACACAAAAGCAACAAACACAAACCCAGCAACTGACAACGATGAGGACGAAGACGTGGAGAAGCTTCTAGAGCCGTTCATGAAGGACCATCTAGTGGCTTTGATCAAGAAGGGAGTGAGCAAGCACCCGGACTTGATTGAAATCGTGCGTGAGCTCGCTGATGTGGACCCCGCCCACCGCAAGATCTTCATCCACGGCCTCAGCTAGGACACCACTACTGAAACCCTCACCTCCATCTTCGGCAAGTACGGCAAGATCGCTGCATTTTGGGTCGTTCATGATCCGACCCGACCGAAACCGCTCCACCGAAGATTCGATCCCGATTTTGCTCCCCCAAAATGCCGATGACCAAATCTCCTCCTTCTTCTTCTTCTTCTTCTTCATTGCTCTAGAGCTTTCCAATTCCTCTTCCTGACTCTCGCTCTAATGGCCATGAGAGGTGTCGATTTCAAATGGTCAGTTCCAAGCTCCTACTTTTCTGTACATGCGTGTGTGAGTGAGTTTGAGAGCGTGAGAGTGATTGGTTTTGGAAATTTGAAGTGAAAAATTTGTGGGTTTTTTTTTTGCAGGTACGATGGGTTTTTCTTGTCGATGCTGGTGACGAGTGTGTATCCTTTAATGGAGTATTGATTGTGTTTTTATTAGTATAATTTAGTAGCTTTATAGTTTACTAAGATAACATGGGAAAAATGATGCTGGGTTTGGGTTTGTGTTTGTGTTTTTGGTTTGTGATTTTTGGATTTTAATTTTGTGTTCTTGAGTTTGTGTTTGTTGCTTTTGTGTTTTGTGTTTGGTTTAATAGGAAGATCTGTTGTTTTTGTTTTTGTTTTTGTGTTTTTGGGTTTGTGATTTTTAGATTTTAATTTTGTGTTCTTAGATCTGGATGTATGTTCTTATTGTTCTTGTTCAAGCCACCCTCAGATCTCAATTAATATAATTTTTTGTTTTTATTTCTGTTTTTAATTTTTTTATTTAGTTAAAATTAATAAATTAATTTTTTTATTTAAATGCTGAGGTGGCATTTTTTAATGTTAAAATAAAAAATTTTATTATTATTTTAATGATCTTAAGTTTGCCGTTTGTCACCTGTGCAATTTCTATCTCTGATGTAACAGTAGGGACAAAAACGAGACGCGTTTTTCAGGATATGGATTAAAAACGGTGGAAAAAAAAGTTAAAGACCAAAATGAGAATCACGTGAAAATGTAAGGATGAAAAATAGTTTTTTTTTTTTTTTTTTTTTTTTTTTAAATTACGTCCTGATATTATGTGCATGAAGCACAAAATACCAAAACTAGTAATAATATATTATGTTTATCATACCCAATAAGAAAAGCACTGTCCTTGACAGTAGACAAGACATCACAACACTACTGTCACTACACAAGGGCCAACTTGGCCGACTCACAACCATTAAAAAAAAAAAAAAAAAAAAATCTCATTCAATGGTCAATGCTTGCTAGCTGTAGTCCATGTCCATCACTCACTCGGTTCACTCCATTGTCCAAAGCCAAAGCACAAAATGCACAATACAATCAATTATACAAACAAACCTGAAAAGTGAAACCTGAAAGTTTAGTTGAGTTACTCTACTTCTCTAAGTTCTCTTGCGCCTCCATGTTCACAGTCTCTGCCCTTCTTCGTTCTTCACAAATTCGACATTCCACACATTTTTATGTTTATTTTTAATTTTTTTTTTTAGTTTATCTTTCTAAGTAATCTAACTTTATTATTATTTTAAATACAATAGGAACATGTGTACTTAAGAAGACCAATAATTTTCTACTCTGCTGGCTCACTTGTTTTGTTTGTTTTAAAATCTATCTCTTTTTGAAGTTTTAAACTTGTAATTATATGCATTTTAACAGTAAACTATTAACATTGAAAACTTTTTCCATCATGAATTTATGACTATAAATAATTTTTGTCATGCTCAAAAGTCAAAACTGTTAGAATTGGAAGGATATTAACAAGTGACATTAAGTGCAATTCATTTGCTTAACTGATTTTATTCATTCTCTCTAAACAGGTTGTCATTGATTTGTTTTTGTAATTGAGGGAATTTTTTTTTTGAAAAATACGGGTCAACCTGACCCGACCCACAACCCGATTGACCTGTTTAAAAATGACCTGTTTTGACCCATGACTCGTTTGACCCGCCAATCTGATTGACCAGACCCGAACCTGACCCAACCCGCCCGTTTTGCCACTTTTAGTGGTGGTGATAGAGATCCGGTACTGTGCATTGTTGAGAAGCTAGAGAGAGATGCGAGAGAGAGGGGCTTGGAATGTTCTGGAGAGAGGGAGAGGAGATGAGAGTGACTGTGTGAGACACTGAAGAGAGAGAAAAGATCAATAACTCTATGTGTTTGCTACTCATCAATAACTATTTCATTTTTCCATCGTCTCCTTGTGTGTCTGCTACTATTTGCATGTAATAGTTTGGTGTTGCTTGCTAATTGATGTTTTAATAATAGTTTCTATGGTTTAGTGGTCGTGGCTCAAATACAATTCTTTAGGGTTTTCCAAAGAAAGAGGCCTCTTTCTATGGTTTGGTGATTGTGGCTCAAATACAGAGAGATTGAAAGTTAAGAGTGATCGTGGAAGACATTGATTGTGGTGGTGAGCTAATCAGTTTAGCTGTTTAGGGTTTTATTAGAAAGAAATCAGAGAAAGAGAGAGAGGACTTGCATGAGCTTTAAGGTTTAGGAGATGAATTAATAAAAAAATATTGGTGAAAAGAATTTTAAATGAATAATGATATGGAAAATTGTTTTTAAAAAAAGATAATGATGTGGCAAGTTCTGGAGAGGTCAACAAAAAGTTAAAGGCTTCAGTTTTATATATATATATATATATAGAGAGAGAGAGAGAGAGAGAGAGAGAGAGAGAGAGAGAGAGAGAGAGAGAGAGAGATATTAGCAAATCCTTCCAAGATTTAGTAGAGTTTAAATCACATTAATTAATTGACTCTCTATACAAAAAAAAAAAAAAAAAATCACATTAATAAAATGTTACTGATAAAACTATTATTAGCAAACGTTTTTTAGGCTTATCTATTTAACTTTGTTTTCTTGTTGCTGGGTTGCTTTGCACAGCAACCTATTTTTATTAAATAGATTTATTTATATAAAAAATTTATATATTTTATGAGAATGTATTTATCTTGGATACATATGAACATATACTTTTTTTTTGGTGAATGGACATGAACAAAAAAGAGTGCATAATTGTTTGCTTCCTAAATAACTATGTTATACTAGGTTCATTATTGGATGAATGGACATTAACAAAAAAGTGTGCATAATTTTTGCTGAGAAAAAATGTTTGTATAATAGAAACGTCTTATACACACATACATATTTCCCTATTTGACCATCTGTATGTAGAGTTACTCTTTATTGTTCCCTTATAATTTAGCTGCCTTTAAATTCCAAGCTCCTAGATTAGTAACTGAGTCTTTTTTTTTTCCCCAACAAATGGTCATTGCATGAGCTTTTACAGGTGTAGGCGAAGCCAAGTGTCCCTATCATCTTCCTCAGAAAAAGAAAAATGAAAAAAAAAAAAGTGTCCCTATATATCATCGAGTTATAACTTACAAGTCTGCTGGCTAGTATTTTCTAAATTAGTTTTTTGTGCCCATAGGCAATGTTATCCTGACACTTTGGCACAATCCGAATCATCCGATCGTACACATATAATACTAATGGAAATCAATAAATTTTACCGCGTATACCAAAAAATAACTTGTCTTCACCGTGGCGGACAGTTAAACCTGTGAATAGTATCAAAAAATACAATTAGACTTATGAATAGTAGAAAAATAAGTTGAAATTTTCAGGTTGTCCCAAACAAACACTTAGGGTGTAATTGTTTGAAGATGAAATAAGGTGGATAAAATTTTTTTGATAGAAAATAGGAAAAAAAACTTTTTTAGAGTGTGTTTAGTTACGTAAAGAGGAGAGAAAATAAATGGTGGGGTCAAGTGTTTTCTTCCTGGACCAACCAAAATGTTTTATTTCTGAAATGAGAAGAAAACTGAGTAGGGATGAAGTTTTTATTGACTGCCAAAAATGCACTGAGCAGTAACGTTTTTTATTTATTTATTTATTTATTTTTTCACGTTGCCTTTATATTTTTTGACAAGAAAACTTCTTCAAGCTGCCTTGATTGACAAGAAAACTTCTTCAAGTTGCTCTCCTAGGCAGTAACGTTGCTTTTTTTTTTTTTTCCTGGACAGTAAAGTTGCCTCTATTTTTTTTCTTTTGATTTTCTAAGGCCTGGGTGACTCCACATGTTGTAAAAGGAGATTCGTATATTCCCACTTCCCTCTTCTTTCCGTTACCAATGTTGCAACTTGTACCAAATAAATGTTTCTTTCTCATAAAAGGACAGACCAAAATCTCAGAAACACCATAAACTAAACTACATTGCAAGTATAAACATGAAGATCCATAGGATCATTAGCATCATGATTCTAAAAAAGTACATAATTTAACACAAAAAGTTCCTGCTTCAACACATTATTTTACATCTCTCATTACATCTCATTTCTTATTTATCACATCAAATTCAACACTATTTATTTATTTATTCATTTCTCTCTCTCTTACACTTAAAATGATCCTTGACTTGCTGTTGGTGATCATAAAACATCTTGGCAAGAGTGTTTTTTCCCAGACCACTCATTCCACGTACAAAAACAACTCTTTAGTTTTTCTCTTCTTTTCTTCAGTAAGTAAAGATGCCACCAATTAAAGAGCTGGTGGGGTTTAAAAATTATTTTGAGAAAAAGATTAATAACGGCAGGCCCAATATAGTTTGAGAGCCTAAGGCAAAAATTTTAAAGAGGGATTTTTATATTTAAATATCACTTAAATAATATTTAGTTTATTTTTTATATTATAATTTTTTTTTAATTTTAAATCTATTATTAATTCTTACTGATTATGACTAATTCATCCTAAGTGAGTTAGTGTTGTAAAATTTGTATTAGTTTTAGCATTTTTTTTTATTCACTTAATAGTAATTGGGTTTTATTTCTATTAATTCATAATTTATTTATTTATTTATTTTTTGCATGGAGAAAGTGTTAAAATTATTACAAATTTTATAGCAAAAAACTTACAAACTAATGTGGCAATAAAATGATACTTCAACAAAAGAATAAATGAGTAATGAATCACTTTTTGTGATTGTTGACATATCAATTTATAAGTTCTATATAATAAAAATTTAAATATACTAGCATAACTCTAATATTTTAGGCATTTTTAATTTTAAGAGTGGGAAAAATATGTACACTAACTCACATTTTTTTAGTTTTTAATTAAAAAAAAAAAAAAAACCATACTGGCCCCAAATTAAAGAGTTGCAAGTAATTCATATCATTCCAATTCATATAAAAGAGTTGCCCCGCATATGTTGTAGCTGCTGGAATGGGTTTGCAATTGAGTAATTGTTGTGGATGAAGTTATTGGGCCTGAAATTCCTTCCTCTGTTCGAAACCCAAATTGTCTTCCCTGTGCTGTGCATCAATCTGCCTGCACAAAAAAGCCCACGAATGCATCTACCTGAAACAATAGTACTACTACCACTTCAAGGTCAAAACGACATGTAGCCCATAAATACAATATAAATTACAATCTAAAATTTTGATTTTGAACACAACGGCTAGGATACTAACAGTTAATAGTGAGAGTTACAATCAAATACAAAAAATAAAGGCTTAATTCCTTAGAATCGCCCTGTCCATCTTCTTTTTAAACCAACCTCCATGTAATTCTTCAAGCCAATTCATAAAATTAAAATCACCAATCCTCTTGAAAGCCAGGCCTAAACCATATGTTCATATTATTGCATATCAACAGTGTTCAAGTAGGAGAATTTGGCATTCTGTGCTTTTAGTAAACTACATGTTCAGTTAAGCCAAGCTACTCAGTGAGTCAGATGTTGGAGATTGTTCTTACTCACAAGTCACAAAGTACATGTTTCCTTGAACCACTTGCATTTGTATATATTTTGTTAGAAACAAACATTTTGGAAGAGACAAAGTATATTTTTCAAGGGCCAGTAATAAAATTGTTGTTACTCTTACATTCATCAAACTTTCTTTGTTAAAATTGTAGTTGCTGATGAGAAAATTAACAATGTTAGTAGCTTCTTAACCAAATTTGAGGAAGCCCACGCTACGGTGAGAGAAACTGATTTGATATTAAATGCTTTGCTAAAAGCAAATAAGAGTGCAAAACAATTGGCTGGTATGTAGAAGCAAAGTGGTGAGGAGTTGAAGGTAGAGAAAGCAAGCTTGATTGAAGATGCTGCACAACATAAGTAATCAATACGTTTGAAAGGAGAGAACGAACTACTGAAGGATCAAATCCGTTATGGTTTGGCAGAGATAGCAAGCTCTTTTTCTTTGCTTGAAGAGTGTTTTTTGTAAATGCAAAAAACGCTGGATGAGAGGTTCATATTGTGATGCCTCATCTATGGCACAGGAGATGCTGTACTTGGTTAGAAACTCCAGATCATCGCTAGAAGAAATTTGCACTGAGAGATTGGAGAAGGTAGGAACTTTGTTTGTGTTGTACCCGTGCCATGTAGGAGAGATTATTAGCAAACTGCCACATTTTAATGCAAATCGTGGTATGTATCCATTCAAACGTCAAGAATGCCGTCCAGTAAGAAATTTGCAAGCTAATTGCTCTAGTGGTAAGGATGACATTACCAATGAGAGAATCATGGATCAAGGAGATGGAAGTGAAATAGTCAGGAAGTAGGAAGAGGAAGAACTGGGATTATCTGGTGACAATCTCATATATGAGAACTTGGCACTTAAAAATGAATTGCAATGGAGAGTAAGACCCTATTTGGTACACCATTTTAAACACATATTTTCATTTTTTAAACAACATTATACGTATTTCTACACATTTTTTCACCTACACATATTTTCAAAAAAACTGAAAACTGTTGTTTAAATACACGTACCTAACGAGCCATAAGTTTTATTAGAAGGTTTGCCTTTTGATTTTACCTTCTTAGGAATCAGCCTCCACCACAATGGACATCAAAGACAAAACTGAAAAGCTAATATTTTCTTTAAGCCAAGTTCAGCATGAGCTAGAGATGGAAACAAGTCATCTTGATGAATTGCTGGTTGAATATAGAAAACTTGAAGGTCATCTAGCTGATATTGAAAATGCTTTGTTTATAGCTCAATAGCTGATAGCCTGATTATGAAATTTGACTATTGTGAAGATCAAACAATACAAAGAGTACTCTCTGAACTTGAATTGCATCCTGAAGCCCAGGCATCCCAGTACCAGAAAAAGATACCATATTGTACTTGCACACTAAATTTAAAATAGCATGATATCAGTTTGATTTAAATCTTTGAGAATGTATCATAGGATTCAAAAGGTATCCCCTTGTACCAATATCTCATATACTTTGTTAGTCAGAAAACAACCAATTCCAAATTACTGATTTGTATCGGTAGCTTCTATGTTTCTAAGTCTGGAGGCTTGAATTGCTTAAGACGACCTAGGTGTGATTGCCTAGTATTCTATATTTACCTTGTTTTCAGTTTATCCCCTGTTTCAGTTCCAAATAGCCATCAAGATTTAATCTTTCTAACCAAAAACCATTAAACATCCACCACTATTCAAGAACCCTTCAAGAACTCATCAAGAAATCTATTCTAGTTTTGAATTCTAAAAGATCCCGCATCACCACCGGTCATTTTATGTTCACTTCCACAACTTTTGGTTTCATCTCCTTGCTATTATATAAACCCGTCATTCACAAAACTTGAAATTTTCTTCCAAAGTTAAATACCAAAATGCTACAACCAAGTAGTCTACCAAGTTAGTAAAAATCCCCAATGTATGAGACTTCACATTCGCAGACCCACAATTATTTCCCAAATAGACATAAATAAACACCAAGCTTCCTTTAAATCAGACCCAAATTCACTGAACCCATATTTTCATTCCCAATGTTAAATTTCGAACTTGCAGGGAAAATCCCAACTCTAATCTCAATTCACAAACCTACCATGAATCAACCAATTCCACTTCTCAACTTCCCCTAAACTTTCCAATACACAAATCCCAATGGGCGTTGTGGTTCAATCCTTTCTACTATATAAACCCCTTTCATTCACAAAACCTGAAACTATCTTGTATGATCCCACATTCACAAACAAATACACATTTAAAAACATCAAGTCACTTCTAAATCAGACCCAAATTCCTTGAATCCACAATACATTCTCAATGATAACTTTCAAATTTGCAGAGAAAATCCCAAACTCTTAAGGCTCGTTTGGTATGTGTTTAAATAACAGTTTTCAGTTTTTTTGGAAATATGTGTGAGTGAAAAAGTGTGTGAAAATACGTGTAATGTTGTTTAAAAACTGAAAACGTGTGTATAAAATGGTGTACCAAACAAGGCCTTAATCTCAATGCACAACCCTACCACCACAAAATAAATCATAAATAAAAAAAATCATACCCATTTCTCAGTTTCCCCTAAACTTCCAGCTACACAATCTCAAAAAACCATTGTTATTCAATCTAAAGAAAATAAATATAAAACAAGCCAGCTTGTAATGTAATACCATAATGTTATCATTAAGATTCTTCATCAAAACAATTAAATTCAACAAAACCAACATTTAAATTTAATCAGGAGCAAAGCGAAAGTAGCATGAATCTAGCAACCAATGCATCAATATATAGAACTGAATACAGCTATCAAAAATTATTTACATTCCAATTCAGCCGTGCAGAGAACAAAAAACAACATTATCAAACTATACCAAAAAAAAAAAAAAAAAAAAAAATTTGTGTAATTATTCTGACTTGCTACTTGTACTTGTACTATGACCGTCACGCACAAAAGGTACGTGATTGTAATTAGTAATTTAAACACTACTTTCTCTTTATTTTTATTTTTTTATTATTTTTTTTTGGGGTGATAACCTAACTAATTTAAACACTACAGGATTAAACAAAACTAAACAACATGATTTTTTTTTTTTCCTCACCATGTTGTCTCGATCTGTTGATCCTCATCGACGCCTTCAAAATCTGGCCCCCCCAGAAGCCGACGCGGCCCTCCTGAGAAGGATTGCCTCTACTTCAGCCGTATAAACAAAGCCAACGCCCTTGTCGTCTCCAAGTCCAAACCTCTTCCTAAAGCTCGGCATCACGGAATCCAGCAGTTCCTTGTTCTCCAAGAAGTCCGCCGCCTTAACCAGCTTAACGATCGTCTCGTCGCTCTGCCGGCCAAAAAACCACGCCTCGAACTGCTGCATCTCTTTCTCCACTGGCCAGTATTTCAAAAGGAGCTCCCACAACGGCTCTTTTTCCACAATCTCTCTGAGTTTCGAGCGAAAGTAGAGCGATCTCTGATTGAAGAAGACGATCTCGGCGAGAGTCAAGCTGTCCACGTTTGAGAGAGGGAAAGGGGCGGCGTTCTCCGCTTCAGGGCGATCAAGGTCGCCCATGAAGAATTCTCTCACTGGGACGAACTTCATCGCAATCGCTACTGGCACCTTGATTTCCTCGCCGTCTGAGGTTTTTAACGTTACCATCCTCGTGGGGTCAGAAGATGAGCTTCTGCCGTAGGTCGCCATAGTTGCTGCACAGAGAAGGAGAGAACGATGTGTAAAACTATTGAAATGGAATAATGGTTTGTGAGCTAGTGGTGGAGTACTATTTATTCGGAAATTAACGGTTGCTTGCTAACTACGCGCATGCATCTCTGTCAGCACAAGTTGTGTAATTTGGCCATTTTTAAAAGAAAAAGAAAAAAAATTGGGTTTCATAATGCTATTCACACATTTAAAAATTATTTTGTTACAGTGTTTTTAATTTTCAACCAAATAGACTAATTTATTTAATATTTGAATGATAGCATAGGTGAAGAACAGGACGATAGGGGGAAAAGAGAGGGTAGTAGTCACAACACTTTAGTTACCTCCAACCTAAACTAGTTTGGAGTTAAACTTTTGTCCGACATAAATAATATGGTTGTCAGTTCTGATCACTTCAATTTAATACTTTTTAAATTTTTTTTAACTATTTATTGTTAAAAAATTTTAAACTAATTATGCTTGCTGAATTTTTGCAAAGATCACCTTTTCTACCCAACAAAAAAAATACCATTATTAAAATAACTTTGTTTGATTGATATATAATAAAAATAATGTAATTGTGATACTTTATCCAATAAAATGGCAAATATATGCAATTGTGATACTTTATCCAACAAAATGGCAAATATTTGGCATTGAGTTAAATTCTATTTAGATATACTGTCTCCAATAAAAGAACACTTCATAAATAAATAAAAAGAACTTCTACCGTCAGCTTAGAAGGGAAATCACCTTGAAGCTCTCCTTAATTAAAAAAAAAAAAAATATATATATATATATATATATTGTGGGGCCCAATAATTTGTGGCCCTGACCCATTTATTGATTGGGGCCCAAGGCCCGAGCCGAAGAAGGTTATAGTCCAGGATAGGTAATACAAGTACAAAATGGTCTTGGGACACAGCCGAGGACGATTCAGTCCTCAGCGTATCCGAGGTCCTCCTAGAAGAAAGGGCAAAAACGGTATAGGAACAGTTTGGAAAAAATCTAAAATATCTAGGTCAATAAAAAGGAAGACGCTGGATAGAATAACGGCTAAGGATAAAAGGAAAGCTGCCATTACTGCCATTCAGCACTCTGCACTTGACAGGACCATACTCCTCAGCTTTTACAACCACCCCCAACCACTCTGGGTATGGGTTGATGGGACAAGTATCAGTCCTGGAAAGTAGAACCCACACGTGGACGCTGGATAATGGATACAGGCTGATATAAAAAGAAAAGTAAGCAATCCAAAGAAGAGGCTGGGAAAAATGGCCAAGAACGAGAGCCTCCCAGCCTGCCTCCAGGAGAAAGACTCCTCGAGGCGAACATGATTTAATACTGTATGAACACCACGACCATCCACCATCCGATGACTAAGGCCTAGCCTTTCAAACCCACGCTCTACAAATGATATTGTTTGGGCCTTTTTACGTGCGAGCCCAATATCGTTTTGGGTCGTTTTCAAATCGTGTCCTTACATATATATATATATATATATATATATATATATATATATCATATACAATATAATAAAAGTTAGGCTTAGACGCCGTGGTTGCGTCAAGTGGCTTCACCATATTGTAGAATTTTTTTTTTTTTTAAATTTTTAGGTTTTAAAAAATATATATAATTTTTCTTCTCCTATAATTTCTAAGTTGATAAAAATTTTAATGTAATTACAACCCAAATTCTTTATCTTATCCATGTAATCCTATTTTTAGATTTTAAAAATATATATAATTTTTCTCCTCTTATAATTTCTAAATTGATAAAAATATTAATTTGATTACAATCCAAATTCTTTATCTTATCCATGTAATCCTTATTTTGTACGTGTAGTGTATTATAAAAAATGCAACAACTTTCTTATTTTTTTAATTATTACACTACATGTAAAAATAAAACATTTATATATAAAAAAAATTCTAATGCATCTTAAATTGTAGTGATGTATACTACACTAAAAAAAGAGGTTTAATGCATCTTAAATTGTAGAAATGTAGAGACATAGTGTAATCTAATTCTTTTTATTTTTTAATTACTACACTAAAAAAAAGGTCTAATCCATATTTTAGAATTTTTTTTAGATTTATTTTTTTAGGAAGAATTTTTTTTTTTTTTTTAGATTTAAAATGATAAGACACTAAAAAAAAAATTGGAAACATGGATAAGATAACTAATTTACTTAGATTAGGATTGTGTAACCATTAATATTTTATTTAAAATTAAAAATTAAAAATTATAGATAAAAAATAATTTTAGATAAAAATACACTCTATTGATTAGAATTTCACATAGAATTGGTGTTTCTTTAATTCCAAACCATCTAATAATTTCTCTTATAATTTTACTTCAATATAATTTGAAATTCTATGTCTAATTGAACTCTACCAAGTCCTAACCTCTAAGTTTTTTGGATAAACATGCATCCTAAGTGATGAGTTTTACGTTTTGTTCTTCTTTTAAAAAAAAAAATTAATTGTGATATTTTTTTTAATACATATCTTATTCTAATAATTGTATTTCTCTTATAATTCCTAAATTGATTAGAAATCTAGCTTCTTCACAATTGAAAATTCTCTATATATACAGTTTTTTAAGTGTATTCTTATATATTCATATGCACAACTTCTTCATATACGGTGTGGGTATAGTTTTGGAATTACTTAGTAGCCTTTGGCTTTCTATACTTTCCTCATGCATCCCACATGGAATGAATCTCCCCCCATTTTCTGCCTTATAAGCGTGAAGCTGAAGGAGTAGTGTACCACTAGTTCTGTCTTCCCCCACTTTCTGCCTTATAAGTTGTGAAGCGAAGGAGTAGTGTACCATTTCGTTGTGGGACATCTGAAGATGCTGTGTAAAAGCCAAAGGTTATAAATCAGTACATCCAAGGAACCCACATACGACTTCTTTCTTTCTTTTCTTTTATTTTTTTATAAATATTTTGGAGATAGAAACAGTACTTATTGTTCTAATCGATTTTTTCTCTCCCCATTATTAATAATAAGTTTGTATCTTTCTTTTTGTTTGCAGTAGAATGCTTTATTAAAACCACACTATTACAGGTATGTTTCTATTTTTGTTTTTGTTTCTATGTTTCACTTATAAGTCATAAATGCAATTTTAAATCCATGAAATCAATTATATGAACCTGTATAAATATTTCGCCTTTATGATTTGTCAAACATCAATTATTATTTGAGTTTGTTTTGTTCGTAGTAGAATGTTTTATCAAAGTCACCATCCATTCTATTACAAGTATGTTTGTTCACTTTATTTTTCTTTTCTATGGTTCAGTTTATGAGTCATAAAGTCAATTTTAAATCCATGAAATTCATTATATAAGCCTATATAAATATTTTCACATTTATGATTTGTCATCAGTTATTATTTGAGTTGGTTTTGTTTGTAGTAGAATGCTTTATCAAAGTCACCATCCATATTATTATAGGTATGTTTCTCTTCTTTGTTATTTTTGTGTTTGTGTTTGTGTGTTTTTATTTTTTATTTTATTTTTTTTATGGTTTTTCTTATGAGTCATTAAAAGCATGAAATATATTATATAAACCCCTATAAATATTTCACCTTCTTCTATAAATATTTCACCTTCATGATTTGTCCGCATCAATTATTATTTGAGTTAAACATAAAGGTAATGGAAAAAAAAGAAAAAAACTTTGATATATTCATTAGGGATTGATGAAAGACTAATAGCTACTTTTCTTGAAAAGCTAAAGATGTGTAGGCCTCTCTTTGAACTTTGTTTTGTATGATTGTGTGGAAGATGGATATCTAAGTCAGGAAGGCATCTTGGCATCTCATGAGATTTCTCTCTTAACATGTGAAATGTCATGTGGAATTCATACATACCATGGAATTCATTAAATTAACTCATAAGATCATTTTTCATAAGCATATATTACGACTTTTTAAGGAAAATTTACTTCTATTACTCTTTATTTAATTTTTTGATACTGCATTTATTACTTTGATGTACCGTTTGTGTTAGGGTAAATGTTGGATTATTCTTCCTTTTTATTCTAAAAAAATATGTTTCGTTTTTTTCTATTTCTTTTGTTTGGTTTTGCATTTATGAATTATTTGTATTCATCTTTTTTTTTTCCTTGTAGCTGAATTGACATCTCTTCATGCACAAAGTGCTTGGGGGTTTAGGGGGAAAAGGGTTCGAGCTGCGAGGTTAGCAGCATGTTGTAATTATTTCTCAAAAAAAAAAAAAATCCTTTTTTTTCCTCATAGGCTTTATCTAATAATGATTTAGGAATTATCAAATTTTGTATTTCCTCCTACAACAAGGGTTTCATCTTTTTTATTTCTAGGTTGTATTTGAGTTATGATTATATGTGCATTATTAGATTAGATTAATTTTAGTACAATTTTTATGTTACTATTTCTCATTTTTATTTTTGTTGTTAGTAATATTACATGTGTGCACTACAAAAATGTCATTATAAGACAACCGATAAGTTAGAAGAGAATTATGTTTATTTTTTTGGCAAATGAAATACCTTTGGTTAAGTTTCCATAGGTTTTTAATTATTAAATTTAGGAAATTTTTTATATAAATAATTTGTGTGATTGCTTGATACTTTTAAGAACAATAATTTATATGCAATTTATATAATCTAAATTCAAAAGATTATTAATTTATTATTTTTCAATAAAATTATACTAAAAGTTTATAACTAAAGTCGTGCAACGCACGGGTATAATACTAGTACTATATAATAAAAGTTGAGCTTAGAAGCCGTAGTTGTACCAAGTAACTGCACCAAATTGCAGAATTTTCTTTTCTTTAGATTTTTTTTAAAAATAAATATAATTATTTTTGTTCTTATCTCCTTCTTCTATAATTTCTAATTTGATAAAAATATTAATTTGATTACAATCTAATCTTTTCATCTAACCCTTTTTTTATTTAAATTATATTATCACGTGTAAAAAAAAACATGTTACACATATTTAAATTATATTATTACATGTAAAAAAACAACAACATAGTACATGTATAAAAATAAATAAATAAATAAACAGCAATGTATTCATCAACATATTCAATCTATATGACACTTTTTTTTTTTGAGAAAATTACTTCTAATTTTTTTCACTCGGTCTATATGACTTTTTTTTTTTGTGGACAAACATACATCTTAAGTTAATTATTCTTCTCATATAATTCCTAGAATGATTAGAAATCTAATTTCCTCACAATTGAAAACTCTCTCTCTCTCTCTCTCTATATATATATATATTGTTTTTCATTGTATTCTTATATATTCTTAGGCACAACTTCTTCTTCTTCTTTTCTCTCCCCCATCATCAATAATTCTCATTCTCTCACAGTTTTTATGTTGTTTAGAAATCTAACTCTCCTTTGTTTGTTTTTTTTTTTTTCCTTATTACTTAGGCAATTTGATGTTTTGGAAATCCATAGTAGAAGTCTTTATCAAACCTACCATCCAGATTATTACAGGTATGTATTTCTCTACTTTGTTTTTGTGGGGTTTTTTTTTTTTTTTTTTTTTAAATTTTTTTTTTTAAGGTTTTGCTTATGAGTCATAAATGAAATTTTAAATCCATGAAATCCATTATATAAAACTCTATAAATATATATGCTTTATCTATTAATTATTTAAGAATTACAAAATTTTGTATTCTCTCCTACAACAAGGGTTCCATTTGTATTTGTGTTATGTTTATATGTGCATTATTAGATTAAATTAATTTTCTTGAGTAGTAAAATTTTTATCAATAAAGAGGAGAATAATTGAGCAAAAGCATGATGTTTTAAAGATTTAGATTTCAGCTTTACACCTCAACAAATTAGATTAACATTAACTCTGTTAGGACATATGTGTTTCACATGTTAAAAACATATGTCACTATTTTATGTAATTGGCTAATCCTTTGACAAAACACACTTTACTTGTATTTGGGAATACTTCAAGAAACCTTATTTCAAGATCAAGTGTTAAAACCATGCAAGTCTGTCCAAGATTCAAGCTGAGAAAGTGCCTGTCATTAAAACTCGACAACTAGCATCTATCAAGCTTTAAGAGCTGTTCCAGCCTCGTGGCTTGACAGTAGATCGATAGATAGCTATCTGTCGAGGTTTAAGAAAAACAGATTTTTCTGTTCTGTTTTCTTCCAATCCATGATTATGTATTTGGGTTTTCTTTTCTTACAACACTAGACATATAAAATGATTATTTTAAGGGCCGTCAAAGGTGACACAAGTTGCACAAGTGTTGAGCAAAGTTTGTTCATGCAAATTGTGACCGAAGACAGAATTTGCCTTAGTTCATCTTTCTTGTAAAGAAGCTGTTGTGTTTGTGCACCGTAAGCTTTTGTAACCAAATATCTTCTTGATCTTCATCGTCTGGATGAACTGAAGAATTTTGCAACCAACAACCTTCTCTAGTTGGTAATTGAAGTCGCGTACTGGGATTTGCGCAATTGGTTAGTCATGTACTGGGAGCCGTGCATTACAAAGGAAAGATTGTCATTACAAAACAAGTCCAATTGGGTATTGGGGTACGGGTTCAACTGTAGGTTGGTAGAAGGTATTGAGATTCTTTTATTTGTAACCACTTATTTTGATAATAGTGGATTCTCGGGAGTGGTGACCTTAAAATCACCCGTTGGGGTTTTTGCCGTGTAGGTCTTCCCCATTCCTAAACAAATCACTCGTGTCAAATTTATTTTTTGCTGCACTTAGTATAATTGGTGATTTGTTTGTGCTACCACGTGCTTTGCATGTTAATTTGATTAATTAATAAACTTGGCTAATTAATCAATTAATTTATCACGAGGGGTTAATTCATTTTTGACCTATCAAACTCCACAAATTAGACTAACATTATACTTTTGTTCATATCAACTTCTCAGTTAGACATTATTTTTATCAATCATTAAATTTTCCATTATTATGAATTTTTAGATAAATATATTATTTTATTTATCTTCATCAATCATGCCTAGAAACTTGAAATGGTTCAAGTTTTATGAATTTCACATTTTTATTTCCCTTGAATTAAGAGAGTTTAAGTTTAAATTTAATATTGATTTTACTTTTTAATGACACTGTTTTACGAAGATAGTTTGCTTGAGATTAAAGTTTATTAGCTAAAATTTTAACAGTATAAAATTCTATTTCCACTAAAATTCAATTTCAACTAAGTTCAGTAAGTTTACAACTTTTAAACTATTGCTATATTAATTTTTGGATAGATACAAAAGCTTAATTGTTAATATCAACTTTTTTTCTTGTTCATCACTGTATGAATTATCTACAATTTTGGTTTTGTCAATACACATTTTTCTGTCCTCAGTTTAATTTAAGTGTTAATTTATCTACTTTTAAAATTTTCAATCCACACAATTGAAAAAGTTTAAGTTTTACAAATTTTAGTGTTTTTCCGTGAGTTAAGAGTTTTAGTTTAGTATTTATTTTACTTTTTAATGAAACTCTTATGAAGAGTTTGTTTGTTAATTTGGTTACAAAGCATGTGAAGATCTCATATATAATCATCTCAAGCAACTTTACTCCACACATAACGTTAATACTTATTCTTTCTTTGTTTACATTATGCATTAGAAAAGTCAAACTAATGCTCATAAGCCCCAAATGCCATGTTTTATCTCCTCAAAATGCCCATTCCTTTTCAATTTTTTCCTTTCAAAATTAAAGTATTTTGGTAATAGGTTATACTACTAAATGCATAAAAATAGTTAATTGTCATAAATTATCAATATAGTGGCAATAGATAGTTAATGTAGATCAAACACTTTTAGCAATAATTTACTATGAATAACAATCTATTTTCTAAACTATAAGAAATTAAAAATTCTACTTCATCTAAAATTCTATTAGCAAAAGTTTCAAGTATATAATTTAAAATAAATTTAATGTTTATTTTGATTGTATATCATTATTTTATGTTTTAATATGTAAAATTTATATATTACACACTGTGCTCATAAAAATTGACACAAATGTAAGTATTAATTATATGTCGTAACATTAATATGTTTTATAATGTGACTAACTAATTATTAATATAGTTTTGAATCTTTTAAATTATTTACATATATATTTTTTTAAGTAAACCATGCAACGCACAGGCCTTTAACTAATATATATATACCGACAATATATTTCATTTTCTGGTCATAATCAAAATTGAACTAATGTTTTACAAAGAACTATGTAATAGACTGTCATTTTCAAAATGAGAGGGCATATATAAAACTCTCATCAATTAATTATATAAGCTATCACTCACTAAGTTAGGAGGAATACATAGGTTAAGCTACAAAATTTTCAACGTATTTAGCATATTTTATCTCTTTTATCTTTTTACTCATTTTCTTCAACAATCCTTTCTCTGCTAGAAGTTTTTCAAAGTTGGTTATGAAGAACAATTGGTTGAAATGATATATGCTATAATAGTGGATAAATGTCCCTCCTTTTTTTTTTTTTTTTTTTTTTTTTTTGAAACCGGAACCAATATCATTAATTAAGAAAAGAAGAATCCAAATACAAAGCATCCACAGTAGGTGGAGGATCCTCCTCCAGCCAAACAATTTCATTGTCAAGTAATCTAGCAAACCTAGCCAAAGAATGAGCAACACCATTAGCACTACGCCTAATACAATTATAAGAGATGGACCTGAACCCTGCAGCCAAACACCAGATATCTTCGTAGATTAAGCCAAGACGTGAAATTATTATATGCTCTCTTGACCTCATTTTCTGTTTCCTTTGCTAGTCACTTAGCACATTAAATAACAGATCTTATATGAGTTTGTTTGCAGCTAGTTTTGAGAAGGCGAAGCTAGCTTTAATGAAGATGGTTATCTTGCTTGTTGGCATATGCGGAATTTTTATTGATAAATAGCAATGGATTACAAGGTTTTTTATTTTTGTGATGCAGAGTTGCTGCTCCTGCACAATGCTAGGTAGATTTTTTTGATCTGCATAAACCAGTACAATAGCACTTATTTATACTTGAAAGAGCCTTCTAGACTTCTAGATACAAGTAACTGACCCTTAGGAACACATAACACCAATAGACCTGAAATACTAACAACCATCATCTAGAAATTTCTTTATTAAAATTACAAATTAATTCTAACACCCCCTCTTAATTTGTAATCTTTAATTGCTTCTTGAACCACTCCATTCTGTCAACTGTAGCTGCTTTGGTGAGAGCATCTACTGGCTGATCATTGGTACTGACAAATTGCAGTTGGATTTCACCTTCACCAATCAAGTCTCGAATAAAATGGTGCCTAAGCTCAATGTGCTTTGTCCTTGCATGAAAAATAGGATTCTTAGTCATTGCAATAGCTGACATATTGTCACAGCAAATAACAATAGGTTCTTCAATTTTTTGTTGCAAATATGAAAGTAATCTCCTTAGCCAAATAGCTTCACATGCTGCATCAGTTGCTGCAATATATTCAGCTTCTGCTGAAGATAAGGCAACTGTCTTTTGCTTCTTTGAACTCCAAGCAATCACATTTGATCCCAAGCAAAAGATGTAGCGAGACGTGCTTTTTCTGTCATCAAGTGATCCAGCCCAATCACTGTCAGTGAAACCAACAAGATTGTTGCCATTCTCCTATTTGTACAAAATGCCTAGCTTCTTGGTGCCTTGCAGGCAGCGAAGAATTCTTTTTGCTGCTATATAATGCAGCTTGCTAGGATGATTCATGAACCTTGATATAAGGCCGACTGAATGAACAATATCTGGCCTTGTATTTGTGAGATAAATCAAAGAACCAACAAAGCTTTGATATGTCTTTGCATCTGCCTTTTCCGCTACATCTTCTCGCTGCAATTTCTCATTAGAAGACATAGGTGTGGACACTGGTTTACATGCTGCCATGTGAAATTTTTTAAGCAAATCTTCAATGTACTTTTCTTGGCAAATAAAAACTTCACCTGTAGACTATTGCACTTGAAAACCAAGAAAGTATTTCATCAAACCCAAATCAGTCATCTCAAATTCTTTCATCATGGCCTTTTTTTTTTAAATCTTCAACCTTCTTCCTATTTGTGCCCATATAGGTCAAATCATCAACATATAAGCAAATTACTAGAAAATCTCTAGTACCTTCACGCTTGACATAAAGCGATGACTCACATATGCTCCTTTGAAAACCATTTTGGCGAAAGTAGCCGTCAATTTTGCTATTCCAAGCTCTTGGAGCTTGCTTTAGGCCATACAATGCCTTTCGAAGTTGATAGATTTTGTCTTCTTTGCCTTTCTTCATGTATCCCTTCGGTTGCTCTACGTACACTTCTTCTTCTAAGTCACCATTTAAAAATGCTGACTTAACATCAAGCTGAAGTACTTCAAGCTCCATTTTTGCAGCAAGAGCTAAGAAAGTTCTAATAGTTTCCATGCGAACAACGGGTGCAAATGTTTCATGGGAATCTACTCCAGGCTGTTGCGAATAGCCTTTTGCGACCAAACGTGCTTTATGCTTTTGAATTGAGCCATCTTCATTGTACTTAGTTTTGTAAATCCATTTTAAGCCAATCACATCTCTTCCATTAGGTAGGTCCACAAGCTCCCATGTCTAATTCTTCTCAATGCTAGCAATTTCTTCATCCATGGCTTTTGCCCACATATTCTCCTTTGCAGCATCTTCAAAGGTTTGTGGCTCACTAGAAAATAATGCAAATTCACAAGATTGATATATATCTGACAATGAGCGAAACTTCCTTGGAGGGCTGTCTGAATCATAAGAATCTGAATTTGGCAAGACAGTGCTTGAAGATCTAGTTGGAGATGATGTTGCTCTTGGGGCTTCTTCAGAACTCATGCTTGGAAGTGAATTAGACTTGTCTTGAAAATCAAGAGAAGCAGGAACTTCCAAGTTTTTTCTTTCTTGGACATTTTCCTCCCATTGCCATGTTGCCAACTCATCAAAAATAACATCTCTTGCAATCACTAGCTTGTTTGTCTTGGGATTCAAAAGGCGAAATCCCTTAGACTCATCACTAGAGCCAATGAAGATATACTTTTCCCCCTTTTCATCAAACTTCTCTCTTTCTTGTGAGGGAATATGAGCATATGCTATGCAGCCAAAGACTTTAAGCTGATTCACCATAGGTTTTTGCTTATGCCAGGCTTCAAATGGAGTCTTGTCTCTAACTGCTTTTGTTGGAGAGCGAATGAGAATATATGCTGCTGTGTTGACAGCTTCTGCCCATAGCATGTTGGGTAATCCCTTGCCCTTAAGCATGCATCTAGCCATTTCTTCAATTGTTTGATTCTTCTGTTCAGCTACTCCATTTTGTTGAGGAGTTCTTCGAACTGTGAGTTGCCTTTGAATGCCATTTTATTTATAGTATTGCATAAATGGCTTATAGATAAACTCCCCACCACGGTCAGTTCTCAAGGTCTTCATTTGATGACCACTTTGCCTTTCAACAAGAGCTTTAAACTGAAGAAAAAATGAGAATGCTTCTGACTTTTGATCAAGAAAATAAATCCACCTCATCCTTGTATAATCATCGACAAACAAAAGAAAATATCTTTTGTTGCTCAGTGATGGAGTTTTAGTTGGACCACATATGTCTGCATGCACAAGCTCTAAAGGAGCACAAGCTCTCCAGGCTGTCTTTGGAAATAGAAGACGATGCATCTTGCCATATATACAACCTTCACAAATGTTGTCATTTTTCTGAATTGAAGGAAGACCAACCACCATATTTCTTTGCTTTAGCAATTGACGGCCTTGATAGTTCAAATGGCCATATCTTAGATGCCAAAGATGAGACTCATCAATAGCCTCACTTTTCCAAGCAATTTTCTCATGTAATGGCATGCTAAAAGGGAAAACATTATTTTGTGACATTCCAACCTTTGCCACTGTCAATTTGTTTTTCTTATCATACATAGTACACACACCATCATCAAAGTACAAAGAATAACCTTTTCTAAGGAATTGACCAACACTAAGAAGGTTTTGTGATAAGCTTGGCACATAAAGAATATCATGAATAAATTTTTGGTTACCTTCTTCAGTGTGGACAACAATGGTTCCTTTTCCTTCAACTTTCTTTAGCTTCCCATCTCCAAGCTTTACTACAGAAGTATAGCTCCGATCAAGTTCCACAAAAGACTTGGAATTCATTGTCATATGATTGCTGCATCCACTATCCAGAAACCATGTATCTTGTGTTTCATGTAGAGCATTCAAGCAAGAACAAAATAACTGATTTTCTTGACTGTCTTTTACAAAATTGGCATAATTTTTCTCTTGTTTATCTTGGTACCAGCAATTTCTTTTAGAGTGATTAGGAATTTTGCATTTAATGCATTTGAAACAACATTCCCTTGACTCATGACCAAGTTTCTTGCAAATAAAACATTGACCACTAGAGGTACCTGGTTTTTGTTGGTATTTTTCTCCATTCCTTCCTCGTCCTCTGTTTTGCCCTTCTTTGAAGTTGCCTTGGCCTTTTCCATACTGACCCTTCTTTTGGTAGTTGCCTCCTCTTTTCCCTTGTTCTTCTTTGGAAAATTCATTATGAGAAACATTCAGCTTTGATTGAAATGCTTGCTCCAATGGTTGGCTTGAAAATCTGCTCATCCTTCCTTCATGTGCTTCAAGAGACCCCTTCAATTCATACATGGTAAGAACTGATAGATCTTTGGATTCTTCTATTGCTGCTACTACATGATCAAATTTTTGAGGCAAACTCCGGAGTATCTTCTCAACAAGTTTCTGCTCTTGAATAGTATCTCCATAGCTCTTGATTTGATTAACAATCTCAGCAACTCTTGAATTGAAATCTTTGACTGATTTAGTTTCTTTCATTGTCAAATTATCAAAGTCTCTCCACAAATTTTGAAGCTTAACGGAGATGGCTTTATTTGAGCCTTGAAACTCCTTTTGTAGAATCTCCCATGCATCTTTTGCCTTTTTAACACCAAAGATTCTAGGATAGATAGACTTGCTTACCCCATGATGAATGATCCCCAAGGTAGTAGCATTTTTCTTCAATTTCTCCTTGTACTCCTTTTGATTTTCATCAGTCTAGGAAGAATTCCCAGTTCCAGGAGGGTCTTGGAAACCATCTTCAATCAAATCCCATAGATCTTGGGAAATGAAAATGGTCATCAATTGAGAGCTCCAGTAGTCATAGTGTTCTCCATTGAAAATAGGAACCTGGTTTGTTGAATAAGAAAACAAGACATCTCCAGATTTGACATCCATGAAGATTAACTAAAGAGAGGTTTAAAGCTGGGTGAACAAAGAAAAATCAAGTGCTGTATAGGTGCTGGATAGGCTGAATAGGTTGAATAGGCTAGCTCTGATACCAGAATTTGTTGGCATATGCGGAATTTTTATTGATAAATAGCAATTACAAGGTTTTTTATTTTTGTGATGCAGAGCTGCTACTCCTGCACAATGCTAGGCAAACTTTTCTGATCTGCATAAACCAGTACAATAGCACTCATTTATACTTGAAAGAGCCTTCTAGACTTCTAGATACAAGTAACTGACCCTTAGGAACATAGAACACCAACAGACCTGAAATACTAACAACCATCATCTAGAAATTTCTTTATTAAAATTACAAATTAATTCTAACATTGCTAACAAAAAGAAGAGAGGCCAAAATGTGGCATTGGCATGTTCATCAAGCCTATACAAAAAGAGAACAGACATTATTTTGTATTTTTTTTTTAGTAAAAACACAGATTTCCTAAGACAAGTTGAATGCCAACAGACAAAATAAATAATCACATTCACATTTGATCATACAGATTGTGATTTATGACTCTGAATGATGGTTCTGCGGGTCTTGGCTTTGGCTTTACATTTATTCTTTGGATGGGTTATGATTTATGAATCCGTACCACTAAGCTTTGTTTTTACCCCTTTTTTTTGGTCTCCTTCCTCTTCTTCTTCATCCATTTATTTGCTGATGCTTGGTTTTATCTGAACCTCTATATGGATTCTTGGGTCTGGCTAGTTAATACTTAATAGTAGATTGCAAAATGGGGCGTATAGGCTTATGTGACCCAATAATTAGTGTGACTGTGTGAGAGAAAATTATAAAATCAAAGGAGAATAAATTAATAAGGCCATGGAAATTAATATTACCAAAAAAGACAAAAACAAAAGAGTAAACTTTTAATTTAAAAAAACCAGACCAAAATCTTTCTAACTTTTATAAAAACTAGTTTTGGTGGCACATCCTACCCCTTGTTTGCAAAAATTAAGATAGAGCTTTTGTCATGCCCCAAACCCAAAAGGGTCTAAAGCATGAGAAATACATCCCAAGGGTAACTGTAGATTTTTCCTTTTTGATAATTCAAACTGTAGAAGATCTTTCTTTACCTTTCTTTTCCACAGGATAAGAATATATAACCATACTAAAATATCCATATTACAAGTCAGAGCTCTATAGCACATTTATGAACAATAACTAAAAATCATGTGCCTCCACATAATACATGAATATATTACAAAACTCTAATTAAATTACACAAAGTCACAATCTTATCAAGAATAAAAACCTTAACATTGAGTCTAGGCCTACCACGCCAAAGGCTAACAAACCTCAAGCGACCCACCTCCAATAGAATTAATTAAGGTCTTGTTGAACATAGCAAGATCGAGTCACCAACAATTTATAGCAAAAGTCTCCAAATTTAACATAGCACTCTAATCATCACCAAAGAAGTAAGCTCCATACCCAATGTATAACTAATAAATCCGAAAAACCGTTAGAGGGTGGGATGAGCTAACGCCCAGTAAATAACATAATTAATGGGGGTGGGGGAAATGCAAGTTTCATGATAATAAACAGTTTACAAAACATGTTTTAGTTTGAGAAATTGCTAACTTGGATACTGCAAGATCATTTTCAATAATAATGTAACATGAATGATTAAATGATGAAACACAAAGTTTTTCAAAATAATACCATGAAACTATATATTATAATCTGTGAGCACTAACAATATAATTTCCAAAGCCATAATATCTAACGTAAGGTAAATTATCACAAATATATCACATTACCACATAGATCGGTCAGGGGATCCACCCATTCACAACTGGCATGATATTGTCCTCTCTGTTATGCAGACTCTTGGCCCCATGGACAGCAGCCTCACCCATACCCTCAAGGTTTTTCTTTCCCCCCATGGGCAGCAGAGAGAGAGCGTCAAATAGGACCTCTTTTGCATGTGGTCTCTTGGCCCCATGGGCAGCACCTCACCCACACATAATCAATGAACCTCTTCCCCCGATGGGCAGCAGGGAAGAACGCGTTATCCAAAGTGAAAGGGCACTGACCTGGATTTGATTCCATTGTCACAAAGACTACGGAAACCAAATTGGGTGATCACCGGGAAATCACACATGGCATGGTGTCAAAACCACATAAAGCTCACATGTATACATTTCCTTTCAAATACATAGTTTATAACCAGGTAGTAAGCATCTTTAATTTTTCTAATATACCATAACATCCAAGATTTCTTTATCAAAGATTAAATAAAAGATGCTCATTTTTCCATATCAACAATTCATGCATTTCCCCAAATGCAATACCACATATGATGCATTTTCATAAATAATCATATGTATATATTAAGGTTATGACACAATAGTTTTAGGAAAATATAATTTCCATAGGTAGTTTTCAAAAGTGTGTCTAACCCAAAAACATCATTTATGCAACATGTTTATTTTTCAAAAATCCCATTAAAAAGCTACTTACCTCGCAACCGCAAAATCCTAATTCTCCAAGCTCCAAGGAGATTAGTTAGAACCTAAACAATATCAAGTAAACCTATCACAATAAGCATAGAGCTTGAAATTGCATCTAGCTACAATTTAGGAATTGCCAAAAAAGCACTTAATTAGGCAAGCCTAGTATTTAACCTCATCAATAATAATATATACCACTTCCAGTTTCTCAACAAATTGATTCACAAGGCATAAACTCCAATTTATAAAGTTAGCCCATTTAATATCATCTCCAACATCATGATTAGCTTCCATAAAATTTACACTACATCAATAAGAGACCCATGAAAGCAAAATCAAAATCAAAATATCCTCCAAGACAAGAAATTTAGAACTTAAACTAACTCCAAATAAACCCAATGGCAATGGAAAAATTAGATTTACCAACCATCACATGTTATAACTCAAAATCCCTAAATTTTCCACCATAAATAAACCTTAGGTAGTCATCATTAGCACAAACCATATACCCACTCATCAAATAATTCCACCAATACAAAACCCATACATACAAACACATAAATATCACTTCCAATGCTCATAAATCACATGGGTATCATTATTAAAGCTTAGATAAAAATAACCTGAAGAAAAAGTGTAAAACTCACCAAAAAGATTAGAAATTTTTACCTCAAAAAAAGGATGTGAAGGTGCTTATAGGTTCATAACAATTTTCTGGTGATCTTGCTGGAAAAACTATGGTGGAAATGGTGGTGGTGGTGTGGAAGTGCCGGTGGAGAGGATGAGAGTGATACAGAGGAGTGTGTTTAAGTGAAAAGAAAAGAAAGAAAATGAAAAGAAGAAATGAGATGGCCAGACACGAGAGGGTGAGATGGATTGAAATGAGTAGTGGGTAGTGGGGTTAGGTGGGGCACGTGGGAACCCAAAAAAATATCTGATCTTACACCTTTTTTATTTTTTATTTATTTTTTTAAACTGACAGGGACGTTACAACTTTTATCTAAAGAACTATGAAATTATATACTCAAAAATTCATGTCATACCAAGCTAATCTCATTCATATAAAATTTTGATTACACACAAACTTAGAGTAGCTATTTAACATAAGAAATATCAATTTTTTTATGATAATTTTTTAGTACCTATTTTCTAAAGGCAATATCCACTCACTAAAAGTTTTTAAGAATGATAATGAATATAATTATCCTACATTTTAAATGTCTTTATGATATTTAGCTTAGTTTTTAATAAACACCTTTTTAAGCAAGAAATTAAATTAAAATAAATAATAATAAAAACAAGATAAGAAAATACATATGTGCAATTGAAGTTTCCATTAGATAAATTTATAGGTCTAAAAGATAAAAATCTATTAAATTAGTGTTCTCTAGGTAACAAATAGAATACCCTATATCATTATTTCAACTCCCAAGCATGACTACAACATAAAGCTAAAAAATACATAAAGAAGAATTTTGGGATATTAAAATTTAGTTTAGATATAGCAAAATAAAATATTTTAGGAATCATAAAATTTCATTAGAGTTTAATTTAGAGAGTAATAGTATTAGAATCATAATATAGATACTACTATTTATTTATCACATAGACTTCTTGTGGTTTTTGGTAGTTAGCAGTGGAACATATAGTTAATAATTAGCAAATCACTTTGAAGATTTAGTAGGGTTCAAATCACATTAATAAATTGTCTCTCTATTAAAAAAAATCACTTTAATAAAAAGTTACCTATAAAACTATTATTAGTAAAGTGATTATGTTTGTCTAGCATCATTGACTTTGAAGCCAAACTAACATAGACCCTTATTTGAAAATTGAAATTGGAGAACAAAAAAGGAACTTTTATAAACCAAATTAATCAAACTTTTTAAAGAATGGAAGAAAAGAGGGAAACTTGGGGACCCATGTTAGAAATGTTGTAACCATTATGCCAGTCTCAGTCAAACTTGTATAGGTCCTAACTTGTATAGGCATGTGAGAGATTTTCTCAAGGGTCTCTACCTAATGGGTTCTAGGCCCTAGTTATGGTATTTTACCTTTTAGTTTCCTCGTATGCCTTCACTACCTATTCCTTCATCGAGCCTGCTGAAAATTTTGTTCCTAGAAACGATGTCTCTAGGAGAGAGACTTGAGAGGCGACTGTTATGACAAATTGGTCTCATTCCTCTTGTACTGGTTTCGTATTTCAGTGCCAAATATGTAAGTATCATCAATTCAAAGCATTATAGTTTCAAGTTTCTAATTTTGGATTTGATTTGATTTTTTAAGGCATGCTTGGTGAGAAATTTGTCCTGAAAGTATGTTTTACCATTGCTAGTTATCTTGTCTATCCATCCTATCTTTTGTTTTCCTCTCATATATGTGGTTTCAACATCTTGTACTGTAATCTATATAATATTAAATCTTCAAGTTATAAATTACATACAATGATGAGTCTTTATAATAACTTGGGGCTCTATTCAATAGATTAAGAGCTTCTAATATGAGAGATAAGCAAATCTAAAATATAATTCAAGTTCTTCTTTCCACCTATCAAAAAATTAAATGCTTCTTTCTATGACAATGTGACAACTATGTTTTAGCTTGCACATGCCATACACAACTACAAATTAAGCATACAGTTCAACTTGCTCTTAAACAAATTTGAAAGATGCCCACCTTTATAGTTTGTACATTTATCCCTGCGCACACAAATGTAATAGCCCGTAAATCAAATACTTTGGAAGTCCAGAAGTGTCAAACTTAAGTTTTGGTTTTTAAGCAAAGTCACCCAACAGTTCTACCTTTGTGGGCTTTTAAAAAGGAGCATAATCATGATCTTGTACCTCATGATCAAGCTCACATGTTGCCCTCAAAAAGAAAAGTAACTGCTACCCAAGCTATTGAAGTGGATATGGCCTATAAGTATGGGATTCAACAAAAACTTTATGAGTAGTCAAGTAGAGGGTCGAGAAAATTTGGGTTATCTTTTATTAGATTATAACAACTATTTGTGTTCAAGGAGGAGAAATGTTATGAAATAGGGAAATGCAGGAGGCTTGCTGATTTATTTTCAGAAGCAACAAGCTAAGAACCTTCATTCCTTTATTCGATGCAAAGGATATTGAAGATGCAAATGTACTTAAAGATAAAGATGGCAATAATGAATTAATTATTGGAGATAATTTGAACAACCTAAATTTAAATGGGCTGAAGAAAAAGGATCATGCTCCCAGTGGTAAACATCAGATCAAGAGTTGTCATGAGAAAAGTTCAAAGAAAGAAAAAGGTGGAAGTTACCAGTTGTCTACCCCAAATACTATCCCTGGCAACCAAGTTTTGCTTTAGCCATCCCTAAACACCCTTACTCTTGCCTATATAGTTAGTTGTTCATGTAGTGGCTACATTAATTTTCTTTTTTCTTTAATGTGTAGAGTTCAAGTTCCCAGCCATCAAATTTGGTTCATTCCTTGTCATATCAGCATACGGCTCCGCTATATTACCATTGGCAAGCACCCTTCCTCAATTCACAAATGGAAGTATGGTAGAAAGGATTTAGTCCCATTATGATTATTTTAAATTATATCCTAAACATTCTAAAAAAAAAAAAAAAATTATATCCTAAATTCACTTGCTTTGTTTCTCTTTTGACATAATGTTTGCAAAATTCTCAAGAGAGTACTAAATTACTAGTGTTGGTTATTCATTAGCACCTGTCCTAATTATAGGTCCAAAACAATTTTCCATGCCAAAACAATCATCAAGCTTTTGTCTGAGCAACAAATCCAACCAATTGTTTTTTCTTTTAGGTCTGCATTATTAGTTTACTTTGTCCGTATTTTTTATTTATATCCTCTCAATGTTATAATTTATAATTTCTTGTGATTTCTACATGCTTGCCATAGTTCTATGTGTATATATATATATATATATATATATATATATGGTTAGATTAGAGGAAATTAGTTAAGTTTGTTCCCATGGAATGCAAATTGAGGAATAAAATGTCTTGGTGTCTGATTTTGATGAACAGGGTTATGTGTCATTGGCTTCTCAAAAAAGAAGAAGTTTGCAATGTTATAGTTCTGTCAACTTTAGGATCCCAATTATGACTAGTCTTCCCATAGATATATATATTCTCAAGCTTTGTGTCTAAATTTCCCCAACTTTTGGTAGGTAGTTTGACAGTAAATTGTGCATTACTCATTGAAGTTTTGATTCAAAGTTTAACAACTTGGGTTTTGCTTTGGGAAGGATCTTCTTTGTCATCATATTCCCGGTGATAACCAATTGATTTTCTTAATGTGAAAATTGATTTTTTAATATGTTCCTTGGTTTTTCCAATAATAAAATTGTTTTATTTATTTATTTATTTATTTTTTTGTGTGCAGGCGTTTGCAACCATGTCTTCCACTTCCACTGCATCAGTTGATGATTGAAAACTCGCCAAGTTTGCATTGGGTATGTACCATGTTTTATGGCAATCTATTAATGTATTTATTTATGCTTACAATATTAGGTGATGAGTCTCAGGTCATTCAAACAATGGCAAGTTTGCCCATTGGTTATGTACTATGTTTTATGGCAATTTGGTATGTCTGTATTGTTATTACGGTATGTAATACAGAGTGTCACTCTATTAGCTGCAGCTTTAGAGTATTATAAAAAAAAATAACAATAATAATAATTATGCAAGTTCCCACTTGAAAGTTTTGGATAACTTATAATTATATTAACCTCGTAGTTCGTTGAGTTATTTGGATGTGAAAATGTGCATGCTTGGAAGTCACCAACTTTAAAATGCGGCAAATGCCACTCATGCAATACTTTGCCTTCGTAATCAAGGTTTCTTTGATTGTGTTCTCCACCAAAGGGAAGCTTTTTTTTAGTATTCTATCAATTTCAGATTTATAATTCTATTACAACATTTTTCTTTTTGTCATTTTATTACTAGTAATAAGAGCAGCGTGCATGAAATTGTCAGTTTGTAAGCCATTTGAAACAAGTTAAGCCTGGAGAAAGAGTTTAGATTCTGTTACATGTTCATCTCCTTATAATTATGGGTGTCACCCTTTGTTTCTTAATCGTTTTAGGTAGTATGAAGAATTTGATTTATAGATAAGAGAGTTTTAACAATGATATCATGTATATTTAATGCTAAAGTCTCCAACCCCAATGAATATGGGAAATTATAGATTTATGGGCTAGTATCAATTATCTTTGTAATTAATTGAGAGATGATGAACTCCACTTAGGTTTTATTTTTAGTAAGCATCAGTTGGTGCGGCTTTGCAATTTTTGTAAAGATTTCTGTTAGTTTTTAGATCCCTTTAAACAATTGATTTAACCTAGTTAATTAGCCAAGTTGTTACTTAGTCCAAATTCCAAGTCTAGGTTATCACAATCAAACAATCATATTATGCATAGCAGCGGAAAATAAATAAGACAATGATATGATCACCCAGGAAAACCAAACCGGTAAAAAACCTAGGGAGGATTTAACCTAGCTATCCTCAAGGTAAAAAGCAAATCCACTAGAAAGAATCGAAGTTCATACAAAAGGACTTACAAGCACCCCCGCTTGACTTCCTAATGCTACCAACCAGTAGAACTTGCTGACACGACCACGTGCAAGCTCCGAATCCACGGACTCCTTCTTTCTTTGGCCTTTGCAAAACACAAACACCCCCGTTTGTGACTTTGAGATCCCACTCAAAGGTTTAGCAATACAAACTCTCCTGTTTGTGACTCCAAGACCACCTTTGAAGGTTTAGATCATCAGCACCTTTGATGACTAGAGAAGGCAACAACTTCTACAATACCGGATCTTGAGATTCTTCAAGGAATAGCACCGGTAGAAGACATAAGAGAGCTTTTAGGAATAAAACCCTAAATACAAAAGAGGCACACTCTTTTCTCTCTGAAAAGCCACACAAAAACGTACTTAGGGTTTGCTTTATATACTGGGAGAAGTAGATTTGAAACCCTAATCCTTAATGGGCTTGAACTGCTGTTTGGGTTTAATTAAAATTCTGCAGATACGACTTTCGATCGGTCGAGCCTGTCTTTCGATCGATTGAACCAGACAGAACATGAAATCTTCTTCCTGCAGCTTGTATGTTCTTGAATCTTGACTTGAATCACCTTGAGCATTGTCTAATAAAACCTATAGACTCTAAGATCTATATCTAGACAAGTTTGTGTTCACGATTTGCCAATTGTTCTAAACATTTAGAACCTAATAAACTCCCCCTTTGGCAATTCGTGACAAAACTTTCATACAAAATGAAATGCTCAAATACAAGAACAACCCAATACAATAAAATGCCCAATTATATCACAAATCCCAATCTAAGACTTCTAACCTAGAAGTTGCAAGAAGAGGTAGTAGGTCTTGATCAGAATGCACCTGTCTTTCTTGAAACATTCAACAAACACATCACCGCATGTGTGGAAAGAAAGACATATAAACAATAATATGAAACAGAATATAAAAAAAAAAAGTAAATTCTAACTCTCCCCCTAAGTTAGATACATCAAAAAGCTTTTATATTCTCCCCCTTTGAAAATTTTTTTTATCTCCCCTTAAACAAAACAAACAGGTCATCTATGTCTCCCTCTTTTTGTCACGTATTGACAAAGACTACCTAATCAGAAGGTAGACAGAAAACATACGCAACAGAGTAAGAGAAAATAGAGACAACTCCCTCTATGAAGAGCAACAACTCCCCCTAAGAACAACAAAGGTTAAAAAAAATTTCTCCCCCTATAAAAATAGGAAAAACAAAACAAGTTTTGGGAAAAACAGTTTTGAGGAAAAATAAAGGGGTTGGGGATAAAGACACAAACCAAGTTTTTAAAAAAAAACTAAGTTGAGGATACACATGAAGAAAAAATATTCTCTCTTTCAATAAAATGCAAACATGGCACTATGTGACCCATAAACAGTTACATGAGTAGAGAAAATATTTGCACATTGATTATCCATCATAACTCTTAAGAAAAATATTTTCTGCAGTTCACACATAAAAATAGGCATATACTAGAAAGTACATAGCTCAAAAATTAATCAATCAATTTTTTGATCAAGTTGAGTACCCAATGTAGCAAAGTGTATGCATGTTATGCGTGAAAACAATGAGAGATATGACTGCAAAACTGCAAGATGGATACAAAAAATCAATGCAATACATGTGAATCCTAAACATAAATGATGCATGGAAAAATCAAATTTTTGAAAAACAGAGCAATTTAATGCAGAAACTCCTCAAAGCACAATATTTCATGAATAAGATGCATGAGTATGAGATTAAAAGTTTTTCAAAAACACTAGAGTTTAACCTAGATCTTCCAATAACAAGTTTTTCAACCAATCTGTCTCCAAAACTCAAACATTAAAGACAATTTGCATCAAAATCCAGGAACATGTAATCTTGGATGGCCACAACAAGATCACACACAATATAATGTACCAAGTTTAGCAAATAGTAACTTGTGTAGTGTGTGCAACTAGCAAAAGCTTGAGATACATGTGAGGTGATATGTGAATAGCAATCAATCACAAAGTCTACAAAATTCATCACATAGAATTTAAAAGAGACTACCACTTAAAGAGTTACATCATATAACTCTCACATCTTCTAGAACATAAGCTTGCAATCATGTAAGTTTCTTGTATTTATGCCTCATAATATACATACCAATTTTAAGTCATGTGAGCTTGGCATCAAGCCTAATAGTACACACCAATTTTGATTTTAAGTATTAAGCAATTTAAACCGAGGCTTCACCTTATGTTCTTTTCGTGCATGTGCTACACTTTCTCGAGCACGAAATCTTACGATATACACTAAGGTGTTCATGATTGGCTAGTGAACAATGGTGAGATGGTTATTTATGCCTTTCTCTAAAGGTTCAAGTCCGACAGTCAAAGACATGTGACTTCAAGATCAACACAAAGTGATCAAAACCATAAACATCTTTCCCACACAACATGCACTACAAAGCTTCAACTAGTCAAGTGCAATAAATAAGCTCATCAAAGCTAAACAAGGTACATAAACTTGTTATGTAAAAATAAAATGGCCAATCCTTGATTATAAATCCAAAATGTGAGATACAAAACACAAAAATATTTTTGGTTTAAAAAAAATTTATGACCAAAAAACAAAAAGCACACATTATGCTAAATGAACAATGCAAATGCAATGCATGACAGTACTTAACTAAGCTATAGAGGGTACACAAACAAAAAATATCAATTTCTTAATTAACCCTTGAGTACATGTACAAACTAGTACATACTCACATAAAATCAAAAATAGCTTAGCACTTATATAACACATACTATTCAAGTTTCTCCACAATGTCAAGCATGTTCTAAATCAAGAGAGATATCATAATTCATGTAATCCTCAAGAAACATAAAACTGGACACAAAATAAAATATTTTTGTCTTTTTGAAAATTTTCAATGTTTTTGGATTTTTAGATTTTTTTAAAAAAAAAAAAATTCTAAAAGAAACAAAACAACCAAAAACAGAAACAAGACACGTCCACAAACAATTGAAAGAATTAAATCAGGGACAAGTCAGCAACACTCACCTTGGAGAATCTTTTCTCACCCATATAGCACGAGTCTTCGGCTTTGTAGGTGAAAATCCATGTGAAGCAGAGTGTATTTGAGGAATTACACCAATCTTCTGAGAAAGACTGAAATCCTGCAAATTCCTTTTACAAGCCAACAAGCTTAAATTTTTCAAAATAATATGAAACAATTTATATGGACTTATGGCAGGAGAAATATCATCACATATCCTAGATTGAAACACAGAATGCTTAAATTTCAGTTTATGACAATTAGGACGAATGTGATCACGGACACCACAAAAGTGGCAAACAGGAACAAATTTAGGAACATCAGTATTCCTAGTGAGGTTTCCGGTCACAGGCTTTGGTTCTTGCCTCAACAAAGAACAATTTGGTCTAATATGACCAACAACACCACAAAGGTGACAAGTAGGCACAAAAACAGATTTATTATGCTCTCTAACAGTAGGTTTAGACATAGGTTTAGAAACATCAGCGTCTACATAAGAACTTTTACCTTTGTCTAACCTAGCAAAATAAGCCTTTTCTTTATTATTCCTCTTAAAAGGAGGGATATAAACTTTCTCAGTTTTAGGCTTAAGAGAAACAGAAACACTTCTGTTATCAACAGCAAGCTTGGTACTAGTCAAATTTTCAATTTTAGCTTTAGATTCAACTAACTCTTGTTCCAAGCTTTTCATCTTCTCATCTTGAGAGGAAATTTGATTTCTCAAAAATTCATTCTTTTTATTAGATTCATCTAATCTAATAATCAATTCCTCTTTTTCAAGATTAGCCAATTTTAACTCTTCCTTGAATTTCTTAGCAATTTTCATAGATTTCAATAATTCCTTACGAAGAGTTTCACAGGCATCAATAAAATCAACAGAAGCATGAGCAGAAACATGATCAGAAAGACACTTCAAATTATCCATGACAACAGGGGTCAAGGATCAGCCCTTGGATCAAAAGAACTAAAACAAAAGAGCAACCCGCTCTGATACCACTTGTTAGTTTTTAGACCCCTTAAAACAATTGATTTAACCTAGTTAATTAGCCAAGTTGTTACTTAGTCCAAATTCCAAGTCTAGGTTATCACAATCAAACAATCATATCATGCATAGCAGCGGAAAATAAATAAGACAATGATATGATCACCCAGGAAAACCAAACTGGTAAAAAACCTGAGGAGGATTTAACCTAGCTATCTTCAAGGTAAAAAGCAAATCCACTAGAAAGAATCGAAGTTCATACAAAAGGACTTACAAGCACCCCCGCTTGACTTCCTAATACTACCAACCAGTAGAACTTACTGACACGACCACGTGCAAACTCCGAATCCACGGATTCCTTCTTTCTTTGGCCTTTGCAAAACACAAACACCCCCGTTTGTGACTTTGAGATCCTACTCAAAGGTTTAGCAACACAAACTCTCCTGTTTGTGACTCCAAGACCACCCTTGAAGGTTTAGATTATTAGCACCTTTGATGACTAGAGAAGGCAGCAACTTCTACAATACCGGATCTTGAGATTCTTCAAGGAATAGCACCGGTAGAAGACATAAGAGAGCTTTTAGGAACAAAACCCTAAATACAAAAGAGGCACACTCTTTTCTCTCTGAAAAGCCACACAAAAACGTGCTTAGGGTTTCCTTTATATATTGGGAGAAGTAGATTAGAAACCCTAATCCTTAATGGGCTTGAACTGCTGTTTGGGTTTAATTAAAATTCTGCAGATACGACTTTCGATCGGTCGAGCCTGTCTTTCGATCGATCGAACCAGACAGAACATGAAATCTTCTTCCTGCAGCTTGTATGTTCTTGAATCTTGACTTGAATCACCTTGAGCATTGTCTAATAAAACCTATAGACTCTAAGATCTATATCTAGACAAGTTTGTGTTCACGATTTGCCAATTGTTTTTAGAACCTAATAATTTCATTTTTTACTTTCATATTCATACCTTCATAACATTATATGCTTATGTTATTTCTTAGAAAAATTTTCATATGAAACAAAAAGGGTAAGACCCTCAGGCAAATACGGTTGAGAACATTTCTAATGCAACAGTTATGTTTAGTGTTTTTTCCAAAGAGTTGATACACAAATAAATTACAGACATTGAAATATTAAATTTTAATTTATTTACTTTAGTATTCTAATGTCTAAGCATTCAAATGGATTATTTGTGTTTAAATGTTAATTAGGCAAGATAACTAAGGGTGAAAAAGAAAATAATTAACAGGAAAATTAAGAGCACTACTTAACTAGTAAGTGCTGCTTACAAACTTTTTTCCTTAACTTGTAAGTGCTTCTCTTTTGCTTCTAACAAAATATACGTTTGGCTTTATGTTTTGCCTAGAAATTGCTTGATTATGTCATTGAGCCATTCATGTAACAATACAGTTAATTTTGCTAACCTGCAAGTGGACATGTTGATTATTAGCTTTGCACATTCTTTTTATTTAAATTTGTATTGTTGAGTTTTCAAACATTGTTATGTAAAAGCAAAGTAACATTATTCTGTAGAATCTTGTGTACTTGTTGTGAAGCTCTGAATTTCCTGATTTTGGTTTAAACTTGGAGTGTGTATAATCTTAACATTGATCTATACATATTAGATTTTAAAATATATTTTATTTTAGTTTTAATTTTGGAAATGCATAAAAGATATTTGTGAAATTATTTGTTAGAAACTTTGAAGTGATGTTAAGCTATTTTATATGCATGTTATAAAATATTTGGCCAAATAAGTGGAAAACGACATTGCAATAGTCAGCAAATGTTTTTTTAATAAATTGAAGAGGAAAAAAAATATATTAGAAATGTAAAAGTTGCTGCTTGATTTTATTTTATTTTTTCCATTCCTTTTAAAGTTTGAATTTTCAAAAGATTTGGTGACATATATTAATTCAATTAGGAGATTTTTGAAACACTTTTACGTCTCTTGATTTTGAAATGGGACGTGAATAATCAACCTAGGACAGCTATCAACTTGGACTTAGCAATGGGCATGCATGCATTTCCGTGTTGAATAGCGCTTGTATAAGTCAATCTACAAGCAGCAACAACATGCACGGAGCCCTGATGTCAAATCACGGTTTATTCTACAGGGCTCCATGCATGTTGTTGATTTGACAACAGGGTCATCAAGTTCACTTCCACAACTTTTGGTTTCATCTCCCTGCTATTATATAAACCCGTCATTCACAAAACTTGAAATTTTCTTTCAAAGTTAAATACCAAAACGCTATGACCAAATAGTCTACCAAATTAGTAAAATTCTCCAATGTATGAGACTTCACATTCGCAGACCCACAATTCTTTTCCAAATAGACATTCAAAAACACTAAGCCTCCTTTAAATCAAGCCCAAATTCACTGAACCCATAAGTTCATTCTCAATGATAAATTTCAAACTGAGAAAATCCCAAACTCTAATCTCAATTCACAAACTCACCATGAAATTAACTAGTCCCACTTCTCAATTTCCCCTAAACTTTCCAATACACAAATCCCAAAGGCCATTGTGATTCAATCTACAATATACCCTTTCACTCACAAAACCTGAAACTATCTTCCAATGTAAAATACCAAAACGTTAAGACCAAGTTATTTTTTAATACCAATCCCACCACCAATAGCTACAAAATCAGAAAAAATCTACAATGTATGATCCCACATTCACAAACAAATATGCAATTAAAAACACCAAGCCACTTCTAAATCAGACCCAAATTCCTTGAACCCACAATTCATTCTCAATAATAAATTTCAAATTTGCAAAGAAAATCCAAACTCTTAATCTCAATGCATAAACCCACCAAGAAATAAATCATAAAAAAATAAGACCCATTTCTAGTTTTCCCGAAACTTTCAACTACACAATCTCAAAAACCATTGTGATTCAATCTAAAGAAAATAAATATAAAACTAGCCAACTGTAATGTAATACCAAAATGTTATCATTAAGATTCTTCATCAAAACAACTAAATTCAAAAATTATATAGAACTAGCAACCATTGGATCAATATATAGAACTGAATACAGCGATCAAAAATTATTTACATTCCAATTCAGCAGTGCAGAGAATAAAACAACATGATCAAACTAACTAACAAAAACAGCCATGTAATTTAAAAGAATGACGTGATGTTAATTCGATATTTGAACCTATTATTCTTCTCACACCTCACAAACACTTTGACTTGACACTTGTATTTGTGGTGTGACTGTCGATTCGTAATTTAAACTCTACATGATCAAACAAAACTAAACAACATGATATTATTATTTTCTTTATTTACATCACCATTATGTCTCGATGCCCTCAACTGCTTGCTCCCTCAGAAGCCGATGCGGCACTCCTGAGAAGGATTGCCTCTGCCACAGCCGTATAAACAAATTCCACGCCCTTGTCGTCTCCAAGTCCAAACCTCTTCCTAAAGCTCGGCATCACGAAATCCAGCAGTTCCTCAATCTCCAAGTAGTCCGCTGCCTTAACTAGCTCAATGATCGTCTCGTCGCTCTGCTGGCCAAAAAACTCCCCAGCAAACTCCTGCCTCTCTTTCTCCACCGCGTCGTATTTCGAGCGGAGCTCGAGGAGTTTCTTGCAGGCATAGACGACAATGTCGAGAACGTAGCTGGACACGTTTGGGAGAGGCCAAACGGTGTTCTCCAGTTCAGGGTCATCAAGTTCGCCATCGACGAAAGCCTTCACTATGCCAAACATCGTCGCTATCGCTACTGGCACCTTGACTAGCTCGCCGTCTGAGGTTATAAACGTTGCCACCTTCGTGGGTTTAGGGTCTGAGCTTCCGCCGTAGGTTGTCATAGTTGCTGCTCAGAGAAGAAGAGAGAGACAATTTGTAAAGCTATTGAAATATAACAGTGGTTTGTGGGGGCATTGGAGTAGTGTTAGTTACTGGGATATAAACGTTTCCTTGCCGACGCGGCCCTCCTGAGAAGTATTGCCTCTGCCTCAGCCGTATAGACAAATTCAACGCCCTTGTCGTCTCCAAGTCTAAACGTCTTCCTAACGCTCGGCATCATGAAATCCAGAACTTCCTCGATTTCCAAGTAGTCCGCTGCCTTAACCAGATCAACGATCGTCTTGTCGCTCAGCTGGTCAAAAAAATTCGTCTCGAACTCCTGCCTCTCTTTCTCCACCGCTTCGTATTTCGAGATGACCGCGAGACTCAGCTTGCAGACGTAGACGATATGGTTGAGAATGTAGCTGGACACGTTCGGGAGAGGGAAAACGGTGTTCTCCAGTTCAAGGTCATCAAAGTCGCCATTGAAGAAATCCTTCACTACGCAGAATATCTCCACTAACTCTACTTCCACCTTGACTAACTTGTCGTCTAAGGTTTTAAACTTTACCATCTTCGTGGGGTAAGGGTATGAGCTTTCGCCAAAGGTCGAGATGATTTGTAAAGCTATTGAAATAGAATAATGGTCTGTGGCTCCTAGTGGAGTGGAGTAGTATTATTTATTGGCAAATTAACGGCTACTTGCCAAATATGTTTTGGTTCATATTTTATTTTATTTTATTTTTGTTTAGAATCTTAAAAAGCTACTTAATTTTATTTATTTTAACACACATTTTACAATATACCCTATATTAAAATTTTTATTTTTCACATTACCTAAAAACTATTCATTTTTTTTAATTCATTTCTCTCTTCCTTTCATTATTTTTTATTTTTTATTTTTTTTTTCCATTTCTCTATTTCTTCTTCTCTTCTCTCTAGACTCTCTTTTTTTTCTTTTGTTAGAAGCAAACCCACAACCCCACCTCCATAATCCTAAACCCACAGCCCCACCTCCACAAACCCACAACTAACCACCACCACGCTTTGACTGGCCATTCTCCACAAACCCACAACCCCACACTCACCACCTCCACAAACCCGCACTTTAGCCATCCTCTCTCAGCAGCCCTTGCTCCGACCATCCTCTATCTAGCTTCCTACCTAAAATCTCAAGGTTTCCCTCTTGGGGTGAAATAAGAAAGTGAAAGAAAGCCAAAGGCCGGTGAAAGAAAAAGAGAGAGAAGAAAAGAGAGAAGAAAGGCCGGTGAGAGAAAAAGAAAGAAGAAAGAGAGAGTGAACCACCACTGTGCCTCTTGACCACTACCGCTAAACCACCAAGCACAAACAAAGGCACTGGAGAGAGCAAAGAGAGAAGAGAGAAGTGAGAGAGGAAAGAGAAAAGAAAAGAGACTGAGGAAAAAAAGAGATGTTGGTGAATAAAAAATTGATTTTTGTGTTTACCCTTGTGCTACAGTGAACTGTTATTGATAATAGCTCACTGTAGCATGAAAGTAAAATATAGCTATACATTTTAGCTATAGCAACTTTATTGTAGGGCCCTTTTTATATGGTTGAGATGCTAAAATAACTTTTAAGTTATATTAGCATCTTTATTGTGAGTGCTCTTATCCTACATTTGAATGGTAGGTAGAAGTAAAGGGGAAAAAGAGAGGGGAGTAACCACTAGCCACCTTCGCTCTAAACTAGTTTGGAACTAAACTTTTGTCTAACATAAATGACACAGTTGTCAATTCCGACCACTTCAATTTAATTTTTTTTTTAAATTTAACTATTTATTGTTCTTGAATGCAAAATTCAAGAAAGAAAAGATTCATAAAAAAAGGAAAATTTTGCTAAATTTTTAACTAATTATTTTTGCTGAATTTTTGCAAAGATCACCTTTTCTACCCAACAAAAAATAGGACACAAATTTTTGTTACAATTATTGAAATAACTTTGTGTGATTGGTGCATAATAAAAATGATGTAATTGTGATACTCTATCCAATAAAATGGCAAATATATGTAATTGTGATATTTTATCCAACAAAATGGCAAATATTTGGCATATTGAGTTAAGTTCTATTTAGATATACTACTGTCTCCAATAAAAGAACTCTTCATAAATAAATAAAAAGAACTTCTACAGTCAGCTTAGAATGGAAATCACCTTGAAACTCTCCTTAAAAAAAAAAAAAAAAAAAAGTCAAGGTGTAACAGACTGACATTTTCAAAATGTCAAGGTATATCGACAATATATTTCATTTCTGGTCATAATCAATTGAGCTAATGTTTTACAAAGAACAATGTAACAGACTGACATTTTCAAAATGAGGGGGCATATATAGAACTCTCATCAATTAATCACATCCTGACATCCATATAAGCTATCACTCACTAATTTAAGAGAAACACAAAGGTTAAACTACAAAATTTTCAACCTATTTAGCATATTTATCTCTTTATCGATCTATTTTTACTCATTTTCTTCAACCATCCTTTCTCTGCTAGAAGTTTTTAATTTTTTTTTTCAATTTTTTTCGTTGGTTATGAAGATCGATTGGTTGAAATGATAAATACTATAATAGTGGATAAATGTCTCTCTATTTTTATTTTTTTATTTTTTTATAAGATAGAAATTCTATTCTAATCTAATTTAAGTATATATGTGTGTAAAATTCCCTTTGAATCCCGACCCTTCTCCCCTCCCTTTACACACCCTGCAAGTACTTATATTTATAGAGTGACCATCGTATCAAAAGGGTGCAGTAGTAATGTCCCTCCTTTAAATGGGAAGATGTTACTTAGACATTATTATATGCTCTCTTGTCCTCATTTTCTATTCCCTTTGCTAGTCACTTAGCACATTAAATAACAGATCTTATATGAGTTTGTTTGCAGGTAGTTTTGAGAAGGCGGAGCAAACTTTAATGAGGACGTTATCTTGCCAACAACGTTGGTTATTCGCTGACATTTTTTTTTGTATAGGTTATTCGCTGACATTTGGTTTATCTGAACCTCTAAATGGATTCTTGCGCCTGGTTAATTAATAGTAGATTTGCAGAATGGGTTGTATAGGCTTATGTGATCCAATAATTAGAGTGAGAGAAAAAAAAGAAAAAGAAAAGAAAAACTAAAATCAAAGGAGAATAAATTAATAAACCCAAAAAAAACAAAAAAAGAAAAGAAAAAAGAAGCTAACTTTTAATTAAAAACCAAACCAAACCAAAATCTTTATAATTTTTATTAAAATTAAACCAAAATCAGAGAATAAAGCTCTAGCAGCTGTTTGCAATTAGATATAACTAGTTGTTAACCCATGCATTACATGGAATAATTAAATAAAAATCTAAAAGAATCAATGAGAGACTAAGAGGGTATTTGGATTGTGTAAAAACTGAGTTATATAACTTAATTTTCATTACCTATAACCCAAAATATGTGGGACCCATGAATGAATGTTTGTTTGGCAAGATTTTTGAATCATGTTCCCATCACTCAAAACTTAAAAAAAAAAAAAAAAAAGAAAAAAAAAAAGAAAAAAAAGAGAGTTAAGAGTTGTGAAAACTGAAAACACATTTAAGATGTTTTGAAGTTATCAAAATTGAGTTCAATGACAAACTTTAAAAAAAAAAAATGCAATGACCCACTAGTCTACATCAAGTAAGAATCCATGCTTCACTTTCACCGGTCATTCTTCTCCATTCCACCTTTTCTTTCTTTTTCTTTTTCTTTTTTTCCTTTTCTTTCTTTCTTCTCCACCTTTTTTTTTCTTTTTTCTTTCTTCTTCATTAACACCCACAAGCAACTGGGTTCAAGATTCTTTATTCTTTCTTTCTTTTTTCATTTTCATTTTTATTTTCTTTCCTCTTCACCTTTCTCATCCCAAGAGTTTTTTTCTTCTTTCTTCTTTGCTTTTCTCATCCCAAATTGCAAATCCGTTTCTCAGTGAGTTTATGGGTTGAGATAAGTGGGTTTATGGGTTGATTATAGTAGCATTGGGTTTGTGGGTTGAGATTAGTGTGTTTGTGGGTTGTTTATGATGGCGCACTCCTCAGTGGTTGATGGGTTTTTGTGCATTGCGGTAGTTTTGGTTTATGCATTTAACGGTGGTGAGCTGTGCCTCCATTTCAATTGTGTTTGTCACATTTGTGTGCTCTCAATTTCGCTGTTGGTATTGTGATTCTTGTTTGAATTCGTTTTCTCTCTTGATTTCGTTTGTAATTCTGCTGGGCAAATGTGGGTATTGTGCTTCTTGTTACCATTTTGACCATGCATCGTATTTGGGCTCCACCACTTTATAAAAAAATTAGACATGCACCTGAGAACAAGACCAAACACAAATCTGTCCGAGTTATGGAAAAAGTAAAGATAAAAAAATGAGATATGAGAATAGAGTTCGAGAGATGAGAAATGAGAAATGGAAATTGAGTTTTGGGTTATGTTTAAACCAAACAGGCAATTTGCCCACCAAGAAAAGGTGAAAAAGAAAAAAAAGAGATTGACAAAGGAAAAAAAGAAGAAGGTATTTTCTAAAGAAAATAACATTGAAAAGTTAAGCAACATTAAAGACAATGGGAAAACTATTTGCAAAGACAATGACAACCTTTTTATTTTTAATGGCTCAAAGCCAAAATCCAAATTCAATTTTCCATACAACTTCATATTAAATTGTAAATCAGCCTCAATAGACAAATTCACTTTTTGTTCTAATATATCTTGTTGATCATACACTGTTCAGCAAACACTATTGCCACATTTATCTATATTTTAGACATTTAATTTACACAGAAGACTATAGCAACCACAATAGCTATCGCGGTTGCTCAATGCTATGGCAATCTTAACTCAAGCATTCTCCTCTAGAATCTCAACTCTTTTCTTTATACCTGCACGTTAATAGTGAGAAAATTTTTATGTTCTCAAAATCAAAGCTAATCTACAAAAATCTGTAAAACCCAATCAAACACATTTGATTCAAGCATCTCTTCTAAAACTTTGAATGGAATTAAGAAAAAAAGGGGAAAAAACCAAAGTTCATAGTATTGAGACACTCAATAAAATAATAATCTGCCATTAATAAAAAGGGAGGAAAAGCAAAGTTCATAGTATTGAGATACTAAAGTAAATAATAATCTGCCATTAAAAAAAATGAACTAACTTAATAAGAAATGGAATTGGTTTATTTTGCTAGTCTAAATTTGATTACTTAATAATTTATACTGTTCTCAAAATTTGACATTTATAAATGAATGCTTAAGAAAATGATAATTATCATTAATGGGCTCAAAATTTCTTTTTAGATAGTGTATAGAATATTTAATTCATATGACTAGAAATTGTTGCAGACTTTAAGGAGTTGGGGGCTTTTGTAGAGATGAAGAATTTTGTAACATTAAACATTAAAGTTCCAATATATATATATATATATATATATATATATATTAAAATGAGATTATTTCCCCGTATACATAATAGAAACTTAACTATTTGTCTAATTTATTACACACATGCAAAATACTTTTTTTTTTTTCAGCTTAAAATTTTTATTAAGGTGACCTATATTTGTTTACTTAAGATACATAGTACTGAGTGCATAGACTTGTGAAGTCTATATTCCACTTTAAAAGTTATTATGTGATCATTTAATATAAAAAATTCTACACTGGCTTACCACTTGCAGTTTCATAATTACCTGAAATAACTTTGATCTGGTTATTAACCCAAAACAAAATGAATACTAATTCAGATACCTTAATCAAAACCAATTCTAAACCAAACATCTTAATAACAAACTTCAACTCACAATGCCACTTAAAAATACACTTTGATCACTTTCTTCTACCTTAAAGCATAAGAAACTATGCCATAAACATTAAAAAAGAACCAATATAAATAAAAATGTTTAGATCCCATAGGGAGAAAAAGAAAAAAAAAATTATATCTTTTAGATGCAAAGCCTTGGCTTAAGCCTTAAGATATCTCTAAAATTATCCTCCTTGCAAGTTCAAACAAAGCTAAAACACCAAAATAGAAAACATAAATAGTCATAAATTTCATGGGTTAAATAATTTGGTTAAGAATTAAAACACAAACATTGATTTAAGGAAAAGAAAATTTAAAGTATTGATTTATAATATTGTAGACAAAAAAATAAAATAAAATATTTCTAGTCCTTTTAACTACCAAAGTTTTGAACCATAAATTAACATTCTGTTAGGGACATACTTATGTAATTGGTTAATCCTTTGACAAAATGCATTTTATTTGTAATTGGGTCGATCTAGGATGAGTTTAGTATGTCAAGAAATAAATGTTCAAGTTTAGTATTGAAGCCATGCAAATTTGACCAAAAAACAAGTGAAGAAATGCTATTCATTAAATCTCAACAAATATCTCAACAGAATCCTTTCTATCGAAATTTAGTGTTGAAGCTCGATAGAAGCTCAACAGAAGTTGAATATGTCGAGAATTACGAAATTAGAATTTCCAGATTTGATTTCACGCATATCCTTGAGTAATTGTGTAGGGTTTCTTTTCTCACAACCCTATACATATTTTCTTTAGAAGCTATTGCGTCTTTGCGCTAAGGGTTTTGTGACTAAGGAGTTTCCTGATCTTCATTGTTGGATGAAATGAAGAACTTTGTAGCCAACATCTCCCTTAAGTTGGTGTGTTAGTCACGTACTAGGATCTGTACATCATTGGTTAGTCACGTACTGGGAGTCATGCATTGAATGAAGAGATTGTCACTACATCACAAGTCCAATTGGGTATTGGGGTAAGGGTTCAACTGTAGGTTGGTATTAGGTACTGAAATTCTTTTTAATTGTAATCGCTTATTTTGATAATAGTAGATTCTTGGGAGTGCTGACCTTAAATTCACTTCGTAGGGTTTTGCTTTGGTTGTTTTCCTCATTCGTAAACAAATTACCTATATCAAATTTATTTTCCACTGCATTTAACTTAGTTGGTGATTTGTTTGTGTTAACACGCTTATTGCATGTAATTGAATCTAATTAATTCACTTAGATAATTAATTGATTAATTTACGAAATGGGTTAATATATTTTTGTCCTAATAAGTGGTATGAGAGCGGGCACACTTGAATTAGGTTTAATCTTTACTGTGTGATCCATTAACCCCTATTTGTCATGGATAGGAGACAATCTCTTATTATACCTCCTTTATTTGATGACACTAACTATGCAAATTGAAAAGTACGCATGAGAATTTTCTTGCAGTCTTTAGATGAGAAAGTGTGGCAAGCTGTGAAGATTGGCTAGTCTAAGCCCAAGGAAATGCCAGCTGATTGGGATGAGGCCAAGATAAAAGTGGCGAACTTCAATAGTAGAGCATTGAATGCCCTATTCAGTGCGATCATGAATGAGGAGTTTAAGAAAATATCATTGACAGAAACTGCAAAGGAAGCATGACCATTCTCCAAACGACCTATGAAGGAACTAAGGCCGTTAAAAATTCCAAGCTTCAAAGGCTTACCACAAGCTTTGAAGAGATTAAGATGGAGGAGGATGAGTCGTTTGACGAGTTCTATGCCAAGCTGAAGGATATAGTCTACTCAGCCTTTAATCTTGGGGAAATTATTCCCGAACCCAAGGTTGTAAGAAAGGTGCTAAGATCTCTACTTAAGAGATTCTATGCCAAGATCACTGCCATTGAAGAATCAAAGGACATTGATAAAATTCCTTTGACGGAGCTGGTTGGCAACTTGCAAACCTATGAATTGGGTTTAACTAGAATTAGGAAAGGGAGCAAGAGTAAGAGCATGGCACTGAAGGTCAAAAGCAATGAGATTGATAAGTCTTTTGATGATGAAGATTCCAAGATCAAATCCTACATCATTAGGCAGTTCAAAAAGTTCATGAAGAATGCTAATGTGAAAGGATTTGATAAATACCATAAGCAATCCAGCTCGTCTCAGTTTAAAAGCCAAGACAGAGGAAAGAAGCATGTTAAGGATGGTGGTCAGTACACTATTCCCTTTGGACCAAAATGCTTCGAATGTCAAGGTTTGGACACATGAAATAAGAATGTCCAACATATTTCAAGAAAATTGGGAAAAGCAAGGCTCTTGCTGCTACCTTGAGTGACACCAAGCCTGAGACTGAGTTAGATGAAATGATGACGAGGGAATCTTGAATGCCTTCATTGCCACAATGGATCCTACTGAGGGGATTATAGAAGAGGTAGATGAAGAAGAGAACTTAGTGGAGTCTAAGTTTGAGAAAATGGATGAACAAGATGACATCTATACAGCGTATGCTAAGTTGTACGAGGTTTTTGGGAAGCATGAGAAACGGTAAAGGCTGGCCACCAAGAAACTGAGTGATGTTGAGCTAGATCGAGAGGAGCTCTTTACAAAGGTTGATGAAGCAAATCAAACCATTAGATCTTTGCAGTTCGAGAATAACTTCCTTGCTGAAAGGACCAAGAAGATTGAAGCGGAGCTATTCCAAGTCAAAGCTCAATTGGAGAGGACTTCCAGTGCAAAACTCGATGAGATGCTAAACTTTCAGAAAGGTGCTTCTAACAAAACCGGTTTGGGATATGATTTCTCTTCTCCTAATATTGCCTTATTTAGTACAACTATGTTTGTCTCACCTACTGATAATGTTAACTCTAAGAATGATGAAGGTAAAACTGAAATAGCTAGTGAGACCTTAGACAAGGGCAAATCTATTCTTGGAGCAACCCTTAAGGTTGAAAAGAAAGAGATTAGAAACCCTAGGACTAAGAAGGTAAACAACAAAAAGTCTCAAGCGAAGAAGCTGCATCTCTGTCATCACTGTGGTGCTTCAGGGCATACTCATCCAAATTGCTACAAGTGGTTAGTCACTCAACAAAGCAATAGTATGCTCTCATTCGGAAACCAGAATCAATTTGCATCCTTTTTTGCTCCTCTTGAAGATCTTCTCAAGGCCCTCATGTTCCTTTCGAACTTGAACAATTTTAACTCTTCCCCCTTACCACTAGATCAAAGGTTCGTACATAGGAAATGTTCTTCCAAAGTGTGGAAGGAAAAAGGCTTAAAGTGATTTAGTTACTTTTTCTCTCTCTCCCCCACGGTTATGCATTACTTGTTTGTTTTGCTATCTTGTTTTAAGCTAGTCTAGTTTTATGCATTGTATGTTTAACATGCTTTTGTTTATTTGTTTTCAGTTTTGCTTTATTTTGTTTTTTAAAAAAATAAAAAAATTGAAAAATGCGAAAAATACAAAAACAGTGTGTGTTTTGTGTATATTGGTACTTGTGCACGATAGATGGCCATTGAAACAAAATTTTCTAAACTTTGTATCTTTTGTAGATTAGATGAGCATTTAAATGCGCAACTAAGCAAGTGAGCATTGTGGCTCGTGTTTGTGATGAGTACGATTAAGTAATCTCTTATACTTAGCACTCATATCATTCTTTTTGACAGGAAGGACTAAAAAATCCTAAGAGAAAGATATAAATAACTATCTCACCACTAAAACCCGCCAATCATGTATAACATCTATGTGCTTCGGCATAACAAAATTGTGAAGTTTAAGCTTACATAATTGGGTTTTTCTTCTCTCTCTCTCTCTCTCTCTCTCTCTCTCTCACATATGCCCATGCATGATATGCTTAAAAAGAAAAACATGCAAAGAAGAAATAAAAGAAAAAATAATCAAAATGCTTTTAAATATGGTTGCAAGCGTGTTTCTAAGAGATGCGGGAGTTATAGGATGTACCTTAAAGGTGATAGTTCCTATTAAGCAGTTATGATTGTGTTTAAGTGTATTTGATTCTCTCATATCTCAAATTGTCATAATATGAGACATTTATGCACTCTTTCTATATTTTTCACACTCAACACGCAAAATTCTTTGCTACCTTTGATACATGTGCAGGTATAATGTGATTTGGCAATTACAAGGAATACATGTGTTAATATATGCTTATTAAACTGTCTTAACTTGTTTTTGAAATATAAAATTGGTTAGATTTGTTTAGTGTGTGTGTTTGTTTTGAATCTTGAATGCTTTACATGTATGTTGAGAGATGTTTTGAGAGCTTAATATGTTGATTGGATCTTTGGTTAAGTTGCTTGCTTGTTGCATTCATCTTTTTGTGTTTTTCCCTTCTTTGAAAAACTCCTTTTCTTCAAGCTCAATAGCTTCTCGACAGATCCTCGACAGATTCTCTTCTATCGAGCCTTTTTTCTTCTTATCTCAACAGATTTTAATGCAATCTCGATCCATCGAGATTTCTAGGGTTCTTCTCAATAGAATCTTGACAGCTTCTTTGATCCATCAAGAAACTTTCTGTTTGGCCGATAGATTCTCGACAGCTTCTCGATCCATAGAGGTATTTTTATCGTCGATAGATCCTCAACAGCACCTCGACAGATTCACTTCTGTTGAGATTTAGTGCTCAACAAATCCTGATAGATACCTCAATCCATCGAGCTGCGATTTCTATATATATGTTGAGCGCAAAATCAGATTCACTTTTTCACTTCTCTCTCTCTCGAATAGACTGCGCATGGCACCCAAAGTGCGTAAATCAACTTCGGCTCGGAACCCTCTTGGTTTCGGATCTTCTTCTTCTAGTCCTACCCCCCTCCTCACATTCGATTCCATGATGGGAAGGCCTAATAGGACTTCCTGGAGAACTTTTAGAAACGTGGCATTCATCCGAAACGCCAGGTTATTCTATCGAACTTTTCTAACACTCCTCTACTTGGTGTCATTCAGACTCGAGGCTAGGATTCTCTATGTGAGAAACCCTTGAGGTGTCCCATCGTGTTTATATAGGATTTTTACTCCAATATACACGGTATCGATACCTCTGTACCTCAGTTTGACATGACATTCAGAGGTGCATGTATCATAGTTACCCCGGATCTTATGTTCGAGGTACTACATGTTTTGCGGGTAGTGCATACTGACTACCCCAACTGTGATCGTCTTAGGACTATGTCAAAAGACGAGCTTCTGTCTCATTTCTATGATACACCTTCCATATGGGGTGAGAGGCAAAACACCCTACGCTCAAGCTTCGCAAAAGGTTTGAGATTCCTTAACACAGTGATGACATTCACTCTTACTCCGTTGTCTCACTATAACTCTATCACTAAGCCTCGTGCTCATTTTCATTTTTCCCTCTTAGAGGATCTTACTATTGACTTCTCCTCTCACTTTATCACTTTTATCATTGATGTCTACTAGGATACGGTGACCCGTGATAAGCTCATCTTTTCTTCGGCTATCATGTGGATCCTTTGCCACTTTTCCATCTCCATTCCTGATTCTCCTTACTACACCACTATAGGTGCCATCAGCGCTGGTTTTGTTTGGTAGAGTGTGGCCCAACTTTGATCGAAGCGGCCATGGATGGAGACGACTGATCCTGCAGCTTTTGCTGTTCCTTCCACCTCTACTTCTTCTTCCTCGGCTGGTGGTGTGACCCTAGAGGCTATCATGGCACAACTTCAGTGCATAGATGCTCACCTTGACTCTTTCTCTCTGATGAGTTGTGTCAGGTGAACATTTATGTTGGACGCATTGCACACTGACAGACTTACCTTGGTGGTTTCACTACTTCTCCATCTTCTCTTCCAGAGGCTTCAGTAGATGAGGATGGTGGTGATGGTGATTATGATGAGGATGAGGATGCTAGCTTTTCTAGTGATGATGAGATGACGATCTCTCAGTGACTTACCCTTTGTCATTCGTGACAAAAAAGGGAAGTAGTTTGGGATGATAGTAGTCTTGTATTTAGGGGAAGAGTTAGTATAAGATATTTTTGTTAGGGAGAGTGTCTATACATTTTGAGGGATGTAGTGAGGTTCTTATGTTTTTTCTTTTCTTTCTTTTACATTAGCCTCATGTATACTGGTCTTATGACCACTTATTGACATACATTGTACTTATCTTTTGATATATATATATATGATGATGTATGTTTTTCTTTACCTATCTCTCCATGTGTTGTTTCTTTTCTATTTTTATATACATGTTTCTTTATGTATGCAATCTTTTATTTTTGTTTCACACATGATGCCTTGATGAGTTTTGTTTAAGTATTTCAAAAAGATAGGTTGTTAAAGTCCACCATGCCGTGAACTCTTTTCTTGCAAATTTTTTTAAGAGTTTGTGTTAGGGTTAGATTTTTTTTTTTTTTTTTTTTTTTTAAATTCAATAAGTGATTATGAGTTTAGTGATTTAAGACTTCTCTCATGATTCATTTGTTTGTTGTGGTTTTGTCATGGATTGCCAAAGGGGAAGATTGTTAGGGACATATTTATGTAATTGGCTAATCCTTTGACAAAATGCACTTTACTTGTAATTGGATAGATCTAGGATATGTTTAGTACTTCAAGAAATAAGTGTTCAAGATTAGTATTGAAGCCATGCGAATTTGACTAAGAAACAAGTGAAGAAGTGCTATTCAATAAAGCTCGACAAAACCCTTTCTGTTGAGATTTAGTGTTGAAGCTCGACAGAAGATGAATCTATTAAGAATTATGAAATTAGAATTTCCAGATCTGATTTCACGCATATCCTTTAGTAATTGCGTAGGGTTTTTTTTCTCACAACCCTAACCATATATAAGGATGATTTTAAGAGCCATCTTAAGTGATGCAAAGTGATAATACATGTGTATTGTGACCAGAGACAATTTGCCCTAATTCATCATATTCTCTTTAGAAGCTACTATGTCTTTGTGCCAAGGATTTTGTGACCAAGAAGCTTCCTGATCTTCATTGTTGGATGAATTGAAGAACTTTGCAGCCAATATCTTCCTCAAGTTGGTGTGTTAGTCACGTACTAGGATCCGTGCATCATTGTTTAGTCACATACTAGGAGTCGTGCATTGAACAGAGAAATTGCTGCTACATCACAAGTCCAATTGGATATTGGGGTAATAGTTCAATTATAGTTTGGTATTAGGTACTGGGATTCTTTTTACTTGGTGTTGATATTAGCTGACCTTAAATTTACTCGATGGGGTTTTACCTCGGTTGTTTTCCTTATTCATAAACAAATCAGTAAATAGCCTATGTCAAATTTATTTTTCACTGCATTTAACTTAGTTGGTGAATTGTTTGTGCTATCACACTTATTGAATGTAATTGAATCTAATTAATTCACTTGGATAATTAATTGATTAATTTACCAAAGAGGTCAATACATTTTTGGCCTATCACATTCCATAAAGTACATCACTTTCCTCTATGGCTCTACCTTAGAGCATAAGAACTTGTATCATAAACATGTAAAATAGAAGTAAAATACATAAAATGTTTATATCTCATGGAGAGAGAGAAAACAATTAAACCTTCCAAATGCAAATTATGTTGTTATTTGGATTGAAGTATATCTAAAATTAACCTTTCTTGTAACTTTATAAAAGCTTGAAAGAGCAATTTAGAAACTTTAGCAGCTATAATTATCTTGAATAAAATATTGTCAAAAGCATAAATGGATAACAAACCAATTCCAGTTTATCAAATTGTTTGAAGCTATAGGCAATAGATTGCAGCCCTATAATAGATAAGATTTTGGTGAGAATCAATTCATGGACGACAAATGTTTTGTCATTTGATGGGAGACTTCAACTAATCCAAACATCCAATAAGTGTTGTATTTTTGTTTGGTATTCACATCTATTGTACCAGTATGTTTGTTCTATCTCAACTTTTGATGCTAAGTTTTTTTTTGGGAAGTATCCAATTAAATTAATCAATAATTTTACCAAAGTAAAAACAGATTATGCCCATCTGCCTTTACTAGGTGCTACAGCCAATCATTATTTCTCTCATAAACAATGATAGGGTGGCACACCAACAACAATGCATATATAGTAATATGGACATTAAAAATGCCTTTAGGCTAAGTATTATATTGATGTCAAGATGGCCAACAAATACCAACTAAAGGACTTATAGAGTTATTTTATTCTAAAACCACAATTGCTAACCTTGAGATAAAAATGCCTTTAATCTAAGTGTTATACTGATGTCCAGATAGCCTAAAATACCAACTAAAGGTCTTATAGAGTCATTTTTGTTAGGTTAAAATGAATTGACCCCTTTGCAAATTAATTAATTACCCAAGTTAATTAATTAGTCAGATTATATGCAATAGTATAGTAGCACAAACAAATCACCAAATAACTAAATTCAACGAAAATTACATAGATAATTTATTTACGAATGGGGAAAACTGCCGAGACAAAACCCCACTAGGTGAATTTAAGGTTACCACTCCTGAGAATCCACTATTATCAATCACAAGCAGTTACAAGTATAAGGAATCTTACCAAACCCTTTGGCTTATCCCGAAATACCAACATACAGTTGAACCTTTATCCTAATGCCCAATTTGACTTGTATTGTAGCAGCAATCTCTTTGTTCAATGTACGAATCCCAGTACGTGACTAACTAATGATACATAAATCCTAGTACATGGCTAACACACCAACTTGAGGAAAATGTTGGTTGCAAAGTTTTTCAGTTCATCAACAATGAAGATCGGGAAGCTCTTTGGTCACAAAATCATTTGCTTAAATGTGTAGTAGCTTCTAGAGAGAGAATGATGAATTAGATCAATTTTTGCCTCCGGTCACAATATGCATGTATTATTCTTGCAACACTTTACATCACCTTGTGACGGCCTGTAAAAATAATCCTTATATATGTTTAGGGTTGTGAGAAAAGAAACCCTACACAAATACATAGGAGTATACGTGTAATCAAATCTGAAAAATCTGATTTCGTAATTCTCGATAGATACAGCTTCTGTCGAGCTTCAACAGTAATTCTCGATAGAAAGGATTCTATTGAGACTTTTGTCGAGCTTTAATGAATAACACTTCCTTTCTTTGTTTCTTGGTCAGACTTGCATGACTTCAATACTTGACTTGAACACTTGTTTCTTGAAGTACTAAACCCATCCTAGATCTACCCAATTACAAATAAAGTGCGTTTTGTCAAAAGATTAGCCAATTACATAAATATGTCCCTAACAATTTTATTTCAAAAACCACAGCTGCTAACCTTAAGATCAACATTGACAACATATATTAAAAAGGACAAATATATTTAGGAATGGAACAACAATCTAAATGTAGGAAGAAGCATTAGCAATAGCAGTACCACCCTTGACTAATTCCTTGCACTTGCATCACCTTCGACTAAGTTGAAACCCCATCCTTCAAGACTTGAATTGTCCCATCTTCTAAACCTTGGTTGTTTCAAGATGATTTAATTTGAAACAGAGCAGTGTGAGAGTTATTGACAACTATAATCAAACACGTTGTAGGCAATCCATTAATAAACAATTGAAACAACATTGTTTGATGATTACCAGAGGATTTTTGTCGGTTTTTAACACTTTGGGCTTTTGGGACTTAGTGATCAAATCTATGATACTTATACTATCTCCTTTCCTATATTTTTTTCCCTAGAGCCTAAGCCATTGCTTTAGCTTGGATCATGCCCTACAGGAACCCGTGTTATACTTTTCATACTTCTCTTTTTGATGATAATACAATTTTTGCCTTTTCAATCTAAAATAATAATAAACAATTGAAACATAATTTAACTCCAATTGTTGAACCAAATTTGGTTTAACAAATAGAGAAAATCAATCACCCCACTAAACATGTGGCATAGTATTCTTAAATTTCACTTCTGATTTGCAGGTTGTAAAATATGCACTACTAACTAATGAAAATAAATAAATAAAGAATCAAACTCAAAAGAAAAAGAGGAATGAATTAATCAGACTTACCAAAATCCCAACAATAAGTGACTGAGAGGGAGTTGAGGTGTGCCTTTGTGTTAGAACCCCTTTCTCTCTCCCTTGTGTGCATGTTTGTTTCTCAAAAAAAGAATGAGTAATTGTCTCACATTACTTAAGAGAGTGTGTTGTGTGTGTAGTATAACTTGCTCCACCTTCCTTTAAAAGTTATCATGGCTTTTGAGTGGAGTTGTAGTGTGCTTTTGTGTGTAGAACCCCTTTCTCTCTCCCTTGTTTGTGTGAGATTTTTATCAACTTAGAAGTTATAGGAGAAAATTTATATATATATATATATATTTTTTTTTTATAAATCTAAAAATATAGTATATGATTTGAGAATTCAAACCACTCATAGACTTGAAACATGAGAGGGGAGACATAGGTGGGTGTCAAAGGGCTAAGGATTTGAGTTTATGTTTAACAAAAATTGTAAAATTATGTTTAACAAAAAAAATTATAAAATTATGTTTAACACAAATTGTTATGCAGTGAAATTCATCGAACATAATTTCACCCATAGGCCTTTGGGTATATGGGTTTTATTGATATGAGTAGTACTCATTTAAGATAACATATCTCTAGAAATATTGGCACATCTAGTTGCCTTCTAGCCTAGCTTTGGGCCTTAAGAGATGGCCTTATTATGGCTAGAGATCTCCATGTTGACAAACTCATTATAAATGTGGATGCACTAGAAGTTATTAACCTTCTCTCTAACACAAAAGCCACTAATCGGATAACCCAACCCATTGTGGATTATTGTAGGAACATTAAGCTTTCCAGGAGATCCATTGCTATAGAGAGACCAATCAAGCCACTGACTTCCTCGCTAAACTAAGGCATAATCAGTTAGATCCTTTTGTTCATTATGTATCCCCTCCTTTTGGTATTATGGAGGTATTAGCAGATGATGCTAGTGGTATTTTGTATACCCGAACCACTCAGGGTGTAATTGGTTTTACTTAATCTAATTATCCCCTCTTTTTACCCAAAAAAAAAAAGAAAAAAGAAAAAGATAACATATCTCTTAATTATAATCTCTTGTTTCAAGTGAAGACCCTTTGATTCCAACCACGTTGCCTTTGTACATAAGTTTACTTATTTTTATGTTTGAGGGGATATGTGTTTATATTTATTTGTGGTTGCACCTAATAATTTATTTAGGTTGCCTATGTACCCTTGAAAAATGTACCACATCCATAATCCATTAGCACAAAAAATGTAACATAACAATAAAATCCATTAGCACAAAAACGTCCAAAAACTCATCTAGGATTCAATGTCCACCTACACCAAAAACTCATTAGTGTTTTGGTCTGATAATAAAGAGTACAATCATTAGAGCACTTGCAGCAATGGAGCTAAATAGCTATATTGCTATTTTAGATGTACCAAACCACAAAAAAACCCTATGCAGCAGTGGAGCAATAGTTAAATTTTTTAGCTGAATTGCTATAGTGGACATCTATTGATAGATGTGCACTGTAGCTTGGAGCTAAAAAAAAAAGTAATTTTTTATTCAGCCGGTACAACTTGCTTCTTTTTTTATTCATTCTCTCATTCACTCTCTCTTCGTTCACTGAAGCTCAAGTCTCAAGCTTACTCTAATCGCCGCTGGCCTGACCATCATCAACGTTGTCGCCACCGATCGTCAACGTCACTGCCATCTACCATTTGTCATCATCAACGACAACGTCACCGACAACGTCGCCGCCACCGATCTCAAACTCTCACCTCTATTTCAACATCGTCCCAAGCCGCCGATCAGCTCAAACCCACCGCCGATCAACTCTCTCAGCCTCAGACCCACCAGCCGTCTCAAGCTACCGATCAGCTCAGACCCACGCCACCATCCGCCTCAGACCCACACCGTTGATCAGAGTGCTTGCTCATGGTTGTGCTTGCTCGCCGACGTTGTGCTTGTTTGTGATTGGTGATTTTGTTTGGTCTGGGTTGAGGAAAAAGATTGGAGATTTGGGTTTTTTTTCGTTGTGGACTTGTGGTGGTGGTGGTTGTGGGTGTGGCTGATGGTAGAGGTGGTTGTGGTTGGTGCTGTGGATTTTTTTTAGGAGTGGGATATATTATTTTATTGTAGTGGTTATATTATTGTATTGTGATATTTATATTATTTTATTGTGTTAAAAGCTAAAATAGATCTACTACTGCAGCATGTGTGTAGGTAAAATAGATAAAATAATTTTTGGTGGAGCTAAAAAGCTAAATTTTTAGCTTCACTGTTGTGGATGCTCTAAATGGAATCCATATGTTAAAACTCTATCAAAAAACCAAACAATTTAAAATTTATTTTTTTAAAAACAGAAATTTAATAAATTCTCTGCAATTTGGTGCAGCCACTTGGCGCAACCATAGTTTCTAAGCCCAGCTTTTATTATATAGTACATGAAATGATATGATTTGAGAATTCGAGCCACTCTGTTATCTTGAAGAGCATAGACTTGGAACGTGAGAGGGGAGACATAGGTGGGTGTCCAAGGGCTAAGGATTTGAGTTTATGATTAACAAAAATTGTAAAATTATGTTTAACAAAAAAATTTATAAAATTATGTTTAACAAAACTTGTTATGCAGTGAAATTCATCAAACATAGTTTCACCCGTAGGCCTTTGGGTATATGGGTTTTATTAATAAGAGTAGTATTCATTTAAGATAATCCCTTGTTTTATAATCCCTTGTTTCAAGTGAAGACCCTTTGATTTCAACCACGTTTTCTTTGTACATAAGTTTACTTATTTTTATGTTTGAAGGGATATGTGTTTTTATTTATTTGTGATTGCATATAATAATTTATTAAGGTTGCCCATGTACCCTTGATGGGGATCAAGCCAATTCTTAGTTCTTAAATTGAGGTTTTAGATTTAAAATCCTCAAATAAAGATTTTATCCACTTTAAATGATGGACATTTAAGTCAAATACTTGGTATTTAATTGAGAATTGACTTAATTTTGTTTTTGAGTGAGATAATTTATTATAATCTTAAGATCTATTGAATTAATTTAAAGGAGTTAGAAAATTTATTATTATTTAAAATAATTTGGGATGTCAAGAACTCCATCGAGTCATATTATTTCAAATTGATAAGGCCAAGCTCCAATTATTTAATTGGTGGAATCAATAACTCTCTTTGAATTAATTTTTAAGCAATTATAAACTCTACAAAGATTCTAATATTTAAATTGATAGAGTCATAGATTCCAATATTCAAATTAAAAGAAGAAGAAGATATCTATGGAACACACCCGAAAAATAGGGCTTCAAGTCCTAAACCAACAGCAGTTGTCCTAATACTAGCATCCAGGGTTGCCCCTAGGTCTAGGCTACTTAGGCCATTGCCTCGGGCCCCCTATTAGAGAATGGCCCCCAAATTTTGGAGCAAAATTTGATATATTTTTTTGGAGATATAGGAAGGAAAATTCGTTTTACATTTGTTTTTCTACTTTTAAGAAGTCCTAAAGAATTGAGTAACACTAGAGATAATATAACTTTAAATACATGAGTCTTACAAATATATGTGTTACTAATCACAAGAAATAATTCATATTGGATAATGCTAGAAATACTATAAATTTTATTTCATAACTTTTACAAATTGATGTGACAATTAATATGAGTTGTAGATGTTAACAACCTATTAAATGTATTTTTGAATTAATTTTTGTGATTGGTGATACATCTTTATCAGCCTCATGTTGTTTATAATATCTCTAACATCATTTATTCAAATATTTGTTTATTATATTCTTGAAGTGCCATTAATCACATTCATTGCTACATTGTTTGTAAGTTTTATTTTTAATTTTAGTAAAATTTATTATACTTTAGCATTTTCCCCAAAAAAGAAAAGAAAAAAAGAAGCATATTACAAAGTAAAAAAGAATGAATTTTTGTTATAAAAAAGATATTAATTATAAGTTAAATATTATTTAAGTGATAACAAAAAGCTTTAATTTAAATATTTCACCTTAGGCTTCCAAATTTGTTGAGTCACCTCTGCGCATCTACAACAAATCTCATGGCCCTCTCCTTTCCAAGTAAATGATTTTGGGATAAGTACCACACAAGGCGAATGGCACCTATCAGAAGAAATCATTTAAAAAAAAAGTAAGGAATACATAAAAGCATAGTTTAATGTAATCCAAGTTAGCCTTTTAAAAAGGATATTCATCCACTAAATCGTCATCTGTCAGCCTTGGCCTTCAATCAAAGTCATTACCATCAAGTACAATAATATTGAGAAAATGGTGTCAAGGCAAATAATAAACTGAAAGTAATAACAAATCTTCAAACAGGAATGCAGAAAGAAGAAAATGTATATGTGAAAATGCAATGTGGCATATAAAAATAAAATAAAATCGTAATCATTCTAACAGATTAGCATTGAAAAGTAGGGCTTGGACTTGCAATATAACATACATAAGAAACATTATTAGAAGAACTAGTCGCTAATCCGTACGATGCACGGGAAAACTATTGAAAATAAGATTTTAAAAAGAAAATTTTATTAATTTTAGTTTATATCGAATATTTATTTATGGTAGTTTAAAATATTATTTCAAATCTTCATTTCATTTTATTTTAGTTGGAATAACTTATATAATTAAATGAAATGCTTATAAATAAGAGATGACATTAATAATATACTATATATAGTTAGTGATTATTCAAGATATCATTCAAATATGACAATTTTTTGGTTCTAAAAAAAGAACAATATTAATGCATTTAAATACAAAATACTATATTGTCCAATAGATATTACAACTTTAAAACTAAAACATGAGTAGTGATTTTTAATGGATTGGGGTAATAGCACAACTTTTAATATATAAAAAAAATTGATTTAAAATTTTTTGGAGTATCACTATATTAAAAATGCCGAAAGGAAGCAAGAAATTCCACTGAAAAATGCTACAAATACATTTGGGTTTTTTTTTTTTTTTTTTTTTTTTTTTTTTTCAATGAGCAGGTACATTACTGTTTAGTAGAGTCTTAATACATGGGGGATGCTCCTCCATCTAATACATCATTGTCTAGCAAACCCAACCAGTTCTTTGCTTCAAATGCTATCTTCTCTGTTGTTCCGTTTGTTCAAGGAAAGCCACAAGAGAAAAATATATTCCTAATAGAAGAACCAACTACCAAGTAGTCTAACATCATCAAGGATGTGGCCAATGCTCAAATTGGTAGGTCCAGCTGACTTTACTTCATCTACTGGACTATTAAATTCACACTCTATCTCTACTGCTTGAAGCCCCAAATCCATAGAGGCCATGTACACCCTTCAATAGGCTATCTAGATTGATTATTTCTCTAAACTTCCATATATTCCACAGCAAGTGTACATGTTGTTTGCACCAAATCCACTACTAACTTCAAAGTTTCATCCACATGCCTTTGGTTTCGATTTGACCATAATAGCCAACCTCCACCGCAACTAATACAATCAACTGAATTGGTTAAAACAATTATCAAATATTGGGAATATAAAAATAGAATCAACTGGATTGGTTAAAACAATATATCACCTGGGAATATAAAAATACAAAACTTGGTATTATGTATATGATACCATTGAAAGATTTAAATATCATTGCAGGCTTCTTGAATTCCACCAATCACAAAAGCCACGGCTTACATCAAATTGGCCTTTGAAATCTTGATCTCCTTCATCCCTAGAACCTGGAAAATCAAATTTCTGGTGACGATGAGAGAATAAAACTTTATAGGAAAAAAATAATATGAATAAATTACTTGTGTATGCTTTGAAGCTACTACCATCTCTATCAAAATTTTGAGGAGAAAAATAGAATGAAATATATTAATAAAATAAATATATAAATTTTATTATTGATGCATCGATTTCTCTAATGTTAAAGTGAAAAAATAATATTCACTCTCACAACAACTCAAAACATTTACTTAATATATTATATCATCCATACCATCCAGCTATCACTTCCATTCCGGGTGATCATCTCTAACCACCCTCTGAAATTTTGTGGTTGCCTATGTTTCCTAACCAACACAAAATTCTGCTCCCCACCATTAAACAAAACTTCGCAAATAAGTCTTGTCACATTTAGAGATCTCAAACCAACCATTTCCATTGTAGAAACCAAAATACACACTTAGTAGTTCCACCACTATAAATTATACAACAAATTGAGCTATAGCAAATATTGGTAACACAAAATCTCATAAAGGATTTAAAAGTATATTCCAAGAGGAAAAAAACAACAAATTTTTAATACAAATAGTTAGAGTCTACCTTTTAATTTGGAGTATGTACATGTTTTCTTAAAGAATATAATCATATGAAACTTGAAAGCAAGTTCAAAGAGTAGGTGTAGTACATAAAAGCCAGTCATTCATTTAAGTTGGAGAAAAAAATCCATTCTGGTTCAATTGAAAAAGCATAAAAAAATGACAGTCATGTTTTTACATCACACAAAAAATGACATTGAGAAAATAAGGCCAACAAATACATCTCACCCTGATTAAATCAACAACACAACATCACATTCCCTACTTATCTTCCTCCTTACTAGTCTCCATGTATTATGACTTCTAGAACAACAACAAAAAATCACTTACAAATTTTATCAAACGATGTGTAAGAAAAAAAAAAAAACTTAATGAAAAGGGAGAATTTTAAAAAGAAAAGAGAGTACCATGTTGAAGCAACACTAGCATCAATATAACCAAGGGTTCTTTTTTCTCTCAAGGCTTGTGCAGGCTCCTTTGTGCCTAAAAATTGAAAACATAAAATGAGGTTTTTGTAGGTACCTATGTATTTTTCGGTTATGAAGTCAACAGATTAAAAATATGTAATATGCCTTTTGATTTTGCATAATGATAGAGGTATTTGTTAAAGCTTGCTATTTGTTAAGTCTCTCTTAACCCTCTCTCTGAATCTCTGCCTCAAATTTATAATATCTAATACCATGCCCATCTTGCATAATCATATATAAATGAGTTATATAACTCTCAAACAACTATACTAACCAACCCCGACCTTCAAAAAAAAATCCCAAAGAATCCAAAATAGCAGTCGCCCTAACATAACATTCCGTAGGCTATCATATAAGACAACCCAGAGATTATAATAATTTATAAAAAGGGAAAACCAATGTAAATGAAGACGACAGTAACACTATATATCAAACCAAAACAAACCCAAAATTTAAATCAAATAGAAGAATCCCAGGAAACAAAAATCCAATAAAAATTGCATAACCTAAAAAAGGGAAAAAGAAAATCCAAACCAATGTAAAATGAAGATGAGAAAAACACTATATATCAACTAAAACAAACCCAGAATTAAAACCAAATAGAAGAATCCCAAGAAACCAAAAATCCAATAAAAATTGCATACAAAAAAAAAAGGGAAAAAGAAAATCTAATTACAAAAATTTCGTGATTCTTCTTTGCCATAGATTTGACAACAAAGTAAGAAGAAGAAAACGTGGAAATCTGTAAAGAAAAAAAAAAAAAAAAACTTAAATCCAGAGCAACCCACAACCACAAACCAACAAAATTCCATGAAAACAAAAACAAAAAAACTTAAATCCATAGCAACCCACAGCCACAAACTAACAAAATTCCATGAACAATTGAAGTGGATAAAGAGAGAGCAATATATAGAAATTAAGGAGAGTAAAAAACATGTTTTAATTACCTCAAAATAAAACATGATGGGCTGGATTGAGCGACGATGGAGAGGCAAAGAGAAATTGATGCAGTGGCAGTGATCCATGGTGGCGGTGGCAGTGGGAGGATCGAGTTTTGGCGTGCCAGTGTATATTAGAAAACAGAGAAGTTGTAGGGTTTAGACGTGAAGGCTAAAGAAAGAGTTGTAACTTGGATTAGGGTTCTAAATTGATAATTCTAATATAATATAATACTAATAAAACGTTAAGAAGAATTAAAAAAGAAAAAAGAAAAAAGAAAAGATATTGGGTTCGTACATTTAAGGGCCCTAACAATATCATTTGTAGAGCGTGGGCTTGAAAGGCTAGGCCCGGGTCACCGAACAGCGGTCAGCCATGGTGTCAATGGAAATTTGCATGAAGGTGAACTTGACGAGTTTAGCGAGACCTTCTTCCGGTGGCAACACGAATGGTTCCGGTTTTTAGACCTCGTCCGAGGAGCTTAATGTTATTATTCTCCTCTTCTCCGACTTCCTCGCCCCCTCTCCATTGGTTCTCCTTCTCTTTTATACTAGCATTTAGCCCCCTTCGAGTGTCCACGTGTAAGCTCCATTTTTTGGGGTTGAGACTTGTCCTATTAGCCCATACCTGGAGTGGTTGGGAGTGGTTGTAAAAACTGAATAGCATGGTGAAAGGCATGAACCTGTCAGACGCAGAGTTCTTTATTGCGGTATTAGCAGCTTTTTCACTTGGCTTGCTCCTGCACTGAGCTCGTCCCTACCTTTAGGCGTTCTATGGGGTGCTGAGCATAAGATCGTCCTCGGCCATATCCTTGGGCCTTTTTTGGGCTTTTATTATGCGTCCTCGGCAATAGTTCTCCTCGGCTTAGACCTTAGGCCCTAATGTAAAGTGGGCCGGGGCCACAAATTCTCCGGCCCCACATATATATATATATATATATATATATATAAATACATAAACTACCCACATCACATTATAAAAAAAAAAAAAAAAAAAATCCATAGAAAAACCAATTACAACTTCAGGTAAAAAAAAAAAAAAAAAAAAAAAAATCTTTCATTTATTTCTCCTCTCTTCCCATTTCTAACTTTGTGAAATGCATAAGGAACAATTCTAATAACATTAGATCAAAAACATCCAAGCCCACAATATTCCTTCAGTTTTTTCTTCATTCTTTCATCATATTTCCAACCGATACTATTTTCTTCTGCACTCACTATTTCATATACTAAATTCTTCTCAATGGTAAAGCATTTTCCTCGAAATTGGTAAGCTTTTGAACAAAATTAATTTATATACTACTTTCTCAATTGAATTATATTGTATATTGTACTTTATCAACTATATATATATAGTGAATTGATAACTCCATGATTTTTTGTGCTACATTAACCATATGAAAGGTATTAGAGAAAATTTAGTTATGAATAAAAAATTATAACACTAAAGGCTCGTTAGAAGAAAGCCAATTATAAAAGCACCCAGGAGAGAGAGAGAGAGAGAGAGAGAGAGAGAGAGAGAGAGTTGTTTTTAAAAGCTGGGTTGAGTGAAACCCATTTTTCATGGCTGTAATGGTGTCTCTGCTAGATAAACCCTAGGGCTTCATGTCATATTCGGGAATAGGGGCTATAGAAATATAGTGGGAAAAGTTTGCTAAATAGCATAATTTTAGGAAAAATTTGTTAAATAGCATCTGATCAAACTTGTTTAGCTATGTAGTATTTTTTTGAAATTCAAGTTTGTCAAATTTAAGTTCCAAAAAAATGCCACATAACTAAATAACTTGAGTTTCACTTAGAACTCAAGTTCCAAAAAAATGCTACATAACTAAATAATTTTGAACCGGTGTTTTTTTCCTAAATTATTTCTAAAATTATGCTATTTGGCAAAAAATGCAAATATAATAGGTTTAACTCACAACTCTAGCTAGTCGGTCAGTCACAGCCAACAAAAGTCTAAGTATAAACGTAAAGTTCAATGGGCCTGAGGCCCTCTTTCCTCAAAGCCCAACTCTACTTTTACCCATGCAAATGTGTCTGAGCCCACCAAAACCCACAAAGCCCGATGGCCGTAAGAGGAAGACTAGGTTGAGATCTCGTATACGTGAAAAACAAGAATACAAGATACGTGAAACACAAGAATACTAAAGCCGCACATGGCAGTAGGGTTAGTAGTTGGTACTATAAATTCAGTTTGTAACAAAATTTATTTTACTGCTCATCCTAGAATACCAAACCACAAGAGAGGATCATAATCACAACCTCTTTCTTTTTGGTTTTTAAATCAACCTCAGAGTCCTATAACACACGTGGAAGAAAAACATCCTTCAGGTCTGTTCAATCTTTTTTTTTTTTTTTTTTTTTTTTTTTTTTCAATCTGTGGTGATAATATTAATATTAGGCTTTGCTTAGGGTTTTATTATGTTTTTGCTTTTTGTATTTTTGTTTTGTGCTACATCAATCAATCTGAATACCTTTGACTCTAAAGTATTTGGTAATGTATTTGCAGAATTGTGTGTTTTTCTCTTTGATTTTTCATGATTTCTAATGATTTTTTGTTGGATATTTCTGATCATAAATTATGTAAGAATTGCGTGATTTACTGATTTTAATCTATTATTATTATTCTGGTTTGCAAAATTGTTGGATATTTTTGTGGATTTTGAATTGATCTATACACTATTGGAGCAATAACATATCTAAATTATATTTAGGAAAACATAGAAACTGATTTGACATTATTTTATTAAAGCATTTTGACTAGTTATAAGAATTTTTGAGATGATATTTTAATCCTAATTTGGCTATAGTGTTTCGAAAGGATAATTGGCGAATAAGTTTTAATTTTATACTAGTTTGGCATTGAAGGAATGTTTTCGTTCTGTGCAGTTTTAGCAAGATTTGTTTCAAATTTCATGTGGTGGTAATTTGCCTATATGTACAAGCATATATACTAGACATGGTACCAATTTCACTAGAATTTTTTGCGAAGCTTGAAGTAGTTTCAATGTCCGTTATCTATCTTTTTATTAAAAACTTTTTGCTGAAAGTGTGTCAAAGTATATTTGTAAGCTGTATACATTACTCTTAGTATTTAGTAATACCTGTTCTATTAGTCTCATGATAAGTGCTACTGCTATGTTGTAGTAATACCTGTTCTATTAGTCTCATGATAAGAGTGCTACTGCTGTGTTGTTGTCTCCCTGTGTATCATAATAATATGTATTAGGCGGTATTGTCTCTACTTACTTTTTCTCAACCAAAAAAAAAAGGGTGGTATTGTCTCATTTTGGCCATTAACATGGCTGAAGAGTGAAGATAGACATGGATCTTTTAGTGCATGTTGATATCTTCTTGTTGGAAGATTTGAGCTTCACTTGAAATAGGAATTCTGGATAGTGTCACCTCGTTGATATTTAGTTCATGTTGAAGTAGTGTTTTGGAGTTTCTAGACATAACTTATCATTGGTTCTGAAGATGCTTTTTTTGATTCACCAATTAATACACTGCTGCCATGAGTTACTGCATCTTCTGTCCATGAATATGTGACCTTTATTTTGTCATTTATCTTTTACTTTTCTTATTCATAATCGAGTTTGGAATCCTAGCCAATATGCTCTTCTCTTTTTTGTTCTGAAACGTGAGATGATTTTATCCTCGTTTTTTTGTGCAGGTAATCAACTACTTTTTCTGTGTCTAATATCACAATGGCAGATGTACAAGAAGCTGATAAGAACATTGAGATTTGGAAGTTCAAGAAATTGATCAAAGATCTTGAAGCTGCTAGAGGCAATGGTACAAGTATGATTTCTCTAATCATGCCTCCACGTGATCAAATATCCCGGGCTACCAAGATGTTGGGGGATGAGTTTAGTACTGCATCAAACATTAAAAGTAGGGTAAATAAACAATCTGTGCTTGGGGCAATTAAATCTGCGCAGCAAAGACTTAAACTTTACAAAAAAGTTCCTCCCAATGGGCTTGTGCTCTACATGGGAACAATTGTAACTAAGGATGGGAAGGAAAAGAAGGTCACAATCGATTTTGAGCCATTCAGGCCAATCAATGCATCTCTTTACCTTTGTGACGACAAGTTTCATACTGAAGTGCTGAATGAGCTTTTAGAATCTGATGACAAGTTTGGCTTTATTGTCATGGATGGTAATGGGACCCTTATTGGGACTTTGAGTGGTAATACCAGAGAAATTCTTCATACATTTAGTGTTGACCTTCCGAAGAAACATGGAAGAGGAGGGCAATCAGCCTGAAGGTTTGCCCGTCTTCGGACGGAGAAACGCCATAACTTTGTGAGGAAGACAGCAGAGCTTGCCACACAATTTTTCATCAATGCTTCCACCAGCCAGCCCAATGTTTCAGGATTAATACTAGCTGGGTCAGCTAACTTAAAAACTGAGCTCAGTCAGTCAGCCATGTTTGATCCCCGTCTTCAAGCCAAAATATTAAAGGTGGTAGATGTCTCTTATGGAGGGGAGATTGGTTTCAATCAGGCTATTGAGCTGTCCTCGGAAATCCTGTCCAATGTGAAATTTATTAAGGAGAAGCGCTTGATAGGCAAATACTTCGAGGAGATTAGCCTGGACACTGGGAAATATGTTGTTGGCGTGGATGATACACTGAAAGCTTTGGAGATGGGTGCTGTTAAGATACTTATTGTATGGGAAAATTTAGATATTAATAGGTATGTGATGAAGAATAGCACTACTAGTGAGATTATCATAAAGCACTTGAATGAGGAGCAGGAGGCTGATCAGAGTAATTTTTGTGCTCCTGTTGGCTCTGCTGAGTTAGAGGTGCAGGAAAAGATGCCTCTGCTGGAGTGGTTTGCTACTGAATACAAGAAGTTTGGCTGCACACTTGAATTTGTCACCAACAAATCTCAAGAAGGATCCCAGTTCTGCAGAGGTTTTGGTGGGATTGGGGGAATACTCTGCTATCAGCTCGATATAAGATCATTTGATGAGTTTTCTGATGATGGTGAAGTTTATGATGCTTCTGAAGATGATGGTGAAGTTTGTGATGATTCTGAATTCGAACCAATCAACAGTTTCCCAATGCTTGTGCAGAGGAATGGGGGAAAAAGGACTGCACCAGTGCAGGCGATCGAGGAAACACCCAAGGAGCTTAATTAAGTGATTTCATTTAGATGTTAGATTGTTCCAAAAAAAAAAATACAGGAGATATGTTTACCTGATTGGAGCAGCTGGGTAAGAGTCACATGAAGAATAATGTGCTATATCAGGTGCTTCCATTGCTTTGGGAATTTGATAACGTGCGAAATTTATTCCATTATTATGACTTTAGTTTATGTTTTTAATTCTGTTTAATACATTTATTACAATCCTGGTCATTTGTGTTAATGTTTGATGGATATCCTTGGTGGTTTTATCCTAGTTTTGATACTATAATAAAATGTTACTGATATAAAGTTTTGGGTTCTGTTTCTTGCTGAGTTGTGGATGGGCTGCTGCTGCTGCTTTGGTGCTTCAAAGCATGTGTGTCATGGGAAAAAAAAAAAGCAGGGACTGAAGCCAGTTCCATATTAATCACCTATCGAATAATTGCATGAGTATGCTAGTAAAAAAAATTAATTGCTAGTGTGCAATGAAGTAGGTTGCTTTTTCAAGTGAGTTTTGTGTCAGTTTGGTTTAGCCTTTCTTCCTCTCTTTTTAGTTACAGTTTAGCAAAATAAATCAATGAAAATAAGCTATTCCAAATGACACTTACTCTTTCTTTAGATAGGAATGGTATCCAATTCAATAAGATACTAAATTGGAATGTTTGGGTTTTAGATTGGTAATTGTGCCAGCTAGAGTAAATTAGTTTAAACACTAACACTATGGGACTTCTAGTTTGGTAATTCTGCCAACAAAATGGTCAAAATGTATTGATCAATCACATCCTTTAAGCCAACCCTTAAAATATGTTTTCACTCCCAAGAAGTTTCTGCAACAGCTGTCATTGGTTTAAACCCAGACTTTCCTAGTTTAGTTTGTTGAGTTTCCAACAATACTAACCAGTCTACCGAATCATATTACTACAAGTATTCAACTGGAGGTCTGTATGTAAATGGTTTAACATCAAAAGTAGTATTTTGTCTTAAAAATAATATGATCTAGGCTCTCTTGTACCATTTGATTTCCTAAGTGCTAATCTGGTTGCCACACACACACACACACACACATATATATATATATATATCATTTATACAACAAACAGTTACACCCTTGACTGCACCTGTCAAATTTTTTTCCCCTGGGAAATTTTATAACCCTCTTTTTTGTTGACAATAAATATAAGATAACATTTTGAGGAGACCAAAAAAAAAAAAAAAAACCACACACACACACACATTGGAGCTAAAACAAGGATTTGACTTATAATTTGCCGATTCTCTAGTTAATCACCTGTAATTACCAAGCAGGTAAAAATAATACCCGAAGCAGAGGTCAAATTCTGAAATGAACTCACTGTTTGCAGCCATACATTGGCCAAGAGGTATATTGGTTAGAGTAAATGGAAGATGCTAATACATGAATTGATCAAGCCACAACACAAAGACACATAGTACTCAAATAAAAATCTTTTGGGAAAGACACATTGGATTGATTTTCTCATTGTATTAATTTATTCCATTTCAAACAATCCAATAGCAGACTTATCATGCTTTAAGAGATGCCCCTACTTTTACTAGTTCTTCAACTGTCTTCAAGATCTGTTCCTCAGTCAAGCCTTCCAAACAAATACTCCTCTCGACACCCTATCCTATTCCTGCATCATCCTCTCTAGACTCATCCTCATCAAATCTTCTTGCATCATCTTCATCTTCCTCTCCACTTCATCAAATTGCACCAGTTTCTGCTTTCAGTTTTGTCAAGTATGCTCAGATTTCACTGTAGCATAAAAGACTTGGACATCCAAGTGCAAAACTTCTACAGTCTGCTATTCAGTCTGTTAATCATGACTTTTCTTTCAAAAAAGTTGATGAGTGTTGTTCTTCTTGTAAATTCTGTATTAGTGCAAAGATGCACAAATTTCCCTTGAACAAACACAAAATTCAATCTACTTCCATGTTACAAATTGTTCATTTTGATGTTTGGGGTACAATACCTATTACTTCTTTGTTTGGATACAATTATTATGTTGTGTTCATTGATGATTTTATTAGATTTACTTGGTTCTTTCTCCTTGAACAAAAGAGTGGGTTGTTTGATGTGTTTAAACACTTTAAGAATCTAATTGAGAATCAATACTCTTCTAAAATCAAAGTTCTGAGGTTTAATAATGGTGGAGAATATATCAATTCTCAGTTTAAGTCTTTTTCTTCTGATCATGGCATACTTCATCAAACTTCTTGTCCACATACCCCTCAACAGAATGGTATTTCAGAGAGAGTACATAGTCATATTGTAGAAACTGGTTTGCCCTTGTTACTAGTATTATGCCTTTTCCACTGCCTCATTTTTTATTAATAGGCTGCCATCTTCTATTCTAGGTTTGATTTCCCCTTAGGAAAAAGTCAATCACATGTCACCTTTTCTTACTGCCTTTAGGACCTTTGGATGTGCCTGCTACCCTTACCTTAGGCCTTATAATAAACAAAAACTACAGCCTAGGTCTATGGAGTGTGTGTTTCTAGGTTACCCTCCTTTGTCCAAAGGGTATTTATGCTTGGACCTTAATACTAACAATATTTACATAGTTTGCTATGCCTTGTTCAATGAAGATTGTTCAATGAAGATGTGTTTCCTTTTAAACATAAGTCTGATCTCATCACTTCTCATGTTCCTTTCTCAATTGCTATTCTCGATTCAAAATGGTTTCCAAAAACTTTTGCCTCTACTTCATCTTCATCCACTCCTAATTCTTCTAGCTCTACTCATACTTCAATTGATTGTTTTTCTTTGGATTTGTTTCAGTTTTCTACTCCAATTTCCTGTGTTCCTAATTCACCTTCTGATTTAGCTTCTTCCATTCCTAGTGTTGATCCTAGCTTACCTTCTTCTTTTTCTTCTTCACTTGATATTTCTATTCCTATGAATACACATCCCATGCTCACCAGGTCCAAACTTGGTATACACAAGCCTATAGTTCTTCAAGTCACCACTGATTATGCATATTAGGGGCCCTCATCCTTTGTTGTGGTTGCAAGATACCCTTAGTGGGTTGTTGCTATGGATTCAGAGTTTCACTCATTTCCTAGGCAGCAGACTTGGTCACTTGTTCCTCCTCCTGATGATAAAAATATTGTTACTTGCAAATGGGTCTATAAGCTCAAAAGGAACAGTGATGCACTATAGCCAAGTACAAGGCTCGGTTGGTGGCCAAGGAGTTCCTTTAGCACTATGGTTTGGACTATGAAAAACTTTTAGTCTTGTGGTTAAGCCAGCTACAATGCGATTACTTTTGGCTCTTGTAGTGACTTATGGTTGGTCTTTGAAGCAATTAGATGTGAGCAATGCTTTTCTACATGGTGTGCTAAAGGAAGAGGTGTATATGGCTCAGCCTTAAGGCTATGTTGATCAGTCTTGCCCTAATCATGTCTATTTGTTACATAAGGCTTTCTATGGCTTGAAACAAGCTCCTAAAGCTTGGTTTGAGAGGTTTAGTACTCAACTACTGCATATTGGATTTGTGGCTTCTAGGGCAGATGGCAATTTTTTTTATCTACGATCATGATTCTCATGTTGTGTTTTGTTGCTCTATGTGGATGACATTATTGTCACTGGTAATCATCCTTCCTTTTTTTCCACTCTTTTTGGCACTTTGAGTCAGGATTTTGATCTTAAGGACTTGGAAAGGTTGCATTATTTATTGGGGCTTCAGATTGACTATACCCCATTTGGCCTGTTTGTTCATCAAAAAAAATACACACTGGATTTGCTTCATAAGTTCTCCATGTCTGATTGTAAGCCTTGCAAGACTCCCTACTCTCCTGCTACTCACCTTGTTGCCAATGATAGTTCTCTCTTGCCTGATCCTACCTAGCTACCCTTTACAGGAGCATGGTAGGGGCTTTACAATACCTTGCCTTTACTAGACCTAACTTGTCATTTGCTATTCAATAAGCCTGTCAATTCATGAGCTCTCTAACTGATAATCATCTTCAAGCTGCTAAAAGGATTTTGAGGTATCTCCAGGGTACCATTCATCAAGGTTTAGCTTTTACCCCTAGTCCTTTGTGAATTTCTGCTTATAGTGATGCTGACTAGGCTAGAGATCTTATGGATAGGAAGTTTGTTTTTGGTATTTTGGTGTTTCTTGGTAATTCCCTTATTGCTTGGTCTGCAAAGAAACAATCCATTGTCTCTTGTTCCTCCACAGAGATAGAATACAGGGCTTTGGCATCCTCAATTATTGAGCTTTGTTGGATAAGAATGCTGCTTAAAGACTTTGGTGTCTTTCTTCCTCATCCTCCCATCTTATGGTGTGACAATGTTTCTGCTCCTGCCATCGTCTAAAATCTTGTTTTTCATGCTCGCACGAAGCACATTGAGGTGGACTACCATTTTGTTCAAGAATGAGTTCTTCGTCATGATCTTCAAGTTCAATTTGTCTCTTCTCAGGATCAATTAGCTGACATTCTCACAAAAGGTCTTCCATCTCCTCAGTTCCAGTGGCTTGTCTCCAAACTCATGTGGCATTTCCCCATGTGTTTGAGTGGGGATGTAGAGTAGATGCAGCTGATGTAGCCAAATGATGCAACTACTATTGATGAAGGATGCAGCCAGATGCAATGGTGCCATTTTGAGTCTAATGCTCAGAGTTAAAAGACCAACAACAAAACCCACCGTATCACTTAAAGAGAATGAGAAACGCAGAGTTTAGATTATTAGGCAGTTGGTTAGCATCTAAATTACTGTTAGGCACGTGTGTTTAGTTGTTAAAATCAGTTATAACTAATTTCGTTCTGTTACGCTACTCTCTCTCTTTCTCTCTTATCTCTCTCATTGATTTGTATGTATATAACTAAACAGAGTCTTATTGTGTAATTCATTCACTCATTTTACACAATATATTGAAAGTATTCTCTCCCTTTCACTATTGGTTGCTACCTCTTTCTCTCTCTTAAACTCTTTAGTACCCTTCAATTTAACGTGTACTTTTGTGTTTGTCTCCTTTTATTGATTGCTGAATCCCTTTTTGTTTCTTTCATGCTGATGTTGGTTTTATGATGTACCAGCCTCTAATTGACATAAGTGGAAACAAATTAACTTACTTATGGATAAGAAAGTGATTATATTTTAAAGGTGAATAATTTGTCATTAACCATTGAGGGTTGAGGATAATTGAAAGCGAATTTTTAAAAGGATCACCACAATCTACACATATTATATATGCCCTGCTTAATGAAGACTTTTGATATGTAGACTAATGGAAGCAAATTTTTAAGTCTTTACTTTGAAGAAGAAGAAGACAATATATTGCAATGATTATTATTGATAGGCCAAAAACGTATTGACCCTTTGTGATAAATTAATTGATTAATTAGCCAACTTTATTAATTAATCAAATTAACATGCAATTGTACATGACAACACAAAAAAATCACCAATTAACTAAAGTATGCAGCGGAAAATAAATTGATATGGTGATTTGTTTACGAATGGAGAAAACTTACACGGCAAAAACCCCACTGGGTGATTTTAAGGTCACCACTCCCGAGAATTCACTATTATCAAAACAAACGGTTACAAGTAAAGGAATTTCAGTACCTTCTACCAACCTACAGTTAAACCCTTACCCCAATACCCAATTGGACTTGATCTGTAGTGACAATCACTCATTTTCAATACACGGCTCCCAGTATGTAACTAACCAATTTACGCGGATCCTAGTACGTGACTTGATCACCAACTTGAAAAGGATGTTGGTTGCAAAGTTCTTTAATTCATCATACGATGAAGATCATGAAATTGCTTGGTCACAAAACCCTATGGTGTACAAAACACAGCATCTTCTTCAAGAGAAAGAAGAATTAGGGCAAACTCGGTTTCCAGTCACACTCTTCTTCACACTTGTGGAATTGTGCTCTTATGCAACTTGTGTAACCTTTTACGGCCCTCAAAATAATCCTTATATATGTTTAGGGTTGTGAGAAAAGAAAGCCCAAACATACATTCACGGATTGGATGAAAATCAGCTTGAAAAACTGAATTTCATAAACCTCGATAGATAGCCATCTATCGAGCTAGTTGTCGAGCCACGGGTTGAAGCAACTTTTAAACCTTGATAGATGCTAGTTGTCGAGTTTTAAAATCTCGCACTTTCTCACTTGATTCTTGGACAGACTTGCATGGCTTTAACACTTGAACTTGAAACCTTGTTTCTTGAAGCATTAAACACATCCTAGATCTACTCAATTACAAGTAAAGTGCGTTTTGTCAAAGGATTAGCCAATTACATAAAATGTTGACATATGTTCCTAACATTGAATCATATATGTCCTAACAATTATATTTAGTTTCACTAATATTTGTATTAATGATTTCTTTTTTAAGCACAGTGGCTATAAAACTGCATTATCAAACTTTTGGTTTGGTATTTCTTTACAAGTGCAATCTGTATAGGATAGTCAAGCTCCTTTGTTTGACTTGCTCTTCCTTTACGTTTAAAAAGGTACTAATGAATTGTAATACTAAATTCCTCTTTATGGAGTTTAGGTTGTGTGCAAGGTTTGTTGCAAGAGGATCACATATTACTTCACGAAGTAAGCAAAAGTGCTTTTGGCTTTCGGTCAATTTCTTCTCTATCTACAGCAATTCAATATCTTAGATTTTTTTTTCTTTAAAAACCAGGTTTGCCAAATGGCACATAGAATTTAAAGACTCTCTATATTCTTCTAGCCAATAAGACTTTCCAATTAAGTGCCACATTAGTTTACCTCTTTCCTCAACCTATCTTTGAGCATGCCTAAACTGTTACAAAATCTCTTCTAACCTCTTGACATTTGCTGTTGAAAAAATACATGTTTATATCGCATACAAAATATATGCAGTGGAAAATTAATGGATCTACTTCATTCGCAATTGATAAAATGTACTATGTAAATTTCAGAATTCAAGAATAAGAGAGTGTACCTTGGTATGGTGAATTTCAAAACCAAAGATTTGAAGTTTTTGAGAACACTTTTAATCTTCACTCCAATTCCACTTATGCCCAAGAAGTGTAGTCTCTCAATCAGTTTCTATGAATTTGTTCAAGGGAGAATGAGAGAGTGTTTAACTCTTACATACAAACCATTTCATATTCTTATAAAAATTCTGCATGTTTCTCTTCTTATAACTGATTATCTAATTGGGCTAGCCTTTTAGGCATTTTCAATTGGGTTTTAGTATGTGGATTGGAGTGGGACCAAAAGAGAACAAATAAGACACTAACTCCAATGGGCCTTGGGCTTTTCTGTCAACTCTTTATAAGTCCAAAATTACCATTAATTATATTTAATACCACCATATAAATATAACTGCACTCTAGGCCTTATTAATAAATTATATCCCAAGACTTTATTGTACATGCAATCCCTTCATAAAATATTTGTAGTAATACAAAGTCATGAATATAGATTGTCACTTTGTAAATTACTACATCTTAATCATTGAGTACCAGGTTTAGTCCTTTAAGTTATTCATCATATATTTATGATTTCATAAATATATACTTTAGTAACTATTTACTAAAGTAGTTAGGCCTAACATTCTAAATAACAAAACCCATTAAACTTATCTCAGGGGAATATTTTGTATCTCCGTTAAGAGATTACGAATTCCATCTTGAAAATATATGTTCCATCCACACTAAATGTGACTACCCAACACACTGAGGTTTTGATCGTAATTTTAGATCTCACTCCTGATATATCAAAGTGACCTATACTTCATGATCAAGTCCATTATTCTCTTAGGATTAAGAGTTCATGTAAATAAAATTCGTGAGATTTATTATTCATTTGACAGTCGTTAGGAGAATAATAAATCTCACAGTGGTCCAATTCAATCAACTAGAAGTCTCCACTTCCATGATCAAGAAAAATCATCTTAGTTGATATGTTATAGTCTTCACAGATAAAATGCCCAATTTCATCATTGACTACGAACTAAAATTCTGAGTTTATAAAGAACTTGTGATTTGTATCTTCTGTAACTTTCACATAAATCACATATTATGCATCTCATGGACTATATGATAATGTCCAAATAGTCATGTTACCATCATTTTAGATAAAAATAAAGCAACTTTATTAATCACAACATTAAGTCATACATAATAGCATACATAATATCATACAATAGGATTTAAGGGCACTAATCCTAACATTTTCTATTTCTATCTCCATTCTTTCCCATATATTTGATCATTTTGCTATGAACTCATTTGGTTGATAATATTTAGGCTCTATAAAACTATTTCTTTTGTTTATTTTTCCATGAGGGTTATGTTAGTAAGAACAAATAACTATATTTGCCAGGTGTTCGACAAAAGACTTCCAATAAGTATTTTATTTTTTAGTCCTTATTTGGTCCATCTTCTTTTGTTTCTATATGGTTAAATCTCCAATGGTGAAGCTTAACTGCTCTAAAATATTGAAAGAGAATCGCAAGTAGTATATGTAGTTAGTGCTTCCTAAGTCCAACACATTTTTTCTTTTGTTTTTCTTAATGACAATGTTGTCTTTATCTAACTTCAGATAAATTGGTGCTTCCTTTTTATTTTTATTTTATTTATTTATTTTTATTGAAGTCATCTACAATTCGAGGAGCCAAGGATAAATGTTATGTTAATGAAAAATTGTACTGATACAGCATGTAACTTCAATTTTTTGGCTGAATGACAAATAGTGTTGCTTTTATATAACTTCAAGTGAGTTGATGCTTCTTTCTTTTTTTATTGAAGTCATCTACAATTTCTAGAGTCAAGGATAAATGTAATATTTATGAATAATTGTATTGATGCAACATGTAATTAATTGTGACTGTCATTGGTAGAATAAACAATTTTAATTTACTTATCCCAAAAAAGACAGCAATTCTAATTGAAAATTTATCTATAATTATATTTTTGAATGGATAAAAAGGATTATTTCATGTCATTACTTTCAAATAAGTTTAACATTCTACTTAACCTTCTCATATAGCAGCTTAAAACATTATCCACATATTGCGTAGGTACTCCGCTAGTATGTAACAATGAGCAACAAAGTTTACATACGCTTGTTGACCATGCCATTTTTATGGATAATGATTGCTAAATGTATTAAAATTGAACCATTTTTTACGATATGTTCTTTTGGAATTGGAGACATTTTATGTATTTCTAAGACTAATCAACAATTATATTGTTATTAAAAATTTTACACAGTGCAATTGTCACGCCCCAAACCCAAAGGGTCCAAAGTATGAGAAAAGAACCATCAAGAGAGAAACTGTAGGAGATTTTTCTTTTCTTTTCTTATCCTTTCTTTTCCACATGATAAAAATATATAATCATACTGAAATCTCCACATTACTAGTCAGAACTCTATAGCACATTTATAAACAATAACTAAAAATCATGTGCCTCTATATAATACGTGAATATATTACAAAACTCCAAATGGATTGCACAAGGTCACAATAATATCAAGAATAGACAACCTCAACATCAAATATAGGCATACCACACCTAAGGCTAACAAATCTCAAGTGTCCAACCTCCAATAAAATTAATTACGGCCTCGTTGAACATAGCAAGATTGAGTCATCAGCCATTTACAACAAAAGTTTCCTAATTTAACAAAGCACTCCAATTACCACCAAATGAAGTAAGCTCCATATCCAAGGTATAGCTAAAAGATTTGAAAAAATGTTAGAGGGTGGGATGAGCTAAAACCCAGTAAGTAACATAATTAATGTGGATGGGGGAAATGCAAGTCTCATGATATGAGCATTTTACAAAACCTATTATAATTTGGGAATTTCCATTTGGATCATACAAATCCATTTTTCTTAATAAAATGACAAGAATGATTAAAAGAATGTAGGACTAAACTTTCTCAAAATATTTCAACATGCAATTACATACTATATACTGTGAGCTATCAAAACACCATTCAAAAACCTGAAAATCCAACTCAAGGCCACATGACAAGCCGCCATAAATGCGTTAGGTATGCCACGAAGACATCGGTTATGCCACAAAGGCATCAAGCTATCCCACATCATTTTATGCCAAGAAGACATCAGTTATGCCACAAAGACATCAAGTTATGCGACAAATACATCAAATTATGCCACGAAGACATCAAATTTCCATAAAACGGGGTGTCAAGATACCAATGTCACATGGACTGCGACATCTGCTGGGTAATCACACCTGTCATGGCACAGGAGTAAAAACAACATAGGGCTCATAGTTAAATGAAATTGAAACTCGTAGTTTGTTTCTAAGTAGTTTCATAAAAACTTTAAATATCCTAGCATTTCACAAAGTTGTCAAAATTTTCAAAATCATTTCTTGTCAATAAGATTTTTTATCAATTTCCCAAATATTACAAGTCAAGATTAAACATCTTTAGAATTTGTAAATAATGCAATAAATCTGTAAAATCCATTCCCAAGAATTTGATCAAAGACTTTTGTCTTTTCCATGCTAACAATCATGCATTTCCCCATATGCAATGACGAGTCATGCTTCATGCGTTTTCCATAAATAATTCATTAACAGTAATAGTACACCCAGTATGTTTTAGGAAAACCATGAATAATTTTCTAAAATGGGTTTAACCATAAAATACTTAAGTGCAATAATGATTCTTTAAAAAAAAATTCCATTAAGAAGCCACTTACCTTGAAACCCGCTAAAAGCCTAATTCTCAAAACTCTAAAGGAGATTAGAAAGAACCTGAACAATACCAAGCAAACTTGAGCAATACCAAACAAACCTAAACAATACCAAGCAAACCTATCACGATAAGCATAAAGCTTGACATTGCATCTAGTTACAAATTAGAAATTGCTAAATAAGAAATTAATTAGGCAAAACTAAGTACTTAACCTCACAAATAATGTATTTCACTTCTAAAGTTTCTCAACAATTTAATTTACAAGGCATAGACTCCAATTTATAAACTTAAGTCATTCAAGGTATTATCCCTAACATTAAAACTTCAACACTTGGAGAGTATCGAATGAAAAAAAAAAATCAATTTTTTATTCCGATACGGCCCAGATATGCTCTGAATACACCCGAAATATGTCTAAGCTCTCACTCTTGATCGCAAGAGCTCCTCCTCCTCATATATATATATATATATATATATATATTTTGCTGAGAATGGGTTTGTGATATATTGTTGTAGATTGTGGGTCTGTGATATATTATTATAAATATAAATTTTTTTCAAAAATATTTAAATATACCTAAAAATAAATATTAATTAATTAATTGTCGTATCCCTGACGTATTGTATCCTAAATTTATCAGAAAATATTGTATCCTCATACCCGTACCCATACCATATCGATACCCGTATCTGTATCAGTGCATCATAGGCCAACATTTGTAAAAACCATAAATCCACTCATCAAATAAGTCCACCAAATCAAAACCCATATGCATAATCACAAGAATATCACCTATGAAGCTCATAAATCACACAAATATCATTTCCTAATCTTAGATTAAAAGAACCTCTAGCAAAAGCATATAAACCCACCAAAAGATTAGGAGCATTTACTTCAAATAATAAAGATGAGTGGGCCTTAGCTTTTTCCTATAGAATTTTCCAGTAAACTTTCCCAGAAAAGATGGTAAAGGTGGTGGTCAAGAGGGGGGACTGATGTGATAGGCCAAGAATGTATTCACCCCTTGTGATGAATTAATTAATTAATTAGTCAAGTTTATTAATTAATCAAATTAACATGCAAATGTGTGGTAGCACAAACAAATCACCAAATAACTAAATATGCAGCGGAAATTAAATTGACACAGTGATTTGTTTACGAATGGGGAAAACCAACACGGTAAAAGCCCTACCAGGTGATTTTTTAGATTACCACTCCCGAGAATCCACTATTATCACAATAAGCGGTTACAAGTAAAGGAATCCCAAAACCTTATACCAATCTACAATTGAACCCTTATCCCAATACCCAATTGGACTTGTTCTGTAGTGACAATCTCTTCTTATAATGCACGGCCCCCAGTACGTGGCTAACCAATTGCGCGGATCCCAATACGCGGCTTCAATCACCAACTAGAGAAGGTTGTTGGCTGCAAAGTTCTTTAGTTCATCATACGATGAAGATCGAGAAGCTCCTTAGTTACAAAACCCTACGGTGTACAAACACAGCAACTTCTTCACAAGAAAGATGAAGTAAGGAAAATTCTGTCTTCGGTCACAATTTACTTGAACAATCTTTTGCTCAACACTTGTGCAACTTGTTCCACCTTTGACGGCCCTTAAAATAATCCTTTTATATGTTTAGGGTTGTGAGAAAAGAAAGCCCAAACATACAATTATGGATTGTAGTCAAAACGAAACTGAAACTCTATTTTTCATAAACCTCATCTGTCGAGCTGTTGTAGAGCCACGAGCTGGAACAGCTCTTCAAGGCTTGATAGATGGCTAGCTGTTGAGCTAGCTGTCGAGCTTTAATGACAGCCACTTTTCAGACTTGAATCTTGGACAGACTTGCATGGCTTTAACACTTAAACTTGAAACAAGGTTTCTTGAAGCATTAAACACATCCTAGATCTACCCAATTACAAGTAAAGTGCGTTTTGTCAAAGGATTAGCCAATTACATAAAATAGTGACATATGTTCCTAACAAGTAACTCACATATGTCCTAACAATCTCCCCCTTTGGCAATCCATGACAAAACCACAACAAACAAATGAGATATGAGAGAAGTCATAAATCATTCAACTCTTATTCACTTGTTGAATACAATAAAATTTATCCTAACACAAACTCTTGAAAAACTTTGCAAGAAGAGAGTCTGTTGCAAGAAGAGAGTCTGTGGCAAGAAAGACTTTGACAACCTATATTTCTGAAACACTTTAAACAAAACTCATCAAGGCATCTTTGTGTAAAACAGAAATAATAGATTGCATACAAGTATAAAAAACATGTGCATAAAGATAGAAAAGAAACATACATCAATATAAAAGGAATATAAGTACAATGTATGTAAAAAAAAAAATGGTCATAAGACCCATGTACAAGATATAATGTATCTAAAATGGAGAAGAGAAAAAGATACAAATAATCCTCACTACATCCCTCAGAAAGAACACTTCTCCTATCAAAAATCTCCTATACTAACTCTCCCCCTAACTATGACTACTCTCATAACCAAAACTATTTCCCCTTTTTGTCATGAGTGACAAAGGGTAAGAGTGTCAAGTAGACATCTCGTCATTGCTGGGTGAGCTAGTATCTCCATCATCCTCATCATCGAAAGCAGTAGCATCATCATCATCAGCATCATCAGCACTGTCAAAGTCATCACTCTCATCCGAAGAGGCCACAGGAGTGGAAGGCATGGTGTAACTACCCATCTTAGCCTAGCGTCGAGTAATATGTTCGACCTAGGTGTTCACCTGACACAACTCATCACTGAGAGTGTCTAGGCGAGCATCCATGCATTGAAGCTGTGCCATGATGTTCTCAAGTGTCACTCCACTCGTAAAAGAGGATGGAGCGAAAGGAATCGGAGTGGCTGTTGATCTGGACCGTCTCGAACGAAACTGCACCTCACTGCATTTAACGGTACTAGTATCTATAGCACCCATGACTGGAAAAGGATCATAAGAGGGAAAACAAACCTCTAAATGGCGTAAAAACCTCGTGATAGCTGAAGGGAAGATGAGCTTATCATGGGTTGTCGTATCTCTATAGACATCCATGATAAAAAGAATGAAGTGAGAAGGAAAATCTATGGTAAGACCCTCAATAAGAGAAAGAAAAAAACCGAGCACGAGGCTCTGTGATAGAGTTATAATGAGAGAGAGGGTGCAAAACAAACGTCATGACCATGTTCGAAAACCGAGGGCCTTTTGCAAAGCCCAAACAATAAGTAAACTGGTGCTTACCCCAATTGGATGGATGCTCATAGAAGGTAGAAATGAGCTCGTCTTTAGACACTATCCTAAGACGATCACAACCAGGGTAGTCAGGAAACTCAACCCTGGGGACATGGAGCACATTCGCAACAATTTGCGGTGTGACAACAATGTGCGTACCTTGAACGCTAGTAATGAAATGAGGTACTGAAGAACCGAATCCATGCATGTTGGAGTAAAACTCCTAGATTAGCACAGATGGACAAGTGACTGGGGCATCACACAGTGGCCCCCATCCCCTACTGTAGATGACAGTGGGTAGGTCGGTGTCAGAGAAGTTCAACAAGATGACTTGGCGTTCAGAATGAATGCCTTGTTGAGAAAAGTTCTCAAAGAAGTCCGATTTGGCCTTCTCATCAAGGAACTAGACAGAGGTGCCCTGGAACGAAGAGGGTTTCGAGACGGAGCAGATTTACATTTGGGTGCCATAGAAGCAAACTAACGTAAACGGAGAAAGGGAGAGAGAAAGAAGACAATTAGAAAAGTCCCAAAACAGTTCATAATATATCAAAATATATTGAAAGGAAAGAACGTATGCATGGGAATGCATGAACATGTGACATGCAATATAAAAAGCATCATGGGCTCAGCCCAATCCAAACCTACCAGCACTCAATTAGTTGCACACATCTAAATGAATGATAATACTGTTATAATGCTCATGAGATGTAATGTAACATCCCGTTAGTTTTCAAAAAAAAAAAAAGTAAAGTCAACATTTTTTTTTGTGGACCACGTGTGCCCCCCCTAACCCCACTCCTCACCACTCATTTTCACCCACCTCTCTTCTTTTTTTTTGGCCGGCTCTCTCTTTTCTTTCTTTTCTCTTTATTGAAACACACACACTCACTTCCACACTCACCTGACGGCCTCCACTCCAAACCACACCATCTCACCATCATTTTTCAGGCAAGATCACCGGAAAAATACTTAGGAACCCCAAAGCATCTTCATCATTTTATTTGAGGTAAAAATTTCTCATCTTTTTGGTGGGTTTTACACTTTTGCTTGAGGTTATTTTTATCTAAGTTTTAATAATGATACCCATGTGATTTATGAGCATTGGAAGTGATATTTATGTGTTTTTATGTATGGGTTTTGTATTGGTGGAATTATTTGATGAGTGGGTATATACTTTGTGCTATTGATGACTACTTAAGGTTTATGTATGGTGGAAAATTTAGGGGTTTTAAGTTATAACATGAGATGGTTGGTAAATTTAATTTTTCCATTGCCATTGGGTTTATTTGGAGTTAGTTGAAGTTCTAAATTTCTTATCTTGTAGGATATATTGATTTTGCTTTCATAGGTCTCTTAATGATGTAGTGTAAATTTTATGGAAGCTAGTCATAATGTTGGAGATGATATTAAATGGGTTAACTTTGTAAATTGGAGTTTATGCCTTGTGAACCAATTTGTTGAGAAACTTTGGAAGTGGGATATATTATTATTGATGAGGTTAAATACTAGGCTTGCCTAAGTAAGTGATTATTTTGGCAATTCCTAAATTGTGGCTAGATGCAATTTCATGCTCTATACTTATCGTGATAAGTTTACTTGATATTGTTTAGGTTCTAGCTAATCTCCTTGGAGCTTGGAGAGTTAGGATTTTGCGGTTGCAAGGTAAGTAGCTTTTTAATGGGACTTTTGGAAAATAACCATGTTTTATAAATGTTGTTTTTGGGTCAAACACATTTTGAAAAATTACATATGGATATATGTTTCTTAAAAGCATTGTGTTGTGACCCTATTATATATTATTATATATGAAAATGCATCATATTTGGTATTGCATTTGGGGAAATGCATGAATTGTTGATATGGAAATATGAGCATCTTTTATTTAATCTTTGATAAGAAAATCATTGATTTTATGGTATATTAGAAAATTTAAATATGCTTATCTTGTCTTGTTACGTGGGAAATTGATAGAAAATCTCTTGACAAGAATGAGGTTGAAAGCCTTATAAACTTTGTAAACGTTAGATTATTTAAGGTTTTTTTGAAACTACCTAGATATGAACTATGTGTTTCAAAGTAATGTAACCTGTGAATTTATGTGGTTTTAATACCGTGCCATGTGTGATTTCCCGGTGATCACCCGATTTGGTCTCCGTAGTTTTTGTGACAATGAAATCAAATCCAGGTCAGTGCCCTATCACTTTGGATGATGCGTTCTTCCCTGCTGTCCATGGGCAGAAGAGGTTTCTTGATTGTGTGTGGGTGAGGCTGCTGTCCATGGGGCCAAGAGACCACATGCAAGAGAGGTCCTATTTGACACGCTCTCTCTGCTGCCTATGGGGGGAGAGAAAAACCTTGAGGGTATGGGTGAGGTTGCTGTCCATGGGGCCAAGAGTCTGCATACCAGAGAGGACAATATCATGCCAGTTGTGAATGGATGGATCCCCTGACTGGTTTATGTGGTAGTATGGTAGATTTGTGATAATTTATCTTATGTTAGATATTATGGTTTTAGAAATTACATGGTTGATGCTCACAGATTATAATGTATAGTTTCAAGGTATTTACTTTGACAAACTTTGTGTTTCATGATTTAATTATTCTTGTTATATTATTATTATTGAAGATGAAACTTGCATTTCCCCCACCCCTATTAATTATGCTACTTACTGGGTTTTGTCTCATCCCATTATTTTATAACTTTTTCAGAGTAGGCAACAATATTTTGAAACAGCTTTTTGGTGGCTAATAGTAGTTAGACTAACTACTGATGGAGGCTGAACTTTTGTAATGGGTATATTAGATGATGTACATCTTAGAATAGACTTGACTCATTTCTTTTGTATATTATAGTGGTTGTAACGTTGCTCCCACTGATGGGACAAGCTGACGATATGTAATTATTTATTCAGACCTCTATTCTTTTGTGGCCAATTGTCCTTGTAATTATTACTTAGGGCTCTGACTTCCTTTAAGAGCATATTCAATGGAATTATTATGATAATTCTTGATGTTGGTACTTGATATGATTTTATGGATTGGTTTGTCGAAAAGGAAAAATCTACAGGTACTTTGAGACGACTTTCTCATGCTTTGAACCCTTTGGGGTTTGGGGTGTGACATGCAATGCATGAAGTTTTTAAGATCAAATCTTCAAAACCCATCCCAAAAATTTCACAAAAACCTCTTTGATTTTGAAAAACCCCAAAATTTTCAAAAATCCCAAAAACTTAGGTTAACAAACATGAAATGCATGAAAATGAGGGATTTAGACACTTACCAAGTGAAGAGTAACTTGAATAAGGCTGAAAATCTCTTGGGAAAGAAGTCTAGAGGAAGAGAAAAGTGTTTGGGAGGTGAACCGGTTGAGATCAATCGAGAGAGAGCAAGGAAAGTGAGATCAGAATCGCGAGCTCTTCTTATATATCCCATTAGTAAATCTCGACATATCGAGAGGTGTCGAGGATCTATCGAGCTTTAAAGGGTTCGATAGAAGCATATGTCGAGCATGTGTCCAAGGCAAAAAGAAGCTCGATGGATCGAGGATCTGTTGAGGAGCTGTCGAGGAGACATAAACTTTCTCGATCGATCCACCTAGCTATTGAGAGGTGTTGAGATTACGATAAAAATCAATTTAAGAGCATAAGCCAGGTGTCGAGGATCTATCGAGGTTGCTTTAAAATAGTTTTTCAAAAAAGGAAAAACATAGATATGAATGCAATCAAGCATGCAACTCAAGCAAGGATCCAAACAACATTTTAAACTCTCAAAATCATCTCTCAACAAAAATGTTAAGCATATAGATCCCAAAAACACACACACACACACTATCGATGATGAATTATGTGTTCTCTATGTTGGTAACATGAGCATGCCAAATTTCGTCTCGAGTGGATGTTATTTACTATTCGGTTTAGAAATTCATGTTAATTTAAAAATTGGTTTCGACTCGAACACAAGAACTTCTAATTTAAACATTTTGCATGGATGATATTGTAATTCTAACGAGCTAATAACTCTTTTTCATTGGATTAAAATTTTGTGAATTTCGATGATGAATTATGTGTTCTTTATGTTGGTAACACAAGCATGCCATATTTCGTGCTAATTGGATGTTATTTATTATTTGATTCAAAAACTCGTGTTAATTTAAAAATTGGTTTTGACTCAAACACAAAAACTTCTAATTTAAACATTTTACAGATGATATTGTAATTCTAACCGGTGGCTTTGTTAAAATTTGCATCCATTAAAACAATATTGATTGATGTAAAATTTAACATGAACCCAACTCATATATGTTTATATGGGAGATTCTGGCATTTTACCCTTAATTTTTTAAAAAATTGGCAATATATATGCCCCTGTTTGCAAACTATATAAGGACGTGCCCTTATTTCGATACTCGATTACCCTAAAATCGAGTTCAATTAAATACTCGATTCATAGAAAATTGAGTTATGCCTGATCATACTTAAAAAAAAAAAAAAAAAAAAAAAATTGCATGAAACTCGACTTTTAGGAAATCAAGTTCCATGCGAAATTTTTTTTATAAGTGTGATCGCCCCATATTTAGAGAGCTCTATAGTGGCGTTTTAAAACCCTATAGTGACGTTTTAAAGCCCTATAGCAGTGTTTTCATGCAAATTTTTTATAAGTGTGATTGTCCCCATATTCAGGGAGCCCTATAGTGGCGTTTTTAAGCCCTATAGTGACGTTTTGAAGTCTTATAGTGGCGTTTTCCTGTAAATTTTTTTTTGTAAGTGTGATCGCCCCATACCAAGTTCAGGGAGCCCTATAGTGGCGTTTTAACGCCTTATAGTGACATTTTAAAACCCTATAACAGCGTTTTGGAACTCGACTTCCCTAAAATCGAGTTCCATGCATTTTTTTTTTTTTTTTTTTTTTTGGTTTTATTGGGCATAACTCGACTTTCTACAAATTGAGTATTTCATTGAAACTCGATTTTAAGGTAATTGAGTATCAAAATAGGGGCATATCCCTATATAGTTTCGAAATAGGGGCGTATTGCTAAATTTTTTAAAAATTAAGGGCAAAAGGCTAGAATTCCCCTTTTGTGTATAATTTAATAGCAAGATGATGAAGCAAAAGCTAAGAGAGCTCTCACCACGCTATGTGAGCTTCACCGGAGGAAGTTGTGGTTCGATGATAGAACCGCAAATGCCATTGCTACTGCGTGTTTTCATTCATCGCCAAGGTAGTTACTAGTCATGTAGCATTAGTAAAATTTTCCAGTCTTGGATTTCGGATGTCACAATTTTGTGTTTCTTAAATTAATCAGGATCATGATTGCTGCTCTGTCGTTTCTTCTTGATTGAAGACGATGACAATAGTGATGCTTCAAGTGGTGAAGATGACCCGAATCCTCAAGCTCCTCATGTTGTCATCAATAAACAGGCTATTTATAACGTTGGTTGCACTTTTTATATAGAAATTTCACTTCAATTATACAGATTACTGCAATTTTTTATACGAAGAAAAGTAGAGTACTGTTTTTTTGGTGATGCATTTAGAGTGCCGATGGCAAGTATTTTTAGAAGTTATTTGTAAAACTTTAAAATTGCAGCTGGTTGATTGTATTGTAATGTAATGTAATTTTCTAATGTTTTCAGGCACACCATAAAGGAACAGTTTCAAGCAAGAAGAAAAAGCAAGCAAAATTGCAGCGTGCAATGCGTAGCATGAAAAGGCAACAACGTCTGTCATCAGAAAATGTCACATCGAATAATTATTCCCCACTTAACCATCTTAAAGATGCACAGGTACTTTAGTTTTCTCGTTGCTATCTTCGGTCAAGTGAATTCTACTCTAATATTCTTTCTTTGGATAGAAGGTGATTTTAGATTTCCATTCTGCCTGTAGGGATTTGTTGAGAAGTTATTCTCTCGGCTTCAAACTTGCAATGAATGTTTTGAGGTGAGAAATTAATGTTTCATTTTTCTGTTAAATAATAACAGATTTTCTGCTTTAAAGTCATTGAAAATGGGATTACTTATGTCAATGAGCCGTATTTTTTATTATTATCGCCAGCTTAGGTTTGTTAATTGTTCTTGGCATAAGAAGCTAAGATGAAAGAAAGATTGGATCACGTTTAGATTTGTAGAATTATGGGGAAATTAAGACAAAATTGTACATAATAAAAGAAGATTATTTGTTTAGAGATAGTCTTGAGGACTGAACCAGGTAAATTGGTGGGTGTTGGAAAGGAAGAGTTAACAGAGGAGATACTGAAACAATCTATTTGGTTGATATCAGGAACACACGCAATTGTTACCTATTGTTATCTTCATTTCAAAATGATTTCTATGAATTAGAAGGATAGATTTAATTCCCTTTTTTCCCCAGAATTTAGGATATGTTATTTTCTTTTTTCTGCTTTTCTTTTAATTTGTATAAAAGTCATGTTCTAGAGTAAAGTTCGTATTGCACAACTTTTGCAGCCTATTGTTCTAATACATAAGTTTCTTTGTTAATTCTAATTAATTCATGAATTAAACTGAGCAAAGTGATTCACCAATTAAGATTAACTAAATACTGAATGCTCTGCAGTAAACTTTTTTTTTAATAAAGAAAAAAGAAATGAGATCTAAATTTTTTTGTTAGTTCTTACTGTTTACAAAATGTTGCTGAATCTGAATGATTCTTTCTTTTGATTATTACCCTGTGTAAACTTCAGGTTAGGATGATGATGCTGAAAGTAATAGCTTGAACAGTTGGGCTTCACCGCTTGATTCTGTTGAATTTTTATCATTTCATTGAGAAATATATTCAGGTATTTTCTGACTCATGCATTTAAGTTGTAATTACCTTGATGCCTGAGGTGGTAACTATATTGATAAATGCAGCCCCATCATCGTGATGTCACAAGTTTACTTGCAGCAGCAGTTCAGGCCTGTCATGATATGGTATTAAGCTTTTTCTCTTTTGCTTGATTGGATACTATACTGTAATTTATAGCTAAATTTGATTATTTTCATCTGTCCCTCCCCCAAGTTTCTTCTTTTGAAATTTGAACTTTCAAGAATTCACCTATAAATAATTCAATTGACTGTGTTGTAAACAGGTACCACCTGATGCAGTTGAACCACTATTCAGAAAAATAGTAAATCAGTTTGTACATGATCGTTCACGCCCAGAGGTGCTACTTCACAACTGCATTATAATAAGTTTTCCTTTTCAGTTACTTATGGATTTGTCTCTAAGTCAACTTGTTTTTTCCAGGCCATTGCTGTTGGACTGAATGTAATAAGGGAGATTTGTTTACGCATGCCATTGGTAACTACCTATACATTTCATTTTCTTTTATCTCTCTATCTGAGATTATCATGGTGGTTTCAAAGTTGTCTAATAAATTTTTGTAAATGGTAATTGGACCTATTCATTGTGTTCTATCTCTTTTTTTTTGCCTTTCATATATAGCCTTTTGTAACTCTATTTTCTTAGTGCTGTGTTTTCTTAGTGCTGTTAATGTGTTAGGTTTAATATTTTTGTTCCTGGCAACTAGTTGATGACAGAAGATTTGCTGCAAGATCTTGCACTATACAAGAAATCACATGAGAAAGTAGTTTCAATAGCAGCTCGTTCACTAATTACTTTATTTAGAGAGGTATTAGAAACTACTGTCTAGCTGTGATATCTCTCTCCCTCTCTCTCTCTCTCTCTCTGTGCTTGCTTGTGCATATGTGTGCCTATGCATGCCCAAGATCAATTTAGGAATAATTGCTAATTCGTTTATGTGTAGGTTTGCCCCGCACTGCTAATCAAGAAGGATCGTGGGCGCCCTACAGACCCGAAGGCAAGGCCAAAAGCATATGGAGAAGTCAATGTGAGCAGCAATGTTCCTGGTGTTGAGTTATTACAAGAAGATGACAATAACGAGGACAATATTAGTGACGCTGAAAGGTCCTCATCCAATGATTCTGATGATGATCATGATAATGAGGTTGATGTTGCCAGCGATGATGAAGAAAATCAGCTATATGGTGATATTACTGGAAGTGAAGATGATGAATTAGAAGATGACGAAGTAGCTCAAAATGAAGATGGAGATAACATTATTGATAGTGATGACAGTGATGTTAGTAACGATGATGATGATGGGAAAGAAGAGGAGGAAGAAGAGGAGATGGAGGCAGAAGATGAAGATGTGAATGAAGCAACATACTGTTCCAGCAAAACTAGTGATGCCAATGCTAGGGATAGTGAAACTGGAGGAAGAGAATCTAAAGCAAAAAAGAGGAAGTCGCTGATTTTGATGGACAATTGCTTGCTGCTGATTCAAGCCTTCGGGCTCTAAAGAGATTGGCAGGAGTGACGATAGGGCAAACCTCACCAGACTCAACTGATGGAATTCTTTCTAATGAGGACTTCCAAAGAATCAAGGAATTGAAGGTATTGTATTGCTATCAGACTTGAAGGAAAAAATGGGGTTAATTTTTAACTTTGTGCCATGGAAAACGATGATGCAAAGTTTCTTTAATATTTGTGATACTAGATTTCATAACATTGCATGTTGATTATTGGGTGCTTTTGTGGTTATTTTATTAGGCAAAGAAGGATGCAAATGATGCTTTGGTTAAACATGGGTTAAGAAAGGGTATCCCAAGTTCTGATCAACTGAGTACAAAATGAGTCGATCCTGCCAAACTTGAAGTAAGTTTTCTATTTCTTTACTGGATCGTGTATCTTAGTTTTTTTTTTTTTTTTTTTTTTTTTTTTTTTTTTTTTTTTTTTTTTAATTTATTTTTTATGAAGAGAATGAATCCTGTCATCAAAGGAGTTGGAGGAAAAAAGAGAGTCGGGGGAGGGGGGGGGGGGGGGGGTGTGGACCTCCTGCAGTTGCTGCTAAGGTGAAAGGTTACCTCCCTACATGGAAAGAGGGGGTGGGGAGCAAGAAGCCTTCAGAAATAGGAACATTGAGTGTGGGTTCCAAACCAACTAGGTGCATGTGTAAACTTACTGATTGAAAAAAGTACATTGAGAAATTGAGTGTTGGAACGGTTTTTAAGTTGGAAATGCATTTCTATGTTACAAAGCAGCAGAAGTTTTTCATATTGTAAATCTATTGCAACATATTCATTCTGTCTCATGATGTTTAATTTTTTTCTCCTAACACATAAGATTCTTCCTTTAAAACTTATACTGATCCACTTTTTCATGTATTTTGTAGGTTCATGTAAAAAAGAAGATGAGCAAGGAGGAAAGATTAGCGTTAGTTAGGGCAGGGAGGGAGGAAAGAGGGAAGTACCAGGCTCGAACGTCTGTAAAGCAGAAAAAGGTAATTCCATTTCTGACACTTCATGTTCTTCATGTACTTGCCTTTTAGAATCCTGATGTTAGATTGGTGTGCAATTCATTAGTTCTCTTCTAAGTTTGGCTTTGAATTTGAGAATTATGTGTATAACATCCTTACCTCAGAATCCAAACAACCTGTATCAAGGGGTTAGTGGGAAAGATCTGGAAATGAGGGAGGGAAAGATAGCTCCCGTCCCTTTTTTGGATGCTCTAGATGGAAAGAAAAAAGTGAGAATCAGAGAAGGAAAGATCCCCTCCCTTACAGGTCCACTTTTACAATCTATCCACAAACTAATAGCAGAAAAGGAGGGTATAATGGCAAAATACTTTGTTTAATTCTCCTTTCCTCAATCTCTTGAAAACCTATGCTTTCCTTTCTTCTTCCTTAAGGTGTTATTTGACCAGCGCCTTAGCTTCAGATTCTCCCCTCTCTTTCTCTCTCTCTCTCCCCAATGCTATCTTTGTTTCTTTCTTTCTGTTCAATAATGTTACAACTTTAACCTATAAGATAATTAAGAATAGCACAGCGTTGAACATCTTATCCTTTTTCCTTTTATGACCTATCGTGTTCAATCTATGATAAGTATTAGGCTGTGATGCCATCATATAGTTACTTTATTTCAATTTTGCCTATACCATTTTGTCATTGGACAGACTGGTGGTCTGAGCAATAGGCAGAATGAGCGCAAGAAGAATCTGCCAATGGCAGCAAAGAAAGCCAAGGTAGCAAGGTCTCAACTAGAGAAGAAAAAAAATCAACAGCGTGCAGGCAAACAGTTTCGTGGGAGGAAAGTGTGGAAATGACTGGAAACATTTATCGTTTTCCTATACAATGTTATCTGTTATATTTTTTGAATGGCAATTATATTATTTTGCCAGTTTTTTTCCCCCTGAGGAATTAGAAATATTACAGCAAGTTGGTACAATACTTCAAAAATCTTGCTGGGACAGCTAGCAGCACAAATAACAAATTTTGGCAGAAATTTATTGAAAATGATCCTAGTTTTTTAATTTAGATCAATACGTGGCTTCTTATATGTCTCAAAAATATCTGTTTACTCAGGCATATTTGAAGTTCGAAATGTAATTGAGTTTTGTGTAGGGCTTAAATTTAGCATTTTAGCAACTACAGTATATCCATTCATAACCCAGTATTTGATTTCAAATGCAATGAGGCATTCGCATTACCAAGTATTTCATTTCAACTGCATTCTGCTGCAATAATTACTACCAGTTACTTTAAGTAACACTCTTATGAACTATGGCTTACCAATTACTCGCTGCTGGTGTTTCTGGACTAGCCAAATCATATAACATGCATTTAAAACTAGAGTTGAAGAAATACCATCGGGACAATATTACTAGTAATCTCTCAACCTACGATACCTGCCATGTGTAGGAGTTGGCCTAATCCAAATTTATCATGTCAATAAAAATTCCAACTCAACATCATGTTAGAATCACTTTTGTTCTAATTTCACTTTTCCTTTCTTAGTTGGGCATGGCTGAGTCTAGCTGCCAGTGGATTGGACTTGTTTTGGGTATGTCTCGATCAGATTCAGATGGGTTTGATGTTAAATTTGATTTCACTATTGATAGTAATGGTTATCTAAGAGCATTTCTAGCACTTTCTATAGTTTTGTATTGTTTAATAAGTAAATAGTAGCTTTTACCTTTTGTATACCTACATTTTCAAATATACTTTCTAATAAATTTTCTATCATTTTTTTATTCCATTTTTTTGAGAAAGAAATAATGAAGAAATAATATTTAAAAGATCACACATTTTCACTCAAAAAACAATGACCACAAATTTATTTCTATAGAGAGAGAGAGTTCCAAAATCTGAAGAGAGAGTCGCTCGGGGGACCTAGGCCAGCAGAAATCGGTGTTTATCATGCAAAGCCAAGTCATTCACTCCACCCCACTTCTGTCTCCTCCCTATAGCTGAAAGGACATGTTGCCCAAATAGGTTAGATCGGCTTGTGTCTTCTTTATTTATTTATTTATTTGATTAGTTTTAAGTTTATGTTTTGTGCTTTTATTTGTGTTTGGATTGTGTCTTCTCTTGAGTTTAGAGACATTTGAGAGAGAGAGAGAGGAATTGGTTTAGCTGTTAGCCATTGTGAATGTTGAGAAAAAATTGAATATTTTAATCGGTTAGTTGAATTTTTTATTCCAATTAATCCTTTTGCAAATGAACAGTAGGTCATTAGACCAAGAGAGTTGTTGTTCATTAGCAAACAATTTTTTTCTAAGGAACAGTAACTTAAAGAGTCTATTAGAGTAACATTTTGTGGGTTTACTCTCCAAGTTAAAGAGGATTTTGGGTTTAGAGAGTTTGTTAGAGATGCTTTAACATAGGCTAAGTATGCCTTAAAAATTTCCTTTCTCACAAAAATCTCTTGTACGTAGTAAGATTGTTGAAACTCCTATCAAGACTAATACACGACTCACTCCTCCTTGATAGTGAGCTACTCCATAATGCCACACTGTATCAAGAGTAGTTAGATGTCTTACTATTAGTTGGGATCAAGATCGGGTGTGGTACCACACCTGGTGCAATTACCGCCTCCCTACTCTCAAAAACTTTTTACCACTTTCACTTTTTTACTGCTCCTTTTTTTTAATTCAATTTGAAGGTTTCTTTTTTCAATTCTCAATCCTAACCATTGGAGAGATATTGGAGACCTAATATCTCTAATGTTGCTCATCACGTCAATCAATTGTTGGCCCCTTATTTCACACTTTGTAAGAGAGTCTCATAGAACAAATGAAAACAATAATGTTAAATATATCTATCCTTTGTTTATTTTCACATGACTGACTTTTCAGCCACCCATCCTAATTACATAGGGTAGGCAATATCTCTTGCCCTTGTTCATTATCCGCATAAGCAGCTTGTTAGCAATCCACCCTATTTATTAAGGGTAGAAATGTAGCCACCGAAGTTAATGCCTTGTCCCCTACAGTCTCTCCCATTTCCAATATATTCTCAAATCTCATTGTAAGAGATAGATAACAATGGAGAAGCAATGAGAGATAGAGAACAAAGGGAGATATAAGTATTCAGTATTGGAAATCATATGACGTGGTGGATGACCATTAGAAAATAAGTAATTCAGGCATAATTTTACTCTCATATTTCCTTTATTGTACAAAAAAAAAAGCTTTGTTGATGAACAGTAAATAAATTTTATTGAGGTGATGTTCATACTTCATAGATTAAAAAGGAAAATTGGACAACTTGTTGAGGCTAATGCAGGGGTGTTTTTGGTTGAGTTTAGCCAAATTTTTGCTAAAATGAGGTTTGGTTAAGGTTGATGCTAGTGCCCAACGTCTACTTCAATCTCTCCACCAGAGCTCTCCAACTAGTTCAGGAGAGCTACACAAGCTTGCTTTGCTGCTCCGTACAAGAGGGTCAGTATTCTCATCTTCTCTTTGAGGCCCTAGTGTGGTTTTCTCAAAGGAAGACTCAATGGGTATCTTCTTAACTAGCTTTAGTCCTGGTTCTCTACTCTAGGCTTTGGCTTGGCTCATTTTGTCCCTGGTTGATGATCTGAGACCTTGTTGAGAAAAGCATTCTATGATTTTCTTTTCTCTCTCACCATCCAAACATGCCCAGAAAAAAAATAGTTAAATTTTAGTAATATTTAAATAAATTGGAGAAAGAGTAAAAGAGCCTGATGTATGTACTTGTGAATATGAAGTAGCTAAAAATGGAAAAAGGTTTGAGTGTTTTTTTTTTTAATTAATTAATTTATTTAAACTAATGAGCATATTGAATAAGAATATTGAGATTGATGTGACTGCTTTAAGTTACATATATTAGTTCCCCTGTCATCTCAGAGTTAACTCATTCTAATGCAATATTAATTATTAAAAAAAAAACAAAAAATGAAAAGAAAAGAAAAGGTCACATTCTACTTCTAATTTCATATAATGGATCCAGCAGTTTCTTTGGACAATGCAGCAAGGAAAGAATGTTTCAACATCAAAATGACTGTCATACCGACCATTAAAATATGCAAGAGTCTATAAACACAACTTTTATGCCACAACTCAGATGTGGTCAATTGAGTGAAGCATGTTTGATTATTAAAATCAATTGTTCTCTTTTTTTATAATTGTTTTATTAGATTGATATTTAATTTCTAATTCTTTCATAAGTCTATTCTTGAATTTTCTTATTGTTAGAATAGAGTTTTATAATATCTCTAGTAAAACGTGATAATCTTGTTAAACATTACTTTTGCCATAGTATTGCCTCTAGGGTATGCGACGTTCTTAAGTTTTTCTAGCAAAGTTATTATTTTATAAACTAAAATATTGGAACAATTGATGAATATAATCAACCAAAAAGAGTTTTATTAACAAAGCTTATTTCTAAATCTTCCAATAGGGTAGTTTTTGTGTTTACTTACTCGATTGTGTATTAAATTGGATTGGTAGTGGATGCTTAACAATATTGGTGGACAAACCCTAATGCCCTAGTGATTTTAATTATTGAATTTACCAAACTTTATTTTTCCTAAGTTTCAATCATATTTTTCTACATATTATTGGGGCTTTAATTTTTACGTGTTCTTGTTTTCCTTTTCTTGGTGGAATGACAACCTTAGCTACACTATAATTTTTGTTACAAAATTGGATGACATCAAGAGCATTAGATTTTGACAATTAAAACATTTAAGTTGCTTGCCACTTCTCCCTTATTCAAATTACTTGACTTCATTTAAATGTTTGATGTATACCTGAAAATCTGAGATAGTGATATTATTGATATATGTTGAATTGTATGGTAATATATGTTGAATTTTTATATAGTAGGTGTATTATGGGCTGAGATAGTGATATATGTTCAATTTTTGTTATATACTAGGTGTATTATAGTTCTTGAAAACAAAGATTTCGATTGGCCCAAACCAACCTAGCAAGTGTTGATTAGGAAAACCAGCCCAAAATAAAGAAAAACTAGCTAAATAGTTTAAACTTGGCCCAAAACAAAGGGAAAAATTAGTTTTGGGCTGAGCAGAAAAAACCCAAAATTTGAAAAATATATTGGCTTCAAATTGTTCAAACCGCATCTTATACACCGCACTACACATGTCACCGCAAAAATGAGGTGTTGTGCAGTTATGTTTTTGGTTAAACTATACACCACACCGCACCGTGCATGTAACTACAAAAATGAGGTGTGATGCTGTTATGGTTTTAGCTAAACCGCACGCAAAGTGTGATACTAAATCTATAAAATGACCAAAAAAAGCCCCCAAAATATCTAAAATTAGCAAAAATACCCAAAAACCTCTAAACAACCAAAATACCTTGGAAACTTCTAAAATGACCAAAATATCCCTAAACCTCTAAAATGACAAAAAAAAAAAAAAAAAAAAAAACTCTAAACCTCTAAAATAACCAAAAATGTCTTAAAACTTCTAAAATGACCAAAAATGCCCTTGAAACCTCTAAAATGGCCCCAATACCCTAGGAAAAAAAAAAAAAAAAAAAAAAAAAAAAAACTCTCAAAACCTTTAAAATCAAAATAACCTTTAAGATGCCCAAAAAAAATGCCAAAACCTCTACAATGACTAAAAATAACCCGAAACCTATAAATGACCAAAAATACCCTGAAACCTCTAAATTAATAAAATACGCCCAAATTTTTTAAATGACCAAAATACCTCAAAATATCTAAAATGATCAAAATAGCTTTAAAACCTCTAGAAAATGACCAATAAGTTATATTTTGTAATTTTAAATATTTCGGGAAATGTTTTGGTTGTATAGAAGTTTCGAGGTATTTTTGGTCATTTTAGAGGGTTTTTTTTTTTTTTTTTTTTTTTTTTTTTTTTGTCAATTTGAGGTTTCGTGATTTTTTTTTAATCGTTTTGAGGTTTTAGGGCCATTTTGGTCGTTTTAGAGGTTCGGATTATTTTGGTAATTTAGAGGTGTCATAGGTATTTTTGGTTGTTTTAAGGTTTTGGGGGTACTTTGGTCATTTTAAAGATTTAGGGCTATCTTTATCTTTTTATTTTTATTTGTATTTGTATTTGTATTTTTAGAGGTTATGGGGCTAATTAATTTAACATATGGTAAAGAGGGACGAAACCAGAGTGGATATGCGGGTGCCCTTGTTAAACGTTGATCTTTGCAGTTTTTGAGCAATTGCTTTTCATCAAAACAAAAAGAGTATTGACCATCATTTTATAAATGATTTGAAAGTTCAATTATCAAACTTTTTAAAATTATAACTGCAATATTTTCATTAGATTCTCATGAAAACTCATAAAAAGGGAACACGGTTTTGACACAGTTTGGTTACAATATCTAAAATTAAACTAAATATTTAATTTCAAAACATATTACCCCATACAAGTCTAGCAACAAAACTTGAAATTGCAGACAGGGTTAAGTTTTGGAAAATAGTAATGTCTATCATATTTACTAATTTTAATATTTTATAGTAAGATAATGTAGCATTCTCCATTGTTTTTCTTTCAATAAAAATTATTTCAAGCCCAAGAATGATTAAACATATGGTCAATCCCACACATATATTATATGTTGATGTTGAGATATGGTCAAGTTCAACCAAGTCTGCCTTCGAGTTCCACCCTGTCAAGTTCAACCACGACATAGCTCTTTAATATTAGACCAAGACATCAATCAATTTCTTGTGTAGGCGGGAATTGAATCCTAGATCTCTCATTCAACTATTAGAAATTTTACCAACTAAGCTAACTGTAACCCATAAAAAGGTCATTTCATAGGAAAGGAAATAGATGATATGAGGGGATTTGTTTCAGCTAGGTCTCCACTTGCTGGCTGACCTAATTTTGTCATGGTTGTCGTTGATAACTTGATTCTCACCACCTAAAAAAAAAAAAGTGAGGGGTTTGGGCTTTGTCAAACACATAGTTGGGCTTTTAAGTTCTAAAACAATGGGTTTAGAAAATTTTGAACAAATTTAGGTGCTGATGTGTTTTGATTTTTTTCCCCCAAGTTTTATGTAGAGCTTTAGTCTGTGTTGCTATCTATAATTTTCTCGGAGTGTTAATAAAAATTTCACTCATAACTATGAACCAAAAAAAAAAAAAAAACAACAACAACAACAACAACAACAAAACACGGTTTGTCTAAAAAGATAAAACTGTTAGGAACTTGTGAATATAAACATTCAAACCATAATTTTAACACTTCCTATTTGATATAATGATAAATTATTGATTGTCTCAATATTTTATTCTATTTGAAAAAAAAAAAAGAAAAAGAAAAGGAATAATGTGTAACCATCATTCTATTTTCTAACAAAAAATGATGTTTATGAAAAGTTTGTGAGGTTTTACTAAATTTGCATTTGTAAGTCTCTGAACATTAGTGTTATACGGGCAGTGGCCCATTGTAATCATGAATTATCAATTACATTATAATTTTCATTTTACTCCTCTTGAGTCAATGATCTACTTGAGTTGCCAGGTCATAATGGTAACCACAGATTAGTATGAGATCTGAATATCAAAGTGGAATATATATGAACAAAGGACCTAGACCTGTAAATTTACAATAAGTCTACAGAAACACGAATATTGATAACAAAATTTATACGGTGAATGACAAAACAGTAGTGGACACATAAAAATCAATAATAACCTAGCAACTTAATGTATATGAAATTTGTTGTGAAAACTGTTATGTAATTATGTAACATTGCTTGTAAATTTAATCACTTTACCCTTTTAACTTTATTACTGGTAATCTAAAAAATAACACCCAAAAATAAAAAGAATTGAAGAGAAGAAATAGAGACAAAATACTGCTATATCTCATTTTTCTACATGGTATTTCAACTTTCAATAATAGCCTCTAACGCAGGCTTCCATGATCTCAGCTTTTAGTACCTCTGTTGTGGTTCCTGCTGATGACATGTTGGAGTATTTATTGTTTTGGATTCAGAAGGAAACGTGCAAAACTCACTAACGACTGGAAAGATCTTCCCCAAGTTGTTAAAACTTATATGCTTCAGAGCCTTGGAAGCCTTGTAAGAGAGAGCTAAAAGTCCATGGGAAGGAGAAAGTAGAATTGACGCAGCTCTATCTCCTCATCAGCTAAAAGTCCTTGAATCCGATACCCAACTTTGAGGCTGCTTGATTCACAGACAAATTGACCTGGGTTCTCTAGCATGAGTTCTGCTGCTTTTACTGGCCTTGTGTAGACTTGCAATCTTCCATCACAGAATAAGACCTTCACTACCCCACTTGAGATTATGGAAGGAGCACAAGATGTCACATTCCCCATGATTAAGCACATGTGATGATTGAAATCTATATTAAACTTCTCACCAATTTCTTCACCTACTTTTGCAAGGTATTTAGGCTTAAATTTGTTTGACAGCTAGTTGGCTTCCGTAGCCTCAACAACCAAGATTTTAAACAACATGTCACACATTAGTTGCGTCCACCTAAGTTGAGTTCATGGTTCTTTCTCCTTGTTTGTGGACACTTCTTTCCCCTTATTCTTGGACATTGCTATAGTCATAGCAAAAAAGACAATCTAACGAATCACAACCATTATGATAATAGCAATCTTAAACATTATGACAATAACAATCTAAAACATGAGTGAATATTACAGTCATATTTGCTAGTACATTGTCATAAATAAGTCACAAACATAAATAAACTTGAAAGTACATAGTCATAGATAGGTATAATACACCATTAACAAATAAAAACAACATAAATGAACAAATCTATGCATGGCTCCTATTTGTGTAGTCAGCCCACATTGCTTGACATATCTCATCCCTCTTATGATTCCATTCTCTACTTCCCACTATTGCTTCACGTCGATTTGGTTGGACTCAAGCACTAGACTTTGTCTCACATGTTTCATCTTGCATAAATGGGTCATTAGGATCAACTCCCACGATGTGATTGTGAATAAAACCATATGCTAAAACTACATCCACTTGTTTATTTAAAGACCAAAATGGTTCTACAATAAAGACATGAAAACGTTTTTTTATAACTCCAAACCCTCGCTTAATGGTAGTTCTCAAGGAAGAATGGTGACGGTTGAATAATTCTTTTGCATTTTCTGGTGGATGATCACTAAACTCTTTCAAATGGTATAAAAAACTTCAATAAGGAGACAAGATTTCTAGTTTATTTCCATAACCAGCATCAACACTATAATATTTACCTACAAATTATAAATCAATTTTTTTTTTAATAAAAAAAATACTAGCATTAAGTGATAGACAACTCACTTAGAACCAAACACAAAGGCTTGTCATCTATATAATACCTTTTGGTATTTTAAGTCCCATTGGCCTACTTAGTGCATCATTTAAAATATGAGAATCATGAGCACTACCTTCCCAACTAGCTAACTTATATATGAATCTCAAGTCAAACATAATTGCAGCTAACACATTTTGTGTTATCGCCTCCTTTCGACCACAAAAACTTCCTTGGTTTTCGATTGAAACAGATGCACAAACACAAGTTCCACCAATTGCTCCCAAACATCCTAATGATGGCCAATACCAAATAATGTTTATCTCAAAAATCACCTAACAAATAAAAAATCAACATCAAACCAACAAAAACTATTTTTTAGTGCTTCAAAGTTCAAAACAACACAAATTATCAAACCAAATAGTTTTATTTGATGTCTGCCATTTGAAAATTCTAAGTAATTTTGTCACCATACACAAGAATAATTATGTTCTATTCAAGAATGTAAGGAACTAGATCCTTCTATTATGATCAATCAAAGTGAGTTTAATCTTTAATTGCATTTTATTCTCTTGTTTATGTTTATGTTTATGTTTATTTATTTAAATTTTATCTTTAGAAAAATAATTCTAGTTATATTTATACTACTATTTAAAGGGCTTTCCCTATTTGGATTGGATTTTTTGGTAGTTCAAAAATACCCCCACATCCTATTTTTAAAATAGAGACAAAAGTAAAAGACAATTAGGTAAAAATACAACTTAATCAGTTACTAACTATCAGTTGTGTGGCTATATTGCAAATTACCTTTCATCCTTTGTGGGTTTTTTTTTTTGTTTTTGTTTTTGTTTTTGTTTTTGTGTGTGTGTGTGTGTGGAGAGAAGAGGAGGCTTTGTTGAAAAAGGATTTGGCTAGTGTGAATCAACTTCCACAACAAATCTCATTAGTTAGTGACAAGAAAAGAGGAAGCAGATGTTGGCAATTTTGAAGTTCATACAGCTCCAATTCTTCTGCTCATAATTAGAACTCTAGAGTCTAGATCTGTGTTGATTCTATATCATCTCATCTACTTGACTTTGGTAGTGTCTTCCCATCAAACAACCTCTCTTTATTTTTTTTAAAAAATCTCTTTAATATCTATTTTCTTTTAATTTTTCAAGATTGGTTCTTCTTCTTTTGATTTTTTTAATATTTCTATAATTGTTTCACTTTGGTTCGAATTCTTTTCAAAGAGTGGGTAGGTTCCTTATAACTCTTTCTTGATTCGATATTGATTTCATTTATTATTGATTTATTTCAATTATAAAACTGTAGATTCAATATGCGATCTTGATTGCACTCTCTGTGTATGTTGCTTTAATTTTTTTGGGTTTTTAGTTGGAAAGGCTAAGCCTTTGAAGCAACCCAAAGTCCAAGAAGAATGGATACAATTAGGTATAGTTTTCCCTTTATTGAACTCTCTTTCAATTTGTATTTTTATTTGTTTGTTTTTAGACCCCTTAAAACACAACTAGATTAACCTAGTTATTTAGCCAAGTGATTACTTAGTCAAATTATCAGATCTAGGTTAACACATATAAATCATATCAATGTAAAGTGCAGAAAATAAAGAACACAAAGATATGATGACCTAGGAAACCAAACCGGTAAAAACCTGGGGAGGATTTAACTTAGTTATCCTCAAGGTAAACTGAATCCACTATGAAGGAATTGAAGTTTACACAATAGTGACTTAGACCACTAACATCCTATTGCTACCTCGAGTAGAAAACTTACTACCACGACCACGAGACAGCTCTGAGTCCACGGACTACTTCTTTCTTGAATTCCTAGCAAGCATAAGCACACCTGCTTGTGTATCTTTAAGCTCTTGAAAGCAATAATTGAATGATCACCAAGTTCTTGACATAATCTTGAATCTTGGAAACCCTAAGTAAGTGTGAAGGCAACCACCTCTTGATCTCACAAAAGATTCACACACACAGCATTTGAAGCATCTCCAAAAATGTGGCTAGGGTTTTCTCTTTTATACTTAAGACAAAACATAAAACCTTACATGTCAAAAGGGCTTGGGCTGAGTTGGAAAATTCTGTAGAAAAACGTTCTGCCCGAGTTTCGATCGATCGAGTCTAATTCTCGATCAATCGAGCCAGACAGAATTTGCACAATAAATTCTGCAGTAACTTGATTCCAACTTTACATAAAATGCATACACTTTGAGCAAGTCTAAACAAGACTAAAACCTATTTTGATCATGGTTTGCCAACATTACAAATTAGAGTTCTAATACATTAGTTCCTAATCCTTAGAACCTAACACTATTGAAAGCAAAAAAAAAAAAAAAAAAAAAAAAAAAAAAAAAACACAAATGTACCTCACCCAAAAATAAGGGTTGACACATCTATATATATATATATATATATATATATATCTAAAAGTTGAAGCGTAACATTTGTTGTTGCTATGCTCCAGTCGAGTCACATCAGCATCCACGTCATTATCATTTTTCTTTCCAATTTTCCTTTAATTTTTTTTAACATTTGCTCATTTTTTAAAAATATTTATACTTTCTCTAACCTTTCTTTATCCCTTACATTTTCATCTCCCCACTACCCTCAACCTTAATATTATTATTATTATTTGTGTGTGTGTAACTTAGGGGTTGGAGCTCCCCCAATTGCCATGATACCCTCTCACCCGTTATCTAGTCTCTGACTACAGATGGGAATGAGAGAGATCAAGGAAATTAGACACGATGATTAGATTTATATATTGCTCATGCATATAGTTATTGCAAATTTATCAATATGATTAACTGTACGAGTAAATTAATTGAGACACACAAATTCATCAATATATATATATATATATATTTATTGTAAATGTTTACTAATAGATAAATTATACGGTCCTCGTGGTGGACTACGTCCACCATTTCACAAAAAATCTCATATTTGTTTAAAATGGTTGAGTTAGTAGTTAATTTCTTTTTAAAACTTTTTTTTTTTTCTAACTCAACAATTTTAACGGGTGTCTTTTTGTAAAATGGTGGACAAATGGCGTAGTTCACAGTGAGAATACTATAATTTCTCCTACTAATGCCACTAATTTACCAAAAAAAAGAAATTCTTGGTACCATTAAACAGTGTCATGCTACTATAGAGAAACTGAGACAGTTAGTTGCGGACGATAAAGCAAGAAATTATGAAAAGGCTTTTGAGCTTTATATGGTGGTAATAGAGGACATTGGTGTTTATCTCTTTGATAAGGAGTCTTAGAAGAATGGTAGGGAGGTAGTTGTGGACCATTATAGAAGGGCAACAAAAATAAGAGACAGTCATTAATTACTTACATGGATCCTCTTTATCTCATAAAAGCAAAAGTCGGGCTTGGCCTTGCGCACTCGCACTCGTCCCTGAAGTTGAGTAATGTGGGTGGACTTGAGTCTTGAGACTTGCAAAATGTTATTGAAAGAAGCTGCCATACCAGTGGCGGCACCACGTTATGTTCAGGGTGTTCCTAGGAACACCCTAACCAAAAAAAAAAAAAAAAAATTGTAACAGAGCAAGCAGCAACTCCACGGATTCTCAAAAAAAAAAAAAAAAAATTAACGAACGGCAAGCCCAATAGATTACAGAGGTAGCAAACCCACAGATTCTTAAAAAAAAAAAAACCAAACCCCAATATAGAGTAAATCACTAGATGCTAAAGCAAACCTAAAGACAGAGCAACGCCTTAGAGCAACAGAGCAAGGCTTCAGGCTCAAGCCAATAGACGGAGATCGGTCATGTCGCTCGCTTGTCGTCGGAGATCGGTCACATCGTCAGAGATTGATCCAGTCCAGAGCACATCGCCGCATCGGAGTTTAGTCACGTCGCTTACTTGTCGTCGTAGCTCGCTCATCGTCGTCACTCACTCGCCCCTCATCGAAGATCACTCGTCAGTCGTCACTGCCTCAGCCTCAGCCTTTAGGCCCTTCCCTGCTCCGGTGCAATGGTGCTCCCTCAAGGTATTTCATTTTACTAACTTCTCTCTCTTTTTCTCTCTGACTTTCTCTCAGTCTCTCACTTTCTCTTTCTCTTTATCTGAAATCACTAAAATGAAATGAATGAGAGTCTTTCTCTCCCTTTATTCTTTAACACTAACTTTATCTGATTCTTTTGAACTGTAATTGGCTGAAACTTTAACTTTGTGAGGGTTCTTTTTTGGACAGTGTCTAGGCCCAAGCAGAAAGTAAGAACCCTGGACCTTTTAATTTTTGTTTTAAGTGACTAGGCTTGGTTCACCGCAGTTAAATAGGCTGATTACAAACCAAGTGGTGCACAGAGCAGGAATCCTACAATACATACATACTAGCAAACAAGAAATATATATGCATGGAACAACAAGAAATAGTAAAGGAGTAATGTGATAAAGGAAGACCTAAAATAAACGTTAAGGATCCTTAAAACAATGTGAGATATTACATTACTTTTCTTAATTGTGTATTACAAAATGCTCACTAAGACGTGTTACAAGGTCCAAATAAGCTCAAAAATAACAGACTTAGATGGCTATCCGAACCTCTAAGATTTGCCAAGTTTGAATCCCTTTGAATCCAAGTATGTTTTATAGTGGCTGTTTAAGGATACCAGGCGGTATTTTCTTTTCTTTTGGTACTTTGTTTGAGTCTTTTCTAATTCACTGTTGCTGCATGCCCCTTCATTGTTGGCTGCTTCCCCTTTTTATAGTGTCATCGTAGGGTTCCAGGGTACCATTGATTCCCCTCCTTTGCTTCCCTGAGTATCAGAGCCAATATTGTGCTAGCAACTTTGGTGGCTGGTCCCTTCCTTGTTTTTCATAATTTTCTTCTTTTGGTACTTTTTCCCCAAAAGCCTCTTCCTGACTTCCGTTCTGGGGTGTCCTTAGAGAGCTGACCTCTAATCTCTCTTCCTTCAAGGCTTCTAAACCTCACCTTTTCAGACTTAGCTTTTTGGCTGCCTTTCCTTTTGTTATTTTTCCCGAGTGAGTCAATTCCATCCCTACTAGGTTCAAAGTTTTCCTAGGAACTTCCCTTCTTGGTTCTTCTTTCTAGGCTCCCCGAGGTACCAGCCCTTGTTCATGAATCGTTAGTCCTCAAGCTTTCTGGTTCCTTTCAGCATCACTGGGTGGCTGATAAAGACGTATCTATTCTTCGTTCCTTGTGTTTCTTGGCACTCTTTTTGAGTTGTCTTAATTTCCCCGAGCTCCTAACAGTCCTTAGGTATCCTGGCTCAGTTCTTATCACTAGACTCCTTAGTGATTTTCTGATCTTGGCGGGCTGGGCCTTTTCTTTCTACCCTTCATTTCATGGGTCCTAAGGCCTATCCATTTATGGGTCTGGGGCTTAAATCTTTTTTAATGGATTTGGACCTACCATCTTTTTCCTTATTGTGAGCTCAAGCCTTTTATTATTATTTTTTCATGGAGTTCAACTCACTGTGCCATTTTGGGCCTTGGTGCAGCATTGTAACTTTTTAGACCTTAACAAACTTTATTAATATTTTTCCTTTTTTGACTTTTTGAATTTGGCTTTATCTTATACGTTGGTGTTGGTGAGATATTAATTGTCTTTTAGTGTAATGTGTATTGTGATTTGTGATTGTGAAATTTTCTGATTGGCAGCTAGCTCTTGTGATTAGGGGCATCATGCATGAGACTTGTCTGTTGAGTGGGGCCGTGGGGGGTGGACGGGCACATGGGGCCGAGTGGGATACTTGAATTGGTGGAAGTAAATGCACATGGAATGTGAGCTAGTGCAACTAATAAACAATAATTTAATTTACCGATAATTAATTGGGCAAAACAACTAATAAACAATAATTAATAATTTAATTAATCAATACATTATAAAACACAAACAAATTAAATTATGTTAGGCTAAACAACAATTAATAATTTTATCATTAATGAAACAACAATATAACAAATTATAGTTTATAAAAGACAAACAAATTAATGAAATAACTAAACAACAATAATTAATAGTTTTATTAATATTTCAAATGAACTTATAGTTTATTGTTTATTCTTTTGCTACATTGGGAAAAATTCCTGGGACCTTAAAGAAACACACTGGAAAAAATTCCTGCAGTCATCACTATGCCATACTGCCTACTAGCTAGGTTTCCTCATTTTTATCACCAAAAAAAAAAAAAAAAAAAAAAAAAAAATGCTAGAATCGCAACTTTTACCACAAATTGTTATGTGGCTAGTTGCGAGTAGTGGAGGTGTGCATTTAGCTCATGTACAGATTTCTACTGCGATCCACATCTCTGATTGTCTTGTTCTACACTGCTTCCAACCAGTTATTTTGGGGTACATTTAGCTCATGTACAGATTTCTCATAGGCCATAGATGTAGATGTGCTTGCTTTCTATTGATTTTATATAGATATAATGTTGCCAACACATTTACATGTGTACTGTCGACTATACACAGTGTTTTCGTATCAGATATTGTGTCCAAATGGACGAGAGAAAGTGAAAAGAAAGTCTCAGAACTTTTCAAACGGGCTCCTGATGAAGCTCCAACCATTACTTTATTGACAAAATTGACTCCTTACGTGGTCCACGGGGTAATAACAATGAGAATGAAGCATCTCGACGAATCAAAATAGAATTTCTTGTACAGATGTAGTTATTTTGTTTCTCCTGGAAATAGATTAGAGTGATTTGTTCTATTCAAAGCATCATTCTTATATATTATAATTGTCATGCTCAGAGTAAGAATGGGAGAAAGTAGTTTGTCAATCACGTATGGTTGACCTAAGTCCTAACTTCAAGGTATTTATACTTAAGTACTTTGATACCTATATATAAGAACATGGGGATATTTAAAATTGCATAAATTAGCCTGGAATTAAATTTATGAGTCACACTGTAAAATTTTGAGAGAGAGTGGTTGAACATTAGTTAAGACATTAAACAATAATATCAAAGAATCAATTTGGTTTTATGACTCAGGACAATCTATCATGAAAGTTATTTTCTTACTTAGACATCTAATAGAAAAATATAGAGGCTTGTAGAGATCTTCATAGAGTTTTTATTGGCCTAGAAAAAGCATATGATATGGTCACTAGAGAGGTTATGTGGAGGATTTTGGAAAAGAAAGGCTTTCCTCTAAAGTATATTAACTTGATTAAGATTTTGACAAAGCAATAACTAGTAAGAGAACAAGTTGAGGCATTGCAAGTAAGTTTCCAATCATTATATATTTGCATCAATGATCAATATTAAGTCCACATCTCTTTGCACTAGTGATGTAACTGACGCCTAATTTGTTGAGAATTCATGTGAATAAATTTGGGACTAAAACTTTTTGTTGTTGTTTTTACTCTTGTATGCATCCCATTCACTATGATTGTACTATTATTTGTGATTTTTAATTAAATTTATAAAAAAAAGGATTCATTAACATAAAATAGATGAGAAGATGACCAACCATTTCCTTATTGGCCTTAAAATGGCAGGCTAGTTTGCAACTTTGCAATGCAATACATAATAACTTTATGTTTTAGTAGATAGTTAATACATAGCATTCATTGTCATACATTGTTTCCTTCCACTTATCTACATGTAACCCTGAAATTGGAAATTTTCTTTAATACATTTCAGGCTGTATATATCCAACGATGCGAAAAATGTTCTGGTTCTTGCAGCCACAAATAGAGCTTATGCTGGGGATATGGTACCATCCTTCTGACCTACGGCCATGTATAGAAAAGATTTTATGATCTACATTTCTTTAGGGCTGAGGCTAATGTAAAGTTAACGTAGGCCATGAGGAGGCGTTTTGATAAGCGAATCTATATCGCTCTCCCGGAGTCGGACGAGGAAAGGATACAAATATTTAGGGTATATTCTTCAGTTTTCGTAATGCAATGCATTTGGAGAATCAAAGCAATGTAGATATAAACCCATTGTGATTAATGCTTTTGTAGTTTATGTCTTGCTTAATATCCTCTAGTTTTTTATTTGAGCAGGTGCATATTGGGAACACTCCTTATGACCTTTCTGATGAGGATTTTAAGACATTACCTTTTGTAATTACAAAAGGTTTTCTCTGGTTCGAACACAAATAGTTAATGGGTGAGAACTGCATTATGGTACATGTTAAGCCTTGTAGGGAATTAACCCGAATTCCCAACCTGTGAGAAACAAAAAAAATGGAGAAAACACACGCCAAAGAAAACAATCACATGCACAAGACAATATTTACGTGGTTCGACAATTTGCCTATGTTCACGGAGTTGCAGGGATTTCACCATTATCAGGGAAAAGTACAATACAATACGCGACTATAAGATTTTTCACTCTATATAAACACAGCAACCGATTCACAATTATAACCCTAATCACCAAAGTCGGTTCCACAATGGGCTAAACGGGCCAAAAAAATTTTCGACCCAAGCCTCCGCTCCATAGACTAAGCCTCAGTAAATCTCCCATTAAAAACCATGCAATATTATTCGGGTCGAGTCGGATCGTCGAATCGGATCAAACAAAACTAGGCTCCACAAAGCCCAACAAGCCCAACATTTTCCTCCTAAATATTCCTTGAATGGTATTTATCGATCTTATTCAAAATTTTGTACCATTTATTCGCATATTTGTTGAGGTTAAAATTTGATATTATTTAACATCCAAATCCATTGTTTTTGTGGAAGCCAATAAGCCAAGTCCATTGTTTTTGTGCAAACGCACTCCAGTTTACAATCTTTTGTTAAACATCTTGTCCATTGTTATCAGTCACAGACGGTAGCGAATCAAGCTTGGTGAGAGAGATAGAGATCAACGACTTCTCACAATCAGTTGAATGTTGGAGTGAAAACTTCCCCACCCACTTCTCATGTTCTCCATATCTCCCATTAATAACTGTCAATAACTCTCCTCTTTTAAAATTAAATTTTGGCAATTGGCGTGCCTTTCCATACATCGTCTTCTCCAACTACTCTTTGCACCATTATTGCAGTCACTTCCTACTTTCTTTTCACTTTCTAGAGACCTTTGTTTCCAAACGCATCCCCTTTCTTCCAATTACTCGGTTTCTTTGTTTCTTCTTCCGTGTTTTCACGCCTTTGACTTCCCTATTTCTCAGTGTATTTGTTGCTCCATGGCTTCCTTTTCCTCACAAAAAAGGAGGGAGCGCACTCCCAATTCTTTTGAAGGTGAAAGATCCTCTGGGTCTGCACAGGGCAAGACGCAAGAGGTCACAAAGCGCCCAGCTTTCCCTTTATGGGACCCCTGGTACACCCCCAGTCTATTTTTCCCTTAGGTGTCTCACGGTTAGGCTCCTCGCTCTCCTCACACTTGGGTGTTCTCTGGCTAGTCAAGGTTTTCCAGTTCTGCCCAGGTTCTAGATCCAAGGGAGATTTTAGATCTTCAAATTAGGCGAGGATCTCGAGAGGTGGTTCCCATTTTCTATGATTTCATTCTAGGAAAAATCACCGGTTGTCCTATTTAGGTTGATAGGGAGCTTTCAGATGGTGAATTTGTTAGTTGTTTAGAGCGCGTCGGGATCCTGAAATCATTAGCAATTTCCCGGAATCTTGAAGGTTTTAGAGACGCTAAGGGTTTTAGACACTTGGTAGGCCATTGGTGCCATTCTCTTCACACCTTCTTCTTTTTTGTTGGTGAGCTTACTATCACCTTGGAGGATATGGTCAATAACTTCCTCCTTTTGGTGTTTGGAGATGAAAATCCTTTCGACATCAGTCTTTCCAGCGAGGATCTCAAAGTGGAAGATAAACTATTCAGTCATTTTGGCAGGCGTGCTACTTTTTTTGGTGGGAAATCGATTAGAATGGGCAAGTGGGTCATGAACCTTTCTCGAGAGAAGGACAAGGTAGTTAGACAAGCTGGGTTCTTGGCACTCTGGCTCAATAAGTTTTTATTTAGTGAGTTCCTTGGGTACGGGGTTAAATATGTTTTCTTCCATTTGGCAATTAGACTGGCCCGGGGTGCTCAGTATCCTTTAGCCCCTATGTTCTTAGGCTATGTTTACTCCCAATTAGATTTGCTTCATGGAGATGAAGTCGAGGGCGATTCTTGCTATGTTATCACTTTGTCTCTTCATTGTGCCATTCTCCAGGTATTCATGTGGGACTGTTCTTCTGTTACTTTGGCAAAGTGTAGGAGTTTGAAATTTGTAAAAGATAAGTTTCATGGATCCCTGAATGAGATTAAGCGTCTGTGTGGGAGTTCTATTGATAGCCACCCCATCATTTTTTTGTTGGGCCAACTTGAAAGGTGGTAGCCTCAATTTGGTTGAATTGTTTGATCAAGCAGGGCATTTGAGTTGGCGTTCTCCCCGGGAGTTCAGCCCCAGGTTCGCCTGCGATTCCATGTTGGCCTCTTTTCTTAACTCTCCAGGGAATACCTTTGATCTGCATCGTGGGGATGAAGGCAGTTTGGCCTACTTGGCTTGTATCAATCCCTCATGGCTTCCAATGCCTTCCTCAAGTGGTCCTAGGTACACCCACTACTCAGCACACCGGGTACTTCGACAGTTTGGCTTTGATTAGGACATCCCATCAATATTTAAGAATATAGTACCTTCTTTTTCTTCTCTAGATCCATTCTTAAGGCTTCAGGCCTTTTCTTATTGGTCGCAGAGGAGCTCTCAATTTGTTATGCCAAACTCCAAGAGGGGAGTCTTTGCTTCCAATGGCTTTGCTGGTTAATAGAGAAGAGTTCAGAAGTCCTTCTCGGACTACGTTGGTTCTGGTAAAATTGGGAGGGTTCCCAATCCTAATAGTCTCTCTGCTCCTACCTCCAATAGACACCTGTCCCTCCTTACTACTAGCATGGTATTTGCTACCATAAGCAGCAAGACATGATTTGCAGAGTAGCATGCTTCTAGAGGTGGTTAGGTATGTTATGCGCATGATTTTCTGGAGACTTGGTCAAGGTGTGACCTTATTATTGGTGCCTCTTCTGGTGTGCCAATTAAGAGAGGGGCAGTGGAGGCAATTGGTGCTGCCACTCCCATAGGCAACGGTAAAGAGAAAAAGATCAAACAGGAAGCTGTTAAAAGAGTTAAGCCTGAAGAAAGTACTGAGGGTACTGAGGCTGGTCCTAAGACTAAGAAGAGGAAGACTTCAAAATCCCAGAAACAGTTAGTCATTTATAAGGAACCCGAGAGAGTGAGCCCTCCTACAGTTGGAAAGGAAGTTGGCCACCCCTTAATCCCAAGGACTTGAGTGAAGACCAAGGTAGAGTCTTCTCTCTTTCAAGTTCCTGTGAGTTCCTCAGCCTAGGGTTCTTCGGAGTCCTTTGATTTCATACCCCCGTCTCCCTTAGGACCCTCTGGGCGTACCCGTAGTAGACAAAAGATCATTGGAGAATCTGTAGAGAGAGAGAGAAAGGCAAGGCCTCTTTCCTTCATCTCTCTTTTATTTTGCAGTAGTTTATTGTTCTTGTTGTGTCTCTCATTTTATTTTTTAACTGATGAATGATCATTTCTTCCTTACAGTCCAAACGCAAGTCAAACCCCAAGAGAGGCAAGAGTCAGTCATCTGGTGATGATGTGGTATGCCCTTCTTCTATTTGTGCCTTTTTCTATTTGCTTCCATTCTTTTCTAGTGCTGTACACATATGCATTTTTGTGATGTTCTGCCACTTGCTTTTCTTTTCCTTTTGTAGGTGGAGGTACCTCCTCCCACGACTGGTGGGACTCTGGTGAAAGCAGTGATGACAACTGCCTCTGCTGTTCCTTTTAGTGGTGATGTGACTGAGGAAGTTGGGCAGCCAATGAAGGATGTCCAGCCCATTTTGCTTTTTGTTCCCCTGTTGCTCAGGACCTTGAAGCTTCTTAGCCTCCTGTTCCCTAAGATCCCCAACCCATGCAGACTCTCAGTCTTACCAAAACTGTGTCACATGAGCCCATGATTGAGCCTGTGTTAAGTAAAAAGTCCTTGGGAGGTGTGTCTTCATTCATACAAGCAGGTGAGCCTCATCCACCCCTTATAAATATGCTTAATCTTATCTCTCCTATCTTTTCTTTCTGAGAGTTCTCGTTTTCTCTTCCCCTCTTAGGTCAAACTAGTGTTCAATCTGCCCCTAAGGCCGCCTCTTCCTTGGAGTTAGAGGGTTCTGAAGATGCGTGTTGTTCACCCTCAATGTACTTCCCCTCTTCCTTTTTTCATACTTCTCCCTTGCCTTTTCCTTCTATGGCGAAGGCCCCCGTATCCTTCCCTTCCTTTAGAAATTTTACCAAAGTTTCCTCACCCGTTTTTCAACGTGTTGTGGGTTCTTTCACAGAGTCCCCCAGGAAATTAGTGGGGCAAGAGGAGGAAGCTCTGCCACAGGAAACTGATACTGGTTTTTTCTTTTAGCTTTCTTTTACTTTCCCACTTTACATTTCTTCCTTTGTTCTTCCCCCTTTTTGAATTTTGTTTGCTTTTGTAGGTGTTGACACAGGTGTTAAGGGTCCTGAGCTCGTAGTTCCTGAGGTAGCTAAGGAATCTGCTTCTGACATCCAGGTTGCTAAAGCTCAGGCAGGGACCCCCCAAACCATCCAAAGGGTTGAAAGCTCTCTAATTCCTGAGAGTAGAGATACAACAATGGGGAGGCTCCAGGGGTGCCTGTCTCAGATTTTGGCTCAGGGCTCCCCGCTTTCCTGGCCCACTTTAATCTCCTGGAGTTCAACAACCTCCCTGAAAGCCACTTTCATCGCTTTGGGCCTCCCTTTGGTAATTTCCTATGCTTCTCTATACCTGTGGAGGGCCTACCACTCTTGGAGGAGCTATTCAAAGTCCACGGGGACTTCACCAATGGATTTCGGGGAGACGTATTCTTAGGCAACATTTTGATGGAACTCCTGTGCGCCGTTCTGATTTCCCTGAGGAACTCCTCTCCTGATTCCCTATCTGAGGAAAGGCTTTTGGAGTGGAGAGGGGTGGTACAGGATCCCGTGGAGGCCAAGTTCAGTCTATTTTTCCGGTTAGAGTACTTGTGATCTTTAGCCCACATGCTATTCCAAAGGAGGATTTCTAAGGACTTTGATGTCGAGATTGCTGCTGCTGAGGAAGCCCTGGCCCATGCTCATAAGGTTTTGCAAGATTTGAAAGTTAAGAAGTAACGATTTCTTTCCTCATCACCCGTCCCTGTGAGCTCTTTGCTGGATAGCCTTATTCCTTAGTTCCTTGCTTCCCCCCCTCCCCCCCCTTTTTGAACAATTAAGGTTGTATAAATTTATCTTTACTCTTGCTTCTGAATAGTACTTCTCTTTTTCTTTGCAATGTGGATCTGTTTTCCTTTTTAAAACTACTTCTAGCTTTAACAGTATAAGGATCTATTCATAATGTGCACTTTGCTTTTTATTTTTGTTGCTTTTCTCTCCCCACTCCCCCCCCCCCCCCCACCCCCATTTTTTACCTGAGTCTTAAGCCATGGTTCCTACAAGTTTTGCAGTAGGTCCTAGACCAGGTACCCTGGTAGTTGTATGATTGCATGGATACTGACTTGGGTACATTGGGTGTTCTCCTCCTCTCTTTTTTTCCTTCTTTTTTTTCAAAGGAAAAAAAAAAAAAAAAAAAAAAAAAGTCCCAAGTCATGATCCAGGCAGACCTTTTTTTGACAAGTACTGGGCTAGATATCCCAGGCACTTATTTCTGCCTGTGGTCCCAGACCATGTACTTATTACCCTTTTTTATTTGATATTTTTTATTTTATTTTTTTTTGCGTTGACCTAGGTACCCCTCCCAAACTTGCCCATACTTGGGTTATATGATACTTTATAATTATTCATCTTAGTTGTAGTTCAGAGAAAAAGAAAATGAAAGAAAAGAAATTTCATTGAAACATAGCATAGTTATCCTACTACGGAACACAAAAGGGGTTGACAAAGATAGTAAGGATCATAGAATGTCCTCCTGCCACGGGTTCCTAAACAATAAGGGAACTTAAACAAAATTCATGATATATAAAAGAAAAGATAAAAAGCAATGAAATACTTAGCAGATTGGGGAGCTGGCAAAAGGTCTCGGTGTACTGAGATCTTCCCCTTTCATGCGAAGTATTGTTTCAGCCACTTCTCATTTATGGGATCTGTTAGGACTGTCCCATCTTCTTTTGTGAGGTAGTAATACCCACTATCATGGGCTTTTCTGATGATGTAGGGCTCTTTCCATTTTCGGGCAAATTTGGAGGGTCTTATGAGATTTTTCCTTACATGCTCTGCTACTCTTAACACCAGCTGCCCCTCAGTGAAGGTCTTTGGGTGTACTATCTGTGCATAAGCCTTAGCCATCCTCTACTGATACCTATGGCTTCTTCCTCTGGCCACTTCTCTTTCTTCTTCTAACCCCTCCAGATCTGCCAACTTTCTTTCACTGTTTGTGTCATCTGTGCATTCTTGGTTTTCTTCAAGCACTACTCTTGGTGTAGGGATGACTAGCTCCACGGGGTTGACGGCTTTTGTCCCATAAACTAGAGAAAATGGTGAAAATCTCGTGGCCATCTTCAAAGAGCTCCTGCATGCCCAGAGTACATCTGTCAAGTGGTCACTTTATTTTCCCCTATACTCATGTTTCATTTTTTTAAGGATCTTCAGTATCACACTGTTAGTAGCTTCAACCTGACCATTTCCTTATGGATAGTACGGGGTAGACCTTCCATGCTTGATATAATATGCCTCAATCAGATTCCTCATGACCTTGTTTATGAACCGGGTCCCATTGTTACTAATCAGTCTTTGGGGATCTCGAACCTTGTAATGATGTGCTCTCGAATGAAGTTTGTCATGGCTGCCCCAATGGCATTTTTCAAAGGGATGGCCTCTACACATTTTGTAAACTCGGTGGTTACCATAATCCATATATGGCTATTAGAGGGAGGGTTTGTAGACCCTATAAGATCAAGTCCCCAAGTGTGGAAAGGCCGCGGCGTTGTCATATCTTGTAACACGTTTGGATGAGTATGAATTGCATCTCCAAGTATTTGGCATGCATGACATGTCTTAATCAATTCCCCAGAGTCCATTTTCATTGTTGGCCAATAGTACCCCAACTGCAACAGCTACTTGTAGAGTCTTCTTTTCCTCGAGTAACTTCCACTATCACCATAATGGACTTCCCTTGCTACTTCTCTGGCTTTCCTAAGTGTCAGGCATCTTAGGGGATCCCCGTTGTACCCCTTTTTGAATAGGATCCCGTTTTGTAAGAAGTAGCTGATTGCAAGTTTCTTAAGCTGGTGGGCCAATGTCCTGTCAGTTGGTAGGGTCCCTTGGGCCAAGTATTCCATAAATGGGATCTTCCAATCTTTCGTAATAAATACAGCATAACTTTCTTCCTTGTCTACTGAAAGTCGACACTTTTGACATTCCTTCTGTACAGTTACAGCCTCTTTGTTCATATTTGGCTAGTAGTACCCCATGCACTACATCCTTCTGTATAGGTTGATTTTTTCTGCAACCCTAGCTGTGTAATTCTTCCAATCTCAACTTTCCTTCTCTCTCGTTGATACATCTGGATAGGATCCCCCTGGGCAGCCTCCTGTACAGCTCTTCTTCTATTAAAGTGTAATCCTTCAGCTCCTTGATACTTCCTTCATGTCCTGACTCTTTTATTTTTTCTTTGACCTCATTTCTCCAATCTTGCTGCTCTGGTTCTTCAAGGGACATCTTTTTGAGGATCCTTATGATGGAATGTTCTTGCTTACTTACTCTTATCAGAGTGTCTCTTCCTTTAAATGGCACTTGGGATCCCAAGGTGGCTAGTGCATAAGCGAACTTGTTCTCACTCCTTTGGGCGTATTCCACGCTAAAGGTTTGAAATTCTTGCTCCAGCCTTTGCGCCCAAGTTCCGTAGGCTACCAAACTCTGCTCTCTTAGTGCAAAGTCACCCTTCACCTGAGAGACCACAAGATTGGAGTCTCCTAAAACCTTCATATGTTTTACTCCCATGTTGAGTGCCATGATCAACCCAGTCAAGTATGCCTCATACTCAGAAGCATTATTCAAACAGGAAAACCTAAGCTTGAAAGATAAGGGCATGGTGTATCTTCGCAACTTAGTGCAATTTCCAGTTTATTTGAGGTTGTCATTGTTGACCCATCAAACCTCATTGTCCACTTCTTTCCTGGGAGCTCTGCCACTGTCACCTCCCCAGGGATCTCCCCGCTTGGTGAAGATTTCTCTTTCCCTGGGAACTGGGCTAGTAGATCTGCTATGGCTTGACTTTTGACAACCTTAGGGGTTCTGAGGCCGATGTCATATTGAGAGAGCAAGACCAGCCACTGTGCTATCCTTCCTATCAGGAAGGGCTAATGAAAGAGTGCTTTTGTGGGATGTGACTTAGTTACCAAGAGGATCTGGTGGGCTGGGAAGTACTTAGTCTCGATATCCTTAAGTGTCTTGCTTACATAATAAATGAGTTGCTCATTCCCATCATTGTCTTCTTGTGCTAGCAAGGCTTCTATAGCCTGGAAGTTTGATGCTAAATACAGCAACAGGGGTTGCCCACGTACTGGTGCTTGTAGGGTGGGAAGATAATTCATGATCTGCTAGATCCTCTGAAAGGCTTCCTATTACTCAGTTTCCCAAGTGAACTCAACCCCCTTTTTTCAATAGTTTGGATAAACTACTTGTGACCGAGGCCAATCCTGGCACAAACCATCTGATGTAGGAGACCCTCCCTAGGAAACTTTTGAGCTCTCTTACCGTTGTAGGCCTTTCCATTGTTGCGATGGCTGTGGCTTTGGCTGGATCCACACTTATGCCTCTGTGATGTACTAGGAATTCAAGAAAATTTCCAGCAGATACTCCAAAGGCACACTTCATGGGTTCATGCGTAGTTTGTACTTCCTGCACCTTTCAAAAACTTGTTCAAGTATTTGGAAGTGTCCAATCCTGGTCTTTGATTTTACCTCAATATCATCCACATAGTCTTCCATTTCCTTATGCATCATATCATTGAAGATAGCTGTCATGGTTCGCTAGTACGTGGCCCCTGCACTTTTAAGGCCAAAGGGCATCATAATGTAATAAAAGGTTCCTATTGGAGTCCTGAATGCTGTCTTCTTTAATAGGCCAAAAACGAATTGACCCATTGTGATAAATTAACCAATTAATTTAACCAAGTGAATTAATTAATTTAATTAACATGCAAATGCATGGTAGCACAAACAAATCACCAATAAACTAAGTATGTAGTGGAAAATAAATTTGACACGGTGATTTGTTTACGAATAGGGAAAACCAATATGGCAAAAACCCCACCGGGTGATTTTCAAGTCACCACTCCCGAAATTCTACTATTATCATAACAAGTGGTTACAAGTAAAGGAATTCCAGTACCTTATATCAACCTACAGTTGAACCTTTACCCCAATACCTAATTGGACTTGTTCTATGGTGACAATCTCTCCTTTTGATGCACGGCTCCCAGTATGTGACTAACCAATCTGATGCATGGATCCCAGTACACGGCTTATTCCTTTGCACGAATCCAAGTACATGACTAACTCCACAGCAACCCTTTGATTGTTGTAGTTGATTTGCAGCAACTTCACATAGAAACACCAATAAGATCTTCAATGTTGATGCAAGAGACTTTGCTTGGTTACAGAACCCAAAGGCATACAAGAAACACAGCAAGAACTCTTTCTTCTATAGGAGGAGGCTAGGGTTTTAAAAAGAAAATCTTATGAAACTTTCTAGGGTTAGGGTTTTTCTTTTTCCACCTCCTTTTAAATAGGAGCTTAATGGGCTCTCCTATTCCAAATAGGTTTACACAAACCTTAGGCTTTCCTAGTCCTATAAGGATTATACAAAACCCATAAACAAATAACCTTTTAGGATAAAAATGTTGCTGGCTATAACATGAATCCCGTAAGCTCGATAAATCGAGACATTTGTCGAGCTTTAATAAATCTCGACAGATCGAGCTTCTGTCAAGGAGGTATTGAGACCTGCAGATTGCACTTTTCTTGAGCAATTTTTGAGTAATCTTCATGTCTTAAATTTAACCACTTGTAATGATTATCTTGAACCTACTTATTAGATTTACCCAATTACAAGTAAAGTACGTTTTGTCAAAGGATGTGCCAATTACATAAAAATATGTCCCTAACATTCTCTGCATCTTTGGCAGCCATGCGAATTTGGTTGTACCAACTATACCCATCTATAAATGAAAACATAGAGCTTCCTGTAGTTAAATCTACAAGGAGGTCAATATTAGGTAGGGGAAACTCATCTTTTGGACATGTCTTGTTCAGATTGCGAAAGTCCACACAACACCAGATTTGGCCATTCTTTTTCTTCACGGGTACTATGTTGGAAAGCCACTTGGGGTGCTGGATGGGCTTGATAAAACCAGCCGCCAACAGCTTCTTGACTTTTTGAGTTATTTGATCTTCTACATTAGCGTCAAAAACGCTAGCTGGCTAAAATACTGGCCTGACTCCTAGGTCTACGTTAAGAGAATGGACCACCAGTCCTAGATCCAGACTAGGCATCTCATCATACGTCCATGTGAACACATTCACTTATTTCTTGAGCAAGGCCACTAATTGCTCCTTCTCTTATGCTGTCAACTAACTATTAATGAAAACAGGCTTCTAGGATCCCAACTCAACCCCAAGTTTATCTCTCTCAATTCTTCCTTGGGCTAAATTTGCATTTCCTTAACTGGGTCTTCTAGGATTTCTTCTTAAGCCATCATACAATCTAGTGGTCAAGGACCCTCCTGCATGATGCATTCAGGCCTCGCACACCTTCATAAACAATAAATTAACCTTCCTCCAAATTCTCGTACTACCACGCATTCCCAGGATCTTGAGGAGCTGGGCTCCCACTTTTGCCTCTTTCTGTCTAGAAGGTTCCTTAGGTCATGGTTACCCCCTCCTTCTTCTTCTTCCAAGACAGGTGCCCTTGGGGTCCCCTATGTGAGGCTTTCATCATCTAGTTCCAACATGTCATAAAACATTGTTTCCACAAAGTTCACTTCTCCTTGGTTGAAAGGGTTAAGGTTGGTAGGAATCCTTACGGGCCTCCCGTTCAATCTCCCTTTAACACATTGATGGTACATGGAAGGGATAAGGCGATGCTTATAGAGCCATGGTTGTCCCAACAAAAAATAGTAAGAAACTTCTGAGTTAATCACGTGAAATCTGGTCAAGGTTACTATTGGACCTACCCTTAAGGCCAATTGCTCGTATCCCTCAATTGATTTTACTGATCCTCCAAATCCTGTTATCTCCATAAGAGCCCCCAGGATCCTCTTGCCAGTCAGGCCCACGGCTTCTAGGGTACTCAGGGCTATGAGGTTGAGTGATGCCCCTATATCTATTAATGCTCTTCTGACTTGGACACCGTTTATGGTGGCCATCAGATAAAGGGGTCTACGATGATATGGATGTTCAACCTCCATGTCCTAATCAGTGAAGGTTATTGCATTGGTTGTCTCCAAGTAAGCTCGACTAGCATGGGATTCTACTATGAAACATTCCATCCTTGAATCTGCTGCTATACTCATGAGGGACTCTATGGCCACCGTTTTTGCTTTTGGCCCAAATCCTAACTGGTTGAATAGCGATTTGAACTTAGGGTTCTTCTGAAGGGTCTTGACTGTGCTTGGATGGAAGGATCCTTTAGATTCTTCTACTTCCACCAGGTTCCCATGGATTACTACAGCCACTACCCCCTTTTCCCTTGTGATTGGGCAGAGGGTTCCTTTGCACTTCGGGTTCCTTTTAAGTGAGCTCCAGGGTTCCCTCTCTAAGCTTCTTGTAAAAAAGCCTACGAAGGGTCCAACAGTAATTGGTAGAGTGCTTGACATAGTTATGAATCCTGCAAAACAAGGGATTCTTCCTTTCTTCCTCAGTTGGTGGCCTGGATACAGTAAATGGCCTGACAATTCCATCTCTAATCCATTTATCCAAAACATGATTCAATTCCTCTACAGTACGTGGGATCATAGGTGGTTCTTCGGCAATTTTTCCTTCAGGTCATTTCTTCTTTTCTCCAATTGATGTTATCATGGCCTGGGGTACTAGCACCCTTTTTGTCCTTATGGTTAATGTGGTCCTTCTAGTTCTTTGTAACAAGTCAGGAAACCTGGGTTATGCATAGATTTTTAAGATTAAGCCTGTAGTCAAAGAGCATGTCGGATATGCAGGTCTCCATGAGCTCATTTTCTTCATTGTCTCCATAATAGTCCAGAGAAACGTCTTTAAACCTTTTAATGAACTAGATAGGATCCTCTCCAGGCCTTTTCCTCACCATCTGAAGGCTTTGGAAGGTGACCTTGTCCTCACCTGGGTAATATTTTGCACAGAACCTTTCCATCATTTCGTCCCAGCTCTTAATGGACCCAGGTCTCAAGGTGGTGTACCATGTATATGCTTTGTCTACTAGGGACTTAGCAAACTCCCTTAGACACAGCTCCTTGTCTCTTGCGTAAAGGCCCATAGTGTGAATAAACCTACTCACATGTTCCACGACACTTCCATTTCTTCCATCAGAAGGATGGAACTTTAAGGGTTCATATCCTTTGGGATATGGCTTGCTAAGGAGCTCTGGTGAGAATGGGCATCCCGAGAAAGTTGCTTGGGGATCCTTGAGAGTTTTTCCTTTTCTAGTTCTAGTAGGGCATTGACATCTGCTAGTGTGAGGTACTGGGGGTTAGCTCCACCTCCTACCGCCGACCCTCTTTGTTTGGGCTCTATCTTGGTTGACCACAAGGGGGGCGTTATCCTTGATTTTTTAGGTCCTGCCTTCTTTGATGAGACAGATCTCTTGCTGCAAATCCTTCAGAATTTCTACCATTCGGGCCACAGGGCCTAACTCCTGCCATGCGTGCCTCTGTCCTGAGACGACCTCCTGCTTTACTAGAGGTACTTCGCTCTCCTTTGTTTGAAGGCTACTTCATTTTCTCCTACGGGCTCAAATGCCATAGGTGGCACATTGGTACCTTTGTTGTTCCTTGGTCTTGGGTCTATACTTTGCGAAGGGACTGCTTCATCCCTCTCCTTTACCTAGTCCCCAGCAGAGTCGCTAAAATGTGAAGGTCCTTTTTTGGACAGTGTCCAAACCCAAGTAGAAAGAAAGGACCCTACAATGCTTCTTCCCTCTCCTTTTAATTGTTGTTTTAAGGGACTAGACTTGGTTCACCGCAGCTAAATGTGTTGATTACAAACCAAGTGGAGCATAGAGCAGGAATCCTACAATACATACATACTAGCAAACAAGAAATATATATGCATGGAACAACTAGAAACAGTAAAGGAGCAATGTGATAAAGGAAGACACAAAATAAACGTTAAGGATCCTTAAAAAAATGTGAGATATTCCATTACTTTTCTTAATTGTGTATTATAAAATGCTCACTAAGACGTGTTACAAGGTCTAAATAAGCTCAAAAATCACAGACTTAGATGGTTATCTGAGCCTTTAAGATTTGCAAAGTTTGAATCCCTTTGAATACAACTATGTTCTATAATGGCTATTTAAGGATACCGGACATTATTTTCTTTTCTTTTGCTACTTTGTTTGAGACTTTAACAGAGTTTTCTCAATGATTCTATTATAATTCACTGTTGCTGAATGCCCCTTCACTGTTGGCTGCTTTCCCTTTTTATAGTGTCATCCTAGGGTTTCGGAGTACCACTGATTCCCCTCCGTTACTCCCCTGGGAACCAAATCCAATGTTGTGCCAGCAACTTTGGTGGCTGGTTCCTTCCTTATTTCTCATAATTTTCTTCTTTTGGTGCTTTTTTCCTAAAAGACTCTTGTTGACTTTCCGTTTTGGGTTGTCCCTAGAGAGCTGACATCTAATCTCTCTTCCTTCAAGGCTCTTAAACCTCACATTTTCAGACTCAGCTTTTTGGCTACCTTTCCTTTTGTCATTTTTCCCGAGTGAGCTGATTCCATCCATACCAGGTTGAAAGTTTTCCTAACTACTTCCCTTCATGGTTCTTCTTTCTGGGCTCCCCGAGGTACCAGCCCCTTGTTCATGAATCGCTAGTCCCCAAGCTTTCTGGTTCCTTTCTACATCACTGGGTGGCTAATAAGGACGTATCTATTCTTCGTTCCTTGTGCTTCTTGGCACTCTTTTTGAGTTGTCTCAATCTCATCCTAACTTTGTTGCACGTCCTGAGGACCCCGAGCTCCTAGCAATCCCTAGGTATCCTGGCCCAGTTCTTATCACTGGACTCCCTAGTGATTTTCTGATCTTGGCAACAGGTCCTTTTCTTTCTTCCCTTTGTTTCATGGGTCCTAAGGCCTATCCATTCACGGGTCTTGGGCTTAAATCTTTTTTAATGGATTTGGGTCTATCATCTTTTTCCTTATTGTGAGCTCAAGCCTTTTATTATTATTTTTTTCATGGAGTTCAACTCACTGTGCCATTTTGGGCCTTGGTGCAGCATTGTAACTTTTTAGACCTCAACAAACTTTATTAATATTTTGTCTTTTTTTGACTTTTTGAATTTGGCTTTATCTTATCCATTGGTGTTGGTGTGTGTTGGTGTTGGTGAGATATTAATTGTCTTTTAGTGTAATGTGTATTGTGATTTGTGATTGTGAAATTTTCTGATTGGCAGCTGGCTCTTGTGAATGGGGGCATGAGGCTTGTCTATTGAGTGGGGTGGGGGGTGGACGGGCACATGGGGCTGGGTGGGATACTTGAATTGGTGGAAGTAAATGCACATGAGATGTGAGCTAGTGTGACTAATAAACAATAATTTAATTTACCAATAATTAATTGGGGAAAGCAACTAATAAACAATAATTAATAATTTAATTAATCAATATATTATAAAAGACAAAAAATAAAATAAATTATGTTAGGCTAAACAACAATTAATAATTTATAGTTAATGAAACAACAATATAACAAATTATAGTTTATAAAAGACAAACAAATTAATGAAACAACTAAACAACAAAAATTAAAAATTTTATTAATATTTCAAATGAACTTATAGTTTATTGTTTATTCTTTTGCTACCTTGGGAAAAATTCCTAGGAACTTATAGGAACACCTTGAAAAAAATTCCTGGAGTTGCCACTATGCCATACTACCTACTAGCTAGGTTTCCTCATTTTTATCACCATTAAAAAAAAAAAAAAAAAAAAAAAAAATTGCTAGAAACTCAACTTTTATCACAAATCGTTATGTGGCTAGCTGCGAGTAGTGGAGGTGTGCATTTAGCTCATGTACAGATTTCTACTGCGATCCACATCTCTGACTGTCTTGTTCTCTACTGCTTCCAAGCAGTTATTTTGGGGTACATTTAGCTCATGTACAGATTTCCCATAGGCCATAGATGTAGATGTGTTTGCTTTCTATTGATTTTATATCGACATAATGTTGCCAACACAGTTACATGTGTACTGTCGACTATACACACTGTTTTTGTATCAGATAATGTGTCCAAATGGATGAGAGAAGGTGAAAAGAAAAGTCTGAGAACTTTTCAAACGGGCTCCTGATGAAGCTCCAACCATTATTTTATTGACAAAATTGACTCCTTACGTGGTCCACGGGGTAATAACAATGAGAATGAAGCATCTCGACGAATCAAAATAGAATTTCTTGTACAGATGTAGTTATTTTGTTTCTCCTGGAAATAGATTAGAGTGATTTGTTCTATTCAAAGCATCATTCTTATATATTATAATTGTCATGATTAGATTAAGAATGGGAGAAAGTAGTTTGTCAATCACGTATTGTAGTTTATTAATATTCTGTTGGGTATGAATTTTTTACATTTCATGATTTGAGTTGCAAGGCATCTTATTGAACATTTTTATTCTTAAAATGAAATTGAGGGATTTAAAACTGAAACCTTTACTATGGTTGACCTAAGTCCTAACTTCAAGGTATTTAAACTTAAGTACTTTGATACCTATATATAAGAACAAGGGGATATTTAAAATTGCATAAATTAACCTAGAATTAAACTTATGAGTCACATTGTATAATTTTGAGAGAGAGTGGTTGAACATAAGTTAAGACATTAAACATTAATATCAAAGAATCAATTGGTTTTATGACTCAGGACAATCTATCATGAAAGTTATTTTCTTACTTAGACATCTATTAGAAAAATATAGAGGCTTGTAGAGATCTTCATAGAGTTTTTATTGGCCTAGAAAAAGCATATGATATGGTCACTAGAGAGGTTATTTGGAGAATTTTGGAAAAGAAAGGCTTTCCTCTAAAGTATATTAACTTGATTAAGATTTTGACAAAGCAATAACTAGTATGAGAACAAGTTGAGGCATTGCAAGTGAGTTTCCAATCATTATATATTTGCATCAATGATCAATATTAAGTCCATATCTCTTTGCACTAGTGATGTAACCGACGACTAATTTGTTGAGAATTCATGTGAATAAATTTGGGACTAAAACTTTTTGTTGTTGTTTTTACTCTTATATGCACCCTATTCACTATGATTGTACTATTATTTGTGATTTTTAATTAAATTTATAAAAAAGGGATTCATTAACATAAAATAGATGAGAAGATGACCATCCATTTCCTTGTTGGCCTTAAAATGGCAGGCTAGTTTGCAACTTTGCAATGCAATACATAATAACTTTATGTTTTAGTAGATAGTTAATACATAGCATTCATTGTCATACATTGTTTCCTTCCACTTATCTACATGTAACCCTAAATTGGAAATTTTCTTTAATACATTTCAGGCTGTATATATCCAACGATGCAAAAAATGTTCTGGTTCTTGCAGCCACAAATAGACCTTATGACCTTTCTGATGAGGATTTTAAGACATTATCTTTTGTAATTACAAAAGGTTTTCTCTGGTTCGAACACAAATAGTTAATGGGTGAGAACTGCATTATGGTATACGTTAAGCCTAACATTTTCCTCCTAAATATTCCATGAATGGTATTTATCGATCTTATTCAAAATTTTGTACCATTTATTCGCATATTTGTTGAGGTTAAAATTTGATACTATTTAACATCCAAATCCATTGTTTTTGTGGAAGCCAATAAGCCAAGTCCATTGTTTTTGTGCAAACGCACTCCAGTTTACAATCTTTTGTTAAACATCTTGTCCATTGTTATCAGTCACAGACGGTAGCGAATCAAGCTTGGTGAGAGAGACAGAGATCAGCGACTATTTATGAAATTAGGAGCTTAAAGGCAAATTATATCTTAGTTCTATTGAGGTATGTGTTTCATTTCTACAATCTCTGTTTGATTTGCTCTTTCATTGCTTTAGACTTTTGTTTTAACTTTTTCCTTTTTTGGGGTTTCTTATTCTATAATTGGTCGCTTGGTCTTTTTTCTTATATGTGGAGATTTTTACTTAGCATTTATCTTTTGCATGTTGCCCAAATTTTGGCATGTGGTCAAACTTAGCTTAATTCCTTTGTAATGTTGAGCTATTTGAGTTAGCTTGGGAAAAATAATTATAATCTTTTAGTTAAATTTAATTATAAATGATTTTTTTTCTTATAAATGCAATGATTATCACTCTCTCTCTCTCTCTCTCTCTTTATATATATATATTGAATTTGATACTAATATTGAATTTGGTTTTAACGTTTTAACATATCCCATCAAATCCATGATAAATACTAAAAATATTATAATAGTATTTATTTACACTCTCATGAAGAGCATCTTTGGCATAAATAATGAAAATAAGATCTATTATTTTATTGCTTTAAAATAGTTGTAATTTTTTTTTCTTTTCTCTCTTTTTCAGGTTTACTTATTCACAAATCTGTTGGGCTGCATAAAGGCCATTAAATATTGATGTGAATATTGAATAATCACAATTTAAAAAATTAACTTGAGCATATGCCTCACGAGTTGCGAGTGGTCATGGAAATTTTTAAATATGCATGTGTTAAATAAATTAATTAATAAACATTGATATTTCATAAACTAAAAGTAATATTTAACTTGAGTACATAATTGCTAAAAGTTCTCTTCTTTTCGTGTGTGTATTAAAAATATTTAGTATTCTTAAAAAAAAAAAAAAAAAAAAAAAAAAAAAAAAAAAAAAACCTAAAACAATACTTAAATAATCCTAAAATGCATCAACAACCATTACTTGCACAATAAATTGTATGGAATATGCATGACTTAAAGCATTCCTATTGGAAAAGTCCATAAAAAGTGCATTTTGCATCATTGTAAACTACTTTATTTATTTTACATTACTACTTTTACAAACACATTACTTCCCATACACTATATTCTAAACACTCTATTTAAACTTTATATATATATATATATATATATATATATATTACCTTACCATTTTAACAATACACCCTACACGCACTACAAGAAATTTGATCTTTAGTGATGACATATAGTCGTCGCTAATGCTTTAAATATCGTCGTTAATTATATTGGCGACGAAAAATATCGTCGCTAACTTTCGTTAAACAAAAATGATAACAAAAAAGTTTTTTAGTGACAGTATTAAAGTCGTCACAAATACAATACTATTAACGATGACAAAGTCGTCGCTAATAGTGACAATTGTCGTCATAAATAACTCAAGAACCCAAGACGAAATGTCGTTGCTACTAGCTCATTAGTAGTGACGAATTTTTTTGTCATCACTAGTAGATTATTATTAACAATTACTTTTTTGTTATTGCTAATATGTCAGTACTAGCGACGATGCTTGCTATCGTCACTGATAATGATATATAAGTGACCACAAACATGTCATCACTAAAAACTGCATATTAGCGATGATATTGTTTGTCGTCACTAATGATATGATAAAATATTAGCGATGACATTGTTGTCGCTAATAATATTTTACATTTTTTTTTCTTTAAAATTTACATTTTGAATTTTACATGGGTACTTGTTGGGAAATAACAAAGCACAATCCTATGCACATAATGAGAAATAATAAACCACAATTCCACACATCACAGATACTCAATCAATAACTACTAATAAGGAAAACAATACCCAAGTTCAATATCATATACATAATTTAAATTCAAATCCACTGTTGCAAATACAAATCAAATAATAACACATTTTTCAAGAAGATATACAACCAAGCTTGCAATGAAATGTATCTCCCCTCAACATCATCAGTAGCCCAAGGCACGCGACATTTTAACCTGAAATAAAAAAAATATATATATAAACTAATGTAAAAGTCAACTAAAGTAGATGACAAAAATACGTACAAAATAGTTTTAACATCCAAGTAAAACTTTAATATTTTTATTTTTTTAAAAATACCATAGATAAGAAGATATGAAAGCTTTATGTATTTAAAAAAACTTAACCTATATCAAAACTCAACTTAATCTTTATCCCCAATATCTCCAATTGATTCATCATTGCTAGATAAATCTTTTTCCTAATTTGAGCTTGAAACATCATTATCACCATATATTTCTTCTTCATGGTTGGAGTCTGTATCCCATTTCTCATTAGACAAGTCATCATTGATGAACGTACTTTCATCAACTTGTACATAGACATCATCAACAGCTATTAAGTCCCTTAGGGTCTGTTTGGATAGAACTTATTTTGCTGAAACTGAAAACTGAAAACACTGTAGCAAAATAATTTTTAAATGTGTGAATAGTGCTGTGGGACCCATTTTTAATGAAAAAGTTGATAAAAGTGGAGTTTGTGGGACCCGTGAACAGTGCACAAGTGCACTGTTCACAGAAGAACGGGTCATTGTGGCTGAAAAGAAAAAAAAAAAAAAAAAAAAAAAAAAAAAAACTGAGGAAACGTAGACGCAGCACTAATAAGTGCTATCCAAACTAGCACTAAATCTATAGCTGGCACATCATCTCTGTGTAACAAAGTTGAGTTTTCATCATTTTCTTGTGGAAAAAAATGACAACAATTAATATATGTTGACAGAGAAAAATATTGTAAAGAAATTAAAGTAAAAGAATTTAAAGCAAATAAAAAATCATTAATACATACAAAATATCACATATCTAAAAAAACATATCATGAATTTAAAGAAAAATAATTTAAATGGAGACACAAACAGATTGTTTAATTAAACAAAAAATAAATAGAAAAAATAAGCCTAATTCTTTCTTCTACTTCCCAAACCAAAAAGACAGCAGTCTAGCATCAGAGAGAGAGAGAGAGAGAGAGAGAGAGAGAGAGAGAGAGAGAGAGAGAGAGAGAGAGAGAGAGAGAGAGAGAGAGAGAGAGAGAGAGAATTAATGTTTTTTCCCTACAATGTACAATACACAATTCAATATACAATTTAAGTTATTTATTGTTCATAGTATGCTACAAAATAAGTGTAATCAATTATTACATGAGTTAGATATGTTTGAAAAAGTAAGAAATAATATAAAATTAGATTCTATACCATATTCTTATCTATAAATGGAGAAATTGACAAAGCGCTCAAAGTAATTCTCCATTAGTTCTACACATTCATACTAAAAAAGATAGAAATTTTGTGAGAGATGAATGACATAGGAAGTGGTTACATTTAGAACTCAAGAGTCAAAGAATAAAACTAATCCACTTTTAGAACTCCATTATACTATTAGCATATTTAGTAGATCAATATTAAAGAACTAGTTGGTAAATACTGTGAACATGATAATTAAATAAAACATGTAGCATTACCAACTAATAGACACTTACACTTGGAAATTGAATAAATCCATTATGTAATGTGCAGTACACAAATAGTTAGTTTTTTTTTTTTTTTTTTTTTTGAAAGCAAACAATTATTTGTTTCAGTATGGCATTTGGTGCACATAAAAAAACATATATGTTCAAGTAAACTATATCTTTTAAGCATTTCTTAAGTATTGAGAATCTATTTCAGTATATCCTAATTACAAAAATAATATTAAAAAAATCAAACAGAAAAAAACTATTCAATTTCCATTAGATGTTTAACCTTACTTAAAAGAATCAATGAAAACATATTATGTTGCAACTGTGTTTTAACTTTTAAGGGGTTCTAAATCTTAGCATAAAGAAATGCAGTACCTATAGCTACGGTTTATCATATTACATATTTATTAATTTATCATATTATATATTTATTAATTTAATGACAAAAACAGAGAAGAAAATTCATACCTAGGGCCCACTTGTAGGACTTGGAGTAGACCTTAATATCAAATCTGTAAAAAATTGAAAAACAAAGCAACTTGATGAACTGATAAACATGAAGAAGAAGCAAAGAAAGAAAAAATACAAACCAACTTAATAAACATGAAGAAGTAAAGGAGAAAGAAAGAATTTACATATTTATTAATTTATCATATTATATATCTATTAATTTAATGACAAAAATAAAGAAGAAAAGTCATACCTAGGGGCTAGGGCCTACTAGTAGGACTTCCAACAAACCTATATAGCAAATTGATGAAAATTTGAAAAGCAAAACTTGATAAACGTGAAGAAGAATTAAAGAGGAAAGAAAAACTGAAAAGCAAACAAAAGAGATAAGAGTGGCTGAGAAAACAACCGAGTGACTGAGAAAAATATGGGGATGATGCACTTCAACTCCGTTACGTTAGGTAGTGCTCTTTTTTTATCTTTCTTTCTTTTTTCTTTGTTTTTTTCTTTTTAAAAAAAAAAAAAAAAAAAAAAAAAAACATCTCATGAGTTATTTTGACAGAAACTATATAATAATGCTAGTGATACAAACTATTTTACAAAAAAAATTACAAACTGCTATGTGGTAAGTGATTATTGGTAAATGAAAAAGTGATATTAATGGTGGGTCTACATGAAAACCAATAAAAAATTAGCTATATCAACATTTTGTAAAAATATTATAAAATAGTTTGTGACTGTAGCATTACTCAAAACTATATCTATTGTGGCATTCATTTGTCACAATAGGGCATATATTATGAAAGATTTACATTGTCTTCGTAGAAACACAATATTGTGACAACTATTATGCTTCATAACAATAAGTTTTTTTTTTTTTTTTTTTTTTTTTTTTTTTTGCTAATAAATTTTATTGGTGGGGATATAATAATTTGTGAATTGACAAATTTTATTATTTTGGCTCATATATCATGTATTATCACTTCTGGGTTTAATCAATTTGAATATGTATGTTATAAATATATGTTAATTTGATTTATTTAGTTAGTTTTTCTAAATATTATTACATATTTGATGATTAAATTGGTTATTAGTTGAATATATTATGATTTTATAATGAACATACCATTCATACATGTATATCTATAATTTTATTAAGTATTTGTGTATCTTACGATACATGATATAGGTACACAACACATTTCCATCACACACCATACTGAGGTTTGGAATCTACCCGTTGGATTTGAAGAGTATAATGAAATGTTAATTCTAGTGAATTATGATTACAATCAAACGGTTTGATTTAGAGAAAGGCATGGTCAAAATTTAGTTAAAGTTGGTCAAACCCGGTAAACTTAATGAACGGTCCCGATACCACTGGACTTGATGAAATTCATATTCAAATCTTGGTTATTGGGATTGAAGAGTATGACAACATATTGGTGTTGATGAAATTTGAGACCAATTAGATGGTCAAATTGAGAGAACATAGCCATATAGGCACACAACACATGTCCATAACACACCATACTTAGATTTGAAATTTAACCGTTGGATTTAAAGACTGCAATGAAAGTTTAATTCTACTAAATTATGGTCACAATCAAACAGTTGGATTTAGAGAGAGACGTGGTTAAAGTTTAGTTAAAGTTGGTCAAACCCAGTCAAACTTAATAAATAGTTCCGAGACCACTAGACTTGGTGAAATTCATATTCAAATCTGAATTATTGGGATTGAAGAGTATGGTGACATATTGGTGATGGTGAAATTTGAGACCAATTAGATGGTCAGATTGAGATAACATAGTCGTACAGGTACACAACACATGTCCATCACAACCATACTTAGATTTGAAATATATCTGTTTGATTTGAAGAGTGTAATGAAATGTTAATTTTGGTGAATTATGGTCACAATCAAACGGTTGGATTTAGAGAAATGTGCGGTCAAAGTTTAGTTAAAGTTGGTCAAACTTAGTCAAACTTAATAGATGGTCCCGAGACCATTGGACTTGATGAAATTCAAATTTAAATCTTGATCATTAAGATTGAAGAGAATGGTGACATATTGGTGTTGGTGAAATTTAATACCAAATGGATGGTCAGATTGAGAGAACATAGTCATACAAGTACACAACATATGTCTATCACGCACCATACTTAGATTTGAAATCTAACCGTCAGATTTGAAGAGTGTAATGAAAGGTTAATTCTCATAAATTATGATCACAATCAAACGGTTGGATTTAGAGAAAGGGATGGTCAAAGTTTAGTTAAAGTTGGCAAAATCCGGTCAAACTTAATAGATGTTCCTAAGACCACTAGACTTGGTGAAATTCATTTTCAAATCTCAATTATTGGGATTGAAGAGTATGGTGACATATTGGTGTTAGTGAAATTTGAGACCAATTGAATGGTCAGATTGAGATAACATAGTCGTACAGGTATACAACACATGTCCATCACAACCATACTTAGATTTGAAATATATTCGTTGGATTCGAAGAGTGTAATGAAAAGTTAATTTTGATGAATTATGGTCACAATCAAATGGTTGGATTTAGAGAAAGGTGCGGTCAAAATTTAGTTAAAGTTGGTCAAACCCAGTCAAACTTAATAGATGGTCCCGAGACCACTGCATTTGATGAAATTCAAATTCAAATCTTGATCATTGAGATAGAAGACTATGGTGACATATTGGTGTTGATGAAATTTAAGATCAAATGGATGGTCAGATTGAAAGAACATAGTCATACAGGTACACAACATATGTCCATTACGCGTCATACATAGATTTGAAATCTAACTGTCAGATTTAAAGAGTGTAATGAAAGGTTAATTATCATAAATTATGGTCACAATCAAATGGTTGGATTTAGAGAAAGATATGATCAAAGTTTAGTTAAAGGTTGTCATTTCCGGTCAAACTTAATAGATGTTCCTAAGATCACTAGACTTGGTGAAATTCACTTTCAAATCTCGACCATTGGGATTGAAGAGTATGGTGACATATTAGTATTGGTAAAATTTAAGACCAATTGGATGGTCAGATTGAGAGAACATATCCATACAGGTACACAATACATGTCCATCACGCGTCATACTTAGATTTGAAATCTAATCGTTGGATTTGAAGAGTGTAATGAAAGGTTAATTTTTATAAATTATGGTCACAATCAAACGGTTAGATTTAGAGAAAGGTGCGGTCAAGGTTTAGTTAAAGTTGGTCAAACCCGGTCAAACTTAATAGATGGTCCTGAGACCACTGTACTTGGTGAAACTAGGTTCATGGGAAGGTTTTTAGTGGATTATTAGGTATTGGAATTGTTGATAGAAAATTTCAATGAAGAAATAATTTTGAAATATGATGACCATCATGTTAACATTGACTTAGGTAAAGTTGATTAGGCAAAATGATGAAAAAATTTATTATTTTAGCTCATATATCATGTATTATCACTTCTAATTTTAATTAATTTGAATATGTATGTTAAAAATATATTTTAATTTGATTTATTTAGTTACTTTTGGTAAATATTATTGCATAACTAATGATTGAATTGGTTATTAGTTGAATATATTATGAATTTATAATGAATTTATAAATTCATAATATTTATAATGAATTTAGTAGTTTGGTAAATATTGACTAATACCTTTCTTATGACATATGATACAGAAAAATCAAAAATTGATTCACGATACGATTTACATTTTGATAATTATGGGTATTAGTCAGTATTTTGAATGGAATCAGAACCTTCTCGATTTTTGTTATTTTATTAATTTCGAGTTTCAAATGGGTAACATTATAGTTTGAGAGTATTCTGAAGCAACAAGCCCTCCCTTTTATCTCTCTCTCTCTCTCTCTTTATCAATTTGAGAGTTTTAAATTACTTTGTAGGTTTCAAGGTTATTTTGGTCATTATTTAAGTTTGGGGGCATTTTGGTCATTTTGACGAGGCCAATGGTATTTTAATAATTTCAAATATACTAAAGGAATTTATGTCATTTTAAATATTTTAAGAGGCATTTGGAGGATTTGATAAATAAAAAAAATATATCAAAATTATTTTAGCCACATATTAGTGACGACAATCTTTGTCTTCATTAAAAGATCTCGTATAGCAACGACCTGATTTGTTGCTAATATGTAATCTGCTTCCCTCCATTAATTCCCTCCACTTTTTGATAGTGAAAATTTTTCCCTCCGTTATATTTTGGTAGATATATTTGCAACAACATGTTGTGTCGTTGCTAAAATTATCAGAGACGACAAATTATATCGTCACTAATAGCCTTCTAATAGCAACGACCGATTTGTCATCGCTAATAAATAAAGTATATATATAATATATTCACTATATATTTTTGGCCACATATCTGCGACAATACACAAGGTCGTCACTAAAGATGATTATTAGTGACGATAGATGTTGTCGTTAAAATAAACCTTATTTTAGCGACGTAAATGTCATTGCTACAAAATTTATTGTCGTTGCTAAAAGTTTCCCTCCATTTTCCAAAAGTAAATAAAATTCCCTCCATGGCGTTAGCAACGACTTATTAGCGACTACCTTTGTGTCATCGCTACTATGCACTTATTAGCGATGACCATATATTATCGTCACTAATGTGTGCCTAATAGTGAAAATTTTTTAGTCGTCGCTAAAACATTGGTCACAAAAGACCAAAATTCTTGTATTGACGCCAACATCTCATATTCTGTTGTTTTTCTTAGTTTTAAATAATTGTAAGTGGAATAAAATGATAGTGTTTAAGATATAGATATTGGTACAGTAAACCTTTGAGTTTTGATGTTATTGTAGCAAAATGCAAAAGTCTCAATACTAATTGACAAAATAATGTGGGTGATTTTTTTAGGTAATTGGTGCTATAGTAAAATGCAAAATAAATAAAACCACAAAATAAAGCATCATATGTAAATCCTTACAAAGTAAGAGTTCCTTTACAAAAATTGCAATTTTGTCACATAACTTGGAAGTTGATTGTTGGTAAATATTAGCTTTTTTTTTTTAACAATTAAATTATGGTTCGCAAAACTTGCAATATTTACACATAATTTGGAAGTGGATTTATGCTAATTATTAGCTTTATTACTACTTTTTTTTTACAATTAAATTATGCTGGGCAAAACTTGCAATTTTTATACATAATTTGGAAGTGGTTTGCTGCTAAATATTAGTTTTTTTTTACAACTAAATTATGCTTGCCAAAACTTACAATTTTTACACATAGTTTGAGTGGTCTATTAGTTTTTTTTTTACAACTAAATTATGCTTGCCAAAACTTACAATTTTTACACATAGTTTGAGTGGTCCATGCAAGGCAAGGTTTGTCCTTTAAACTTAGAGTAGTATTTAACATATGAATATCTTTTTGCCAAATAAAAACTTGCAATTTTCACACACTAGTTTTAGTGGCATATGCAAGGCATGTGCTGTCCCTTAAACTTAGAGTAACTATTCAACACATGAATATTTATTTGCAATAATAGTTTCTTAGAAGCTATTTGCTAGGTAATATCACTAAAAACTTCTAAGAATGATAATGGATATTATCATATTTCAACAATAAGCAATTGAGTTTTGCTAAAATATTGTCATAATATTTAAATTTTCATAATAAATGTTGTCATATATTACAATTGAAGGTCTTCATCAAATATACGATTATCCACAATGAAGATTTTATTATTGTGTGTGTCATTCATATTTTTATGCATATGTTGTCCCCTTAGTATCTATAGCAGCTTCTTGTTATTTTATTCATATTTGTCTATGGATTCCCTGGTGAAGCTTTTATAGAATTTTGTACCCCCTGTCAATCAAGAAAAAAAGGGGAAGAAAATGTAATTTTTGGAGATTCTACATGTTAAACGGAGTAGCACATATGTGTGTAAAGGGGAGATATGTTTTATTTGCTCAGGGGAGAGGGTATTATGTACTTTGGGATTCTGTGCCCTTTTTTTTTTTAATTGGTATACATATTCTTGAGCTTTACTTGTTTATCATATATCATTGTTTTTCACATAATACACATAACGTGTATGTTAAGTGTTTTCAGGAAAGATAGGTATGGAGCCAATCAAGACAGTCGATCCTAGTTTACGCTATGATTTTCTCAAGACTGGTTGCTTTTAGATTAGGCTAGCTTATTTGAATATGGGATCATTTTTTGTAATTGGGTTATTATTGTATTGGGTTTACTTTTGTACTGGAGGTTTTGTCATAGATTGACAAAGAGGGAGATTGTAAGGTTCATGTGTTTTGGTACTGCCAAATCATGCCAAAATTTTATTCTTTTATTGAGTTTTAATATGTCTTAAAGTTGTAATTAGAAATCAAGTTGATAACACAAAGTTTTCCCAAGAAAAACTCAAGAAAAATATGGAGCTATTTGTTAATGTTATTTAAACAACAGTTTTCATTGTTTAAACAACACCACATATTTTCACAACACTTTTACACCTACATGTATTTCCACAACACTTAAACAATGTTACTAAAACAACATTACCAAACGGCTCCTATATTTTTAGTTTGTACCTTGATAGTTGTCTCGATACCTCACGATAGTTATCTCGATACCTCATCAATACCTCTCAATCTATTGAGATTCTTTTCTGTCTTCTTGATAGCTAGATCGATAACTCCTCGATACCTCTTGATAGTTGTCTCGATACCTCTTTCTCTATCGAGCTTTGTGTTTCAGCAAAAATCAGCAATGCAAAAAAGCCCATAACTTATCCGTTTGAAACCCGAATTGAGATCCATTCGAACTGGTATTTAAAGGATGTTATAAACCAAGTTCTCTCAATTTCACCATACTGAAGAGTGTTGGAAAAATAGCATTGAGTAAATAAGAAAATGAAGTTTTCTATGTTCACTTGAAGATGTTATTAAAAGTGGTAAAAATCCTGAGTCCCACATAGGAAAAGAAAGAGATAAGATATGAGTTTATATGCTTATGAGTTGGACATTGGGTTAGGCTTTTGGCATATGTGGACTGGGTTTACTTGTCCAAATAATAATATTTTATTATTTTAATTTTTGAGTACGTTAGTCTGTGCACAGCAGTTATTACTAAAACAGTGTATCTGTTCAGCAACGTATAATTTTTCATAGTCTCTCATTCATAAAAAAATACTTTTCAAAAAACTCTCCCAGTGAGAATATTTTGTGCATTTTCATTTTACGTCAAAGAGAGAGAAAGAGACATTGAGTAGTTCGCAGAGCACGGCCTTGTATGCTTCGTTTCCGTGCTGCAGATCATTTTATCCTGGGAGGCAAACGTCCGTGAGTCTCAAAGCACCACAGTGATTGTGTGAAGGGCGAAATCTGCTTTAAGGAGATTGTGTTAAACATAACACTTGATCTGAATCATTCATCCTCCACGCATTTGGTCTGTAAGTTTTTTAATTATTTGCAAATTTCTTCTTATATATATATAGTATCTATTTATTGTATTTGTCTATCACATCTATTTGTGTTATTGCTTATATTTAGATTTGCATATTGTTCATTGCTGTTCCTTTTGCTTTATCACAAAAGTAAATTGTTGAAATATATCCAATAATCCTAAAGCAAATTATATATATATTTTAATTTATTTTTGCGATTTATGGTGAAAGGAATTCTGTGTTTGTTGAAATACGTTAATCAACCATTGTTTATATACTGGGAAAAACTTGAAAAAACTGGGTTTGGAATCTGTGGGTTTATCGTTTATCACAAATATCTATCTTTAAATTGTAAAGTTAATCTATGATATTTGGTTCTCTGATAACATCAATTTTAGTGTTTGACAATTGAACCTTTTAGCAGAAAATGGGATCCGTGTATTAAAAGGAGAGATTGTCACTACAGAACAAGTCCAATTGAGTATTAGGGTAAGGGTTCAACTGTAGGTTGATATAAGGTACTGGGATTCCTTTACTTGTAACTGTTTGTTGTGATAATAATGGATTCTCGGAAGTGGTGACCTTAAAATCACCCGGTGGGGTTTTTGCTGTGTTGGTTTTCCCCATTCGTAAACAAATCATCGTGTCATTTATTTTCCACTGCACACTTAGTTTAATTGATGATTTGTTTGTGCTACTACGCGCTTTGCATGTTAATTTGATTAATTAATTACAATGGGTCAATACATTTTTGGCCTATCAAATGATATCAGAGTAGACACACTCTGATTAGGGTTAATTTTTGCTGTGTTGATCCATTGACCTTTGTTTGTCATGGGGAGAGGACAGTCTCTTATTGTACCTCCTTTATTTAATGGCACTAACTATGCATAAAACATCCTTGAACATTTAGACCTCCAATAACAAAAGTATCAATTCAAGCTTTATGACAAACAATAAGTGTGTGGAAAATGAACACAAGTTATAAACAGAATTGGTAAACAATCTAAGCCAATAAAATCACACCTACAGCAGAAAATAAAAGGCAAAGATTAAGGGAAGAGAGATGCAAACACAAGGACAACACAACGATGTGTTATCGAAGAGGAAACCGAAACCCTCGGCGTAAAACTTCTCCACCACCCTCAAAGCGGTAAGTAATCCACTAGAAAATGTAGTTGAGATACATGAAAAACAATAGACCCTCCAAGCCTAATCTACCCAGTGTACCTAAGCCCTCCAAGCTTCTTGCTCCAACGAGGTTGCGCCGAACCTATTTCTTTTCTAGCTTCCCGAATTCTGCTACTTGACCATAGCATCAACCAATGTTAAATTGGTTCCTTCCTAATTGCTTCCCAAAAACACCAAACAACCCTCTCACAGTAATGGATATGATGAGAAAAGGTTTTGGTAAAAAGCCTCTCAAGGATTTAACAATGAAGAGGAAGAGAGTAGAGGAATTTGAAGAGTCTCTTATGTGAAGATTGTGAATGAATCAATTTTGTTTTACTCTAGGGTTTCTCTCTCAAAATTCTCTCTGAAAGCTCTCTTTCTTTCGTGGGTATAAGGGGTATTTATACTGGGGTGAGAATGGAATGTAAAGAGTCAGGTTTATCAAAACAAGGCTGGCTCGCGGCTTGGCCTCGCGGCTTGATTAAGTCGCGAGTTCCAGCCGCGAGGTAACTGAATGGCCAGTTGTCCTATTTTATACAGTAGTGCTTCAGCTAGCATAATGCTTCAACTTCTGGCATGCCTGACACGTGCAGATTTTGGCGGCTTGCAGCCGCGAGTCACCCGTGAGATCCAGTCGCGAGTCCCTGTTTTTCTTGCACACTCTTGAGCATTTCTTCACACTATCTCACTCACTACTCTTACAAGAATCCCACCTAATTACATGGTTACTAATTGTTGAAATACAAGCAAATTTGGCACGGAATAAAGCCAACAAGATGGTTGATTAAATTCAACCTTACAGTTTTAATTCTTCCCCCTCACCGCCGATTCACGGGTTTAATAAAAGGAAAGGTTCTTCCAAAGTGTGGAAGGAAAAGGGCTCCAAGTGATTCTATCACTTTCTTCTCTCTCTTCTTGTTTTTTTTTTTGTTTGCATAACTTGTGTGTTTTGCTTTCATTTTGAGTCAGTCTAGTTTTATGCTTTGTTTTGCTTAACATGTTTTTGTTTGTTTATTTTCAGTTTTGGTTTATTTTTGTTTTTCATATAAAATAAAATAAAAGAATTTGAAAAATCAGAAACATACAAAAACATTGTGTGTTTTGTGTACATTGGTACTTGTGTACCTTGGATGGCCATTGAAACAAAGTTTTCTAAACTTTGTATTTTTTGTAGCTTAGATGAACATCTTTATGCATAACTAAGCAAGTAAGTTTTGTGGCTCGTGTTTGTGATGAGTAAAATTAAGTTATCTCTTGTACTTAACACTTGTATTGTACTTAACACTTGTATCACTCTTTTTGACGGGAAAGACTAGAAAATCCTAAAAGAAATGCATAAATAACCATCTCACCACTGTTACCCGCCAATCATGAAATGACATCTATATGCTTTGGCATAACAAAAGTGCAATGTCAATGACATCTGTATGCTTCAGCATAGCAAAAATGTAATGTCAAAAGCTTAACATCATTGGGTATTTCTTTTTCATCTCTTATATGTCCATGTATGGTTTGCTTAAAAGAAAAATTATGCAAAGAAAAATAAAAAGCAAAAAGAAGAAAATGCTTTAAATATGATTATAAGCGTGTCTTCTAAGAGATGTGGGAGTTATATAATATACCTCAAAGGTGATAGTCCCCATCAAACAGTTATGATTGTGTGTGAGTTAAAGTAATCTTCTCATATCTCAAATCGTCATAACATGTAGACACTTATGTAATCTTGCGATATTTTTCACACACAACACGCAATATTCTTTGCCACTCTTGATACATGTGCAAGTATAAATGTGATTTGGCCATCACAAGATTTACATGTGTTAATGTATGCTCACTAAACTGTCTTGACTTGTTTTTAAAATATAAAATTGGTTAAATTTGTTTAGTGTGTGTGTGTGTGTGTTTTGGATTTATGTGCTTAAAATTGTTGATTGAGAGATGATTTTAAGAGTTTAAAATGTTGATTAGATCCTTAGTTGAGTTGCATGCTTGATTGCATTCATATCTATATTTTTCCCTTCTTGAAAAACTGTTTTTAAGCAATCTCGACACTTTCTCGACACCTGGCTATCTGTCAAGCTCTTAAGCTGTTTCTTATCGCAATCTCGACACCTTCTCAACAGCTAGGTGGATCGACCGAGATTTCTTTTGGATCCTCGATACCTTCTCGACAGTTAGGTGGATCGATCGAGATTTCTTCTTGATCCTCGATAGCTTCTTGATAGTTGGTGGATTGATCGAGCTTCTTTTTAGCCTTTGTTGAATTGTCCCTCAAAAGACCCTCAATAGCTGAATCTGTCGAAGCCTTTTTGCTTGACACTTGGCTCGACACTTGTTTCGACACCTCTATCTGTCGAAATTTACTAACCTTCTATATAAAGGTTCAGCGCGATTTCCTTCTCACTTTTCTCGATCTCTCTCTCAACAGATCCGTCCTTTCACCTCCCTAAACACTCTCTCACACTCCAAACCTCAAATCCAAGCGTTTTTCAAGCTCTTTCAAGTTTTTCTCTTCACTTGGTAAGTTTCTTTTCTCTCATTTTCATTCATTTCATGTTTTGAAACCTAGGTTTTGGGGCTTTTGAAAAATTTTGTGGTTTTTCAAAATTGATAAGTTTTTGTTGAAATTTGGGATGGCTTTTTGCTTAAATGAGTTTAGAATCTCATATATTGCATCACATAAGCATTATAACAGTATTATCATGCATTTAGATGTGTAAAAAGTGATTGTGTGCTAGTAGGATTGGATTGGGCTGAGCCCATGATGTTTTTTTTTTTTGCATGTCACATGTTCATGCATTTCCCATGCATACGTATTCTCTTTTCAATATATTTTGATATATTTGAACTGCTTGAGACTTTTCTGATTGTCTCTTTCTCTCTGTCTCTTTTTTTGTTTACATTAGTCTATGTATATGGCACCGAAATGTAAATATGCTCCGTTCCGGAACCCTCTTCGTTCCGGGGCATCGTCTTCGTTTGATCCTACTCCCTCTTCTATTCGGTTCCTTGATGAGGATGCCCGAAAGGACTTTTAGGAGAACTTTTCTCGATGAGGTGTTCATTCGGAACGCCGAGTCATTTTGGCGAACTTCGCTGACACTGACCTACCCGATGTCATTCATAGTCGGGGTTAGGAATCACTATGTGACATCCCAGTCACATGTCCTTCCGTGCTGATCCAGGAGTTTTACTCTAACATGCATAGACTTGATTCTTCAGTACCTCTCTTTCATACTTGTGTTCGAGGTATGCGCATTGTTGTCACACCGGAATTAGTATTCGATGTGCTACGTGTTCCGAGGGTAAAGCATCCTGACTACCCCGGATGTGAATGTCTGAGGACTGTGTCCAAAGACGAGATGATTTCTGCTTTCTGCGAGTGCCTTTCTGATTCGGGTGATCGTCAGTTTACACCATGTAAGGCCTTTGCTAAAGGTCCTATATTCATGAACATGGTGATAACTTTTGTTTTGCACCTTCTCTCTCACTATAACTCTATCACAGAGCCTCGTGCTTAATTTTTACTTTCTCTTCTTGAGCATCTCACTATAGATTTTCCTTCACATTTTATTCTTTCTATTATAGATGTGTATAGGGATACGGCTACCCGTGATAAGCTCATTTTCCCTTCGGCTATCACATAGATTTTATGCCATTTTTTTGTTCCTTTTCCCTCTTCGAACCACTTCTCTGTCATGTGTGACATAGACACTGCTACTGTTAAACGTAGCGAGGCGCAGTTTAGGTCGAGACAGTCTGAGTCAGCAGCCCCTCCCTCCCGTTCGCCTCCATCTTGATCTGCTCCATCCACATTCGCTCCCTCCTCTTCTACGAGCGATGTGTCCCTCGAAGACATCATGATGCAGCTTCAGCGCATGGATGCTCACCTTGATACACTATCTACTGAGTTTTATCAGGTGAATGTTCGTGCAGTCCGTATTGCTAGACTGCAAGCGATCATGGGTGGCTTCGCTCTTGAGGCTTCTCCTCCACCTCCTCTAGTGGCTTCTGATTTTGAGGCTGAGAATGATGATGATGGTGATGACAATGATGCTTCCAATGATGATGATGATGATGATGCTAGCTCTATCGATGAGATGTCTACTTGACACTCTTACCCTTTGTCACTCGTGACAAAAAGGTGAGGTAGTTTTGGATATGCGAGTAGTCATTCTTAGAGGGAGAGTTAGTGTAGGACATTTTTGTTAGGGGGAGTGTTGATTTTTGAAGGATGTAGTAAGGATTACTTGTAACTTTTTCTTTTCTCCTTTTTAGATACAATTATTCTTGTACCTTAGGTCTTGTGACCATTATTGACATACATTGTACTTATTTTCTTTATATGTTGATGTATGTTTCTTTCACCTACCCTTACATGTGTTGTTCCTTTTCTCTCTTTATGCATATGCTTCTTATTACTTGTATGCAATCTATTATTTCTATTTCATACAAAGATGCCTTGATGAGTTTTGTTTAAAGTGTTTCAGAAATATAGGTTGTCAAAGTCTACTTGTCATAAACTCTTTTCTTGCAAAACTTTTCAAGAGTTTGTATTAGGATAGATTTTATTGTATTCAACAAGTAAATATGAGTTGAGTGATTTATGACTTCTCTCATATGTTCATTTGTTTGTTGTGATTTTGTCACAGATTACCAAAGAGAGAGATTGTTAGAACATATGTGATTCACTTGTTAGGAACATATGCCACTACTTTATGTAATCGGCTAATCCTTTGACAAAATGCACTTTACTTGTATTTGGGTAGATCTAGGATGTGTTTAATACTTCAAGAAACTTTGTTTCAATATCAAGTGTTAAAATCATGCGAGTCTGTTGACAGCTACTCGATAGATGCTATCTGTCGAGGTTTAAGAAACTCAGATTTTCTAAACTGATTTTCTTCCAATCCGTGATTATGTGTTTGAGTTTTCTTTTCTCACAACGCTAAACATATAAAATGATTATTTTAAGGACCGTCAAAGTGGACACAAGTTGCACAAGTGTTGAGCAAAGTTTGTTCAAGCAAATTGTGACCGGAGACAGAATTTGCCCTAGTTCATCGTTCATGAGAAGAAGTTGTTGTGTTTGTGCATCGTAGAGTTTTGCAACCAAGCATCTTCTTAATCTTCATCATCTGGATGAACTGAAGAACTTTGCAGCCAAAAACCTTCTCAAGTTGGTGATTGAAGTCGCATACTGGGATCCGCATAATTAGTTAGTCACATACTAGGAGCCGTGTATTAAAAAGAGAGATTGTCACTACAAAACAAGTCAAATTGGATATTGGGGTAAGGTTTCCAATTGTAGGTTGGTATAAGGTACTGAGATTCCTTTACTTGTAACCGCTTGTTGTGATAATAGTGGATTCTCATAAATGGTAACCTTAAAATCACCCGGTGGGGTTTTTGCCGTGTTGGTTTTCCCCATTCGTAAACAAATCACCGTGTCATTTATTTTCCACTGCACACTTAGTTTAATTGATGATTTGTTTGTGCTACCACGCGCTTTGCATGTTAATTTGATTAATTAATAACTTGGCTAATTAATCAATTAATTTAATTACAAGGAGTCAATACATTTTTGGCCTATCATAAACTTTAAAATAATAATAATAATAATAATAATTTATGGAACTCCGGTTCTACAATTTTTTTTTTTTTAGTTTCATTTGGCATAACTCGATTTTAAGAAAATTGAGTTTCAAAACAGGGACACGGACCTACATAGTTTCAAAAGAGGACGTATTGCTAAATTTTAAAAAAAATAAGAGCAAAAGCCTAGAATTCCCGAACCTTTTATATACTGATTTGTTAGTATAGAGTATTCAAGAACTAGCTTTCTTGCTTAAATTATATTATAATAGGCTAATTTGTCTTACTTGAATCACTGTTTGGCTAGGGTTTGTTTTCATTTGTTCAGTTATTATGATAAACTCGTGATTTGAAACTTCATCATCACTAAGGGTTACAGCCATAGCTTTTCCCTTTGACCTCAAGAATGTAGGATATTTTGACAACCAAAACATTGTTGACCTAGTGAATTACTAAAAGTTTGACCAACTTTCTCTTTTGTTTTATCAGTATTATTAACTTTAGTTGGTTCATTCCTCTTAAAATTCCTAAGTTCAACATTATTTTTACCTCTTACCTTTCTGTTGTTGTTTCTAAGAAAATTTCTAAAATTCTTAGCAAGATATGCAATCTCTGTAGAAAAGAGTTCATTATCAAATCCATTCTCATTAATATCATCAACTGACTTAAGAGCTATTGATTTGGATTTGTTTGTTTTGGGTAGGTCTAGCTCATATGACTGGAGAGATCCTACAAGATCATCAACAGGGATGGAGTCCACATCCTTGTTTTCAGTAATGACAGTCACTTTAGGTCTAAAGTCCTCAGTTAAGGATCTAAGAATCTTCCTAACAATCTTAGGTTGATCATAAATTTCACCCAAATTATAAGCAAAATTAACAAAATTATTAAGTTTGGTATAGAATTTATCAAAACACTCATCATCAGACATTCTAATGCATTTAAATCTAGTAGTTAACTACTGTAACTTATTAATCTTAACTGTCTTTGTGCCTTCATGCACAGTTTGGAGAATATTTCATGCAGTATGAGCAACCTCAACATTTGAGATTCTCTTAAATTCCTCTATAGAAACAGCATTAAAAATAGCATTCATGGCTTTTCTTCTAAAAGCGGCTGCCTCTTTTTGAGAAGTTGACCACTCACTTATAGCAATAGTCGATTTCTCCCATCCGTATTCAACGGAGTTCCACTTTCTATCATCAATAAATTTCAAAAATGCTTTCATCCTTACTTTCCAATAGGCATAGTTGTTCTCATCAAAATGAGGTGAGATCATAAGAGAGTAACCGTATTCCATGATAACAAGGATCAAGGATCAACTCTTAGATCAAAAGATCTAAAACACAAGTGCTAACTCGCTCTGATACCACTTGTATGTTTTTAGATCTCTTAACACAAGTTTTTTAGCCTAGTTATTTAGCCAAGTGATTACTTAGATAAATTATTTAGTTCTAGATTAATACAATAAAATCATATCATGTAAATAATATGGAAATATAAAGAACACAACGGTATGATAACCCAGGAAAACCTAACTGATAAATGTTAGGACGTATGTGAATCATGTTAGGAATATATGTCAATATAGAATTGGCTAATCTTTTAACAAAATGCACTTTACTTGTAATTGGATAGATCTAGGATGTGTTTAATGCTTCAAGGAATAAGGTTTTAAGTTTAAGTGTTAAAGTCATGCAAGTCTGTCCAAGAATCAAGTAAAGAAGTGCTGGATTTTAAAACTCAACAGCTAGTATCTATTGATGTTTAAAAGACTGTTTAAACCCGATACTGGACAACTGCTCGAAAGATAGGATATTTATCGAGGTTTAAGAAAATCAGTTTTTCAAATCTAATTACAATCCAATCCGTGAATAGATGTTTGAGTTTCTTTTCTCACAACCTTAAACATATATAAGGATTGTTTTAAGGGCCGTCACAGCGGATGCAACTCAATGCAAAAAATTTTCACAAGCATATTATGAACCGGAGACATATGCCTTTGTTCATCTTTCTCTTCAGGAAGTTACTATGTCTGTACACCATAGGGTTTTGTAATCAAGGAGTTTTGTGATCTTCATCGTGTTGATGGACTGAAGAATTTTGCAACCAATATCCTTCTCAAGTTGGTGTGTAAGCCACGTACTGGGATCCGTATATCGAATTGGTTAGTCACGTACTGGGAGCCATGTATTGAAAAAAAGAGATTTTCACTACAAAACAAGTCCAATTAGGTATTGGGAAAATGGTTCAACTGTAGGTTGGTATAAAGTACTGTAATTCCTTTACTTGTAACAACTTATTGTGATAATAATGAATTCTCGGAAGTGGTGACCTTAAAATCACCTAGTAGAGTTTTTGCTGTGTAGGTTTTCCCTATTCGTAAATAAATCACTGTGTCAATTTATTTTCCGATGTATTTTAACTTAGTTGGTGATTTGTTTGTGTTACCACTCTTATTACATGCTAATTGAATTAATTAATTAACTTGGATAATTAATTGGTTAATTCATCACAAGGGGTCAATACATTCTTGGCCTATCAGTAAAAAACTTAGGGAAGATTTAACCTAGGTATCCTCAAGGTAAAACAGATCCACTATGAAAGAATTGAAATTTTTACAATAGAACTTAGACCACTAACATCCTATTGCTACCTTGAGTAGAAAACTTACTACCATGACCACATGACAACTCTAAGTCCACAATTCTTTGATCTATTGCAACTACAAGTTCTCCTACTTGTAACTTTGAGACTCCACTCAAAGGTTTCAGATCTTCTTTAAAGTTCTTTATGCAACAACTGAAGAGATCATCAAGTTCTTGATGCAAATCTTGATTTTGACAACTCTTTATGTGTGTATGAAGGTAAACACCTCTAGATCTCACAGAAAGTTCAACACATAACTCTCCAAAAGACTTCTAAAACGTAGCTAAGATTTTCCCTTTTATACTTAGAGTGAAATAAAAAACCCTACACATCATATGGGGTTGGGCTGAATTGAAAATTTTGCAGAAAATTAAATCTACACAAGTTTTGATCGATCGAGTCTAATTTTCGATTGATCGAGTTTTGCAGATTTTGTCCAATAACTTCTGCAATCACTCGATTCCAATTTTACAATTAAACACACTTTAGCCTAAACTTAGACTCTATGTTTTGATTATGGTTTGCCAACATATTTCAAATTGAAATTTTAATACATTAGTTTCTAAAGTCTTAGAACCTAACAGATTTCTATTATGGCTCTATCAAGTCTCATCTTTTCTCTTGCAAAATAACAAATGTTGATAGGCACTATACTTCCATTTAGAATGAGAGATATATTGCAAGTCAATTCTAGAAAAAGAGATTCGTATTATGCCTATGTCAAGTCTCATCTTTTCTCTTGCAAAATAACAAATGTTGATAGCCACTTTACTTCATGGAGTTGATGACTTGACTAATAATTTGTCTCCCATTTTATAAGTTAGTGCGCACTCGTGAGAACCCAATAACTAGGGCCCTATTTGGTTATCATTGAGGGTGGATTCATTTTCTCTTTTTATTTTTTAAACTCATTTTTTGTTTCTCAAATCTTATATTCATTTTTTCTACTTAACCCATTTCATGTTTGGCATTATTTTCTAGTCTAGTTTTTGCTTCTTCTTTTTTTCACTTGATATTTTTCAATTAAAAATTCAACACAATTGAGAGAGAAAATAAATACACCAAAAAATTGTATTTAATTTTTGTATTAAAATCCTATTTTTTTGGATACTGAAATTGAAAACTAAATACAAATATAAAGTCAAATAAGTTTTATAGTGATGAGTTTCACGAAAAACTGAAAATAAATATAAAATACACACATTTTTTGCTCAAACCAAACAGCCCTAGATTTAGGTATTTTTTTCATTTTTACTTTTTCTTTTTCTTTTTTGCATGAGAAGCTAAATTTATTGAAATAAAGGAAAAAACACACAGGTTAAACAGAGTCATTACAACAAAACACTAGAACTAGACTACCAACTACAACCACGAAACAAACTATTCGACAAAAACAGATTGAACTTCCAACTACAAACAACTAAACATAAGAAATACAACTGGAGATAATTTATTTGTCATTTTAACTTTTAACTTACATCCCAACGTTTAATTTGTTTTGTTCGTAAATTTTTGTTAGATATTATGCTTGACAAAGATTAATTCAAATTCATTTTACAGTTTGCAATCCTTTGTGAGCGCTTATGAATTTCAATGATTTCAAGATCTAAATTCCCATTATCCGTCATTGTTAAATATTTGTTATTTATATTAGCGGCTTTAGGATTTTTTTTTGAAAATAGTAATTAAGAAACTTAAATTATACAAAATTTACTAAAAAAAACTTGAATATTTCGACATAAAATAATAAAAAACTTGTAAACACATGAAATTTTACAATTTTTTTTTACTAAGAAAATGAAATGCAAAAAGTTACTAATAGGAGTTAAAATGAAAATTAATAAGAATGTTGAAATGAGAGTTATAAAGTTAGTGAGTCTAATCATGGTGAGAGATAGAGAGAGCAACGGATGATAAGCCGAGTCATCAAGAAGAATAAAGCTTCAAGGATTTCAAGATCTAAGACCGCTGCCATGACAACCTCAAAACTGCTGCCACAACAAACATTGACAATCAACCCTAGCCACGATGACAACCACAAAAACCAAGCCTAGCAACAACAGCGCCAACAACCCAACCTAGCTACAATAACCATTGCCCCCACTACCACCACCCAAATGTAAACAAAAATGCCCTAATCCAACAATGACAAGTGACAACCATCCAATGAAGAGAGAGCCAAGTAGTGATAGCGAGGAGGCAAGAGAGAGGAGTGAATAAACAAATGAAAAAAAATGATATAAATGTTGCCACAGTAACATCTATATTTAGATGTAACAGTGGTATGTTGTAAAATATTTTGAATAATGATTCACCAGATGGAGAGGTTTTTGTGTATTTTGGTGAATGGTGTACTCTATTTACATTTTTTAAAGGACTTTTGCATGTTCTTAATTAGCTAGCTAGGATAAAGTAACTATGATCATCAGAGTCTTTTATTTTCCACAAAAGGTCAACGATGCTTTATAAAAATATAATAAAAAATGGAAAGGTCTATGGGGGTATGGACCCATGGCCATGTGCGCTTAAAGCAGTGCGTTTTTTTTTTTGGTGGTTAGTCTTTGTCTTTTGAGTAAGACTGAGGGAGTACTCTAGGCCTTTTATTGTTTTTGCAGCGTACCATGAAAAGATGATGGGGTCCAAGAAATTAGGAAAAGTATTTTTTATGGTTGCGCAAATTTAGCGGGTTATTCATATCCAGTAATCAGTAGAATATACTCAAAATAGACCTATGACTAGTCGTCATGACGCCAAGCAGTTCACGTAACAATAACAAAAAAAAAAAAAAATCTGTCGAAGCAAATCGGTTGAAGTGGAGTCATGAATGGGTGGAAAGGGGGATAAAAGTTAAAAGTTGAATATACAAGATTAAAGGCATTTTTTTCTCTATGCAAATTACAGATGTAGGCTTTTTTCCTAATCCCTAAATCCAAAACGGTTGGAGTATTTTGTTGCAACTAATTCAACATTATTAGATTCGAAGGGCGCAGCCTGTGAAGGATCGGAAGGACAATTGTCCCTATGGCCCGCCCCAAGTGTATGCATGTGAGTATGATAGAAAGTTAACTTATAATATTCACTTTATAATGATTACTCTTATCATCAAACTCAGATACCCATTGAATTTTGGTGTTGATGAGATTTAAACTCCAAATCTTTCATTAATTCGACGACAACAAACTTTATCAATTGAACTAATTAAAACACACCAAAATCTCAAATCTCAAATCTCTTAAATAGCTAATATGTTTTTTTAGGCTTATCTTTGTAGGAATAATATGTATAAGAATATCTTTATTTATATATCTATATATATATATATAGAGTTTTACATTTTTTAGGTCATTGATTAATAGATCTAAAAGGTAAAAATAAACATTCAAGGGAGTCATAATTTCTCTCTAGAAATTAAAAATTAAGGCATTAAAACACTTCTTATGAAAAATAAAAAATAAAAAACAACATTAACTCTCAACTCTCTAGCTCATCATCTCTATCCAGTTTATGTAAAGAAATTTGGGGTTAGCTCGGCAAATTTGGGTTTCGTGTTCTAAAGTGATTTGCCCTTTAGATATATTAGTTGGGTATACAATTTAACAATTGTATAATTAGTGGTTGTTATTTTTGTCATGTGATGCTGATGCCTTCAGTGCTTGCTGCTCGTCATTGGTGATGCCACGATTCACTGGTGGTAACAAATTAATGAGAAAGGCATATCAAACACTCATAACATAAAATATGCAACAAACAGATGATGATGGGTAGTGGTGGAGAGTTGAAGTCTTGAAGATGATGGTGGAGTGTGGAGAATTAATTTAAGTAAAATTAGTTGACATGGCAAATAATAACACTATGACGTGTAGGGTTAAGTGTTTTACTCCTAGTATAAAAGAAAAAACCATAGCCATGTTTTTATAAAGTCTCTGGAGAGTTTTGTGTTTTCTCTCGTGTGAGATTTGAGAGGTATTTACCTTAAAACACGTGAAAAGCTCTACCAAAGTCTAGATCTAAAATCAAGTTATGGTGGTGATTTAGTTGCTGCGCAAAGATACTTCAAAGTACGAAACCTTTGAGTGGAGTCTCAAAATCACAAGTAGGAGAACTTGTGTTTGGTGCAGATTCATGGAAAAAAGTAGTCCATGGACTCGGAGCTGTCACGTGGTCGTGATAGTAAGTTTTCTACTCGAAGTAGCATCAGGATGTTAGTAGTCTAAGTCCATTTGTAAAACTTCAATTCTTTCATAGTGGATCTGTTTTCACCTTAAGGATAGCTAGGTCAAATCATTCCCAGATTTTTTACTGATTTGGTTTTCTTAGGTCATCAGATCTTTGTGTTATTTACTTTTCACATTATATCTATTTTGCTCATAATTGTTTAACCTAGACTTGAATAACTAAATTGTTAATCAAGTTGGCTGAATATTAGGTTAAACATATTATGTTAAAGGGTCTAAAAACCTAACATATATTTTATATATATAATATTTTTTTAATGTTTTTTTATTTAACTCCTTTAATAAAAATTTGAACACCTTGACCTTAAATTTATTTTTAAGCCTAGCTGAAATAAGTTTAAATATGATTCTCTTAAGAATATTTTGGTCTTTTTAAAATACAAACAAAAAAAAAAAATCCCAACAACAAATCAATTTTATCTAAAATATGGGGGAGTAAAAAATAGTTAAGTCCAACAATAATAGCAAAATTTGTTCATCTTAAACCTCAAAAAATGCTCATTTAGATCTTCACAAATTTTAGTATAAAAATTACATTGTCTCTAAACAAATATGTAGAACATTATACATTTTTATGCAAAAGTGATATTATACACTTTTGCAAATCTTACATTGATAGTACAATATAAACATATAATTGTCCTAAACTAAAAAATAAAAGTATTCTTGGTAGTATTAATTATAGTTCACCTAACAACAATAATTTATATATTCATTGTATTTAAAAAGGATAAATGATTTTCAAGATTTAATTTTAACAACAATAATTAGTATGTTCATTATCTAAAGAAACAATATATTTAATAAACTTATAGTTCATCTTTTATTTTCATGCTAGTCCATCCTATGGACAAAATTTGAAATAAGCTCGTAGATTACAATATTTATCTCTTATCCCTAAAAAAATATCATGGAGTTGCTACTATTACTATGGTATTAAAAAGGTGTAATTTTTTTCAAGTTACACCAAGTTCACTTGTATGAACGAGCGGATTTTATTAAAAGAAAGAGTTTACATAACACATGCACACGAAATACAACCCAACTGGAAATCAACTACCTGAAACACCACACTATCAGGACTGCCACACAAGCCACAACTGAGAAGTTAACAACCATTTCGTACGGTCTAGAAAATTCAACAGGAAAGTGGGTGCATGTATTATTGTACATGCACCCACTTTCCTATTAATAAAAATAGAAAGGTCCATGTCGCATGGGCCCATGGCCCATGTGGGCTTAAAGCAGTGAGCCCTTTTCTCTTTTTTTTTTTTTTTTTTTTTTTTTTTTTTTTTTTTTTTTTTTTTTTTGAGTATTTTAAAGTGGGTTTGAATAATATTGTTTTTATTCTTTTAAAATATATATAAATAAAAAATATGTGAAAATATATATATAATATTATTTCAAAACTAAAAACATTGGTTTAATATTTAATATGACGTAGCTTTCTATTGTTTAAGGCTTTTAGTAACAGAGCATGAAAAAATATCATAAACAAAAAAAAAAGAGGTTCGTGCAAAAGATAAAAATAAGGTCGGTGAAGTCTGAGACTACCAACCAAACGATGGTTATCCAAGCAACTATAAAAAGCATGGCTTTGTGGGTATTTCAGAGCAGACGAACCTTAACCTCCAACTCCAAAATCCAAATATTTCAACCATGCTTGCCCTGTTGTTCATGCTGTTTACCACCATCATCGCCCCACTAATTCCAACCCTCTCTTCAGAACCACCACCACCCCCCTTCCCCACATTACCCTCCCTTACTCAGCCTCCACCACCGACAGTGCCAGCATTTGAGAATCCTCCAATCCCACAATTTCCCCCATGTTGTCCCCCTTTCACTCCATCACCACGAAATAACAACATATGGCCTGCACGAAGTCAACCACAATCAGTATCCGTGTGGTTCGTGCTGGGGTGGATCTTGGCTCTAATAATAGGAATTAGCTTAATCGCATGGGCGATTTACATTTGCCGCCTAAAAGTAATAGGGCCGCCAGGGCCTCCAGGGAAGCAAGGGCAGCCTGGGCCGCCAGGGCCGAAAGGGGATCCAGGGCCGCCTGGGCCGCCTGGGCCGCCAGGGCCGAAAGGGCCGCCTGGGCCGCCTGGGCCGCCTGGGCCGCCAGGGCCGAAAGGGCCGCCTGGGCCGCCTGGGCCGCCAGGGCCGAAAGGGGACTGTTGTTATTGCTGCAAGGGCTACAAGGGCTGCGAGTGCCGCATTAGCTGCCAGGAAATGATAACAGTAATTTTTTTCCCATCTGTTTGGAATTTTGTATTTTTTTCCCCCCAGTTTTTACCATTTGGTTCTGAGAATACTGTTATTCTTTAAACCCAAAATCCGCTCTACACAAAAAATACAGTGGCTGGGTCTGACGGGTCAGGCTGAAGGTAAAAAAAAAAAAAAAAAGATGGGGGCGTTGACGTTATGCAGTCCCAAGACACCCCATCACCAAGACCGCAAAATAAAGTAGAAATGAAAAGCACAAACCTTATCTTTACCCTGCTTCTTCTGCGTTTTCCAGTTTCCCTTCTTCTCCAATCTTCTGTGTTTTCTTTCTGCAGTTATTCTTCTTACTTCTTTGGGTTTCCTTTCTTCCTCTATCACTGGAACCCAAAACGGCAAAACCAAAAAAAAAAAAAAATCAAAAATTTTTTTTTTTTTTTTCAATGAAGTTGTGTACTAATATGGCTGACACTACCCCTTACCCATGAAAAGGTTGGACATGTGGCCATGTTTCTACATTAATTTGCTTTTAAATTTTTTTAAACCATTTTCATTTAATTGCATTTTTTTATAAGACATTTAAATATCTAATTTCAGTAATTTATTGGTACTACAAACCCACGTATTCATATGTTAATGTTTTTTTTTTTTTTTGAAGGGTATTCATATGTTAAATTCATGTGTATATTATGGATTAAACTAGTGCAAATATTATACATATTTGCATAAAAATATACAATTTTGTAAACATTTGTTTTGTCTATAATATAATTCTATCTTATCCCGATAGTATAATGTGAATTAATAATTTTTCTATTTATTATTTTTTTTATCAATTAATAATATTCCATTCATATAAAAAATACATTTGAAAGATGGTTTTTATTTTTACTTTTTGGAACTATTTTAGTTATTTTTTCCATTTATACTAATTTATTATATTTATTTATATATATTTTAAATAACTTTTAAATTAATCATAACATCATCATGGTTCGACCTCAGTTCGACCTCTATCCAACCTCAAAAACCTTAAACCTCTTCGTTTTCCGGTTCTTTGGATAGTCTGAGTTTTAAAACCATTATATGGGTTTGACAAAGTATGTAGAAGTTGGATGATCTTTTGTGTTGTTAAGTAGGTTCTTTCCTGGGAATTTCTATTCAATTCGTATATGCTATGAGGTCCTTCTAAGGAGAAATTATTAAGACCTAGGTCCCAAGTAGTCCCAACCAATAATAAAAAGCCACACATTTAAAACAACTCTGACTTAACTTCTTAAATGAAAAAACAAAACAAAACCACATAAATTTAACTCTAGTTAAAAAAAAAATTAATTGGAAAAACACAAATAAATTTAATTTATAAACAGGCAAGATTCAAAAGCTTTAAATAAATTTGAAATCCAAAAGCTCAATCTCATCAGTTTGTATTTAGTTTTAGTGACCTTAGTCTTTCCATAGAGGTCTTTTTCTCTCAAAACTCTAGATTAGTTTCCTTCTTCCACTCCATAACCATCACTAATCTGTCTCAAACTTTATGGCAAAGAATATGGCCAACGAGTATAGGTGCTTACACAGTCCATAGATGTGTATTTAAAAAGAATGATAAAAATGAAGGCATGACGAATTTTGGTAAAAGCTGCAGAGCAATTTTTTCTTTTTCATCAAGATTTTATTCTTGTGTGTGTGTGTGTGTGTGTGTGTGTGTGTGTGTGTTTTTTTTCCCCCAAATAACTATTTAACCACTGACTTTCTTTATGAATTTATTTTTACATTAACAGTGTGACCATAGGGGTTGGCCTTAGTAACTGATGTGCATGTGCGAATATTGTGGAATCAGCTATCATCTAATAGCAAAGATTGATGTCAAAGTTTTGAATTGAAGATTGCAAATGTTATATTCGGTCGTGGATTTGATGTGAGCTTTGAACATTGGTTCTGATGTGATCTACTTGTGTTGTTTGGAATAGTTGTTTTAATTTGGGATTGTAATATTTTGGCTTATAAATAAGGTTAGTGGTATTTGCAAAAGTTTGGAGGTTAGTATTTGCAAATGATTTGTGTTTCAGGGATTAATTTTGTTTTAGTGTTTGGATATCATTGTAAATTGTGTTTGTTTTGATAATAAAATTTCTCCTTTATCCAAACGAATAGGTTTGTCAATGGCATGTGTTGTCTGTAAAATGCTTTTAATAGGGCAGTTTGTTGTGCTTGGCCATATCCTTGGCTATATTCGAAAAGTGACTATTATTGAATAAATGAATTGTATTGAATATGGGATCCAGCAAAACTCTTGTATGCGCTCGGCACATGAGATATCTTTTCGGGATTTGGGAATTAAATTTAGTTTGTGTTGTAAATGAATAAGCTCTTGCAAAAATCAACATTTTTTTTTATCTCTTTCTAGATAAAATGTTGGCCTTTTCCTTTTAAACAATTATTGTTTTACATTGATAGTGTAATATAAACTAATAATTTATTACATAATGCCAACGAGGAGATTTAGAACTCACTTGGGATAAATCTTAGATTTATTTTTTACTATATAAATGGTTAAATATGTATTGAGGTTTTTAGAAAGTTAAATATTACTCATTTGCTTCTCTTTGGCATTGTCAGAGATCTATAAGTTTTTTATTAGATGATATGTCAGTATTTCAAGGACTCTAATCATTCTCCTTTTTCCTCTCTCTCTTAGTTGATTACCCTCTTGTTTGTTTTTTGTAAGATAGTCTTTCATTCAACAGGCAAAAATGTTGCATCCGCCACTAGTAATATACCAATTTTGCATTATTTAGGAAGACCTAACAACTAAACTTAACAAAGATGCCAAGGACTTGGGGTCAATCGTGCTTTCCCTGCACCTTATATTAGGCTTTCTTGGATAATCCTTGCATTATTTGATAAGAGATAGCTAGACTAACAATAGTTGAAGACTTCGTGACTTTCCACTTTCTACCAACCACGATGACTTTTGCCAACTTTGTTTTTTTGGCGAATTAACCTATATGCTAAATGCGATTCCAGCTTTTAAACATGGTTTTGAAAGCCCAACCATTCATTGAACCATAAAAGGGAGAGGTTCAAGGTATTTGAGATCAAATCGAGGTTGAACTGGGGTCGAACTGTAGTGACATCATAATTAATTTAATAATTATTTAAAATATAAATAATTATATTTAGTAAAAAAACTTAAAAAGACCCCCCCCCCCTTTTTTGTACTTCCTTGGCCTTTCCAAGGCTTTATTCAATGAAAGTATCAAGTTCGTTTATGTGATTAATATTCCCATGTTATTAATAGTATCATTTCTGATTGAACATAGTTTAATTGTCAATTCCAATCTCAAATTATCACTATAAGGGCAGAACATTGCCTTTAACTTAGATAAACGTTTACTCGAGTGTTAACTCAGCAGCGTAATTAATTCTTATGCAATTGGTAACAAAAAGGAAAACTAACCTTTGTATGGTCAGAAAAATAATAACTAAACTTGAAGATAAACCAATATACCTGAAATATTCAATCCAAAGAGCTGCGTATGACCAAGGTTCCACTCCCAATTGTAATCAGGTGTGAGGAGTTGGCTATAGAGATTTGACATAGTTAGGCCTTTGGATTTGACATAGTTAGGCCTTTGTTCACCACTTAACCATATAAGTAGCATCATCCCACTAAGTGTTAGTGGACCGGGGAGCCCCATAAGACTAAAACTCAATTTGTTATTTAGAGGGGTAGGTAGTATTAACTCATCCAAAATATGTGGTCTGAGGATCCAAACATGACCAAAGTTCTGTTTAACCCTTAGCGAAATATGTAGTATTAATTTACCCAAGATATGTGATCCAAAGAACCAAACATGACCAAGGTTCTGTTTAATACTTAATGAAATATGTAGTATTAATTTACCCAAGGTATGTGGTCCGAGGAACCCATCATGACCGAGGTTCTGTTTAATACTTAATGAAATATGTGATATTAATTTACCCAAGGTATGTGGTCCGAAAAACCAGGCATGACTAATGTTCTGTTTAATACTTAATGAAATATGTAATATTAATTTATCCAAGGTATGTGGTCCGAGGAACCAAGCATGACCAAGGTTCTGTTTAATACTTAATGAAATATGTGGTATTAATTTACCCAAGGTATATGGTCTGAGAAACCAGGCATGACCAAGATTCTATTTAACATTTAATGAAATATGGAATATTAATTTACCCAAGGTATGTGATATGAGAAACCAAACATGACCGAGATTCTGTTTAACACTTAACAAAATATAGAGTATTAATTTACCCAAGGTATGTGGTCCGAGAAACCAGACATGACCTAGGTTCTATTTAATACTTAACGAAATATGGAGTATTAATTTACCCAAGGTATGTATTCCGAGGAACCAAGCATGACGGAGGTTCTGTTTAATACTTAATGAAATATGTGGTATTAATTTACCTAAGATATGTGGTCCGAGGAACCAGGCATGACCAAGCTTCTGTTTAATACTTAATGAAATATGTACTACCGGAAAGCAACACACATAGTTAAAGAAACGAAAAAGGGCCAAATTTCCTTTTCATTAATAATAGTACTTTTGCATGTTATTTACATTCCACAGGTGTGGTACAACATTTCCATCTAAGTCTTCTAAAAAGTAAGCCCCTATACTAGCCACTGAGGTGATGCGATAGGGCCCTTCCTAATTTGGTCTAAGCTGTCCCCAAGATGGGTTCTTCGCAGTTCCTACTACTTTCCTTAACACCAAGTCAACCAGTATCAGTGGTCTCTCCTTCACACTTGTATCATACCTTTGTTTAAGCTTTTGTTGATAATGTGCCAATTGTACTGTGGCAGCTTCTCTTTGCTCATCTATTAGATCTAAGCTTTTCTCCAATAGCCGATCATTATTGTTTAGATTGAATAAGCTTGTCCTTAATGTTGGAAACTCAGTCTCTAAAGGAATTACTGCCTCAGACCCATATGTCATTGAAAAAGGTGTTTCTTCGGTTGACCAACGAGGAGTAGTCCGATATGTCCAAAGAGCGTGCGTTAATTCTTCCACCCACCTTCCTTTTGCTTCATCTAACCTCTTCTTGAGCCCATTCACTATGACTTTATTGACCGCTTCAGCTTGTCCATTTCCTTGTGGATAAGCTGGAGTTGAATATCGGTTCCTGATGTCTAACTCACAACAGTAAATCCTAGAAGCTTTATTATCAAATTAAAGCTCATTATCCGAGATGAGAGTATGGGGGATGCCAAACCGAGTAACTATGTTTTTCCAAACAAACTTCTTGGCATCTACGTCTCTGATATTAGATGATGGCTCAACTTCCACCCGCTTTGCAAAGTAATCCCATGTTTGATTTCCTGTGGCCTTAGGAAATGGTCCTACAATATCTTGGCCCTATTAAGTAAATGGCCAGGGGCTGGACAAAGGATTGAGTACACCTCCAGGTTGATGAATGTTTGGAGTAAATCTCTGACACTGGTCACACTTTTTTGCATATTCTTGGGCATCTCTCTATATATTCGGCCACCAATACCCCTGAGTAAAAGCTCTATGGGATAAGGATTTGCCCCCAGTGTGACTTTTGCATATCCCTTCACGTAATTCTTCTAGAAGCAATTCCACTACCTAAAGGTGAACACAAAGCAAATAAGGTTTAGAGAAAGAATGTTTGTACAGCTTCTACCCCTCAGACAACCAAAAGTGAGGAGCTTTCCTCCTTATCTTCTCTACCTTCCCCCTATCAAGAGGTAAGGCACCATCCTTAAGGAATAAGACCAACTGATCCATCCAACAAGGTCCGACCCTGATCTGGTGAACCAGAACTTTCTCCTTCTGGTCCTCAGCAGGCTTATGCAAATCTTCAACAAGTATTACTCGAGGTAGATATTTGCCAGAAGAGGTCACAAGGGTTGCTAAAGAGTCAGCATATGTATTCCTACATCTAGGAATTTGTTGTATGGTGAAGAACTCAAAATCTGATTACAAGCACTGAGCTCGACCTAAATACCCTTGCATTCTTAAATCCTTGGCCTCTAATTCTCCTCTTACTTGCCCCACGATGAGCTGGGAATCCGAGAACACTTCGACAACTTTTCCTGCCATTTTTAAAACCATAGCTAGCCTTATCAGTAGAACTTCATACTCAGTTTCATTGTTCGTGGCTGAGAAGCCTAATCTTAAAGATTTTTCAATAGTGATTCCATCCGGGGACACTATTACTAGCCTCACCCCGGATCCCTTTTGATTTGCTGCTCCATCAATATACAACATCTAGGGTGTAAGCCACTGTGGAGAAATTGTCTAAGCTAGCTTTCCCTCTAATCTATGCTCTTCAACCTCTACCCTCATTGGAGGCTTAGTCAACTTAGCCACTAAATCTACAAGAACTTTTCCTTTAACTGAAGTACGTGGCATGTACATTATATCAAAGGCCCCCAAGATTGTCCCCCATTTGGCAACTCTCCCCGTATAATCAACTTTTTGCAATAAAGACTGCAAGGGGAGTTGACTTAGAACTACAATGGTGGGTGCCTGAAAGTAATGGGTGTTAGGACATATGTGTTTCACATGTTAAGAACAGATGTCATGATTCTATGTAATTGGCTTATCCTTTGACAAAACGCACTTTACTTGTATTTGGGTAGATTTAGAATGATTTAAATACTTCAAGAAACTTTGTTTCAAGATAAAGTATTAAAACTTTCAAGTCTGTTCAAGAAAACAAGTTCAGAGTGCAAAATTATTAAAGCTCAACAGCTGGCTCGACAACTGTATCTATCGAGCTTAAGGAAGTTGTTCTTTATTCGGTGTGCTTGACACCTGCTCGACAGCTGCTCGACACCTACTATCTGTCGAGATTTAAGATTGTCAGAATTCCAATATGATTTTCTTGGGATTCATGAATGTGTCTTTGGGTTTTCTTTTCTCCTAACCCTAGACATATAAAAGGATCAGTTTAAGGGCCGTCAAAGTGTTCACAAGTTGCACAAGTTTTGAGCAAACTCTGTTCAAGCAAATTGTGACCGGAGACGAAGTTCTTACCCTAGTTCATTTCTTTCTCTTGAAGAAGTTGCTGTGTATGTGCACTGTAAGGTTTTGTGACCAAGCATCTTCTTGATCTTTATCGTGTAGATGAACTGAAGAACTTTGCAACCAACATCCTTCTTAGTTGGTGATTGAAGTCGTATACTGGGATCCGCGCAATTGGTTAGTCATGTACTTGAGAGTCGTGCATCTAAAAGGGGAACTGTCACTACAGAACAAGTCCAATTGGGTATTGGGGTAAGGGTTCAACTGTAGGTTAATAAGGTACTTGGATTCCTTTACTTGTAACTGCTTGTTGTGATAATAGTAGAGTTTCAGGAGTGGTGACTTGAAAATCAACCAGTGGGGGTTTTGTCGTTAGGTTTTCCCCATTCGTAAACAAATCATCGTGTTATTTATTTTCTGCTGCATAATTATTTTATTGGTGATTTGTTTATACTACCACGCGTTTGCATGATAAATTGATTAATTAATAACTTGGCTAATTAATTAATTAATTTCTATCACAATGGGTCATTCAGTTTGTGGCCTATCAATAGGGAAGCTTCCTCATAGTGTGCACCACTACCAAGATGGCCTTTTCGAAAAGCAAGTAGCAAATTTCAACTTCGTGCAGAGATTTACTCGCATAATAGACTGACCTCTGTACTCCTTCCTCCACTCTCACTAGTACTAAGTTGACTGCATGTGAAGCCATAACAATATAAGCGAAGAGGACTTCTTCCCTTTTGAGTCTCGACATAATGGGTGGCCAAGAAAGATAATCCTTCAGCTGTTGGAAGGCAAGAGCACACTCCTCATTCCATTCGAACCCCTTCTATTTGTGCAACAGCTAGAAAAATGGTCTACATCTATTTGTTGACCTAGATATAAATCTGTTAAAGGCAGCCATCATCCCTGTTAGTTTTTGCACTTCCTTCGGATTCTAAGGTGGTTGTAGATCATTAATCACTTTGATTTAATCAAGATTAACCTCAATTCCATGATGCGTGACCATATAACCCAAAAACTTGCTCAGGTTAACACCAAAAGAACACTTAGAAGCATTAAGGCATAACTTGTGCCTCCTCAACACTTTAAAAATATCTCCTTGTCCTTCAAATGCTCAGCGACCACCCTGCTCTTCACAACCATATCATCAATATAAACCTCAATATTCTTGCCTAGTTGGGACTCAAACATTCTTGTCATCATCCTTTGATAGGTAGATCCAACATTCTTCAATTTGAAAGGCATCACCTTATAATGATAATTCCCAATAGGTGTAAGAAAAGCAATCTTCTCCTGGTCGGCCAAAGCTAGTGGAATTTGTTGGTACCCCTGAAAGGCATCCAAAAAGCTCATCTGAGAATGTTCAATGGTAGCATTTACTAATTGGTCTATTTAGGGCATTGGGAAGGGATTCTTAAGGCAAGCTTTGTTTAGATCTGTGAAATCTACACACACCCTCCACTTCCCACTCTTCTTCTTCACAACTATTGTATTGGCCAACCATTATGGGTAAAAAGACTTCCTTTATTACCCTTGCATGCTTGAGCTTCGTTACCTCTTCTTTAACAGCCTCGGCGTGTTCCTTGGATGAGTGCCAAGGTAGTTGCTTCTTTGAGACAACATTTGGATTGACATTAAGGTGACGACATATAAAATTAGGGTCCACTCCAAGAGCTTCATAAGCGCTCCAAGAAAAGATATCCATGTTTTCGAGTAAGAAAGGCAGTAGCTCTTCCTTTTCTTGAAGAGGCAGTTGTACCCTTACTTGAAAAAACTTCTCTATGTCAGTACATATCATCACCCTTTCCAACCCCTCACATTTGGCTTCCTCACCCACAACGCATGAGGGAGTTTCCACATTCATTGGTTACTACAAAGCCCTATCCAAGGACATTAAAGGTTCGCCCCCGGATTGGTGCCTGATAGCAGTGACCAAGCATTACCGTGCCATGGCCTGGCTCCCAACAAGTTCTTCAAATTGCTCCCCAGAGGGGTACTTCACCTTTAGATGCAAAGTTGAAGACGCAGCCTTCATGGCATGAAGCCATGGTCTCGCCAAAATGGCTGTATAAGGTGAATATGCCTCCACCACAATGAAATTCACTTCCACTACTCTAGAACCCATCTGAATAGGCAACTTAACCATACCCTTAAGGACAACCATCTTCCTATCGAATCCCACCAAGGGTGAATTGTAACTGTCCAAATCCTCTGGCTTAACCCCTAGTCCCTTGTATAGATTAGGGTACATGATCTCTGCCCCACTACCCTGATCTACTAAGACTCTCTTCACATCATAACCCCCAATTTGAATCGTTACTACCAACGCATCATCGTGGGGTTGATGAGTTCCAGCCTTATCTTCATCCAATAAACTAAGAGTTGGTTGGGCTTGCATCCTCCCTCGCTTAGCCTTAGGGGTGAGAATTTCTCTGTGCAAGTTTGATACAGACATCACCTCAGATTGATATATACTTGTTCGACCTGGAGCTGCCATAATCACATTGATTGTCCCCAAGGATGGCCGTAGATAGTTCTCCCGATGAGGGGTTGGCCCGATCTTTCCCCCTTGTGCAAATGACTAAGACAAGAACTGCTTTAATTTCTCAGCCTTGACCAACTGCTCTAGAAAATCCTGTAAGGTTTTGCAGTCTTCAATAGTGTGCACACGGTCTTAATGATACTGACAATGCAAACTTTGATTGCACTGAGATGGATGTCCTCCCATTTTATTCGAACATTTAAAGTATAGATCATTCTTTATTTTTTCTAGTATCTGATGCACAGGCTCCCTAAAAACTGTATTAACTACTTGCATGGTGGACTGTCCTCCAAACCCTAGAAAATCCCTTCTCACCGTACTACTGTTGTACCTATCCACCTTGTAATCTCTTCGGTCAGGAGTATTCACTTTGGCCCCTTACTGTTGGTCTTCCTCGACTCGCCTGTACTCATCAATACGATCCATCAACTGGCACATGCTGCATACAGGCTTTCTAGTTAAAGACTTCCTCAGCTCATGGTCCGTAGGGAGTCCGAACTTGAACATCCTTATGGCCACATCTTTGAAATCTCCATCTATCTCATTAAACATCTCCCAATACCCTTGAGGTAAATTAATTAATTAATTATCCGAGTTAATTAATTAATCCAACTTAACATGCAATCACGTAGTAGCATAAACAAATCACCAAATAAACTAAGTGCAGCAAAAATTAAATTTGATATGGTGATTTGTTTATGAATGGGGAAAACCTCTAAGGCAAAACCCTACCGGATGATTTTTAGGTCACCACTATCTAGAATCCTCTATTATCAAAACAAGTGGTTACAAGTAAAAAGAATCTCAGTACCTAATACCAACTTACAGTTGAACCCTTATCCCAATACCTAATTGGACTTGTAATGTAGCGACAATCTCTCCGTTTAATGCACGAATCACAGTACGTGACTAACACTCCAACTTGAGAAAGATGTTGGCTACAAAGTACTTCAGTTCATCAACATGAAGATCAAAAGCTTCTTAGTCACAAAACCCTAGGCTTACAAATGCAGCAGTTTTCACAAGAGAAAGATGAACTTAGAGCAATATGTCTCCGGTCACAATATGCATATGTGCTTGGAATGACTTGGGCAACCTTGAGACGACTCTAAAATAATCCTTATATATGTCTAGGGTTGTGAGAAAAGAAACCCTACACAAATACTCAAGGATATGCGTGTAATCATATTTGGAAATCCTGATTTCATAATTCTCGACAGATACTGTTGCTGTCAAGCTTCTATCGAGCTTCAAAACTAAATCTCGATAGATTGGATTCTGCTAAGCTTTAATAAGCAGCACATCTTCACTTGTTTCTTGGTCAGACTTTTATGGCTTCAATACTAGACTTGAACATCGGTTCCTTGAAGTACTAAACCATCCTAAATCTACCCAAATACAAATAAAGAGTTTTTTGTCAAAGAATTAGCCAATTACAACAAAAACTACCCTAACAAGTGCGAGGAACAAAATGGATCATATAAGAAGATCTGTCTCGCTCATGTAGAGATGTTCCCTGCTTCACCAAAAGATTGGCATGCACATGAATTTGGTTTTCTCCATATATGGCTAGGATAGACTTGCCATTGTCGACCTAGAAGAGACCTGTAATCCAAAACCAATTCAACTTCCCTTTATTATTGTACATGACTAGATATACAATTGTGAATGTAACTACTGTGACTTACATAACTCCTAAGTGTAGAATTGTCACGAAGTAATAACTCGATAAATCCGAGGTCAAAACTACTGGAAAAAGGGAATTGATTAGCAAATCACAAAAGAACAAAACTAAAATAATAAAGTTTAATCGAAGAGATTTTTGATGGTTTAGTAAAATTAATTTAAATTGAGAGAAGATAATAATATATTAAGGCACTCACAGGAAAAATGGAATTAATTAGCAAACCACAAGAGAATAAAACTAAAATAATAAAGTTTAATTGAAGAGATTTTTGATGGTTTAGTAAAATTAATTTAAATTGAAAGAAGATAACAATATATTAAGGCACAAAGGTTTATGGATCTATACACAACACATCTATTGGTGGTCTTAACAATATTTATTTTATAGCTCAACCAAAATTCATACGAAGGATGATTTTATTTGGATGATTTAACAATAAAAACTCAAGAATGAATTGTTTAAGGTAGTTTCATGAAAATTGATTGATTTTAGGCAAAATAAAACTAGTGAATTAGTTCTCAGGGAATACTAAGCATTTAACGTACCCAAAGTCTATGATAAATATTCAAATAATTATATAGAAATAGACACTTTTCTTGATGAGTAAATCAATCAAAAACAAAAAAGCATAAGCATTAAAACCAATAAATTATTTTTAAGAACATACCAATAAATGGTTTGGTTTCACCCCCTTGCCTTAACAAGTCTTCTAGCAAGTTATAACACAAATAAAACTCTAAAAACTGTATAAAAAAAAAAAAAAAATTTACAAAAACCTAAATTATGTTCTATGGCAGCTCCCTCCTGAATTTTGCCCTAAAGAGCTTTTAAATAGGTCAAAGAATCCTATTACAAGTTGAATTTCCGTTTGGAGAAACACTACAAGAAAATGTAGTTTCAGTGACGAATTTTAGTGAGGAAAATTTTTTCCCGGAGCACCTAAGTTTTTTCCCCCAAATGGTCATGTCACTCACGTGGCCTATATATGATGTATTTTTCTGTTCTCTTTAAGTGTGTTATAGTATTAGTCTTTAACTCAAAAAAATAAAATAAAAATACAATAGTATATATATATATATATATATATACATTATTTTTTGTTTGTTGGGTAAGTGTTTATGTAGGGGGATAGAACCCTTGAGCTTTTAAAAAAATATGTAAACCAAAAAAAAAAAAACTTTTAAAAAATATTGTATACTTTTTATTGATATTATTACTATTATTATAGAATTAGTGGTAATTCCGAAACGGTACACCGGTATTGATCGATATCAAAGTATATCATTTGTCTGGCCAAATAGATAAAGCATCCGGTACGAAATTGACTCCTTTGATTCATATATTAAATTCATGTGTTATTGTAAATTAAAATTTATATTATAGATTAAACAAGTGCAAATATTATACATATTTGCATAAAAATATATAATGTTGTAAACATTTGTTTTTTCTATAATATAATTCTATCTTATCTTGATAATATAATGTAAATTAATAATTTTTTATTATTTTTTTTAGCAATTAATAATATTTCATTGATATAAAAAATACATTTGAAAGATAGTTTTTATTTTTATTTTTTGAACTATTTTAGTCATTTTTTCTATTTATACTAATTTATTATATTTATTTATATTTCAAACAATTTTTAAATTAATTATGATATCATCACAGTTCAACCTCATTTCAACTATAAAAATTTTAAACCCCTTCGTTCTCCGATTCTTTGAACGGTCCGGATTTCAAAAACCATTATATGGGTTTGATAAGATGTGTAGAAGTTGAATGATCATTTGTGTCGTTAAGTAAGTTCTTTCTTGAGAATCTCTATTCAATTTGTATATGCTGTTAGGTCCCTCTAAGTAGAAATTATTAGGACCTAGGTCTCAAGTAGTCCCAACCAATAATAAAAGGCCACACATTTAAAACAACTCTAATTCAACTTCCTAAATGAAAAAATGAAACAAAACCACATAAATTTAACTCTAGTTTTTTTCTTTTTAAAAAAAAAAGAATTAATTGGAAAAACACAAATAAATTTAATTTATATAAATGCAAGATTCAAAAACTTGAAATAACTTTGAAATCCAAAAGTTCAATCTCATTGGTTCGTATTTAGTTTTAGTGACCTTAAGTCTCTCCATAGAGGTCGTTTTCTCTCAAAACTCTAGATTAGTTTCCTTCTTCCACTCCACAACCATGACTGATCTATCTCAAACTTTTATGGCAAAGAATATGGCCGATGAGTACAGGTGCTTACGCGGTCCATAGATGTGTATTTTTAAAAAAATGATGAAAATGAAGGCCTAATGAATTCTCGACAAAGTTGTAGAGCAATTTTTTTCTTTTTCATCAAGATTTTATTCTTCTGTGTGCTGTTTCCCCCCCCCCCCCCCCCCAAAAAAACTATTTAACCACTGACTTTCTTTTTGAATTTATTTTTACATTTACAGTGGCCTTGGTAACTGACGGGCATGTGCGAATCTTGTGGAATCAGCCATCATCTAATAACAAAGACCGATGTCAAAGTTTTGAATTGAATATTGCAAATGTTATATTCAATCGTGGGTTTGCTGTGAGTTTTGAACATTGGTTTTGATGTGATGTACTTGTATGGTTTGGAGTAGTTGTTTTAATTTGGAATTATAATATTTTGGCTTATAAATAAGGTTAGTGGTATTTGTGGAAGTTTGGAGGTTAGTATTTTGCGCTTGTTTTGATAATAAATCAAACAAATAGGAAAAAGCTTTTCAATGGCATGTGTTGCCTGAAAAATGCTTTTAACAAGGTTGTTTGTTATGCTTGGCCATATCCTTAGCTATATTCGAAAAGTGACTCTCTCATTGAATAAAATGGATTGTATTGAATACGGGATCGAGCAAAACTCTTGTATGCGCTCAGTGCATGAGATATCTTTTCAGCATTTAGGAATTAAAGTTAGTTTGTATTGTAAATGAATAAGTTCTTGCAAAATCAACATTTTTTTTTTTTAATCTCTTTCTAGATAAAATGTTGGCTTTTTCCTTTTAAACAATTATTGTTTTACATTGATAGTATAATGTAAATTAATAATTTTCTTTTCATTTTTATGAGTTATTAGAAATTATATAAAAAAAAAAAAAAAAAACCTAGTGACGTGGACAACTTTATTTTGAAGTCGCCTTTCTTTCTAAGCATGCCACCCAAGATTGCCAACCAATGGTAACCACCACGTACCGAACTCAACTAAGCCCTGATTATTTTTGGGTCTATCATTTGATTTGGGATTTGGTTGATAGTGAAGTTTTTTTTTTTTTTTTTTTGGTGGGTTTTTTTGATGAATTTTTAAATGAAAAATTAGCTTAAAATGGGGGGTTAACAGTATTAGTTTAACAGAATTTAACAAAATGATTATGTAATAGACCCAATTTTGTATTGGGTGCTTCATGGGATACTTTAAGAATTTCTAAACCTCCAAGTTAGACTAGTTAACAATTTGCAACTGACATATTCTCAAAATTAATAGACTACATCTTAAAATTTTGGAAATTTTGATTTTCCATCTTTCAAAATTAAAATTTTTTAGATTGTGACCCTTAAGGTTACACATCATTAGTGAGATTGTTACGTGACAATTAAGTTTAAAGTTAGCGTGTTTAGGGTCAAAAATCATGATTCCAATTTTCAAATCATGATTTTTTGTGTTTAATAAAAGTTTCTAATCATTTTTTTTGGTCCAATAAACATGATTCTTTTCTTCCATGGCCAGAGGTTAGAAGGATGGTATTTTTTTTCTCACCTGATCCAAAGCATAAGAAGTATTTGTGGCTGCTGGAATCAGAACATTTTCCACACCATCGCATACACCCTGAAATGTATTGAAGAAAATTTCCATTTCAAGATTACATGTAGATAAGTGGAAGGAAACAATTAATAATAATGCCATGTATTTACTATTTAATAAAATATAAAGTTATTATGAACAACATTGCAAACTAGCCTGCCATTTTAAGGCCAACAAGGAAATGGCTGTTCATCTTCTCATCTATTGTATGTTAATGATTCCCTTTAAAATAAAATAAAATAAAATAAAATAATTAATAAAAAAATCACAAATAATAGCACAACCCAGTACATGGGATGTATACAACAGGAATATAACAACAACAACGACAACAAAAAGACCTTAGTCCCTTTCTGTGGTCGACTATAGATCCTCAGTAAATTAATTAGTCAGGGTTGGCTATTGATTCAGTGACCTCATCATTCATTAGTGCAAAGAGATATGGACTAAATATTGATCCTTGATGCAAATATATAGCGATAGAATCTCACTTGTGATATTTCCACTTGTTCTCATACTAGTTATAGCTTTATCAAACACTTAATCAACGTAATATACTTTAGAAGAAAGTCTTTCTTTTCCAAAACCCACTGCATAACCTATCTAGGGACAATATTAATTATATGTTTTCTCTAGGTCAATAAAGACCGTATGAAGATCTTTACAACCTCTATATTTTTTCATTAGACATCTAAGTAAGAAACCGACTTTCATGGTAGACTGTCCTAGCATAAAACCAAATATCTGATATTGTTGTTTTATGTCTTAACCTATGTTCAATCACTCTTTTCCAAAGTTTTAGAGTGTGACTTATAAGTTTAATTTCACAGCAATTTGAATAGTTTTAAATATTATCGTTGTTCTTGCAAATAGGTATTAAAGTAATTCTTCTCCACTCATTAGGCAAATGCAAGAGTAAAAACCAAAAAGAAAAATTGAAACCTAAAATTCAAAAGAAAATATAGCCTTCTTTGGACCACATACATGATTTCAAGTTACTTAAGCTTAAATACCTTAGCTCACCCATATTAAACAAATCAGTTCAAAATTTTCATCAAACCCCTAAATTCTATTTTAAAAGTAGAAAAATGTTCAATGAGATACCGTGCAACTCATATCATAAAATGTAAAAAATTCATACCGAACAGAACAGGATAGTAATAAACTAAAATAAAGTTATTGACAAACTACTTGACCCTGATGTTAGTCAATGGTGACTCCAGAAAATTTTTCCAGGGTGTTCCTTAGACAATTTAATAAAAAAAGAAATTCATATATTGACAACAACAACAACAACCAAAAAACACAAATTCATATTTGAACGAAGATTTTCTAAGTTAAAGTTAATACAAATCCGCTTAGAAGATGAAGATGAATCTTTCACAAAAAATAAATCTTAGGTACATGGTTTCTTTATCAAATACTTGTCAATAATAACAAGCAAAATAATAAACAATAAATTATAAATTCATTTGAAATATTAATAAAATTATTAATTATTTTTATTTAATTGTTTAATTATTTTTCTTTACTAACCAGCAATCTAGCACACACCTCACTGTTTCGTTGGTTTTGCACAATGTAAAGAATACAAATACACTGCATCATCCACCTAATTCAACCCACCGTCTAACATAGTTCATTTTTTATTTTTTTATTTTTGTCTTTTAATAATGTGTTGTTCTGGGTGTTGCTTTTAAGTGGACCAGGACCACTACCTCAATCCAATGCCACGGCCCCATTCCCATCCCCCACACAAGTGACAATAGCCAATCAATAGTTAACAAAAATACACAATTACATATTTACATATATACACTTACAAAAAAAGCCAATTTAGCCAAAAGAGAACTAGAGGAAAGCGTAAGTCTAAGTCAGAGCAAAGAAAAAGAGAGATTTCAAAAGACAAAAAAAGAGTCACAAGGACAAGGCAGAGCAGAGATGAGATAAAAGAAAAAGAGAGAGAGAACACCGCTCTCAGTGAGGCTCAGAGCAGAGATGAGATAAAGAAGAGCTGAAATACCTTGATGTTGCCTGAGGTTCTTATCCCAATCTCGCCATCGCGGTGTCGCCAATCTCCGATCTGGGCAAGGGAATCTCTGATCTTGCCGTCGACTGCTCTGGGTGTGGCTGTTGCAGCGTTGCTAAGTCACTTTTGCAGAGGACCTGAGGTTTCCGTTGCCGTTGGTTGTTGTCGTTGAGCTTTTTTTTTTTTTTTTTTTTTTTTATAAATGGTTTTGCTTTACTTCCATTTAGAATGAGAGATATATTGCAAGTCAATTCAAGAAAAAGAGATTCATATTATGGCTATGCCAAGTCTCATCTTTTCTCTTGCAAAATAACAAATGTTGATAGCCACTTTACTTCATGGAGTTGATGACTTGACAAATAATTTGACTCCCATTTTATAAGATAATGCGCACCCGTGAGGACCCAATAACTAGGGCCCTGTTTGGTTATCATTGAGGGTGGATTCATTTTCTCTTTTTATTTTTTATACTCATTTTTTGTTTCACAAATCTTATATTCATTTTCTCTACCTAACCCATTTCATGTTTGGTATTATTTTCTAGTATAGTTTTTGCTTCTTTTTTTTTTTCACTTAATATTTTTCAATTAAAAATTCAACACAATTGAGAGAGAAAATGAATACACCAAAAAATTGTATTTAATTTTTGTATTCAAATCCCATTTTTTGGGATACTAAAATTGAAAACTGAATACAAATATAAAGTCAAATAAGTTTTATAGTGATGAGTTTCACGAAAAACTGAAAATGAATATAAAATACACTCATTTTTTGCTCAAACCAAACAAGACCTAGATTTGGGCATTTTTGTCGTTTTTACTTTTTACTCTTTCTTTTTTTTTTTTTTTTTTTTTTTATTATTATTTGCATGAGAAGGTAAATTTATTGAAATAAAGGAAAAAACACACAGGTTAAACAAAGACATTACAACAAAACACTGGAGCCAGACTACCAACTACAACCACGAAACAAACTATTCGACAAAAACAGATTGAACTTCCAACTACAAACAACTAAGCATAAGAAATACAACTGGAGATCATTTATTTATCATTTTAACTTTTAACTTACATCCCAACGTTTAATTTGTTTTGTTCGCAAATTTTTGTTAGATATTATGCTTGACAATGATTAATTCAAATTCATTTTACAGTTTGCAATCCTTTGTGAGCGCTTATGAATTTCAATGATTTCAAGATCTAAATTCCCATTATCCATCATTGTTAAATATTTGTTATTTATAGTAGTGGCTTTAGGATTTTTTTTTTTTCCTGAAAATAGTAATTAAGAAACTTAAATTATACTAAAAAAAACTTGAATATTATGACATAAAATAATAAAAAACTTGTAAACACATGAAATTTTACAATTTTTTTTTACTAACAAAATGAAAATGCAAAAAGTTACTAATAGGAGTTAAAAGTTAAAAGTAATAAGAATGTTGAAATAAGAGTAATAAAGTTAGCGAGTATAATCATGGTGAGAGATAGAGAGAGCAACGGATGATAAGCCAAGTCATCAAGAAGAGTAAAGCTTCAGGGATTTCAAGATCTAAGACCGCTGTCATGACAACCCCAAAATTGCTGCCACAACAAACATTGACAATCAACCCTAGCCACGATGACAACCACACAAAAAAAAAAAAGGGCCTAGCAACAACAGCGCCAACAACCCAACCTAGCTACAATAACCATTGTCCCCACTACCACCACCCAAATGTAAACAAAAATGCCCTAATCCAACAATGACAAGTGACAACCATCCAATGAAGAGAGAGCCAAGTAGTGACAGCGAGGAGGCTAGAGAGAGAAGAGTGAATAAACAAATGAAAAAAAAAAATGATATAAATGTTGCTACAGTAACATCTATATTTAGATGTAACAGTGGTATGTTGTAAAATATTTTGAATACTGATTCACCAGATGGAGAGGTTTTTGTGTATTTTGGTGAATGGTGTACTCTATTTACATTTTTTAAAGGACTTTTGCATGTTCTTAATTAGCTAGCTAGGATAAAGTAACTATGATCATCAGAGTCTTTTATTTTCCACAAAAAGTCAACGATGCTTTATAAAAATATAATAAAAAATGGAAAGGTCTATGGGGTATGGACCCATGGCCATGTGCGCTTAAAGCAGTGTGTTTTTTTTTTTTTTTTTGGTGGTTAGTCTTTGTCTTTTGAGTAAGACTGAGGGAGTACTCTAGGCCTTTTATTGTTTTAGCAGCGTACCATGAAAAGATAACAAAACAAAACAAAACAAAAGAGCTTCATTAAAAAACATGACAGAGACACCCACATTGGATGAGCAAGGTTGGTGAAGTTTTGGAATTGGAAAAGTATTTCGTTACAGTAGCTGAGAGTGACTGAGACCACTTACCAAACAATGGACGTGGTCCAAGAAATTAAAAAAGCATGCCTTATGGCTAGTCCTGATGACCACTTACCAAACAATGGGGGTCCAAGAAATTAGGAAAAGTATTTTTTATGGTTGCGCAAATTTAGCGGGTTATTCATATCCAGTAATCAGTAGAATATACTCAAAATAGACCTATGACTAGTTGTCATGACGCCAAGCAGTTCACGTAACAATAACAAAAAAAAAAATCTGTCGAAGCAAATCGGTTGAAGTGGAATCATGAATGGGTGGACACCAAGCAGTTCACGTAACAATAACAAAAAAAAAAATCTGTCGAAGCAAATCGGTTGAAGTGGAATCATGAATGGGTGGAAAGGGGGATAAAAGTTAAAAAGTTGAATATACAAGATTAAAGGCATTTTTTTCTCTATGCAAATTACAGATGTAGGCTTTTTTCCTAATCCCTAAATCCAAAACGGTTGGAGTATTTTGTTGCAAATAATTCAACATTATTAGATGCGAAGGGCGCAGCCTGTGAAGGATCGGAAGGACAATTGTCCCTATGGCCCGCCCAAGTGTATGCATGCGAGTATGATAGAAGGTTAACTTATAATATTCACTTTATAATGATTACTCTTATTATCAAACTCAGATACCCATTGAATTTTGGTGTTGATGAGATTTAAACTCTAAATCTTTCATTAATTCGACGACAACAAACTTTATTATTGAACTAATTAAAACACACCAAAATCTCAAATCTCTTAAATAGCTAATATGTTTTTTTAGGCTTATCTTTGTAGGAATAATATGTATAAGAATATCTTTATTTATATATCTATATATATATAAAGAGAGAGAGAGAGAGAGAGAGAGAGAGTTTTACATTTTTTGGATCATTGATTTATGGATCTAAAAGGTAAAAATAAAAATTCAAGGGAGTCATAATTTCTCTATAGAAATTAAAAATTAAGGCATTAAAACACTTCTTATGAAAAATAAAAAATAAAAAACAACATTAACTCTCAACTCTCTAGCTCATCATATCTATCCAGTTTATGTAAAGAAATTTGGGGTTAGCTCGGCAAATTTGTGTTTCGTGTTCTAAAGTGATTTGCCTTTAGATATATTAGTTGGGTATACAATTTAACAATTGTATAATTAGAGGTTGTTATTTTTGTCATGTGATGTTGATGCCTTCAGTGCTTGCTGCTCGTCATTGGTGATGCCACGATTCACTGGTGGCAACAAATTAATGACAAAGGCATATCAAACACTCATAACATAAAATATGCAACAAACAGATGATGATGGGTAGTGGTGGAGAGTTGAAGTCTTGAAGATGATGGTGGAGTGTGGAGAATTAATTTAAGTAAAATTAGTTGACATGGCAAATAATAACACTATGACGTGTAGGGTTAAGTGTTTTACTCCTAGTATAAAAGAAAAAACCTTAACCACGTTTTTAAAAAGTCTCTGGAGAGTTTTGTGTTTTCTCTCGTGTGAGATTTGAGAGGTATTTATCTTAAAACACGTGAAAAGCTCTACCAAAGTCTAGATCTAAAATCAAGTTATGGTGGTGATTCAGTTGTTGCGCAAAGATCCTTCAAAGTACGAAACCTTTGAGTGGAGTCTCAAAATCACAAGTAGGAGAACTTGTGTTTGGTGCAAATTCAAGGAAAAAAGTATTCCATGGACTCGGAGCTGTCACGTGGTCGTAATAGTAAGTTTTCTACTCGAAGTAACATTAGGATGTTAGTAGTCTAAGTCCATTTGTAAAACTTCAATTCTTTCATAGTGGATCTGTTTTCACCTTGAGGATAACTAGGTCAAATCATTTCCAGATTTTTTACTGGTTTGGTTTTCTTAGGTCATCAGATCTTTGTGTTATTTACTTTTCGCATTATATCTATTTTGCTCATAATTGTTTAACCTAGACTTGAATAACTAAATTGTTAATCAAGTTGGCTTAATTTTAGGTTAAACATATTATGTTAAGGGGTCTAAAAATCTAACATATTTTTTATATATATAATATTTTTTTTAATGTTTTTTTATTTAACTCCTTTAATAAAAATTTGAACCCCTTGACCTTAAATTTATTTTTAAGCCTAACTGAAATAAGTTTAAATATGATTCTCTTAAGAATATTTTGTTCTTTTTTAAATAAATAAAAAAAAAATCCCAACAACAAATCAATTTTATCTAAAATATGGGGGAGTAAAAAATAGTTAAGTCCAACAATAATAGAAAAATTTGTTCATCTTAAACCTCAAAAAATGCTCATTTAGATCTTAACAAATTTTAGTATAAAAATTACATTGTCTCTAAACAAATATGTAGAACATTATACATTTTTATGCAAAAGTGATATTGGGTCCATTTGGATTGAGCTTATTTTTGTTGAAACTGAAAACTGAAACTGAAAACACTATAGCTAAATAATTTTTAAATGTGTAAATAGTGCTGTGGCCCAATTTTTAATGAAAAAGTTGTTAAAAAGTGTAATTTGTGGGTCCATGAACAGTGCATCTGAGCACTGTTCATGGAAAATCTGGTCAACAATTGCGGCTTGTAAAAAAAAAAAAAAAAAAAAAAAAGGAAAACACAGAAATAGTGAACATGGACGCGCAAACGCGCAATCCAAACACAGTCATTATACACTTTTGCAAATCTTACATTGATAGTATTTAATCTACAATATAAATCTTATATTGATAGTACAATATAAACATATAATTGTCCTAAACTAAAAAATAAAAGTATTATAGGTAGTATTAATTATAGTTCACTTAATAACAATAATTTATATATTCATTTTATTTAAAAACGATAAATGATTTTCAAGATTTAATTTTAACAACAATAATTAGTATGTTCATTATCTAAAGAAACAATATGTTTAATAAACTTATAGTTCATCTTTTATTTTCATGCTAGTCCATCCTATGGACAAAATTTGAAATAAGCTAGTAGATTACAATGTTTATCTCTTATCCTTAAAAAAATATCATGGAGCTGCTACTATGACTATGGTATTAAAAAGGTGTAATTTTTTTCAAGTAACACCAAGTGAACTTGTATGAACGAGCGGATTTTATTAAAAGAAAGAGTTTACATAACACATGCACACGAAATACAACACAACTGGAAATCAACTACCTGAAACACCACACTATCAGGACTGCCACGCAAGCCACAACTGAGAAGTTAACATCCATTACGTACGGTCTAGAAAATTCAACAGGAAAGTGGGTGCATGCATTGGTGCATGTATTATTGTACATGCACCCACTTTCCAATTAATAAAAATAGAATGGCCCATGTTGCATGGGCCCATTGCCAATGTGGGCTTAATGCAAGCTCTCTCTTTTTTTTCTTTTTTTTGGGGATATTTTTTGTTTTTCGGAGTATTTTAGCAGCAAACGATGGTGAAGTCTAAGACTGCCTGAGACAGGGACTGAGACTATCTACCAAACTTACCGAAGTGTTAGAAGCTTTATAAGTTGCTGATGATGGCATGAGAAAAAAAAATTGACCCTGTGACACAAAGTAACCAAACGATGGTGAAGTCTGAGACTGCCTGAGACTATCTACCAAACTTACCAAAGTAACCAAACGATGGTGAAGTCTGAGACTGCCTGTAGATAGCGATGGTGATCCAAGCAACTATAAAAAGCATGGCTTTGTGGGTATTTCAGAGCAGACGAACCTTAACCTCCAACTCCAAAATCCCAATATTTCAACCATGTTTGCCCCGTTGTTCATGCTGTTTACCACCATCATCGCACTACTAATTCCAACCCTCTCTTCAGAACCACCACCACCACCCCCCCTCCCCACATTACCCTCCCTTACTCAGCCTCCACCACCGACAGTGCCAGCATTTGAGAATCCTCCAATCCCACAATTTCCCCCATGTTGTCCCCCTTTCACTCCATCACCACCAGATGACTACATATGGCCTGCACGAAGTGAACCACAATCAGTATCCGTGTGGTTCGTGCTGGGGTGGATCTTGGCTCTAATAATAGGAATTAGCTTAATCGCATGGACGATTTACATTTGCCGCCTAAAAATAATAGGGCCGAAAGGGGACAAAGGGGACCAAGGGGAACAAGGGAAGCAAGGGCCTAAAGGGGACAAAGGGGACAAAGGGGACAAAGGTGACAAAGGCGAGAAGGGGCCGCCAGGGGAGAAGGGGCCGAAAGGGGAGAAAGGGGATCCAGGCTGCAAGTGCCGCCACGGCTGCGGCGAGTGCAATTGTTAGCTACAAGGAAAAGATAACAGTAATTTTTTTTCCTATTTGTTTGGATTTTTATATATTTCTTTTTCCCCCCAGTTTTACCCATTTGGTTCGGTCTGAGTATTTTGATGTTAAGAGTTTCTGTAATGGCGCCTTCTTTTTTTTTTTTTTTTTAGTGCCTGTTTAGTATACTGTTAAACACGTGTTTTTATATTTTCACACACTTTTCATATTTCTAAAAAATACAAATAATACTAGAAAAACCCACCCTGTACCGTGCAAACCGCAATTGAACTGCCCGGTTTGAGAGCCGTGGCCGGTCTCACGGGTTAGGCTGAAGCTAGAAAAAAAAAAGATGCGTTGACGTTATGCTATTTTCTCCGTTGAACTCTGGCTTTTTATCTCTCATCCTTGCCACAAATCTGAAAATGCAATCCCAAAACACACCAAGTCCACAAAATAAAATAGAAATGAAAAGCACAAACCTTATCTTTACCCTACTTCTTCTGCATTTTCCAGTTTTCCTTCTTCTCCAATCTTCTGTGTTTGCTTTCTGCGTTTATTCTTCTTGCTTGTTTGGGTTTCCTTTCTTCTTCTGTCACTGGTACCCAAAGCGGCAAAACCAAAAGAAATCAAAAGCCAGCCTAAGATCTTTTTTTTCTTTTTCCAATAAAGTAGTCTACCATTATGGCAGATACTACCCCTTCCCAATGAAAAGGTTGGACATGTAGCCATGTTTCCACCATTCATTTGCTTTTAGATTTTTTTGAACGATTTTCATTTAATTGCATTTTTATAAGACAGTTAAATATCTAATTGCATTATTTATTGGTACTACAGACCCACGAATTCATATCAATGGAGTTGTTCCTCAAAAAAAAAAAAAAATATATATATATATATATATATATCAATCGAGTTGATTTCATATCGTACCGAAACCTTGGTCGGTACAGGAACGCTAGTATTTCATTCCGGTTTAAATACCGACCGTACCAGAGTCATTCCGGCAATATCAAAGCGAATACTGGATTTCGGCCAGAAAATGGATCCCGGGTCGAAATCAAAAACTACATTGTTTTGTTGTAGATTTCTAAGAAATTGAAGGTCTTTGAAGAAGCATAAAAATAGAATAAAAATTGAAGGTCTTTGAAAAATTTCCTCACCTGTCGTTGCAAATCGATCAGGCTACTGCTTCTTCTCATTTCTCTGATGCTACCTCATGAACTTCTTCTCCTTTTACTTCTAGCAAGTTCGTTCTTCCCCACCTTTTCTTTTTTCTTTGTTTTATCCGGTTGTGAATCTCAGTGCAAAATTTTGAAACTTGTGGTGAGTTATGTGAAGTGAAAAAGACAAGTCTTCAAGTTCACTTTTTACCCACCCAAATGGTCATGTCACTCACGTGGCCTATATATGATGTATTTTTTTGTTATCTTTAACTGTGTTATAGTATTAGTCTTTAACTCAAAAAAATAAAATAAAAATACAATAGTATATATATATATATATATATATATAATTTTTTGTTTGTTGGGTAAGTGTTTATGTAGGGGGATAGAACCCTTGAGCTTTTAAAAAAATATGTAAATCAAAAAAAAAAAAAAAAAAACTTTTAAAAAATATTGTATACTTTTTATTGATATTATTACTATTATTATAGAATTAGTGGTAATTCCGAAATGGTACATCGGTATTGATCGATATCAAAGTATATCATTCGTCTGGCCAAATTGATAAAGCATCTGGTACGAAATTGACTCCCTTGATTCATATATTAAATTCATGTGTTATTGTAAATTAAAATTTATATTATAGATTAAACAAGTGCAAATATTATACATATTTGCATAAAAATATATAATGTTGTAAACATTTGTTTTTTCTATAATATAATTCTATCTTATCTTGATAATATAATGTAAATTAATAATTTTTTATTTTTTTTAACAATTAATAATATTTCGTTGATATAAAAAATACATTTGAAAGATAGTTTTTATTTTTATTTTTTGAACTATTTTAGTCATTTTTTCTATTTATACTAATTTATTATATTTATTTATATTTCAAATAATTTTTGAATTAATTATAATATCATCACAGTTCAACCTCATTTCAACTATAAAAATTTTAAACCCCTTCATTCTCCGGTTCTTCAAACGGTCCGGATTTCAAAAACCATTATATGGGTTTGATAAGATGTGTAGAAGTTGAATAATCTTTTGTCTCATTAAGTAAGTTCTTTCTTGAGAATCTCTATTCAATTTGTATATGTTGTTAGGTCCCTCTAAGTAGAAATTATTAGGACCTAGGTCTCAAGTAGTCCCAACCAATAATAAAAGGCCACACATTTAAAACAACTCTAATTCAACTTCCTAAATGAAAAAATGAAACAAAACCACATAAATTTAACTCTAGTTTTTTTCTTTTAAAAAAAAAAGAATTAATTCGAAAAACACAAATAAATTTAATTTATATAAATGCAAGATTCAAAAACTTGAACTAACTTTGAAATCCAAAAGTTCAATCGCATTGGTTCGTATTTTTAGTGACCTTAAGTCTCTCCATAGAGGTCTTTTTCACTCAAAACTCTAGATTAGTTTCCTTCTTCCACTCCACAACCATGACTGATCTATCTAAAACTTTTATGGCAAAGAATATGGCCGATGAGTACAGGTGCTTATGCGGTCCATAGATGTGTATTTTAAAAAAAAAATGATGAAAATGAAGGCATAATGAATTCTCGACAAAGTTGTAGAGCAATTTTTTTCTTTTTCATCAAGATTTTATTCTTCTGTGTACTGTTCCCCCCCCCCCCCCCCCCCAAATAACTATTTAACCATTGACTTTCTTTTTGAATTTATTTTTACATTTACAGTGGCCTTGGTAACTGACGGGCATGTGCGAATCTTGTGGAATCAGCCATCATCTAATAACAAAGACTAATGTCAAAGTTTTGAATTGAATATTACAAATGCTATATTCAATCGTGGGTTTACTATGAGCTTTGAACATTGGTTTTGATGTGATGTACTTGTATGGTTTGGAATAGTTGTTTTAATTTGGAATTATAATATTTTGGCTTATAAATAAGGTTAGTGGTATTTGTGGAAGTTTGGAGGTTAGTATTTTGCGCTTGTTTTGATAATAAATCAAACAAAGAGGAAAAAGCTTTTCAATGGCATGTGTTGCCTGAAAAATGCTTTTAACAAGATTGTTTGTTATGCTTGGCCATATCCTTAGCTATATTCGAAAAGTGACTCTCTCATTGAATAAAATGGATTGTATTGAATATGGGATCGAGCAAAACTCTTGTATGCGCTCAGTGCATGAGATATCTTTTCGGCATTTAGGAATTAAAGTTAGTTTGTATTGTAAATGAATAAGTTCTTGCAAAATCAACATTTTTTTTTTTTTTTTATAATCTCTTTCTAGATAAAATGTTGGCTTTTTCCTTTTAAACAATTATTGTTTTACATTGATAGTAGAATGTAAATTAATAATTTTCTTTTCATTTTTATGAGTTATTAGAAATTATATAATAATAAAAAACTAGTGACGTGGACAACTTTATTTTGAAGTCGCCTTTCTTTCTAAGCATGCCACCCAAGATTGCCAACCAATGGTAACCACCACGTACCGAACTCAACCAGTGGCGACTCCAAAAAAATTTTCCAGGGTGTTCCTTAGACAATTTAATAAAAAAAGAAATTCATATATTGACACCAACAACAACCAAAAAACACAAATTCATATTTGAACGAATATTTTCTAAGTTAAAGTTAATACAAATCCGCTTAGAAGATGAAGATGAATCTTTCACAAAAAATAAATCTTAGGTACATGGTTTCTTTATCAAATATTTGTCAATAATAACTAGCAAAATAATAAACAATAAATTATAAATTCATTTGAAATATTAATAAAATTATTAATTATTTTTATTTAATTGTTTAATTATTTTTCTTTACTAACCACTAGCAATCTAGCACACACCTCACTGTTTAGTTGGTTTTGCACAATGTAAAGAATACAAATACAATGCATCATCCACCTAATTCAACCCACTGTCTAACATAGTTCATTTTTTATTTTTTTTATTTTTGTCTTTTAATAATGTGTTGTTCTGGGTGTTGCTTTTAAGTGGACCAGGACCACTACCTCAATCCAATGCCACAGCCCCATTCCCATACCCCACACAAGAGACAATAGCCAATCAATAGTTAACAGAAATACACAATTACATATTTACATATATACACTTACACAAAAAGCCAATTTAGCCAAAAGAGAACTAGAGGAAAGCGTAAGTCTAAGTCAGAGCAAAGAAAAAGAGAGATTTCAAAAGACAAAAAAAGAGTCACAAGGACAAGGCAGAGCAGAGATGAGATAAAAGAAAAAGAGAGAGAGAACACCGCTCTCAGTGAGGCTCAGAGCAGAGATGAGATAAAGAAGAGCTAAAATACCTTGATCTTGCCTGAGGTTCTTATCCCAATCTCGCCGTCGCGGTGTCACCAATCTCCGATCTGGGCAAGGGAATCTCTGATCTTGCCGTCGACTGCTCTGGGTGTGGCTGTTGCAGCGTTGCTAAGTCGCTTTTGCAGAGGACCTGAGGTTTCCATTGCCGTTGGTTGTTGTCATTGAGCTTTTATTTATTTATTTTTTTTTTTTTTTATAAATGGTTTTGCTTTACTTGATGAATCTGTTGCTCATGCTCTGGTTTCTTTAGAACAAATGAATTTTTTTTCTTTCTGAGGGTGTTCCTAATTTTTTTTTTTTTTTTAAGGGTAAACAAATAAAAAAATTTTAATTATTATATATAATTTTTTTTTTTCAGGTCAGGGTGTTCTTGGGAACACCCTAGCCTAAATGTGGCGTCGCCACTGATGTTAGTCGAAGCATGTCAATTATAATATATAAAAATGAAGCTTGTAACAAGTCACTCTAAATCTATTTCCAGGGAAAACAAAATACCTGCATATGTACAAGACATTCTGATTTGATTCTTCGAGATAGTTCATTTTCATGGATTTCACCTCTTCAACCACTTAAGGAATCAATTTCGTCAATAAAAATAATGGACGGAGCTTTTTTACGAGCCTTTTGAAAAAATATCTGAGACTTGCTTCAGTCTCTCCCATCCATTTAGACACAATGTCCGATGGAGAAACACTGTGCATACACAGTACACATGTAACTGGGTTGGCAACCTTCCATCTATATAAAATCATTAGAAAGTAAACACATTTACATCTATGGAAAATCTGTACATGAGTTGTAATAAATGCACCAGAAAATAACTGGTTGGAAGAAGTAGAGAGCAAAATAATCGGAGATATGAATCAATTGAAGCATAATGGCGTAGATGATGAATTCAGGAATTCAACACAGTCCAGTAATGTGATAATTGCAATGAAAAAGCTTATGAAATCAGCCAAAGACCCAACCATATGAAGTATGAAAACTACATATCAACAATATAAAATACTAGTCGTTAACCCGTGCGATGCACGGGAAAGCTATTGACTACAGAAAAAAAAAAAAAAAAAAATCCAATAATGAGTAAAGAATTTAAATTTACAACTTTTTGCCACAACTTTGACGTAGTAGTAGTAGAATGTTGCTTATGCACTAAAAATTATTTATAATAAAATCTAAGAAATTTAGAAATAGAATATTGGGTTAATAATATGCATATTATAGACATTTTGCTAGTTAGTATTTAAAAAAAAAATGAAGAAATACTTAACTTCTATGCTTTTCTCAATCCTACTTAGTTTTAGTGATAACAATATAGACAATTCAAATATTAAAATTATAACACCTAATTCCATTATCTTTTATGTTGAATCCAAACAAATAATCAATCAACCAAAAATTGTAGCTTTAATTAAGAAAACAAAAAATCACATGAACCCAAATAAAAAGTATTTAAGGTAAAGAATTAAGATCAACTTACTGAGATGTAAATACCAAAAACCCCAAGACTTAAAACTTCCAAATTTATAGAATCCCCAAATTCTACTTCAAAACCAAATAAAACCCTTCAAATTCAACAATTTTATATATAACATACCAAATAAAAATTTATCCCTGGACTAAAAGACATAGGTTGTAGTTTTGATTTTTTTCAAAAAAATAGAGATGCTTCATATGCCATATACAATATAAAATAATTCGTAGAAATTTCAAACCAAAAACCAAACCCACGAAAACAATGTCAATATAAATATAGAGATTAACCCAAATACTCAAAAGAAAATCAATTCTAAATATAACAAAAGAATAAGATAGAAAGAAAAACTCAGGCACATACGAAAGCAAATAAAAAATTCGACATAAAAGATAAAATTAATTAATAACAATATAAACAAATATCCACATATGTTGAATTGAAATTCAATAATAATAACAATATAAACAAATTCGAAACACATACCCACGGTGGTAGACTTGGCTTGGTAGTAGGCTGAGGGGTTGTAGTGGCCTGAGGGTTTGTTTTCTCCATAATTGTTCCATCGAAACCACAACAGTACACTCACAGTATAATTCACAACCAAACATGGTCAACCAATAAATAAAGTTCACGAACAGACAAACTTTCATGAAATCTCTTTGCATAAAAAAACTCATAAATAAATATATATATATATATATACACACACATACATACCAGTATATGATCTCCCGTGAACAGCATGACCCATGTTCTCCAACACACTTCTGTACAGAACCCCAACCCCAAAGAACCTAGGGAAGCAAACCCACCTCGAATCTGAGTCTGAGCCCACCATATCATCATCCACCTCCTTGTTCTTTATTATCTTATTATTTTCTTGAACCAGCTCATCAAACTGCTCTCTCAGCCTCTCGAGACTTGCCTCCAAACTCTGGAACCGATCCACCAGAGCTTGGTACAGAGCAATTTCTGAATTTATCTCCGGCCATGGAGGTCCCCTGGACATGTTAAGTTTGGAGTTTGGACTGAGGGTTTGTTTTCTCCATCTGGTTTATATGGTCGGGTTGTTGAAGGGTACTTAGGGTTTGTTTTCTCCGTCTAGTTTATATATATATATATATATATATATATATATATATGATAATGATGAGTTTGAGTTTAAGTCGAACTAGTTAGAGAGATAGAGTTTTACTCTTTGTTAAACAAAAATAATTTTATTTTAAAAAAATAATAATAATTTATTTTTTAAATATTGTACTGACGTGGAAAATTGTGGGAGTTTCAGAGGTTTCGGTATATAGATAAGAACTCAAGTTCACATTTGCTAAAACTCAATATTTTAGATTTCAGCAAGAATATTTAATCTTTAAATCTAAAGTTCAATATTTTGGAATGCACTGAACCGACCAAACCGAACCAAAATATATTATTATATTATATTTTATATTAAAGATATAATATAAAGTTTGTAAATATTTGACCTTTGGGCCTCTGACTTATTATATATGCTTTGCGTTGGGCCTCCCTTGGTTTATATATACTTTGGGCCTCCATCTTATTTTAAAACAATTGGGCCTTTTTTGTTTATATGATCAAACATCAATCATCAAATTAATCCGACCCTAGCTTAATGGCTTTTCTGCCTTTTCATTTTATCTTTTTAAACACAGCATTTTAAAACCCATTAGATTAATTAATCATAATTAAACTAAGTAAATATCTAATTAAACTAAAACTACTTAGACTATAAAAGCAAAAGTTAGAAACCCTAACCTACATACCCCACACTTTTCACTCTCACACTTTCCATTCTCACGTTTAGGGTCTTTAGATAGCCTCCACTGCACACTACACACTCCTTCTCATGCCAAATCTGCCTTTGTTGTCACCTCCACACACCACCCTCCCCACACCGGCTTCATCATCAGCTTCTCATCTCTGATTTCACAGTGATTCTCTTTTCAAAATCTCGATATGCACTCTTTGTTTTGTGTTTTGGGTTTTGTTTAATACTGAATCAATAAAGTTAGGGCTTTGAAAATAGTGAATCTCTGTTTTTTAGTAACAACATAAGATCAAGATGTTTATTTTTTCAAGTTTTATATGCAAATAAAGTTAGGGTTTTGAAAAAATGGATAACCCATGTGCTTGGTTGCTTGTGCTAGTTGGTTTCTTTATTAAAGTTAGCTGATTGCCTTTGTCTCATGTGCTCTTTGAAAATCTCGATAACCCTCTCTTTGTTTTGTCTTTTGGGTTTAGTTTAATACTGAATCAATAAAGGTAGGATTTTTAAAATACTGAATCTTTGTTTTGTAGTAACAGCATAAGATCAAGATTTTTTTTTTTTCAAGTTTTATATGCAAATAAAGTTAGGGTTTTGAAAAAATCGATAACCCATGTGCTTGGCTGCTTGTGCTGGTTGGTTTTTTAATTAAAGTTAGCTGATTTCCTTTGAGTTCTGATATATAAAGTTAGCTGCTTTTTTATTTATTTATTGTTGATATATTTTTGTTTATTGTTGTTGACATGCTGTGAATCTGTGACTGTGATGTTGAGTTGTTATTTTCTTATTGGTGTATTTATTAATAGTTGTTTGTGATGTTGGGGTATTTGTTTATTATTGCCTTGATGTTGATGTGTTTATCATTATCTTATTGACGTGTTTATTGTCGGATTGTTGCTGTATACTAGAGTTCTTCTCATTCCTTTTTTTTCTTTCTTTCTTGTTGACTTGTTATGTTATTGTATACTAGAGAAGAGTGAAGAGTCCTTTTCATTCTTTTTTTATTTTTTATTTTTTTTATTGTAGACTAGACTCATTTTGGTGTTAAATTTTTATTTTTTATTTTTTACTTGTTATAGTTGCTGACTTATTGTGTTTATTATTGTTTTATTTTATATTGTAGATAAATGAGACAAGAGAAATCCCAGAGGGTCAAGACAATGAAGCGGGTCAAGGGGCAGCCAATGTGCATGAAGACAAAGGCAAACCCCCACTCCCAACAAATGCAGGTAATACTGGTAAAAAAAAGATCTATTATTTGGGGTCATTTCACTGTTATTGAAGGGGGGGGGGGGGGGGGGGGGAACCTAGGGTAGCTTGTAACTATTGTGGCACAACCTATGCTTGTGATACTAAGTTGAATGGCACTACAACCATGAGAACTCATATACAATTACAATGTTTGAAATATCCTTATAGGGAAGAAAAAAAAAAAAACCAATCAACCCTAGCATTCAAACCTAAAGAAGAAGGAGAAAGTAGTGGTAAACTTGTGCCTTGGGTGTTTAATTTTGAGGAATGTAAGAAAACACTGGCAGAGATGATTATTCTGGATGAGCTGTCTTTTAGGTTTGTGAAGGGTTTTGGTTTTAGGAAGTTTATGTCTGTTACCCAACCTAGGTTCAATCCAATCCCTTGTCGCACAACAATTGCCAAAACTTGCTTTAGGGTGTTTTTAGATGAGAAACAAAAGTTGAAAGAAGCCCTAGAAGATCAACGGGTCTGCCTTACCACAAATACATGGATATCCGTTCAAAATTTGAACTACATGTGTCTCACTACCCATTTTATAAATAATGATTTGAAAGTACACAAGAGGATTCTTAGTTTTTGTTTAGTGGAAAATCATAAGGGTGAAACACTTGGGAAGGCGATTGAATGTGTTTACTTGATTCAGGGATAGACAAGTAACTAACTATTACAATCGATAATGTTGCCTCTAATAGTGGGTTGATTTCTTTTATTCAAAAAAAGACTAAGCGTAGGAAGGCAACAATTTTAGGGCATAAATACTTGCATGTGAGGTGTAGTGCTTATATCTTGAATTTAATTGTTTGTGAAGGGTTAGCTAAAATGGATGAGACAATACTAAAGGTGAGGAAATCTGTGCGATATGTGAGATCATCTCCACAAAGACAAAGGACATTTAAGTTATGTGCGGAGAAGGAGAAAGTTGACTTTAAAAGTCAGTTGTGCTTAGATGTGCCCACTAGGTGGAACTACACCTATATTATGTTGGAGAAGGCTGAGAAGTATCAAAAGGCTTTTGAGAGATTGGAGGAAGAAGATCCAAATTCTCTTAGGACAATTAGAGAGAAGGCAAAGGAAGAAGGAAATGATAGACATGAGGTTGCTTGGGGAATGGATGATGTGGATTAGGAAAAGATTAGGATCTTTTTGAAATTTCTTAAAATTTTCTATGATGCAACCTTGCGGTTTTCAGGTGCTAATTATGTCACTAGCAATTCTTTCTTTTTGGAGCTCATGTCAATTCATGACACAATTGACTTGGAGAATGAAAAAGATAGTTATTTGTTGAGAAAAATGGTTGATTACATGAAGAACAAATTTGGAAAGTATTGGGGGAACTTTGATAATATGAATCACTTGCCGTATGTAGGGTTAGTTCTTGATCCTCGATACAAGTTAAGGTATCTTGAGTACTATTTTGGTACTTTGTATAAGAACCAAAAGGTTGTTGATATGGAAAAAAAAGTAAAGGCTGTTTTGGTGGATTTGTATAATGCTTATGCTCAAAATCAAGTGGGGAGTAGTAGTGCTAGTGCTACTACACAAGTCCAAGGCCAAAAACCAAGTGGATCAATGGAGGGAGATGATTCTAGTGTGGTTGATGTGAAGGCAATGAGGATGATGGGATTTAAGAAGCACTTGAAGGGTATTGATTCTTCAAATACCAAATCAGAGGTTGATAAATACTTGTTAGAGAGTTGTGAAGATGTCATGGATGAGAATTTTGATATTTTGGCTTGGTGGAAGGTTAATTCTCCACGATACCGTGTGCTTTCAAGAGTTGCACGACATGTTCTTGCAATTTCGGTATCCACTGTGGCCTCAGAATCTGCCTTTAGTACAGCTAGTCGTGTCCTTAATCCCTTCCGGAGTTCATTGTCTCCACTTATGGTGGAAGCCCTCATTTGTGGTCAAAAATGGCTCCGTCTTTCATCGGCTCCAATCAGCCTTTATGCTACCGTGGATGATGTTGAGGAGTTTGAAAAGCTTGATGGAGGTGTGACTATTATTTGTTATATTAAAAAAAATATGAATTTCTATTTCTTTATTTATTAAAAAAAATTTGCATGTTTATTATTAATAAAAAAATAAAAAAATAAAACTAAATGTCTTGGATTCTTAGCATATTTATTGTTTTATTGTACATTCTGCATGTCTATTTCTTTCTTTATTAAAATAAAATTAAAAAAAAAACACTAAATGTCTTGGATTCTTGGCATATTTATTGTTTTATTGTACATTCTGCATGTCTATTTCTTTCTTTATTTAAGAAAACCGAATGTCTTGGATTCTTGGCATATTTATTGTTTTATTGTACAAGTGACTTTTATGTTTTTTTCATTTTTTGTTTGTAGAACTCGTGAGTGATGCTGCATTAACATCGGAACTAGACATGTCCACACCAACACCTATTGAAGTTGATGATTGAAGATTGCTCTTTGCTCTTTGGACGGTCGGTATTGATGATGACGTAAGGTTTTGTTAGTTTCTATTTTGACAACAACTTGATATATTAATATGTACACTTTTTCCTATTAGACACTAGTTGATAGTGGCCTACATATAGATATTGGCCAATTTATTTTGAGTCTTTGGCCAAATATTAAATATGGATAGTATATGTTGACATTGACATATGGCCAATTTATTTTGAGTCTTTGGCTATAATGCTATTATGTAGATATTGACATATGGACAATATGTAGACATTGACATATTACTAATGAAGTAATGAAATCTACATTAGTTATTTTATTTTGACTTGTACAAGTTATTTTTTAATCTTGTTTGTATTTGATGGGTGCCTATAACAAGTTACAGATTAGTTTGAGGCTTTGAGCACTAGAGCAATTTTTTGCTCAAGATTATTTTTGGATTTATGAATCTGTGTTGACAGGTTGTGCTTGTGCAAATGTATTGTTGACAGTATATCATGTTGACAGGTTATTTTTGGATTTATGAATATGTGATATGTGTATTTTAATGATTATATTAGAAGCTCTTAAGCAGGTTATGAATCTATGACAGCTTGTGATTTATGAATCTGCTATATGTGTTGTATTTTTGGATTTATGAATCTGTAACAGGTTGTGATTTTTATTTTTTTTTATTTTTTTTTATGAATCTGCTATAATGTGTATTTCTGGATTTATGTTGAGCAAAAGCAAGTTTTGAAAAATGTAAAATGCAAAGTAAGTTGTGATTTTTTCTTGTTTGTAAAATGCTTTATGGATGTGTAAAAAGGCCAAAATAGGAAAGACCTGAATCTGGGCCAAAAGGGCCAAAACAAAAAGCTAAAAAATGCCCAAAGATGGCCATTGGCCAAAATTGAGAAGGCCCGAATCTGGGCCACAACTGGTTCCTACAAAAGGCCTAAAATAGGTTTCTAAAAAAGGCTTAATTACAAAAAGCATAAAAGGGCCATAAAACAACTGGCTTGAATACTACATTTTTTTTTTAAAAAAAAGCCCAAACTGAAAATTTTTGGAAAAAAAAAAAAAACCAAAGGCCCAACTGGCCCAAACTCAAGGCGCAAAAATCGAACACCGACCAAAAAATCGACCGAAACTGAAACAAACCGAAATCGATTGAGTTTCAACTATTTCGGTCAATTTCGATTGAGAACTTTGCAAATCGAAAATTTCAGTTTCAGTTGGCCAGATAAAAAAAAACTGACTGAACCGAACCGGTAACAACCCTAGTCATCTCAATTATCGGACATTGTATTTCTACTCAATTATTGGACATTGAAAACAAGAGATTTGAGCAGTGTTTGGTGCATCAAAGATGAAGATCAGAGAATGTTAGTAAAAGAAGAGAAATAAAGTGAGATGGAAAAGTTATTTTGATAAAAATTTTAATGTAAAGCAATTTGGATTTTGGATAGCCCAATATGGATAGAAATCGTAGAATTGTTCGAAGAATTAGGATGCCTTCCTTGTTGGGGATGTTAAGAATATAAAGTGAGAGAGAGAAAGACTGAATAATTTGTATATTCTGTGTAAATAACACTGTACAATAGAGAGCCTTATATAGGCTAAGTATGTGTGAAGTACACATAATATGAGTGTACTACAAGTACAGTATACTGGGTTAAGCCTGATAGGCTAGAGTAAACTAACCTACATACTAACATCCCCCCTCAAACTTAAGGTGGCAAGGAGGAAGCCAATCGGAGTTTGGATATTAGATCTTGAAGACGACCAGGCGAGTGAATTTTGGTGAAGATATCAACAGGTTAGTTGGTAGAGGAGATGGAGAATAACTTGAGATTACGTTTCTTGAGATGCTAGTGATTGATGTGGCAGTCGATCTTAATGTGCTTGGTGCGTTCAAGGAAGACATCGTTATGAGCAATGTAGATAACACTACAATTATCACAATAAAGATGAGTGACAGTAGGCTGTGGAGCATCCATGTCAGCCAAAAGCCATCGAAGCCAAACAAGCTCGCAGGTGGTGTCAGAAAGAGCACAATAATCAACCTCGGTACTGGAATGGGAAACCACATCCTGCTTCTTACTACGCCATGTGACAGAGAAGTACCCAACAGGAAACAAAAACCTGTGATGGAGCATCGATTAGTCAAATCACCTACCCAATCCCCATCTAAATAAGCATGGAGCTTAAGAGAAGATCGAGAGGAGTAGTGAAGACCATGATAAAATGTGCCCTTGATGTATCAGAGAATCTAAAGAACAGCAACATAGTGGACAAAACGAGGGGCGTCCATGAACTTACTAACCATACTTATGACATGTGAAATATCCGGGCGAGTGATAGTGAGATAGATCAGACTACCAACTAGCTAACGATAACGAGTAGCATCTGATATAGGTTTACCATCTAAGGGTGTGAGCTTGAAGGGAGTGGAAACAGTTTTGTTGTTTGTGATACCAGCCTGGAAGAGAAGGTCAGAAGCATATTTAGCTTGGGATAGATAGTATCCATTAGAGGATGAGGTAACCTCAACCCCAAGAAAATAGCTGAGAGTGCCCAAATCTTTCATCTCAAAATGCTAACTAAGGAAGTACTGAAGAAAGCGGATACCTGTAGAATCATCTCCAGTAATAATCATGTCATCAGCATAAAGACGAATAAGAGTGATACCAGCAAAGGATCTTCGAACGAAGAGAGTAGTGTCATGAGGACTCAAAGTGAAACCCTGCTAAGCAACAACTGAGCTAAACTTTTCAATCACAATAAAAAGGAAGATTAATCTTGTTTTGAAAAACAAGAATGCTTATCTCATGCTTGCCTTTTTGTTTATACCGCATTGAAAATGTTTAACTCTTGTTTGTGGTATCTTGACAGTGGATGCTCAAGGCATATGACAGGTGACAAATCCCTCTTCAAAAATCTTAAAGAAAAGGAAGATAGATATGTCAAGTTTGGAGATGGTAGTCATTCTCAAGTTTTTGGAAAAGGAATGATTGAAATTTCGGGGTTACCATTGTTGACCGATGTGTTGTACATCAAGGGACTTAAGGAAAACTTGTTAAGCATCACTCAAATTTGTGATGAGGATTTTCTGGTTCAATTCTCAAAGAAAGGGTGTGTAATCCTTAATGAAGATTGTGTTCAAGTGTTGAAGGGACTTAGAACTATTGACAGTGTGGTTCCCAAATCAAATGTGTCATGCCGAAGTGCTTGAGGAAACTTGTTAGAGCTATGACATCAACGATTTAGTGATGCTAACTACAAGCAAGTGGCAAAAGTCTCCAAGCTTGAAGCAGTAGTTAGCTTACCAAAGTTTGGAAAAGTTGAAAAGAACGTTTGTGGACCATGTCAATTGGGAAAACAAACCAAGTTAAGTCATCCTAATGGGTCCCACAAGGACGGAAAGCTTGGGTGGCAAGAGGTACATCATGGTTGTAGTTGATGATTTCTCAAGATACTCTTGGGTGGAATTCCTTAGAAAGAAATTGGAAGCATGTGAGAAGATGGAGAAACTTTGCAAGAGGCTTCAAAATGAAAAGGGGGTTCCAATCATCAAAATAAGAAGTGATCATGGGAAGGAATTTGAGAATGCAAAGTTGGAGTCATTTTGCAATGAGCATAGAATAAAGAAGGAATTTTCGGCTCCAAAAACCCCTCAAAAAAATGGGGTTGTTGAAAGGAAGAATCGCGTTATACAAGAAATGGCAAGGGTAATGCTTCTTAACAAGGATATCCCTCAAAATTTTTAGGGTGAAGCCGTGAACACATCATGCCATATTAGGAATAGAATCTTCTTTCGAGCGGGTACCAAGAAAACATCGTATGAGATATGGAATGAAAAGAATCCTAAGGTGAAATACTTCCGGGTATTTGGTGGCAAATGTTTCATTCTCAATGATAGAGAAAATCTTAGGAAGTTTGATGCCAAGAGTGATGAAGGAATTTTTCTTGGGTACTCTATGAATAGCTGAGCATATAAAGTCTATAACAAACGAACCAAGTCGGTTATGGAGTCAATAAATGTGGTCATAGATGATGCCATTCCAAAAAAGAGTGTTGATGAAAGTGGAGATGCTTCAAGCCTCAAGAAGAATGATGATGATGGTAATTCCTCTCAAAATGGTGATGTTGAAAAAAAATCATTGGAAAAGGAAACTACTCCTATCACATCAAGAAGGGAAACTAAGTCATCCCAAGCGCCATTAAGTTTGCTCACTCCACCAAAAGTACAACCTCCAATATCTCATGATGATCAGCCTTCTATATCAAAGAAACCATCATTAAAAGTGAGATTAAATCATCCCAAAAGTAATATAATTGGAGATTTGGATGTGTAAATCATGTGAGTTATCATTGTTACCTTGCTCAATTTGAACCAAAGAAGGCAGAAGAAGTTTTGCAAGATGAAAATTGGGTAGATTCCATGCACTAAGAACTACATCAATTTGTTAGAAACGATGTGTGGGAATTGGTTCCAAGACCAAAAGACACTTATTTGATTGGCACCAAATGGATCTTCAAGAACAAGATCGATGAGGATGGTAAGGTTATGAGAAACAAATTGAGATTAGTGGCTCAAAGATATACTCAAATTGAAGGTATAGATTTTGATGAGTCATTTGCTCTGGTAGCAAGACTTGAGTCCATTCGGATTCTTCGATCCATAGCTTGTCAAATGAGATGAGAAATTTCTTCTTGTAGCTCAAGTTTATGTTGATAACATTGTGTTTGGTTCATCAATGGATGCACTTGCTCAAGAATTTTCTGAAGAAATGAAGAAAGAATTCGGAATGAGCATGGTGGAGGAGCTATACTACTTTCTTGGCTTTCAAGTGAAGCAACAAAAAGATAGGGTTTTCATATCTCAAGAGAAGTATGCCAAAAATCTAGTTAAAAGATTTGGTTTAGACTCAAAGAAACATGCATCCACCAATGAGCTCTTCCACCAAACTTAGCTCAAATCCATATGGCGTGGAAGTTGGTCCAACCCAATATAGGAGCATTATTGGCAGCCTCTCATATCTCACCGCAAGTAGGTCGGACATAGCTTTTAGTATTGGAGTTTGTGCATGCTTTCAAGCAGCAGTAAAGGAGTCCCATATGACAGCAGTTAAAAGAATCATTCATTATGTCAAGGGAACATCCAAATATGGGATTTGGTATTCTAGAGATTCAAATGATTTCCTAGCCAGTTACTTAGATGCTGATTGGGCTGGGTGTGTTGATGACAGGAAAAAAAAAAAAAAAAAAAAACTTCTGGAGGATGTTTCCATCTCAGAAACAATTTGGTGTCATGGATGAGCAAGAAGCAAAACTCAGTGTCATTATCGACTACTAAAGTGGAGTACATTGCTACAGGTAGTTATTGTGCCCAACTCTTATGGATGAAGAAGCTTCTTCATGATTATGGGATTTCTTAAGACACCATGTGCGTTTTCTGTGATAATACAAGTGCCATTAACTTATCCAAGAATCTTGTTCAACCTCAAAGTCAAAGCATATCAAAACTGGATATGACTTCATTCGTGATTTGGTGGAGGAGAAAGTAGTATGGTTGGAGTTCATCAACACCGAAAATCAAAAGGCTAACATCTTCGCTAAACCCTTTAATGGTCCTAGGTTTGAGTCTCTTTGTAAGACCATCGGTTATGGTACCATTCTTTGACTCATCTCCTTGATGTGACCCTTACATTTCTATCATTAGTGCATTCATGTAGAAGGGGTCACTCATGCAATTATGATATCTCTTTTACTGCTTTTTGCTTTTTTTGTTGATCTTACTTTATTGATTTTGTTTTGAGTGAGTACAAATCCAAAAAATCATAAAAAGTATTGAGTCTCAAAAAGTTTGATCACTTGTGTAGTGTCATATCATATGTTAAGTTTGGTTTAGTACCTTCATACTAATGGCGTAGTGCATTTATGAGTTTAGCTTGTTATGTATGCACATTTTAAGTGTGAGTGAAATCTAAAAATTTATGTTTGATTGTAGTAAATAGATCTTCAAGCTTGTCATGAATGACTAGCCAATAGTTTTATTTGATCTTGATACATGCGTAGACTTACTCCTATATATCTTCTCACATTTATTTTTATGTCAAAAAGCTTTTCAAATGTCAATCTCTAAAAGGAGAAAACTAGTTTCACTAGGAAAAGGTGGAGCAAAATGTATGATGCCAAAACCAAAGGCTTATTCTTTAAAGAAATATAAAAAATTTCATGGCATCGTTGCTTAAAAATTGAGTTGTATTGATCAAAAAATATGAAAAATGGAAGCCAAATGAAAAACTTTCAATCAATGTAAACATTTTGGTGAGGAGTCATATATGTTCATTTCTACTAGTGAGATAGGTCACCTAACTTCGTGCTATTTGTGTATGACTTGATTAAATTAATCATTGAAGTTTCATACTAGACTATGAGCTAATTCATACTTGATTCCCTCACACTGCACACAAATCTAATGTTCAATGAATGCCTATTTCATTTGTGTGATTGTATGTGTTCAAATGTGATTTTTGTATACTCAATTGCTTGATGGTCAAACTCAAAAAGATTTTTGAGTATTTCATGTGTTTCTAGAAGTGATTTTTGTAACTTTGGTCCTTAAAGTTTTTCCCAAAATGTGAAATTTCTTAGTGTTGAAAAACTTTCCATTTGGCCATTTCGCGACTACTTTCGCGAGTGGCCTCTAGTCGCGAAATTCTTAAAAAATTTCAATTTCTTAAAAATTTCAGGCAAAGAGTTTTGTGAGTCCCTCGCAAGTACTTCACGACTTAGATCTGACCCGCGAAAATCTACCCTATGCATCTGCATATTTCGTGAGTAGGCTCGTGACTGGCTCACAAGTCACTGACTCACGAAATGTAGAAAAGGATAGTTTTTAAAGGGTTCGAAATGTTAGTTTTCAAAGTGCTTTGTCTTTTTGGACTCTGCGACTCCCACCCTTTAAAACACATATTTTCATTCAAAAACCATCAAAACCCTCTTGGATTTCATCTCTAAGACTCATTCAAGGTATTTCTTATCTCTTTTAATCTTTCAATTCCTTAATTTGTTTTAAATTTCTTAAAACCTAGGGTTGGGGTTATTTTTTGTGTTTGGGTTAGGAAAACTTAATTTTTGCAAAATTTTTCAATTTTGTTGATTAGACTTAGTCCCATTTTGTTTCTTGTTGATTGTGTTGGCCCCATGTGGCATTTTAACATGTATTTAGGCAAGATTTTCACATGTTCATGCATTGTTTATCATATGTGTATAGTGTGTGCACATTAGGTTTTTGATAGAATGCCTCTTTGGTGTTTTTTTTTTTTTTTTTTTTTTGCACTCCAATAAGTATCAAATTTTGGGTTTTAACATATTTATTCATGTTTAACATGTTTTGATCATTGGTTGTGTGTTTTACACACTTTTCCCCATGAGTGCTTGTTCATGCATTGATCATGCATTGCATATGCACATTTGGTGCACCCTTGATGCACACATCCTGCCACTTGACATGTTCTGCATACATTCATGCTAGTTGAGTCTTTCTAGACCTAATAGCACATATAACATGTTCAGGTGTCTCTGTTATGCTCGTTTGATCTTATTTTAGAGCATTTTCTTCTATATTTGCTTGTTTTTGAACTAACTTGTATCTAATCAAGTTTGTTACCATTTATTTGTATGTTTTTTGTGTTTGCTCACTTTTGTAGATGTCTCTTCGCAAGACAACCACTGTCAAGAAACCTCTTAAGCGTCAATGTTATGAAGAGGATCGCTTTTGGGATAGAGATGCATTTGAGGCATTCTCGGAGTACTACAAGAATGCTATCATAATTGTGGAGAGAGAGGTGGATCTTCCATCTCTTAAGGGCACCTTCATCCCCAATGTGTTTAGAGATCACACATGGGCTCCACTCCTCACAGGCTCCTTGGATGTGCACCATATCTTGGTTTGGAAGTTCTTCTCGAATGCGATTGTGGAGGGAAATCACCTAAATTGTTGGGTGAGAGGGAAGGAGTTCATAGTTTCTGCCATGTCAATTCAGAACTTCCTTCAGATTAGGCTGGTAATCCTAGAGTCTTCTCTTCGATATGACAAGAGGACAACTCCAGTATTAGTGATAGTACCAGTTCTTGGGGGAGAACAGTTGAAAAAGTGCTTGCTCACCACCATTTTCTCTCCTGACATGAGAACATTGGAGTACATTATGCTCTTCAACCTCTTCCCAGTAAGGAATTTGACGAATCTCTCCCAAACACGAGCATTCTTTCTTCATGAATTATTCCAGAAGAAGGACATAGACATCTATGCTCACATCTACCATCTTCTTGAGAAGCGTGTCAGTAAGAAGACATCCCGGATGACTCTACCTTTCTCAGGATTGATCATGTCTATCATGTGACATGAGAGGGTCTAGATTCCCCCCGGGTTGCCAGTGATGAATAAGGAAGACCAGATTTCTACTCAAATGATGACGAAGAGCAAAGCTCGTCTTTATGGTCTTGAGGAAGAAGAAAGAGCAAAACGTGCGGACACTATGTGTATCTTGGTTTTTATAGCAGTTTCTTGATGCTTTTAGTTATCTATTGCTTCTTTCTTTAGTTTCTTTAATGCATCATGTGCTTGTTGGAAATGCAATTAATTTTTGCATTGCTCTTAATTGCTTGCGTGTCTGGATGATCATTTACTAGTTAAATGTTCATTGTGGTCATTTTTTAATAACTGTTCATGTTTGATCAAGTTATGCTATATGTTCTTATATCTTTTGTTTATCTTGTTCTCATTTTACTTGCTCTTTATACATGCTTTGTATTCTACACACTCTGCCTCTTATATAAAGGCACTCTTGTATATTTTATTACTTGAGAAATACAATACAATCATTCAATATTTCTAACATGGTATTAGAGCCACTCCTCTGAATTTTTTGGTGTGCAATCTACAGTCCTATCTTCTTAGTGCTCTCTGCTGCCTCCACCATCGACGTCATCGTTAGAATCATCGTCGCCATTGCCATTATATACTGAAGACCATTGCCATTCTAGTCGCCGCCATAAATTCTGCTTCGAACCACTAGTCACCACCATAAATTCCGCTTCATCCATGCGCTTCACACGCCACACACACTGCATACGCTTCCAGTAACCTACTAACGTCATCTATGATGTCATCCTGCTTACGTCAACCGTCACGTCAGCCCTAGCTTATGTCATCATCCGCGTCATCTTGCTGACATCATCGCTCCTTGGTTGACTTTGACCGTTGGCTTTTGAGGTAGGTTTGACCGTCGACTTTTTGCAGTCCAGGTGCTCCTTGTCCATTTTTTCACATAGATTTCATTTTTGCAGTCCATTTTTGCATATTTTGCTTCTAAGTGAAAAATAAGTATAGGTCTTCTTTTTATTGCAACAATCATCGCCGACAATCCAACAAACATTTTTGCAAACGTCTTGGCCATAATATTGAGACTTGCTATCAACGTAACAAATTAACTGTTTCCATTTCTACTACTACTGTTGCTAACATTGAGAGTATCCAACTAATGACTCCCGTCTCTGTAAAGTCTAAGTTTTATGGATCCATTATCACCATTTCAATAGTTAACCTTCAAAACATCATCTCTAATACCATTTATATGGTTGGTAATACATCTTATTCATCTTCTCTTTCAGTTACATCTGGTATGTCTCCTTCTTCTTGGCTTATGGATTCTACTTGTTGTAACCACACGACACTTCACTCATCCATATTTTCTCAACTTGAACCTGCACCATAGCCTCTTAATATTCGCACAGCTAATAGTTCTACAATGTTTGGTCATAATATAGGTTCTATCTCGACCTCCAACCTCTCAGTTCATGGGGTCTTTAATGTTTCTAACCTTTCTTACAATTTATTTTTTATGGGACAATTAGCTGAGTTGGGTTATCGCATTACCTTTGATTATTCTGGGTGTATTGTGTAGGATCCGAGGACGGGATAGGAGCTTAGGGTCGTAATATAGTTTCTATCTCGACCTCCAATCTCTCGGCTCATAAGGTCTTTAATGTTCCTAACCTTTCTTACAATTTATTTTTTGTAGGACAATCAGCTGAGTTGGATTATCGCATTACCTTTGATTATTCTAGGTGTATTGTGCAAGATTCGAGGACGGGACAAGAGCTTGGGACTAGTCCTAGAGTTGGGCATATGTTTCTCGTGGACAACCTTCGTATTCCACTTGTTGCTCCTGTTTCTGTTACTATTGTAGTTTCTTCTATTCCTTCCCTTGCACTTTGGCATGTCCGACTTGGTCATGCAACTTCCTCTCAGGTACAACACTTGGCTTCTAGAGGTTTGTTAAGTTCAATGTCCGTAGAAAATTTTGATTGTGTTTCATGTCAGTTAGGAAAACAGCCATCTTTGCCTTTCAATACTAATGAATCAATGTCCACAGATATCTTTGACCTAATTTATTTTAATATCTGGAGGCCTTCCTCTATCTCTAGTATTGGTGGATCTTGATATTTTGTTGTCTTTGTTGATAATTATTCCCTCTACAGCTAGATTTTTCATATGAAATATTATTTTAAATTATTGCAAATATATTCTAATTTTGCAAAAATGGTTAAAACTCAATTTTCCAAATGTATCAAAAATTTTGATTTAATAATGCTCTTGAATACACTCAATATGCTTTCCAAGCTATTTTACATTCTTATGGCACTGTTCATCAACTAACTTGTCCAGGTATCTTTCAACAAAATGGTAGAGCCCAACAAAAACTTCATCATATTCTTGACACTGTTCGTGCTCTCCTTCTCTCTGCCAAAGTTCCTGTTCCTTTTTGGGGCGAAGTTGCTCTTCATGCTATTCATGCTATTAATCGCATTCCTAGTCTTTTCATCTAAAATAAAACTCCATATAAGCACCTTTTTGGGTCACCTCCAGACTATCACCACCTTCACTCCTTCGGTTCTGCCTGTTTTGTTCTTCTTCAACCACATGAGCATAACAAACTTAAGTCTCGCTCTAGACTTTACTGTTTTCTTGGCTATAGCGAAACTCTAAAGGGGCATTGGTGTTATGATCCCGTCTCTCATCTTCTTTGTATCTCCCGCAATGTTATCTTTTGGGAACATCGCTTCTTTGTCGAGCTCTCTCACTTCTATGCCTCCTTATCTACCTCCTATGTCTTAGATCTTTTTCTAGATGAGCCACGTATTCCTTCTATAGTTACTCTTGATCCTCCTATAGACTTCTCTATTCTAACACCAGATATTTTTTATGCCTCTCCTAGATCACCCTTTAAAGAACAGGTCAAAGATGAATAGGTCGAAGATGAGCCACCAAACCCTAAGCTTGGGTCCCCTACTCCTGTTTCGCCTGAAGATCTTGCACAAGACATTCCACCTTATCACTTAACTCGGGTAAGATCTATTCCTGCACATTTACTTGACTATCATTGTTATACTACCCTTGCTACATTGCACAAGCCTCACACCTATTGTAAGGCCTCCACTAACCATTTATGGTAGATTGTAATGAAAGAGGAACTTGATGCATTATCTAAAAACCATACTTGGGATTTGGTGACTCTTTCCTTTAGGAAATCTGTGGCTGGTTGTAAGTAGATTTACAAGATCAAGATTTGCTCTAGTGAGTCCATTGAGCGATATAAAACTTATCTTGTTACAAAAGGTTTTACACAAGAGTATAAGATTGATTATGAAGAGACCTTTGCTCTGGTTGCTCGAATCTCATCTATTTGTGCCCTCTTAGCTGTTGCCGCTACTAGTAAATGGGTCATTTTTCAGATGGATATCAATTATGCCTTCCTTAATAGGAAATAAGTGAAGAAATTTATATGCAACCTCCTCCAGGTCTCTCTATTGAACCGAACAAGGTTTCTCACCGTCGACGTGCACTTTATGGCCTTAAACAAGCTCCAGGAGCTTAGTTTGCCAAGTTTAACTCTACCATCTCTCACTTGGGTTACATTGCCAATTATTATGATTTTGCCTTATTTCTTTGTTGTACTGACAAAGGCACCATTTTGCTTTTCCTATATGTGGATGATATGATCATAATTGGTGATGACCTTAGTGGCATTCAATAACTTAAGGATTTTCTCAGTCAGCAGTTTGATATGAAAGATCTTGGACATCTCAGCTACTTCTTGGGTCTTGAAATCATTCATTCCACAGATAGTCTTTATATTACTCAGGTCAAGTATGCTTTTGAAATTTTGTCTCGAGCTAGACTCACTAATAGCAAGGTTGTTGATACTCCAATTGAACTTAATGCATATCCGACTCTCTCCGAGGAAAAACCATTGTCTAATCCTTCTCTTTACAAACGATTGGCTGGCAGCCTAGTTTATCTCATTGTCACTTATCCAGACATTTCCTATGTAGTTCACTAGGTGAGCTAGTGTTCGTCTACTCCACGATCGACTCACTATGCTGCTGTTTTGCGCATTCTTCGATAAATGAAGGGCATTTTCTTCCATGGCCTTTTTCTACTTTGCTCAGTCTCCTCTTATTCTTCGTGCATTCTCTGATGCTGATTAGGCAAGAGATCCCATTGATCACAGGTTCACCACTAGTTATTTCTTTCTTCTTGGTTCTTCTCTGATTTCTTGGCAAAGTAAGAAAAAAAACCCTTGTGGCTCACTCTAGTACTAAAGTAGAATATCATGCTTTTGCTGATACTACATCTGAACTCCTTTGGCTACGATGGCTTCTTAATGACTTAGGTGTGTCCACATCCTTTATTACTTCTCTTATTGTGACAACCGGAGTGCCATTCATATTGCTCATAATGATGTCTTCCGTGAACGGACTAAACACATTGAGATCGATTGTCATTTTATCTGTTATCATCTTGTCCATGGTGCTCTCAAGCTGTTCTCGGTCTTCTCTAAAGATCAACTTGCAAACATCTTCACCAAGTCACATCCTAAGGGACACCTTTGTAATTTGGTTAACAACCTCAAGTTGGTCTTATACCCACCTTGAGTAAGAGGGGGCCTGTTAATGTGTAATAGGTTGTGGGCTTTAGGCCCACCTTGTTTACTTGTACTACACACATACTTGTACTACACACTTTGCTGCTTATATAAAGATACTCTTGTATATTTTATTACTTGGGAAATACAATACAATCATTCAGTATTTTTAACTGTCAATGATGCTTTATAAAAATATATACAATAAAAAACAGAAAGGTCTATATGTCATGGACCCATGGCCATGTGGGCTTAAAGCAGTGAGTTTTTTCCTTTTTGTTATTTATTTATTATTTTTTGTTTTTGTTTTTAGAGTAAGACTAAGGGAGCCTTTTATGCTTTTTATTGTTTTAGCAGCATACCATGAAAAAATAACAAAACAATACAAAAGAGCTTCATGCAAAAAGAATAAAAAACAAGACAGAGATGCCCGCATTGGATGAGCAAGGTTGGTGAAGTTTTGGAATAGGAAAAGCATTGTCTTACAATAACTAAGAGTGCCTGAGACCACCTACCAAACAATTGTGATCCAAGAAAGTACAAAAGCATGCCGTATGGCTAGTCCTAATGACCACCAGCTCCACCTCCAATCTAGAATCCGAATATTTCACCATGGCTGCCTTGTTCATGTTGTTTACCATCCTCGACAAATACTTTAAAGGAAGCTAACATGATATAAACAAATAGAGAAATAAATGGTTTTTAAAAGTTGAAGAATAAAGTCTTATATGAAAAAACTATTAATTAAAAGTTAATAGTAAAATTAAAATATAATTTAAAATGGTTTCCATTAGGTATTGTATAGGCACCAACCAAGTAGGATGCATGTTTATTAAAAAAAACATACATACACTTGGTGCAAGGTGTCTAAGTCTATACAACAATTTGGTAAATCCACCCAACTTATATATATGTATATATATATATATATATTGGAAGCTCAAATAGTGTGAAATACTATAGCTAATTTAGACCCCCAATTTTAAATTATGACTTAATTACTTTTACTCTAACTTAACTAAATGCGAAACAAAATTAAATGAGTCGTAATAAAACTAGAATACTACTCTAAGGTATAAGCATGTACAATAAACAATAAATGTAAAACTTAAAAAGTAGGGAAGAGAGATGTAAATACAAGATAACATTGAGACGTGTTATCAAAGATGAAACCGAAGTACTCAACGAAAAACCTCTCTGTAGCCCTCCAAGCCAAAATGAATCCACTAGTGAATAAAGTTGGAGTACAAGAATATCAAAAAAGCTTTCTAAGCCAAATCTACCCAATGTACTTGGACCCTCTAAGTTCCAACTACCAACAGACTTCATGGACCCATGTCTTCACTAGTTATCTAGATCCTGCAATTAGTTCCAAATTGCATCCACCAATCAATGACTTCTTCCGATGCTTCCCATATGCACCAAAACTTCTCTCAACACTTAGATTGGGTGAGGTAAGTGTTTGGACTAAGAACTTTTTAAGGATGTGTAGATGGAGAGGTAAGAGTAAAGGTAAACTTTAGAGAAATGGTGTAGATGATTGTGGGTATACAATCTCTATCTCTCAAGTGTGTAGATAGGGTTTTCTCTCACAAAATTTCCTTAGAAAAACTCTTTACAATTTCGTGGGTAATGAGGGCTTATATAGAGTTGGTAAAAATATTTAAAAAAGCACACTTAAAAAGCTCTAGGCAGAGAGTTTCGCGGGTCACTCGAGACTTGGTCTGAGTCGCAAAGTAACTTGTGAAATCCAGCCTGGCATAGAGACTCTTTAGATTCCAACATGTGCTTTTCAAGTGGCCTTTCATGGGTTGGCACTTGCGAGCCAATCGTAAGCTAGTCGCGAAATCTTCTTCTTCATAGAACTTCACCAATCTTTTACACACAACTCTTACATTAAATCCCACAGAAAATACAGGAAAATTATTGAACAAAAATATAATCAAATTTGATACGGAATTAAAGCTAATATAAAAATATAGTTGTAAATCACAACATTACATATATATATATATATATATATATATACACACACACATATTATGTCCCTATCTTCTTCTCCTATCATTTCTAAGTTGATAAAAATTTTAATTTGATTACAGTCCAAATTCTTCATATACAATTCTATAAGTTGATAATTCAATTTTATTTAATCCTTTTATTATTATAATTTATAAGTCCTTAAAAAATCAAGAAAAAAATTTACATTTCAAAGATGTATATAGCAATCCAAACCTTTTCTCTTGGTTATTGAAATCAACAAAATTGTACAACCTTTTTATCAAAGAAGTATATTTCAAATACTCACCTTAGGGATTTCTGTTATAGAATAAATTTTTAGTTAATAATCCTTTTATTATTACTTTATTTTGAATTTTGGTTTCACATTAATATTTCATATAAACATTAATTGTTTTTTAAAAAACAATCATAGTACATGTATACAACTACTAATAGTCTAGAGAGGTGCTACGTCTACAACATTTTCACAACAAATTATAGGTATTTAGTTGTTATTGTTTCTAATTTGAACCTGCTAATGAAATTACTTTTTTAACCCACCAATAATAACCCGTAACAACATGCCATATAGGATTTGTTGTGGATATAGCATTTCTTAATATCTAATATCAACATTTAATTTAATTTTTTATTTTTTAAAAAGACCTCATAGATAAACACAAAATTATAATTATTCTTATCGATTTTATTCTACACATCTCTATCAATTTTTTAGATAAGTACAAAAAATTAGTTTTTTTTTTTCCTAACATTGCACATATATTAGACTTCATTCTCTCAATTTCTTCTCTATAAATTTTTTTATTTTTTTATTTTAAATAATAACTTCTTCGTAACTTTGAGTTTATGTATTGATTTAAATTTCTTTATTTTCGATGCCTCATTTAAGTTACTTCATTAATTTTTTTTTTCAAAATTTGTCATTACTTAAAATATTTTATAATTTAGATTGTTCTTAATTATTGAATTGAGGTTTCCACTTAAATATGATTTCAATTATTGTTTTGGATAGTTCTTTTTGAAACCATTATTTTGGATAGTTTTTACTTATTCAATTCAATGTTTTTCTATTTAAATATATGGTGGCGATTAATTGAGCCCTAAACCTCAATATATATATATATATATATGCATTTCATAATACCTTACTTTCACATAATATGCATTTATTATATAACTTAAAAAGTAAAATACTCATTTATTTTCTTTACCTATTCTATTATCTAATTTTAAGTTAATTATTAAATAAAAACTATTTACATATGAATTTTGATTAAGTCATTCATCACATGGGCATAATACTATTATATATAAAAGTTGGGTTTAAAACTTATATAATGCAAAAATAATATATATATATATATATATGTATGCTTCAATCATCGGTATCATTGTTTGACCTATTCGGACTATTATTTAATTTATTATAAAACTATTTGAATTTGGGAAGAAAAATGTACGGATAGGATAGGAATCATAGGATAAAGGAAAGAAGCGTATTTAACAAATGCTTCCAGATCTCCCCTGATTCCGACCTAAGCATTTCTGCTTTCACACCTACATTTTTGGAAAATGGCTCACCAGATGGAGGGGGTTTTGTGTATTTTTGTGACTGGTGTACTTTGTTTACATTTTTTTAAAGGACTTTTGTTCAGGATCCGATCGGCACCGATTCAACCAGCCGGAACCGAACTGATCCGACCTCTACAAAGCTCCACCGTAGGTGTCGGCGTGGTGGTTGGAGGAGATTCAGGCATACCGACGACGGCCGGTGTGGCGATCGGCAGCTATTTTACACTCCTACGAGAAACTGCACCGCACCGAGTATATATATATATATATATATATATGCTATAATTTTACATATGTATGATCTATTGTCTTTCAGTAGAAAGAATGCAAGAGAGCTGTTCAACGAAAAAAAAAAAAAAAAGAATGCTAGAGAGTTGGTTTGAGAGAGGCAAGGAAGAAGGGAGTACAGCGCTAGAGAAAGTGAGAGCTAGAGATGTTGGGTTAAGAACGTTAGGGCTTTTTTATATAATTTAAATTTGATACCAAAATGATGCGTTTTGAGCCTGACATTAATTTTAATATCAATTCCAAAACTACGTCGTTTTGGTATCAGCTTAAAAAAAAAATAAAAAAAAAAATAAAAAAAATAAAAATCAAAACTACAACGTTTCAATTTAAACCCTAAAATTATTACATACCCAGCTCTCACTTTTTCATCAGTCGCCCAGCCTCTCCCTCTCCCATAAACGTCTCCTCTCTCTTTCTCTCTCCTCACTCTCTGCCTCTGCTGCTGCTGCTGCTTGCTACCACCATATTATGCCCCCTGAAGCTACAATTCTTGGAGTTCCACTTTTCCTCTCTCTTTTTTGCTATTCTCAGGAAGTTTTATAGAAGATTTTGAATTTTATGCTCCTCCTTACAATGCTTTCATTGAGGTTTGTTTATGTATTTTATTTTCAATAGTTTTGATTTATCTTTTATGGATTTGGTTTTTTTGTGATTTGAAATCGAATATTTTTGAGAGAATTTGAGTGTTTTCCTTTGTTTCCTTTTCTTTTTATGGAATATTTGAATTTTTGAATGATTATGATGGGGTTTGGGTTGTTAACTGCATTGTGATTGATTCCTAAGAAAATAGAGGAATTAACTGTACTAACCACTCCGAATCGGTATGGTGCACCGCACTTTGTGTAGACCAGTGCCAAACCCTTTATAGATGAGGTGCGGTCAAGCATGAGAGAAAACCGCACCTTATAAGTGTGGTGCAAAAAACCCTCCAATAACCCGCCGCATCACACCGTGTACAGGCCTAAAAATAACTATGATAATCACAGTCTTTTATTTTCCACGAAAGGTCAACGATTCTTTATAAAAATATAATAAAAATAGAAAGGTTTATGTGGCATAGAACGCTGGCCATGTGGGCTTGGAGCAGTGAGTTTTGGCTTTTTTGTTGTTATTTTTTGATTTTAGAGTAAGACTGAAGGGAGCATTTTAGGCTTTTTATTGTTTTAGCAGTGTACCATGAAAAAATAACAAAACAAAACAAGAGCTTCATGCAAAAAGAATAAAAAACAAGACAGAGATGCCCACATTGGATGAGCAAGGTTGGTGAAGTTTTGGAATCGGAAAAGTATTGTCTTACAGTAGCTGAAAGTGCCTGAGACCACTTACGAAACAATGGTGATCCAAGAAAGTATAAAAGCATGCCTTATGGCTAGTCCTGATGACCACCAGCTCAACCTCCTACCCAGAATCCGAATATTTCACCATGGCTGCCCTGTTCATGTTGTTTACCATCCTTGACATCCGACCCCCACCAGAGCCACCTGTTCCAACCCTCTATCCATCACCATTTCCCACCCTTTCTCCACCACTGCCACCGCCACCACCACCGCCAACGTCTACGTTTTCTCCACTCCCACCTTTTCCCCAGTTGCCCCCTTTCACTCCATCAACCACACGGTCACCACCAAGACCAGGTCAACAAGAACTCATCAAATGGTTGCGGTTCGTTGCTATGTATATCTTGGCTCCAACAACCATCATCACAACGATTGCTCTCATTGCTAAATATATCCGGCCTCAGCCGCCGCCAGTAAGCGTATTCGATATACCGGAGCGTGTGAGCTTTGCAATAAATTGCACTGATGAGAGTTTGCCTATAGAATGGTGTAAATTGCGGCAGTTGATGGGATTGGAGGAGTGCGATGCGAAAGCTGTAGTGTCTAGGGATTGTTGTACCTGATTTTTTTCCTATCTGTTTGGATTTTTTTTTATTACTCAATTTTTACCCATTTGGTCCGATCTGACTCATCTGAGTATTTGGGTATTAGAGGTTCTGGGGTTTTTTTTTTTTTTTTTTTTTTTTTTTTTTTTTTTTGTGTGTAAATTTAGTTTTGAGTGTCTGTGGGTTTGTTTAGAAACAGTGTTGAAGTATGGCTATTTAAAATGATGTCAAAATTGTGGTTTAAAAAGTATTTTGAAATCATAGTGATGTATTTGTGGTACGTGTGTGTTTATATATATATATATTTTTTTTTTGTTTTTTAATGTGTTGCTTTTCTTACATGATGAATAAAATAAATATTTTTATTCAAAGAAAGAGAATCTCCCACCCATGACTTTCCACTCTCCCCTTCTTCTTCGGCCCATCTCCCTCTCTGCAAGTCCAAGCTTGAACAACCCACTTAATCCGTGCAAACCCAACTAAATTAATCCCAAATTGCTATTGATGCATCACTGGCCATCGAAACCCAGAAAAAAATAATAAATAAATAAAAGAAAGACTTTGGTCCTTTTGTGCAAACCCAAACCAAAACACCTCTAAATTCTGTGAAGGCCAATCAGTTGACTAGTACTTAAAACTTAGTGTGCGTTTAGCATTGACTTAAAAGCCAGCCTTTTGTTACTATTTAGTTTATTTTTGTTATTATTTAGTTTATTTTTGCTATTATTCATGGGTCCTATTGCACTTTTTAGTGCTATTTATGTGTTCTATTGCATTTTTTGGTACTACTCATGAGTCTCACTGTACTATTCCGACTACCTTTTAGCTTTATTTAAAGTACTTTCAACAAAAAATTTTCAATTTCAACTAAATAAGATGTCTTAAATAGACTCTTAATTAGGTAGTTTGATTTTGGTTAGTGCATTGAACCCATGGCAAGGTAGATTGAGTTTTGTCGTTTACAAATTACCCATTCCTCAGTGATGGCCATTGATTCAAACATCCCAGAGAGAGAGAGAGAGAGAGAGAGAGAGAGAGAGAGAGAGAGAGAGAGAGAGAGAGAGAGAGAGAGAGAGAGAGAGAGAGAGAGAGAGAGAGAGAGAGAGAGAGAGAGAGAGAGAGAGAGAGAGAGAGAGAGAGAGAGAGAGAGAGAGAGAGCTGGTTGTTTATGTGTTGTCAATATCAATGGGTCCCATAGTTTTCTAGCTAATTACAATAATGCCACTCAACATTATAACTAAAAAACTGAAAACTACTAGTTTTCTAAGTACAGTGTTAAACACTCTAAATTGAGAATTGTGATTCAAACACTTCTAAATAAACACTCCAACCGAACATGTTTCTTTTCTTGGGCCCTATAGTTTTCAGTGTTTTAACACTAAAAACTGTTGTTTGAACACTGATACCAAACAGGCCCATTTAGGTGAACTATTTCTTATCTCTGTTCTATATTGGTTTGTTATTGCATTGTTAAGGTGCATTCTTTCTTTTTGAGGTTAGGTTTGACAAGGTGTGGAAAAGTTGGATAGTCTTTTGTGTCCTAAAGTGGGTTCTTTCCCAAGAATTACAACCTTATGCTGTTAGGTCCCTTTTAAGCTTACCACAATTTATAATTCTTTCACTAAAATGATGGAGATTGGAGAGGCCTTTGCAATTGATAACAAATCATTTTAGAAAAGTTTTGACACCACTTTTTTAGAAAATATAATACACATCAAAATAATTAATTTTTTTCACATAAAAGTTTTTAAAAATATTTCCTAAACTAATGCCCTTAGGTATAGTTATTAAACTTGGACTAGACATTGACCCAGTCTATGAGCCGTGTCATTGGATCACTGGTTCAACTAGTGGGTCAACAGTTTGAATCACACGGTCAAATAAAAAGGTTTTAAAATTTTAAATATATATAAATAAAAGAAGAGGAAAAAGAAAGTCAAAGACTTAAATCAATAATAAAATAAAGCCCCCCCCCCTCCCCAAAAAAAAGAAGGTCTATGCATAAATTATATAGGATATACTCATAGCTACGTGCTAACTAGTTTTGTGAATTTGAAAAGTGCATTTTTATTTATTTATTTAGGTTTTCTATTATTTAAGTTATCATATTATCACACCTTAAACTATAAAGAAGTCAATGAGATTGACCTATTAACGTTATTTTAAATAATTCACAAACCTAGTTGGGTTATTAAAACTCAGCCTAACCACACAGTTTGCTTAGAACTTGCTAGGTTTTACTAGTTTTGATTGGGTCTTTTGCACATCCGATCCAATTAATGACCTAGACTGGTCTATGTGCTGAGTCATCGTGTTACCAAGCTAGGTGCCCTTAGGGCATCTGTTAAAATTTTCCTACTTTTATCAAGAGTGTGTACATCTAAAGACTAAGAGCAACTTCGACAGCCTAGCCAAATTTTCATCTCATTTAGTGAGTAAATAGTTTTTTCTACCTACATTTTTAAATACATTTTTCAATAGAAACTCTATCTTTTCCATTGTTGATTCAATCGGTTGAAGAAGGAAATGGTCAAAACTGGTCAAGAACCAGTAAAAACCAAGAACAGGTCCCTTTTCTAGTTCTTTTGCTAGTTCGGTTTTTAAAACCATGATATTTTCATCCCCATTTAAATATTATTTATTTATTTATTATTATTTTTTTTATTATTCCAAAAATCTGATACACTTTATCATTCAACAAACACCCAAATCTCTTTCCCATTTTCATTAATCAACAACATTCACAAGTCAAATCTCTTCTACCTAGAATTTTACCAACCAAACTGATTCAAAGCTTTCTTTTGCTAAGATTTTATCAACTATAACATCAAAATCATTTATTAGAAAGAAAAGACCCAAATCTTAAGTCATAGAGAGTGAGAAATAGAGGTTGTGGGTTGAGAGAAACAAAGAGAAAGAAACCCAAATTTTTTGCTCAGATTTCATCAACCAACAACATCAAAATTGTTATATGTGTTGGGTTGAGAGAAAAAAGAGAGGAAAAAGCCCAAATTTTTTGGTTAGATTTCATTAACCAACAACATCAAAATTGTTCTGCGTTGCTGTGTTTTATCAAAATTAAAAGAAAGGATCCCAATGGTGCTGGTTGGGTTTTATGCATTTAGATTCAATTGGTAGTGTTATCGTGTTGGGTTTTATGTCGTTGGGTTCCATTTGTGGTGGTTCTAACTTCAATCAAATGGTGACTAGATTGGATTTGGAGAGAGATGTTTCAGAAGGAGAGAGACATTTGAGTGTAATAGAGGGTTGGGTATTTTTGAGAGAGAGAGAGAGAGAGAGAGAAGTTAGGAATGGGGGACAGAGAAAAAAATTGAATAAAAAATGTAGCATTTTGATATTTTATTGGATTAAATTCATATGGAGCGCAAAATGGAGTAGTTTGAATTTTGCATTTTGAAAAGGCTGTTGAAGTTGGTTTATTGTGTGTTTGCTCTCCAAAAATAGGTTTAAATAGCTTATTGGAGATGCTCTAAGTATTGGTAATAGAATAATAAAACTAACGGGTTTTACCTAATACACAATGGCAGAGCCAAAATCTCAGTTTAGAAATGCAAGATTAAAAGATAATATATTAAAAAAACCAAAAAATATTAATCAATATATATATATATACATACATATAACAAAATAAATGAACAATTGTAAAAAAAAAAAAAAAAAAAAAAAAAAAAAAAAAAAAAAAAAAAAAACTACCATACCTAGTTCAATTTACTCAATAATCTTCAATTTTTTTTTTTTTTTTTTTTGGTATATCAAAATTGCCATATGATTTTTCATTCCCAATACTTGAACTCATTATTATGATCATATTTCTCCATAATCTTGATTATCTAAAAGTATATGCCAAATATAATCCATTCTTACACACTAACAATCAAAGTAAGTAATTAATCTAAATTCCTAAAGTTTAGACGTCTATATTTTTTTTTTTTTAAATCAATCAAAAAGTATTAAGAATATAGCAATATAACTACAAAATAGTATATATATCTCACTACCTTACTTTTTCTATGTTAGAGGCTGCTTTCTTCAAAGTGATAGGTCCCTTTTGTTTTTTCCTATGTTGGTGGCCATTTCTTTAAACTTTGTTTGGTTGGGGGATAGAAAATGGTGGGCTGATGAAAAAGTTGAAGGATAAAAGATATGTAGGTTTTTTTTTTTTTTTTTTAATTTTTTTTTTATGTTTGATTGGTTGAGCTAGAAAAGAAGTGAAAAAGAGAAATCTTTGAATAGAGTTTATTACACACACAATTCAAAATCTTTTTCATGTGTGTGTAACAACATGTGTGTAATAGCTAGTTTTTATCCAAAATATTTTATTTGATTGAGAAGAAAAATGAAAAAAGAGAAAGAAAATGCAATTTGTATAAATTTACTTCAATGCCCTTATAACATTCGTCATGATGACAATCATTTCATGTACAAAGATAACATTCGAAGAAAGTTGGGAAAACAACAAAACATAAAAAACCAAAATGTGTCAAAGCAGAAGTTAAAAATTGAATACAAAATAGCTTAAAGTCATTTATTTTTTTCTCTTGATGTAAAATATACAAATGTTGTCTTTTTTCCTAACCCCAAAGTTGGAGTATTTTACTGCAAATAATTCAACATTTAACAAATGCTTCCAGACCTCCCTAGCTCTATCCTAAGCATTTTTGTCAGAGTTAAGATAAGGAATTAGTCAAATGTGTAATATCACATTAAAAATAAGAGAGACTTTTTATTATTATTTATAAGTATGAAAATTAATGGGTTGAAATTAGTTGTAGACATAACATTTGTCTTTATTAGTAGTTGGATTTTTTTGCATGTGTTTTTTTGTGATATATTTTTAGTGTTTTTTGAAGCGGGATTTTTTATTGAAGAAGAAAAACAATTAGTGTTACCGTTAAAAGATGATAAGAAAATTTGATATAGAATCTCAATTTTTGTAATAATTTATTTTCACATTAAAATTTATGTATAAATAATAAAGTGTGTAGACACTCAATTTTACACCCATGATTTAATCAAGGAGAATGACTTGAATGACCATCCATGTACCCCAAAAAGAATGATTGCATTACATGTATCAATTTGTCTTTGCATTACATGCATCAATTCATTCATTGCATATCATAAAATTGATCTTGATATTCTAACGGTTGCAACGGTGCTTCCGGTTTTCAAATCGGACCATCGGATCGAAAGATATCACATGATCAAGTTTGTACTGTCAACATGCATTGTGTCTAGGTGGAGTCGACCACACATAATTAATTTAAATTATTTATGATTGGTTAAGAAATTAAAATTAATTAAATAATTTTGTGATTGGTTGATAATTAGTATTAAAAATAGGGATGCATGCATATGAATAAAAGGGATGATTGGATAACGATAAAATTGTGGATAATTTGAACTTTATAAAGATTTATTTTAGGGTATTTATCTACAAGATAATTGTTCTTGAAAAAGCTTGAATTATCTAGATTAGAGATTAAAAAAAAAAAAAAAATCATAGACTAAGGATGAAAGTACGTCTAGGTGCAAGGACTGATCAAAAAACCTTAAAAGGGGAGTCCAAATGGCACCCGAACATGAAAGAGCGTTTGGTGTCCAAGAGCCCATTCGGCACTTTTGGAGTGTCAAACAACACTTTAAAAGGGTTGAATTGGCTCCTTTTGGGATTTGGCCCAACGGCCTTCAGGTGACGATAAGACACACCCTTTTCGATCTTTTCGCAAATAGATGCGTCCAGATTCACATCCTAATCATCCATGCCTATTTTTTAGAGTCTTCTAGCCTCTATAAATAGAGATTGAATCTCATAATTCAACACCTTTTTTTTACGCTCTGAAAGGCATACATTTTGAGACTCTCAAATTGCTAATCCTTTTTGAGATTTGCTGCTTAAATTAGGGTTTTTAGGTTTCAAAGATAACTGAATAAGTTTCTTGAAACCCTAAAACATCCTTTCAAGAACAAGGAGTGCTCATGCAAGAGGTTGTTGTCAACCACCCTTTCTTGTTCTTATGCTTCTTGTTTATAATGATGAATTTTATTTTTTATTTTATTTTTTTATTTTATCTTTGAATTATTAATCATTGTTTTGTTTAAAGCATGATTGTTTTTATGCAATTGTTATAATCTCTTTCTTGAATGTCAATAATCTGTATGTGAACAACTCTTTTTCTTAAAATAAAGTCAGATCTGCATTTTCATTAGATGTAGATCTGACTTTTTCTTAAAATAAAAAAAGATCTGCATCTTCATTAGATGTAGATCTGACTTTTTCTTAAAATAAAAATGGATATGTATCTTCATCAGATGTAGATTTGAATTTTTCTCAATTAAAAAATGATTTGTATCTTTCTTAAATACAGATCTGATTTTTCTTAACATATGCAGATTTTTGAAATAAAGAAAAAGATTAAACATGATTGTGTTTGTGTTTGTTTTATTTAATTCATGTTGCATAAATCTAAATTATGAGTGAAACTCTCTTCTTAAAAAATCTTTTTCATTCTTTTAAAACATTTAAAAAACAAATATGATATTTTTCAAACCAAAAGACTTTATTTCATGTATCACAGATCAGAATTTTTATCTCCAAAAACCACCTTTTTTTTATTATTATTATTTTTTTTTTTTTTACATACTAGACAGCAGATCTGGTATTTTGACAAATCAAAACAGATCTAAATTTTTTTAAACTAAGGAAGAGACTTCAATCATAAATAAATTTGTATGATTTAATTTTCGTGTCACATGTTCAACATATCATTCATAACATGCATACAAAGGTATATTGGTCACAAGAGTCTTGAAGACCAGACTTTATCTGGATGGAATGGGTGCCTAACACCTTCCCATTCCGTAACCTAGCCTTCGGATTTAGTTCATTGGTTAAGTAGATCTAGCCTTGTCTTTACTTTTTATTTTGGGTAGAATGTAAATAGGACAAAAAGCCATGTAATTATTTGATAGTTTATAACTAGGACCCAAAGCCATGTGATTTTCAAGTTTATCAAATATGTAATTTTTATTCAATCAATGAAGAGAATGATTCAATCATGTACTTAGTTTTTCTTATTTTATTTTATTTTTTTTAATAAAAAATAAGTAGCGGCTCCACACCAGTTATCCAAAAAAAGAGGTTCCCTAAAAAGAACTCTAAAAAATCTCTCTTTTTTGAGGGGCACTTTTTTTGAGGTCTCTCACAAAGTGTGAAGATGATTATATAATAAACATTTTCAGCAAAAACGATTATATAATAAATGTTCATAATATTGTTCTCAATTACTACGATTCAAAAAAGTTTTGGTTTACCGTAACTAGTATAACATAAATTTATAAAAACTACTATTGGTAATTATTAAACTAGTAACCATCAAGGGAAATTACATTTTTCTACCGTAAGTTATATTCCAATTCAGACTTTGGCCCCTAAACACACACACACACACAATTTGAATTGAAATTGTCACTTGAAATCACAATTTCAGTTCAAATTGTGTGTTAAGGTTGTGCGAAATAGATGTGTGTAATAATTCCTCCTCTTAAAATAATTTATTTTTTACCCACACCAACTACAACCCATTGCTACCACCAACAAGGACCTAGCAAAAACCCACACTGATAGCCGAAACCCAAAACCAAATCCACCTCCAACAAAATTGAAACTGCTGACATGGTCACCACAAAACCAACTATATAATTTTTATTCAATCAATGAAGAGAATGATTCAATAATGTATTTAGGTTTTTTTTTTTTTTTTTTTTTTTTTTTTTTTTTTTTTTAAATAAAAAATAAGTAACGACTCCATATCACTTACCCAAAAAAAGAGGTTCCCTAAAAAGCACTCCAAAAAATCTCTCTTTTTTGAGGGGCACTTTTTTCGAGGTCTCTCACAAAGTGTGAAGATGATTATATAATAAATGTTTTAAGCAAAAATGATTATATAATAAATGTTTATAATATTGTTCTCAATTACTACGATTCAAAAAAATTTTGGTTTATTGTAACTAGTATAACATAAATTTATAAAAACTACTATTGGTAATTATTAAACTAGTAACCATCAAGGGAAATTACATTTTTCTACCGTAAGTTATATTCCAATTCAGACTTTGGCCCCTAAACACACACACACACAATTTGAATTGAAATTGTCACTTGAAATCACAATTTCAATTCAAATTGTGTGTTAAGGTTGTGCGAAATAGATGTGTGTAACAATTACTACTCTTAAAATAATTTATTTTTACCCACACCAACTACAACCCATTGCTACCACCAACTCGGACCTAGCAAAAACCCACACTGATGGCCGAAACCCAAAACCAAATCCACCTCCAACAAAATTGAAACTGCTGACATGGTCATCACAAAACCAAAGCCACCTCATAGCACCCACCTCATGGGCAACCCTAAGACCACTGCCATGACAACCCCAAAACTGCTGTCATAATAAACACTAACAATCCACCGTAGCCACGAGAAATATTGACAATCCACCCTAGCCACGACGACAACCACCAAAACCAAACCTAGCAACACCAACGTTAATAACCGACCCTAGCCACAACAATCATTGCCTCCACTGCAACCACCCAAATATAAAACAATTACCTAAATCCAACAATGACAAGCAGTGCCGACTTAATGCTATAAGCAATTGATGCAGTCGCCTAAGGTCCCAAGTAAAAAAAAAAAAAGGCCCCCAAATTTTAACCAATAGGCTATTTCTTTCATTGTAATAGTATTAAACTATTAATTAAGTCCAAATATTAACCAATAAATAAAATAATATTTTTTATCAAATAAAAAAAAAGAAAAAAAAAGAGAGAGAAATGCTACGTCCACAACATTTTTCATAATATTTTTATAACAAATCATAAGTAGTAAGTTGTTATATGCTATTATTGATAGAAAAAAAAAATTAGTGGTGGTTTCAAATAGAAAACAAGAATCAACTTAATACTTAGAATTTGTTGTGAAAATATTGTGAATATAACACTTCTCAAAAAAAAAAAAAAAAAAAAAGAACAATACACAAAAAAATTCCCAACATTTTTCACAATAATTGAGTTAGCAAACTTTTACTAAAAATGTGTTTGGATACCGTTTATTTTACTGAAAATTGAAAACACTGTAGTAAAATAATTTTTAAATATGTAAATAATATCATGAGACAATTTTTTAATAAAAATTTTGTTGAAAAAAAAAGTTTGAGAGTCTCGTAAATAATGTATGAGGCTCACTAAAAAAGCCATCACAACCACATAAATGCGCTTCCAAAAAAAAACCGCAAACGCAGACGAATTTCATCACTTATTGGCCGGATACAGCATATTTGTTTGGATTGGGCTAAAAGCTGCGACTGCGTTTCAGCTTTCGAGTTTTGCCTTTTTTTTTTTTTTTTTTTATCAGCCGCAATATTTGGCTAAGTCTTCCGTGAACAGTGCACCCGTGTACTGTTCACGGGTCCCACAAATTACACTTTTCAGCAACTTTTTCATTAAAAATGGGTCCTATAGTACTATTTACACATTTAAAAATTATTTCGCTACAGTATTTTCAGTTTCAACAAAATATGCTCAATCCAAACGGACCCGCATTTCCCCTACGTGCTTGCGTTTGGCGTTTCCAAACGGTGGGACCCACGGCTACAGTAGCAACGCGTTAAACGCCAGGACTGAAGAAAAAACGCGTAGCTTTTTTCCTGAGCGCACCATTCAATAAAACAAACCATGCGTGTATTGTTCATGGCCCAATTTTGTTGGAGAAACGCGTTGCTACTTGAGAAGAGGCTGAACGGTGCGTTTTGGTATTTACTACACCTATCATCACCCACGAAACTCACAGAAGCTCTGATCACAACGACACAGTGCACGTTGGATTCTCGTCTCCAACGGCTAATTTCTCAGTACAACAATTCTGATTAGGTAATGCAAACTGTGTTGCTCTTAAATTGGAGGAGATTACAGTTCAACCTTAAACAGAGTCCTCTACTCCATCTGGGGATTACCTTTCTCCCTTCTTCAATCCAAAAGCAATCTATAACCCCATGGTAGTTGGTGAAGTTAGTGGATACTGTGAAAAAAAAAAGTTTAGTCTCAGCTCTTAGAGCAGAAAAATGAGTCGTGAGTCGGATATTGTTTTCTTCTTTTGCATATTTGTTAGTTGAGTCGTGGCGGATCTTTTTTTTTTTTTTTTTTTAATGAAATCTTACTGATTTATCAAAAAAGAGAAGTTTTGTTTTCCTTTGGAATGGAGTTTTTTTCATGTTGTTTAAGAGATGGGCATTGGATGCATATGCCAGATGTTGATAGAGTTTGGAAGGGTAACCTTCTTTTGGGTCTGATTACCTTGCCTATACCCTTGGGTGGAAGCAATTATAAGAGAAGTGTTTTTAATTCCTTCAGGTGTCAACAGCACCTCAGGGTTCCCCCTCCCTCCATGCTCTGTCTTTCGAATTAATTTCTAAAATATAAAATAATTTTATTATTAATTATGTTTTTTTGACTACAAAATGCTTAAAATTTGAAATCGGAAAATATAGAAGTTCTTTTCTGTTTTTCTTATTTTTATTAGTTATATTACGAATTTCAATTACAAGATTTAAAATAAAATTTTAAATGAAGGCTAAGTATGTTTGTATGTTTAGGGACTATATAGCACCAAAAACAAGAAACAAATTATACTCATCTTTCTGCTATATTTTTTCCAAAATAAAATTTTAAATGAAGGCTAAGTATGTTTGTATGTTTAGGGACTATATAGCAACAAAAGGAAGAAACAAATTATACTCATCTTTTTGCTATAGTTTTTCCAAAAAATTTTAAATGAAGGCTAAGTATGTTTGTATGTTTAGGGACTATATAGCAACAAAAACAAGAAACAAATTATACTCATCTTTCTGCTATATTTTTTCCATTTTGACTCTGCCCTATAATTAATATACTTTGACGGAAAATAATTGAATTTTTTTTTTTTTTTTTGGATAAGAAACCAATACTTCATTTCATTTCAAGATTGAATAAACTGGTGTACATCTGAAAGAACTTCAGAGTTTATAATGGTTGGAGTTTCCTCCATCCATGTTACAAAGTCATTTATAGCTTGAGCATGCTGTGCAAGGCCATGAGCTGCTCTGTTTCCCTCCCTTCGCATGTGTTGGACTTCCACCGGTTGTAATTGCTGCATAATCTGAATTGTACTTGAGATGATGTTTGCAACAGTTATGGGAGGCTTTGTTGCCCCCTGTATAGCAGAGCATACCACCAAGCTATCACTTTCAAAAATTACCTTTTGGACACCAATATCTTTTTCAAAGCTAGCGGCAGCTTCAAGTGCTTTAGCCTCAACCTCCAAAGCACCCAACGGGACCTGTAGTCGTTTGCTCATAGCTGCGACCACCCTTCCTTGTTCATCCCTTGCTATCACTCCAATGCCAACCCATTTTTGTTTTGAAAACACTGCCCCATCTGTATTCACCTTGTACCACCCTTGTGGTGGTGGTGTCCATTTATTCTGGCATGGTGAGACATCCTGAGTTTGGCTTACATTTTCTTGGGTTGAATAATTTTCCTGTAGCATTGTCATGGCTGTCCTATATATTGCAGCAGCTGCAAGGTTTTTTCCCCTATACCTCTTTTCATTTCTATTTCGCCATAGACTCCACGCAATCATCAAAATCATATGCATTAGGTTTGAGTCTTGATCCTGATTCATTCCATTAAAACAAAGCACATCAGTAAAATCTCCTTTGCCCTCAATTCGATGAAGCAGATGACAATGGGTCCAAACTTCTTTGGCCTTCGGGCATTGACAGAGCACATGGAGGACAGTTTCGGGTTCAAGGCCACATTCTTCATAGGTTGGGTCATCAGTTACTTGCCTATGGAATAGATTCATTTTTGTAGGCAAAAAGTTTTGGCAAGCTTTACATCCAAAAACTCTAACCATATTTGGGACCTTTGCTCTCCATAATTTCTGCCAAAAATGTTTCATGATTGAAGAATCTGAGCTCTCTCCCCCATCCTTCTTCTCACCACTTCTAGCTAAGTTATATGCACTCTTCACACTAAATTTCCCATTAGCTGCTGCTGTCCATACTAGTCTATCAGCTGGTAGTAATGTGCCTAAGGGGATGCTCAGTATGGAGTCAGCCTCGTGCTCCAGGAAGACTTCCCGGATCAGATCAGCTTTCCACTCTCCATTTTCTGCATCAATGAGTACACAAACCTTCGCTTCCATAGTTAGAATTCTCTACGGTGAGACTATGCAGTAAGTAGATGGAGTTGCAGTCCATTTTTCCTTCCATATGCTAATACTCTTGCCATTTCCCACCTGCCACCTAACCCCCTCACTGATTAAAGATTGGGCTGCCCAAATGCTTCTCCAAGCAAAGGAAGGGTGATGGCCTTTCTTAGCATGGATAAAATCATCTTTAGGGAAGTACTTGTTCTTATAGACCAAATAGAAAAGAAAGTTTCTTCCTTGTTATAGTCGCCAGCCTTGTTTTGCCAATAGAGCAAGATTAAATGCCCTCAAGTCCCTGAATCCTAAACCACCTTTGGTTTTTGGCTCACACAACTTATCCCACTTCATCCACGCCATTTTTCTTCCCCCCCTCCCCCCCTTTTTGTCCCCACCAGAAATTTCAGACAATACTCGTCATCTCATCACATAAGCTGGCAGGCAACAAGAAGCAACTCATGGTATGTGCTGGGATGGCCTGTGCAACTGCCTTGATCAGCACCTTCTTGCCCGTATTGGATAATAGCTTCTCCTTCCATTCGGACAACTTATTTGCCAAACGCTCCTTTAGCTATTGGAAAGTATTTCGTTTTGACCTCCCCACCAATGATGGCAAGCCAAGGTATTTCTCGTGTTGCTTTATAACCTTAGCCCCAAACATTTCTTTGATGCGATTTTGAGTATCTGATGGAGTATTCCTACTAAAACAGAGGGCTGTCTTCTCCCGGTTTAGTTGCTGGTCAGTAGATAGCTCATATACTTGGAGGAGGCGTAGGAGCTCTTTACATTCCTCTAGGGTTGCTTGGCAAAACAACAAGCTATCGTCTGCAAAAAACAAGTGGGAGAGCTGTGGACCTTGTCTACATATGGAGCTACTATGAATTCTTTGCTCCAAGGCTGCCTTCTAGATCAATGACGATATACCTTCTGCACACAACAGAAACAAATAAAAAGAGAGAGGATCCCCCTGGCGTAAGCCCCGTGTTGGAGTTATAAGCCCTTGGGGAACCCCATTAATCCGAATAGAATAGGTAACTGATGAAACACACTACATGGTAATGTTAATCCATTTTGGATGGAAACCTATTCTTTTCATAATTTGCTCCAACCTCCCCCCCCCCCCCCAATTCAACTCTGTCATATGCTTTACTCATATCTAATTTCAAAAGCCATTTCCCCCTTCAAACCACCCTTCCTTTGGCTAATGTGGTTCATAACTTCAAAAGCTACCAAAACGTTATCCGTGATGAGCCTATTTGCAATGAATGCACTCTGGTTCTCACTAATAATTGTTGGTAGAATAACCTTTAGTCCATTGGCTACACATTTTGAGGCAATCCTAGAGACCACATTACTCAAACTAATGGGCCGATATTCAGTGATTTTCTTGGGGTTTTTAACTTTAGGGATAAGTGTGATGTGTGTTTCATTAAATTTTGGTGGTATAATACCTAAATTCAGAAAATCCAGTACACACTTTGTAACACAGTCACCAACAGTAGGCCAAAAATGCTGATAAAAGAGAGGATTCATACCGTTCGGTCCTAGGGCTTTCAGTGGGTGCATTTACTTGAGAGCCTTCCTCACTTCTACTACTTGGAAGTCTCTGATCAATAGTGCATTCATGGGCTCCGACACACGAGTATCTATAGCTTCAAGGAGTTCTTCCTGTACAGCGGCCTGATTGCAACTAAATAAATTCTGATAATATCTTACTGCAATTCCCTTTACCACCTTTGGGTCCTCCTGCCACTGATTAGACTCATCCATTAAACCCGTGATAGTGCTCTTTCGTTTCCTACTAGAGGCTTTCTTATGGAAATATCGCATGTTTTTGTCTCCTGACTTTGCCTAGTTACTTCGGGATCTCTGGTGCCACATGTCCTCCTCCATGGCATAGAGTTTGTTCAATTCCATCCTTGTCTCTCTTATTTGTTCCTGCTTAGAGAGGCCCACTGCTTGCGTTTCTAGAGATTGTAATTTCCCCTATATACGCTTTATGTTCCTTCCAACATGGCCAAAAACTTGTGAATTCCATGTTGTTAAAGCTATCCTACATTGCTCCAAACAGTGCTCCAGGGTGTTTTCCCTTCCCATATGTATCCCTGTTTCCCATGCTTCTTGAACAACTTCCGCGCATTACTCGTGTTTAAGCCACATTGATTCAAAGCGAAAAAGCTTCTTACCTCTTTTTTGTCTTGTGTTTTGTTCGAGTTTTAGCAGCAATATATAATGGTCAGACGCCGAGTTTGCTCGGTGATAAAGCCTTGCCTGTGGGAAAATTCCACTCCATTCAGTTGTCGCCACTACTCTATCCAATCTTGCTCAAATACACCCATAGTCTCTCCTATCAACTGCCCAAGTGAACCAAGAAACAGTAAAACCTAAGTCTCTTAGTCCATTACTATCCAAACATTGCCTAAAGTTCGCAATCTGTCGACTAGATCTTTTAGCCCCTCCTTCCTTTTCATTGACACTCAAAACCTCATTAAAGTCACCAATACAAGCCCACGACTTATCGAACTGTTACCCAAGTCTTGTCAAAACCGCCCATGATTCTAGTCTCTTATGTGTTTCAGGATTTCCGTAAAACCCAGTTAATCTCCATATCCCAATTTTGCTACCCAAATCAATCAAAGCAACAATGTATCACCGATCTATGAATTTTACTGAGACCTTCATATCAGACTTCCATAATAATGCTAAACCCCTGCTTCTGCCTACACTTGGCACAGCAATCCCCTGTACCATGCCTATTTCATGTTGTACCCTTTTCATCTCATCCACTTCTAACTTAGTTTCCATTAGAAAAACTAAGCTGGGATCTTCTCTTTTTATTGCCCTCTTAAGGGCCTGAACTGCCCCAAGGGTTCCCAAGCTCTCGACAGTTCCAACTCATAATACTCATTGTCCCCAGCGGGTTGCATAGCAACCTCCGCCGATCCCAAAAACTTTTTAAAAACCTTACCCAAAGCAACCTCGTCGATGTCAATTTTTGCTCTTTTGTCCTGCAACCTGTTCGGATCCATCTCTCCTAGTGGGAGCAGCAGCTTCCTCTTTGGTCCTTCCTCCATTGAGCTTCCATCCATGGCCACCGTGGTTGTTGCCTCTCTATTAATTCGTCTCCATGTTCCCCTCGTGTTTTTTGGAGAAAAACCATAGTTCTCTTTATCCTCAAGACCATCTCCGCTAGAATCCCCAAAGTGATTGTGTCTTCTGTTCTATCCTGGGATTTTTGGTGTGTTGAGGTCTAAAAAAAAAAAGAGAGATCACAGTAAAATAAGCCCAAGAAAGAATAAGCTAAGCCCAAAAAGAATGAGTTGAGCCCAGAAGCCAAGTCCAAAGGGATTATACGAAAGGCCCAGAGGATCCCGAAGCCCAGAAAAGAAAAGCATCCAGAAAAAAAGAAAGGATCACGGCAAAATATAAGAAGCAAGGATCCTCAGGCACCATCAATAGGCGCGGATCCTTTCAGGCACAAAGAAGAAGGAAGATCGGGACAGCTCGATAGAAAGAAGACAGAGAAAAGAAAAAAAGAAAACAAGAAAAACAAAAAGCGCGAGCGAGTTCTCATGGCACAGACAGAGGAGTCCTCGGGGAACCAAGACAGGGAAGAAGGATGACAACAAACGATCTTTAAAAAGGCAGGACGGGATTCCGCCCAAATAGGAAAGAAAAGGAAAAGCTGAAGGCACCAGAAGTGGGGATGCCGAGAAGGGCATACCTCAGCACTCCCAAAGAAGATAGCCAACAAGAAGCTTTCAAAAGAATCAGAACTGAGAGAAGGAAAGAATGAGAAGAAGCGGAAAAGGGACTTACCAAGACAACAGGGACAAGACGTGCTCTGTTCGCAGGAAAGCAAAACAGGGGAACCAATGGTTCCCCGGGACACCCAGAAAACTCCATTATAAAAGGAGGGGATGGGTTGTGAAGAAAGCAGCGAGAAAAAAAAGAAAGAAACACAAGAAAGAAGAGATTCTCTAGGAAAAACTATAAGAAAATCTGTGCAGAAAGAAAATACTAAGGGAAAACAAATACTGCTTCCCGATATCCTGTAAAAGCAACTATGGCACATACTCGGATCCAACGAGAATCAAACTTCGCAAGTTTTGAAGGCTGAAATAGCCATTCAAGGCTGCAATTTTTGAGCTTGATTGGATCTTGTATCACGTCCTAGTGAGCTTTCTGTAATCAAACAGATAATGCCTTAATGAAATACTGTTTCATGATTCCCAGGATCCCCACATTTTTTTTTATCGTCTTGCTAATCCTGCTTTTTCTTTCTTTCTGAACTTACGTTGTTAATTTTTGGCACTCCTCGATATCCTTGTTTGTCATTTTTTCTGTATGTTGTCAGGAGTATTCTCTGCATTCACTTGATTCTTAAACAGCCATTTAGCTGCGGTGAGTCAAGGCCCAGTCCGCCAAATCCTTTCTTTCTCATTCAGGCTCGGGATCCTTGGGCCTGAGTATCCCGAAAAAGACAACTCTCACATTTTGGCGACTCCACTGGGGACTGGGCAAAGAAGAAGGAAGAAACAATCCCTTCGCAGAGAATGCCTCCAAGACAAAGAAACAGCAAAGGAACTAATGTGCCACCTACGGCCTCTGAGCCTGTAGGAGAAAACGAGGAAGTCTCCAGGCAAGGAGGTAGGATACCCCTGGTGGAACAAGAGGTTGTGTCGGAACAAAGACACGCAAGACAGGAACCAGACCTAATGGCCAGGATGACAGCAATGCTAAAGGATCTAGAGCAAGAAGTTCGTCTTCTCAAAGAAGGCGGGACATAGGAAATCAGAGACAATATTCCCCCTACTGGCCACCAAGATGGGACATAGCCGGAAGGAGGGTCAGCAGTGGAAGGAAGAGCCAACCCTCAGTACTTGACACTGGCAGACGTCAATGCCCTCCTGGAGCAAGAAAGGGAAAAACTCTCAGGGATCCCCAAGCAATTCTCTCGGGATCCCCCGTTCCCTCCAGAACTTCTTGGCAAACCATATCCTAAGGGATACGAACCCCTAAAGTTCCATCCTTTCGATGGGAGGAATGGAAGTGCCGTGGAACATGTGAGCAGGTTTGTCCACACTATGGGCCCCTATGCAGGAGACAAAGAATTATGTCTAAGGGAATTTGCCAAATCCTTAGTGGATAGGGCATACACCTGGTACACCACGCTGAGACCCGGGTCTATCAAGACCTGGGATGAGATGATGGAAAAATTTTGCGCCAAATATTACCCTGGTGAAGACAAAATCACTTTCCAGAACCTGCAAATGGTGAGGCAGAGACCTGGAGAAGATCCTGTTCAATTTATTAAAAGATTCGAAGATGTGTCCCTAGACTGCTATGGAGACCATGAAGAAAAGGAGCTCGTGGAAACCTGTATAGCCAACATGCTTTTTGATTATAGGCTCAACCTTGAAAATTTATGTATCACACAGTTTGCTGACCTGCTACAGAGAACCAGAAGGACGGCACAAACCATGAGAACAAAAAGGCTGCCCGTGTCCCAAGCTATGACAGCATCAGCAGGAGAGAAAAGGAAGAGGCCAGATGGGAAGGTGTTCGAGGAACCACTGGTAATCCCATGCACAGCTGAGGAGTTAAGCCATGTCCTAGACAAATGGATTGGAGATGGGGTTGTCAGGCCATTCACTGTGTCCAGGCCACCAACCGAAGAAGAAAGGAAGAATCCTTTATTTTACAGAATCCATAATTATGTGAAGCACTCCATTAAGGACTGCTGGACCATTCGCAGGCTCTTCCACAAAAAGTTGAAAGAAGGAACCTTGGAACTCACTCAGAAGGAGCCAGAAGTGCAGAGGAACCCCTTGCCTAACCACAAAGGAAAAGGGGTGGTAGCAGTAGTAATACACGGGAACCCGGCAGAAGCAGGAGAATCTGAAGGATCCTTCCACCCGAGCACAGTCAGAACCCTCCAGAAGAATCCTAAGTTCAGGTCACTATTCAATCAATTAGGATTCGGACCAGAAGCGAGAAGGGTGGCCACAGAGTCTCTCATGAGCATAGCAGCAGATTCAGGGATGGAATGCTTTACAGCTGAGTCACATGCTAGTCGAGCTTTCCTGGAAACAACCAATGCAATAACCTTCACTGATGAAGACATGGAGATTGAGCACCCAGACCACCGTAGACCCCTTTATCTCATGGCCACCATAAACGGTGTTCAAGTCAGAAGAGCACTGGTGAATACGGGGGCATCACTCAACCTCATTGCCTTAAGTACCCTGGAAGCTGTTGGCTTAGTTGACAGAAGGATCCTGGGGACCCCCATGGAGATAACAGGATTTGGAGGATTGGTGGAATCAACAGAAGGATACGTGCAGCTAGCCTTAAGGGTAGGGCCAATAGTAGCTTTGACAAGGTTTCATGTGATTAATGCAGAAGTTTCTTATCACGTGCTGCTGGGACGCCCGTGGCTTCATAAACATCGCCTTATTCCATCCACGTTCCATCAATGCATTAAAGGGAGACTGAATGGGAGGCTCATAAGGATCCCTGCCAATCATAATTCTTTCAGCCAGGGAGAAGTGAACTTTGCAGAAACGATATTTTATGACGAGTTGGAGCCAGATGATGAGAACCCCACCCCGGGGACCCCGGGGGCACCTATCCTAGAAGAAGAAGAAGGAGGAAGGGGCACCCGTGACTTGAGAAACCTTTTAGAAAGAAAAAGACAAAAGAGGGAGCCCAGCTCTTCAGGATCCCGAGAATGTGTGGTGGTGCGGGAACCTGGGGGAAGGCTAATTTATCGTTTGTGAAGGTGCGCGGGACCCGAATGCATTGTGCAGGAAGGTCCCGGACCACCAAGCTGCATGATGGCCCAAGAAAAAATCCTAGAAGAACCAATTAAGGAGGCTCAGATTCAGCCTAAGGAAGAACTAAAGGAAGTAGACTTGGGAACAGAACCAGGATCCCGAAGACCTGTTTTCATTAGCAGTCAATTGGTGGCTCAAGAAAGAGAACAACTGGTAACCTTACTTCAAAAATACAGAGATGTGTTTGCATGGACTTATGATGAGATGCCTGGTCTAGACCCGGAGTTGGTAGTCCATTCTCTTAATGTGGACCCAAGGGTGAGGCCAGTAGTCCAACCAGCCAGGGTCTTCCACACTGAGGTAGAAGCTCAAATAGTCCAAGAGGTCAAGAAATTACTAACAGCTGGTTTTATCAAACCCATACAACACCCAAAATGGCTTTCCAACATTGTACCTGTGAAGAAGAAAAATGGTCAAGTCCGCTGCTGTGTAGACTTTCGCAACCTGAACAAGGCATGTCCTAAAGATGAGTTCCCCTTGCCCAATATCGACCTCCTTGTAGATTCAGCTGCAGGAAACTCAATATTCTCGTTTATGAATGGGTACAGTGGATACAACCAAATCCGCATGGTAGCCAAGGATGCAGAGAAGACGGCATTCAGAACTCCGATTGGGAACTTTTACTACACTGTAATGCCCTTTGGCCTCAAAAATGCGGGGGCTACGTATCAACGGACCATGACAGCCATTTTCCATGACATGATGCATGAGGAGATGGAAGATTATGTAGACGATATTGTGGTCAAGTCAAAAACCAGAACAGGACATTTCCAAGTACTTGAGCAAGTCTTTGAAAGATGCAGGAAATACAAGTTACGTATGAACCCCATGAAGTGCGCCTTTAGAGTGTCTGCCGGAAAGTTCCTTGGGTTCCTGGTACATCACAAAGGCATAAGCGTGGACCCAGCCAAGGCCACAGCTATTGCCACGATGAGAAGACCAACTACTGTTAGGGAACTCAAAAGCTTCCTAGGAAGGGTCTCCTATATCAGGAGGTTTGTGCCTGGTTTAGCCTCAACCACAGCAGGCCTATCCAAACTATTGAAAAAGGGAAATGAATTTACCTGGGGAACAGAGCAGCAGGAAGCTTTTCAAAGAATTCAGGGCATTATGAACCATCTGCCCACCCTCCAGGCACCAGTACGTGGGCGACCTCTGTTGCTATACTTAGCATCAAACTCTCAGGCAATAGGAGCTTTGCTGGCACAAGAAGATGACCAAGGAAATGAGTAGCCCATATATTATGTAAGCAGAACACTCAAGGATACCGAGACCAGATACCCCAGAATAGAGAAAGCCTGCCTAGTAATTGTTTATGCATCCCAAAGGTTGAAGAGGTACTTCTCAGCTCACCAAATCCTCTTGGTAACCAAGTCCCACCCCATAAAAGCACTCCTGCACCAGCCCCTTCTCACGGGAAGAATAGCACAATGGCTAGTGTTGCTCTCACAATATGATATAGGTATAAGAACTCCCAAGGCTGTCAAGAGCCAGGCCATAGCAGATTTGCTAGCTCAATTCCCAGGAAAGGAAGAAGGTCCACTGAGCGAAGAAATCCCTGGTGAGGTAGCAGTGATGGAGATCTCAGGGAAGAAATGGACCATGAAGTTTGACGGGTCAGCTACAGCAACTTCAAATGGGGTAGGAATTGTACTGAGCTGCGAAAATGGGGATATCATGCCCCTGTCTTTCAAGCTTGGTTTCTCATGCTCTAATAATGCAGCTGAGTATGAGGCATACTTAACTGGGTTGGCTATAGCACTCAGCATAGGAGTGAAACATATGAGAGTGCTGGGAGATTCTAATCTTGTAGTCTCCCAAGTGAAAGGTGACTTTGCATTACGGGAACAAAGCTTAGCAGCCTACAGGACTTGGGCACAAAGGCTGGAGATGGAATTTCAAACCTTCAGCATAGAATACACTCAAAGAAGTGAAAACAGGTTTGCAGATGCTCTCGCCACCCTGGGATCCCAAATACCATTTAATGAGAGGGATATGCTGATAAAAATAGGAAGGCAGGAACATTCTATTGTAAGGATCCTCCAAGGGATGTACCCCGGGGAATCCAAACAGTGGGATTGGAGGGACGAAGTCAAAGAAAGGATGAAAGAGGCGAGCCCTAAAGGGAACATCAAAGAACTAATGGATTACACTCAGATAGAAGGAGAATTGTATAGAAGACTGCCAGGAGGAATACTGTCCAGGTGTATCACCGAGAAGGAAGGAAAGTTGAAACTAGAAGAATTACACGCCCAAGCATGTGGAGTTGCAGAAAAAGTCAGCCTGTACAGAAGGATGCAACGCATGGGGTATTACTGGCCAGATATGGACAAGGAAGCAGCAATCATACAGGGGAAATGCAAGGAATGTCGTTTGGCAATCGATAAAGAAGAAAGCTACGCGGTGTTTATTGCAGAAGATTGGCGGGTTCCTTTCATAGGATACCTGGCTCAGGGGATCCTGCCAACCGACAAGGAACTGGTCCACAAGCTCAAAAAACTAGCGTGCAGGTATTTCTTGCAGAACGACATTTTGTTCAAAAAAGGATACCATGGGGATCCCCTCAGGTGCCTGGGACCAAAGGAAGCTAGAGAAGTAGTCAGAGAGGTGCACTCTGGAGATTGCGGAAGTCACCCAGGGAAGAGAAGGCTGTACAAGCAGTTACTGTTGTTGGGGTATTACTGGCCAACGATGAAAAGAGATTCTGAGGAGCTGGTCAAAACATGTCATGCTTGCCAAGTCCTAGGAGATACAATTCACACTCACCCAAATTTCCTACAGGATATGACGACGCCATGGCCTTTTCATACTTGAGGGCTCGATCTCATAGGGCCCATAAATCCTCCATCCAATGGTTGTATATGGATCCTGGCAGCCACGGAGTACTTTACAAAATGGGTAGAGGCCATCCCTTTGAAAAAAGCTACTAGAGCAGCTGTAGCAAATTTCATTCGAGACCACATCATTACAAGATTCTGGATCCCCAGAAGATTGATCAGCGACAATGGAACCCCATTCATAAACAAAGATGTGAAGGGATTAACTGAAGCATACCACATCAAGCATGGAAGATCTACCCCATACTACCCACAACGAAACGGCCAAGCTGAAGCTACTAATAGGGTAATATTAAAAATCCTTAAGAAAATGAAGCATGAGTATGGAGGAAAATGGAGTGACCATCTGGCAGATGTGTTTTGGGCATGTAGGAGCTCTGTAAAGACAGCCACAGGATTCTCCCCATTCTCCCTGGTTTATGGAACAGAGGCCATCAGCCCTGTGGAGTTAATCATTCCTACACCAAGGGTAGTTCTCGAGGAAAATCAGGGAGAAAGTGAAGACGCAAGCAATGAAAAGAGATTAGCAGATCTGGAAGGAGTAGAAGAAGAAAGAGAACTGGCCAAGAAAAGGAGCCAAAGATACCAGCAAAGAATGACCAGAGCGTATGCACAAGCAGTACATCCAAGAGTGTTCACCAAAGGGCAATTAGTGCTAAGGATGGCGGAGCACGTAAGGAGGAACCTGCCAGGGCCTTCCAAGTTCACCCCAAAGTGGGAAGGACCCTACATCATCAATGCAGCTCATGAAAGTGGATATTATTACCTTGCCAAAGAAGATGGAACAGTCCTGACAGAGCCCATAAACGGGAAATGGCTGAAGCAATACTATGCATAAGGACAAGGGGATCCCCAGTACCTCAGGGTCCTTTCACCAGCTTCACTATCTGCTAAGTTCCTTTTTATTTTTGTCTTTTTATTTTTTCAGCCTTTATCAAGAATTCTGGTCTAAGATAATTTTGTTCAGGAACATGTGATAGATTGACACTTTGTGGTCAATGCTGCACCAAAAGACTTTTTCTGTGTTCCTTTAAAAAAAAAAAAAGACCATGTTTTAATGAAATTCTTGTTTCTTCAACATTTAAGTTTTTCTTTAAATACTGCAAAGACCAAATGTGGATAAATTTAAGGAAGGATACCTGAGTCAAAAAAAAAAAAAAAGAGGGGAGAATATGTAATACCCTTTTACATATGGCCCAGGATCCACCTCACAAATAATTTCAGATATCCCACAAACAGTCCCAAGTGCATAGGTCTAGGATCACAGAATAAAAGTAAAATATCTAGGATACCTAGCCTAGCACTTGGCAAAAGGGGAACCTGTCAAATTCATGAACTGGGACCGTATCTTAAAAAAAAAAAAACATACATAGAGAATAATACTAGTGTACCCAGTTCAGTACTTGCACAATAAATTACCAGGTACCTGGACCAGAACTTACAGTGAAGCCTGTGGAAACCATGGTCCAGGACTCAGGAAAGAAAAGAGTCACAAGAAAATAAAGACAATACATATATCCAAGGAAAAAGGCAGATTCACATACTAAGAAATAAGAAGTAGTTTTGAAACACAAAAGAGAAAGCAAAGAGCAGAGCAATGTTCAAAAAAAAAACTTATACAACCCCAAATTGTTCATGAAAATCTGAAAAAAAAAAAAAAAAAAAAAAAAAAAAAAGCTAAGGAATGAGGCCGGCCAACAGAGAGGCATCCGGAGAAATAACAGGAACAGCCAAAGTAGAAAGGATCCTCTGCCGCTTGACTTTCAAGTCTTGTAAAACTTTGTGAGTATGAGCCAAAGCTTCCTCAGCAACAACTATCTCAGTGTCTATACTCTTGAATGATTGCCTTTGAAACAGCATATGAGCCAGCAGACGCAAGTGATCTAGCAGAAAAGACAAATTAAACTTGGCCTCTAGAAGGTCCTGCACCACCCCTCTCCACTCCAGAAGCTTTTCTTCAGACAAGGAATCTACAGAGGAATTCCTTAGGGAAATCAACACAGCACACAACAACTCCATCAAAATATTGCCTAGAAAAACGCCTCCCCTAAAGCCGCTGGTAAAATCCCCGTGACTCTTGAGCAGGCTCTCTAGCAGCGGCAGGCCTTCCACAGGAACAGAGAAGCGCAGGAAGCTGCCATAAGAAGACCCAAAAACATGAAAGTGGCTGGCAGGAAGACTGTTGAATTCCAAAAGATCAAAGCGAGCCAGGAAAGAGGAAAGCTTTGAATCAAGATCTGAGGCAGCCATCTTCGAGGCATTCCCCATCGCCGTGTCACCACTTCCAGAGACAGGAGGACTTGCAGCCTTTTGCTCTGGATGAAGGTCAGCAACTTCAACAGGTCTCACAATTCCTTCAGGGATAACAGGCTCAGAACCTGTAAAGCCTGTATCAGTATTCAAAAAAAAAAGAAAGAAGGAAAAGAAAAGGAAGAACAGATTTAGTTTTTTTTAAGAGAGAAAAAGAAGAACAAACCGGTTTCAGTTTCTTGGGGCAGAACCTCTTCTTCCTGATCTCCTGACATCCCCGAAGATTCTGGGAAGGAACATAAAGCAAGTTGAAGAAAAGGTGAAGGACCAATGGCAAAGTGGCTGAAGGAAGGGATAGATGCAGGGGGCTTCGCCATATAAAAAAAGGGGGGGGGGGAAGAAAAAGGAAACACGATGGGAACAGCTTGCACTCACCTTCTGAGCTCTCTGATTCTAAAGAAGAGGCAACACTGGGAGCAGATTTCTCACTGGTTTGACCTAAAGGAAAAGGAAAAAGAGGAATTCAAGAAAAACTGGAAAAGAAAGTAAAAAAATATAAGGCTATTTCAAGGAAACAAGGTTTACCTGTTTGTTTGGATAGAGGAGTGTCTCCCAAAGCACCTTTATCTGACAAGGATTGAGGAAACACAGTCCTGATAGGACTAGGAGTGCGTTCAAGATGGGGACTTTGAGATGATGGGATCCTAGAAGCTTTGGGATCCTGAGAATCCTGGGAACCTTGCATCGGTTGCCCGGTTTCCTCAGCGGGATCATCAGTAGGGGGCTCCTCACCTATAACAGGAAAAACGACAGAAAGAGCTGTGACAGTTTCCTCCCCCAGAGCCTTGTCAGTCACAGGAGGGGATACCTCCACCTAAAGGAAGAAGAAGCGGAGAAGGCAATACCAAGTAAAAAAAAGAAAAAACGCAACAGCAGGAAATGCTAACAGCACAATGTCAGAACAAAAGGGAAAGAACAAAAGAAGGGGGACACATACGTACCACGTCGTCTCCAGAAGATTGGCTCTTACCCTTCTTGTGATCAGACTTGCGCTTGGACTGCAAAGGAAATCACCACTCGTCAGCAAAATAAAAATGAGTGCAACAAGGTGAACAAAAAAAAAAGAGAGAAAAAGGAAAGAAGTCTTGCCCTTCTCTCTCTCTCTACAAATTCTCTGGAAGTCTTTTGCTTACTACGAGTACGCCCAGAGGGTCCTAAAGGAGGCTGGGATACCAAACCAGAGGATCCTAAAGAACCATGGACTGAAGCAGTCACAGGAACCTGGGGAAAAGAAGACTCTACCTTGGTCTTCTTCCGGGTCCTTGAAACTAAAGGTTCCCTGACATCCTTGCCTTCCTGAGATGCCAAGTGTGCTTGAGATTTCCCCGTTTTCCTTCTTTTCGCCTCAGAGCCTATCTCCACACCCCCTGTACTTTCACCAACATCAGCAGCTTTCATTTTCTTCGACTTAACATCCTTACCTTTAGCAGTGGCAGCACTTATTGTCTCTGTTGCACCCTTTTTGATGGGCACCCCAGAGGAAGCACCAATGATGAGACTATCACCCAGCCAGGCCTCAGGAAAATCCTGTCCATAAGCCACCCAACCTCCCCTGGAGGCATGCCACTCTGCAAACCCAGTCTTGCTGCTTGCAGCAGCAGAAACAATCCCAACAGTAGGAAGGGATAAACGTCTATTGGCTGTCGGAGCAGAAACAATGCTAGAATTCGGGACTTCCCGAACTGTACCAGTGCCAACATAGTCAACAAAAGATTTTTGCACTCTTCTCCAATAACTGGTATAGTCACTGGAAGCAAAGACTCCTCTCTGGGAGTTAGGCACTACAAACTGGGGGCTCCTCCGTGACCAATAAGAAAAGGCCTGTAGCCTCAAGAAAGGATCCAAGGAAGGAAGGGATGGCACCACATCCTTAAAAACTGGCGGAATGTCCTGATCAAAACCAAACTGTCGGAGCACCCGGTGTGCTGAATAATGAGTATACTTTGGGCCACTTGAAGAAGGCACAGGAAGCCTGGAGGGGCTAATGCAGGCAAGATAAGCCAGACTGCCCTCATCACCACGGTGCAAGTCAAAGGTATTACCTGTAGAAGATAAAAAAGAAGACAACACAGAATCACATGCAAAGCCAGGACCAAACTCACGAGAGGATCTCCAATATAAGCTCCCTGCTTGGTCAAACAACTCCACAAGATTGAGGCCACCACCTTTCAAGCTAATCCAACGAAAAATAATGGGAAATGCATCAGTAGAATTGCCACAAAGACCCTTCACTATGTCGGGGGATCCTTGGAACTTGTCCTTCACAAATTTCAAATTTCTACACTTAGCCAAAGTAGCTGCAGAACGGTCCCACATGAAAATCTGAAGAATGGCACAGTGAAGAGATGAAGTGATCACATAGCAAGAGTCACCCTCAGCCTCATCTCCATGAAGCTGGTCCAGTTGAGAATAAACATGACCCAAAAACAGAGGGGCCAAAGGATATTGGGTACCTCGAGCCAACTTGATTGCCAACGGAAAAAATGAAGACTTAACTCCGTACCCAGGGAACTCACTAAACAAAAATTTACTAAGCCAAAAGGCCAAGAAACCGGCCCACCTCACTTCCTTATCCTTTTCACGAGAGAGGGTCATCACCCATCTCCCCATCCTAGCCGGCTTACCACCAGGAGAGGCGGAGCGACCACCAAAATGACCAAATAATTTCTCTTCTACCACGAGATCCTCACCAGAAAGATCAATATCAAAGGGATTTTCTTCACCAAACACCGGGAGGAGGAAGTTATTAACCACATCCTCCAAGGTGACCGTCAATTCACCAGTAGAAAAGAAAAAAGTATGAAGGGAAGGACACCAACGACGTACCAGATGCCTGAGCCCTTTGGCGTCTCTGAAACCCTCAAGGTTTCTGGAAATAGCCACTGCCTTTAGGATGCCGGCGCGCTCCAAACGACCCACAAACTCAGCATCAGACAGTTCCTTGTCTACCCATATGGGCCAACCCTGAATCTTTCCAGGAACAAAATCAAAGAAAATAGGAACCGCCTCTCGGATTCCTTGTCTGATCTGGAGATCGAAAATCTCTCTAGGGTCAGGAACCTGGGCGGAACCAGCAAAACCCGCTTGGCTAGAAAATAGCCAAACGTGAGGGGATGGAGGAGCCTCACCATGAGATATATGAGGAAAAAATAAACTGAGAGAATACCAAGGATCCCGTAAAGGGAAGGCCGGACATTCAGCAACCTCGTGAGAATCGCTCGGAGCAGAACCAAAAGAACCTTCACCCTCAGAAGGACTGGGAGTACGCTCTCTCCTCTTTCGAGAAGAAGAAGAAGCCATGGAAACAACACACACTATGAGAAGAAAAGAGATTGAAGGTGCGAAAGGGAGGAAGACCAGAGTAACAGAGAAGAAGTGAAAAAGAAAGAGAAACACAAAGAGTGAAAAACTCAGAGAAGCAAAGTGATAAGATGAAACGGCTACAATAAAGGCGCAAATAGCAGTTGGGGAAAACAGTTTATGGAAAGACACGCCAGTTGCCAAAGAATTTAATTTGAAGTAGGGATTACAGCAGTTATTAATGAGAAATAACGGGAAACGAGGAAAGTGGGTGGAGGAGTTTTACCTCAAATACCCAACTGCCACGTCCCGTATAAAGAGGAAGCTGCAAAAAAGTAAGGGAATACAACACGCAAAAAGGAGGTGACTAGAAGCAGCAGAAAAGAGCCGGGGTCCCAAGTAAAGAGGAAGGGAACCCAGTAGAAGTTGAAAAAAAAAAAAAAAAGAAGGGGGGATACCACGAAAATCTTAGGAAACCTAAATCACTCACGCGTGGGTTTCAGGCAACCCACGAGCTCGGGGGGCTAAATGTTGAGGTCTAAAAAAAAAAAGAGAGATCACAGTAAAATAAGCCCAAGAAAGAATAAGCTAAGCCCAAAAAGAATGAGTTGAGCCCAGAAGCCAAGTCCAAAGGGATTATACGAAAGGCCCAGAGGATCCCGAAGCCCAGAAAAGAAAAGCATCCAGAAAAAAAGAAAGGATCACGGCAAAATATAAGAAGCAAGGATCCTCAGGCACCATCAATAAGCGCGGATCCTTTCAGGCACAAAGAAGAAGGAAGATCGGGACAGCTCGATAGAAAGAAGACAGAGAAAAGAAAAAAAGAAAACAAGAAAAACAAAAAGCGCGAGCGACTTCTCACGGCACAGACAGAGGAGTCCTCGGGGAACCAAGACAGGGAAGAAGGATGACAACAAACGATATTTAAAAAGGCAGGATGGGATTCCGCCCAAATAGGAAAGAAAAGGAAAAGCTGAAGGCACCAGAAGTGGGGATGCCGAGAAGGGCATACCTCAGCACTCCCAAAGAAGATAGCCAACAAGAAGCTTTCAAAAGAATCAGAACTGAGAGAAGGAAAGAATGAGAAGAAGAGGAAAAGGGACTTACCAAGACAACAGGGACAAGACGTGCTCTGTTCGCAGGAAAGCAAAACAGGGGAACCAATGGTTCCCCAGGACGCCTAGAAAACTCCATTATAAAAGGAGGGGATGGGTTGTGAAGAAAGCAGCGAGAAAAAAAAGAAAGAAACACAAGAAAGAAGAGATTCTCTAGGAAAAACTATAAGAAAATCTGTGCAGAAAGAAAATACTAAGGGAAAACAAATACTGCTTCCCGATATCCTGTAAAAGCAACTATGACACATACTCGGATCCAACGAGAATCAAACTTCGCAAGTTTTGAAGGCTGAAATAGCCATTCAAGGCTGCAATTTTTTAGCTTGATTGGACCTTGTATCACGTCCTAGTGAGCTTTCTGTAATCAAACAGATAATGCCTTAATGAAATACTGTTTCATGATTCCCAGGATCCCCACATTTTTTTTTTATCGTCTTGCTAATCCTGCTTTTTCTTTCTTTCTGAACTTACGTTGTTAATTTTTGGCACTCCTCGATATCCTTGTTTGTCATTTTTTCTGTATGTTGTCAGGAGTATTCTCTGCATTCACTTGATTCTTAAACAGCCATTTAGCTGCGGTGAGTCAAGGCCCAGTCCGCCAAATCCTTTCTTTCTCATTCAGGCTCGGGATCCTTGGGCCTGAGTATCCCGAAAAAGACAACTCTCACATGGTGTTGTGTTATTTTTCAGCACAGGCTTCTTTGCTTGGACAGGCTTTTTTACACTGGTTACCTTTAGTGGGCCCGTATTAAAGGAATCTTTTTCTGTCTTAGCATAAGTGCCCAAGCCCATTGTTGAGCCCACCTTTATTTCCTCCTCTGGGTTTGGGTCCATTCCTTTTGTATCTCTACTAGCCCGAGCCTTCACCACATCAACTTTCCCTCCTTTGAATTCAAAACTATCACCTGTACTCTTCGTATCTTCTGTCTTGGTCAGAGATCCCAAGATACCTGTTGCAGCAGTCACATTCTTCCCCAACTCCTCATTGATTTCTGCTAGTGTCTTTTCAAACATATCTCCATTACCCACTGACATTGATGTCCTCGTATTTTTCGACGTATTTTTAGTTTCGTGTTGGCTACGTTTTGCATCTTCCATCTCCGCCGTGACTTCCACCTCCATTCCACCTGCCACCTCCGTCTCATTCCTACTCTGATCTCCATCCTTCGTTGTGATGATCTCCATGGGCCTTTCACCAGAGCTGCTAGCCTTCCCTTTCTCCCTATTATTGACTTGTACCCTCTGAGGGTGTTGGAGATTATCTGGTTTCGCCCTTAACCATGCTCCATATTGCTAGTCATGTGGCTGTAGTGTGCCTCGACTTCATAGCCATATCCTACAGTCTTTTTCATCATGATTCAGTTTGCCACACCAGTAGCAAAAGATCGGCAACCGTTCATATTTAAACGATACCCATACCGATGTTGGTCCTCCAAATTTAACTAGTCTTCCTCGACACAAAGGTTGAGTGGTATCCACTTTCACACGGACCCTAATATATTTACCGAAGAGATTTGCCGTCGCTGGGATGTCCACCTCTTCAGCTTCGCCCAACATCCTGCCGATCCTCTCTCCGGTTTCCTTTGTCATTCTTCTAGCTGGGATGTCATGAAGCTGAACCCAGAAACTAACCTTATCAAAACTAATATTTTGTATCTGCTCCTCCTCACCCAACTTGTGTACTGCTAAAAGATACTTGTCAAACGACCATGGGCCATTTGTTAAAACACGAATCATGTCTGTCTCATCTTCAAATAGAAAGATTGCTTTATTTCTCGCCAAGATCACGAACCTCAAAACTTAGGTCCGTCCTCCATGCACTTTTTAGTGTATTTGCCACAGCTCCAAGGTTGACCCTCCTTTTCGTGAAGAACTTTGCCACAGCTCCAAGGTGCCCCCTCTTGCGCCCTCCCCCCCCCCCCCCGACACAAAAGACCAAAAAAAAAAAAAAAAAAATCAATTCACGATACCTTTTCTTAGTAAACTTCTCCTCCTACTACAATTCTAATATATAAAACCAATGGGTCCCATTTAATAATGATTAAAAAAAAAATCTCTACATTGAATAGGATAAGAGTCTGAACACACTACACAGTAGCTTGATGGACTTTTAAAAACAAAAATGTACAACTATAATATAAAACAATGGGTCCCACTTGGTAATGATTAAAAAAATAAATAAATAAAAAACATGTTTCATATTCATTAGTTTACTCATTAGTGACTTTGGCATTGATCTTACTAGTTGCAATAGCTACTGTTGAAATAGCTTTTTCGGCAATGAACATAATTAAAAATCGATTATGTAATCAAATAGGAGATTAATAGATGAATGATTGCTTAATCACATATATTGAGAAAAATATATTCAAGACTATTGAGTGTGAAGAAATCATGCAGCGGTTTCAAAATATGAAACATTATCGAGGGCAATTGAGTAAAATAAGCTAGGTGTAAAAAAATAAATTAAAGTTTACATTTTATATTAGATTCTGTATGACAATTACATTATAATATAGTAGTTTATTTATTTTGTTATTAATATTGATTAATTTTTTTAGATTAATTTTTTACTTTCAATCTTATCTTTTAATCTTGCCCCCCTAACCTAAATTCCTGGCTCCGCCACTGGCTCCAAGGTTGACCCTCCTAATACTATATAGTATATGTATACTAAAAGTATTGGAGAATCTAATTTCTGTAAAGATAAAGATTTTTTGATACCACATAAAGAACAACTTCACATTAGCTAACAACATGAGCCATACTAGGCCAACAGTACTGAATTGGCATATTTGTAGCCATCCCGGCTAACTGCCAAACATTAGAAAGGACAAGCTTAGGTACAAAAATCAGCTTATAAACTAATCCCATCTGCTGAAGATGTGAAAGGTCTGCCATCATAATACTTTCCTTCCAATCCGGAGTTCTCCACCTACTGCAGACTTGGACCAGCTTTTTGCAACAACTTAGCAACAAAATTTGCTGATATCCTAGGCTACTAGCTTTGATGGAAGCTTCCACTAAGGCTTCTTGAAGTGCATCAGCCACAGAGATTGCAGCACAGCTCCTGATGCCCTTGAACACTATCTCACCACCTCTGTTCTTAGCTTCAAAGGCATAAGCAGTACCAAACTTTTTCCTCCTCCTTGCACTTGCAATTTTAATGATAATCTGCCAAGTCCTTCCAGCTGAGCTTTGAGTAATGGAACAATTGTGGCTCTGAAAATGCTGAGATTCGTCTTTAATAAAGGCATTCTGGTACCTGCAATATAGATTTTGAGTCATTAGAACTACATCCAAGGGGTTAGGCTGTAAACCATCATGGACCACCAAGTTCCTATGGTACCAAATGGACCATAAGGTAGTGAACAGAATCTGCAGAAAATTCATAGTGTCAGGAGTCATCCGTTTATGTCTGAGTAACAATGAGCTAATCCATTCTTGAACTGGGATGTTGTTCAAGTTAGATGTTGATAGAGTTTTCTATATCAGTTGTTGAGACTCTTTATACAGCTTATTTGCAAGTGTTGTGTATAAGCACAGGCTTGAAAAACAGGTTCAGACATATTTTGGAGAATGACTTGCACCTCATGTTATTACACTTAGAAGCTCTATTATACACCTTTTGAGTTTTTTGCCTTCTTAAGCAATACACCTTTGGAGCTTGATCAAATAAACAATTGTGTATGTGTATCTGTGGTACAAGTGTGTGTGTGTTGGTGCTTATGAGCTCAGCTTACTTGACAGAGACTCTGAAATCACTACCCACAACCTATAGACTAGGACCAAACTCAAACATACCACATAAGTGTACAATCAAAACAGTACTCAATCCATCCCTCTAGGGAGACACCAGAAAAAAAAAGATTTTGAAGAAAATTTTATAAAATAATTTTACGGTTACTGGAAGTACATGGATGCATGGTTCAAAGTGTTTTATATTCAGAATAAAGAAATGACTAATGAGCCATTCTTGGTACAACCATTTCGATACAAGAATGCCTAAAATATGCCTCTTCCTAATTAGTTTCTTGAATGGTGGACTATTTTTGCCCCTATCCAAAAAATTCTTGACCATGTCCATGGATCTTAAATTATTGAGGCTTTTCAAAAATGGGCCTCTGGTTCATTTAATCTATCATCAATTTACAAAAATCTCCCATCTCTTTTCAAATTTTATTTGAACTTTACTCTCCCATGAATTCCCCCATTGGAATTATGTAATCATTCCAAATTCACCATTAATAAATATTAGTCTCAAGAGAAATTCATGGTAAAATGGTGGGATACATTCAAAATTGCCAGAGTACTCAATTTTATTCAACAGCCAACAACTTCCCAAGCAAACAATCTCAATTTTTAATTGAAAGATCAAATATTCAATCAGAATTTTACCAAACATTCTCCAAGAAAGTGGTAAAGTAAAAACTGAAGGGTGCCCTCTCTCAGCTCAGTGGAGAAAATGACAAAAACAGTGACCAAGAAAGTTCAAGTGCAGCACCTCGAAATTGAACCCCCGGCTAGGCTATAGATTCACATTCACAACATCCAATTTACTATTGCTGACTGAATGACTATTAGCAATTCAATCAATCAAAACATGGCCTAAAGATCAAAACTTTGTAAAAAGAAATCAAATGAATCCATTAACAAGAACTGAAATTCCAGCAAATGAATAGAGAGGACTAAACTAGCACTCCATCAAATCAAATGAACTAAATTCCAGCAAATGAAAAGAAACCCATTAACAAGAACTAGAATTCAAACAAAACAGGATAGAAAATAGTGAAAAAAAATTTGAGAACACTCACCTTAGGGAAGTGGGTTTCGCTTTTTCTTGCTTCTGGTTTTTGAGCTCAGGCTAATTCAGCTTCTCTTTCACATGTATCCCAGTTCCCAACTGCCATTCATTTCAAGTTTCAAGGAGTTTCAAATTTAAATAATCACTAATATGGGAAGAAATATTAGGAGTTTCAAAAAAAATGTTTAATAATAGTATAGATTAAAGTATTGACTCCATCAGGAATACCTTGACCAATTCTTTCATAAAAAATGGGTAGACCATCATCATCTTTTTTAATAGCCTTTTTGATGGATTCTCTAGACTCTTTCGTGAGATATTTTTCCCACCAACCACAAAGGGTTCCAAAAAAATCGGTAGTAAGAAGATCAACAATTTTAGCATAGTCAAGATTATGGTTGGTAATATAAGCATTAGCAACCATAGACATATGACCCATTTTATTAATAATTTATTGTTCAAGTAAGCCATCAATGTTCCATTCATAAAGCTTATTAGCATAAACATAAAACTAGGTTTGAAAAAATCTTTCTTCAAACTGCATATCAGGAGGGGTAGGTTTTGAATACAAGTTTTTTTGTAAAAGACATGGAATTGGGTTTTCTGACAAATCTTTTAATTTCAAGTAATTCAAAAACAATTTCAGAATCCAGAGTAGAAGATGAGGAGCCAGAATCTGAATCTTCAAAAAAAAAATCCTTTTCTATTTTCTTGGAAATGGCAAGGGCAGTACTAGTAGAAGTAGTATTCTGCTCAATTTTTATTTTTCGTAAATCAAGAAGCATTTATTCAAATTTTCCAATAGTTTTAATCTGGGTGGTCTTAAGGCTCAAGTTTTTCCTTTGACTACGTAAATCAATCAAAGGTTTCTCAGTTTTTGAAGAAGAAGTGGGTTTTTCAAAATTTTTTTTTCAATAGTCTTTTTTGTTTTAGTAGAAATAGGGGTGTTAACATCAATTATTTCAACATTTTTGAAAGGGGAGGCATTTATCTCATTCCCTTTATAGTTAATAATAAACGTATCAAGGGGCGGATGACTAGACAAAACAATAGTTTTATCTTCTTTAACAAAATTTGATTTTTTTTTTTACCTTATTCAAACTGTTTTTTGAAATATTTTTTGAAACATAATAGTTTTTAATGAAATCAAATAAACAAAATATTTTTTTGCAATTCATGCATTTTTTCTTTCCATTTTCTTTTAACACGATCTTTTTCTTTTTGTTTAAAAGTAGCATGATAGGAATTTTTTTTTCTTTGTTTTTTGCAGATTTAAACTCATCAAATAAAGCTTCCTTATCAATAACAAAGGCATTGTTTAAAACTCTTAGTTGGCTATGAATAATAGAGGTTTGAAAATCAGTGGCAGTAGAAGCTTGAAAGTCAAAAGCAGCTGGAGACCTAGATTCAATCTCTTTTTCTTCAATGACATGCTTGCCATGTTTAGAAGGATGCTTCGTTTTTCGTGGAATAATATACAGTGCTTACTTGGGAGTTATCACTTGCAACTCCTTTCAGCTTTAAATCAGGTTTTCCAAAATTCTTTTGTAAGAAATCACTGAGATCTTAATCTCATTTTGAAATGTCTTCAAAAACAGTAGATCCAGCAAAAGAATGTCTTCCTTCTTTAATCATAAGAGGTTTGTTATCATCAAAACTTAATTTAATAGTTCCGTCAAGATATTGTTGGATATGGTTAAGATTTAACTCATCAAAAACAAACTTAGTAGGCTGAGCTTCTAGTTCCAACAACCATTCTTTGGGAAGCTTAATATCTTTCCATTGAATCATTTTTAGAATTTGAACCTTAGCATCAAGAGTGGAACATTGGATTAACAAAGTTTTTTCACTAGAGTCTTTTAGTTTAGCATGAGGATTAAGAGTAGTTTTTATCAATCTATAATAAATGCAATAAATGATAGCAAGGGGTTCACTGCCTTCATCCATATCATTACCAGGCCTCAAGATATTTAAAGTTAAAGCTTTAATGATATTATGATCATCCAAAGCAAGAGTATCAAGATAGCAGTTAAAATAAACAGGACTATCAAACAGAGATGAGGTAATCATGCCAAGAATACTAGTACGAAAATCTTTAAATCTATCATCTCTTAAGCACATAAGCACAAAAACATTAATACCTTTTTGAGTAAGGGGTTTAACAACAACTTGAACCAAACCAATATGCAAATAATTGAATCTTTTAGCAAGAAAATCATTAATGCTTTTTCTATTAAATAAATAACATTTTTCATGAGTTCTTGATATAGAATATTGTTAGGACATATGTGTTTCGTATGTTAAGAACATATGTCATGATTTTATGTAATTGGCTTATCTTTTGACAAAACGCACTTTACTTGTAATTTGGTAGATCTGGGATGTTTTTAATACTTCAAAAAACAAGGTTTCAAGATCAAGTGTTGAAGTCATTAAGTCTGTCCAAGAAACAAGCTGAGAAGTGCAAATTCATTAAAGCTCGACAGTTGCATCTATCGAGCTTAAGAAAGCTGTTTTAAGCCCCGTGTGCTCGACACCTGCTCGACACCTCCTATCTGTCGAGATTTACAAAAACAGAATTTTTGATCTGTTTTCTTGGGATCCGTGAATGTGTCTTTGGGCTTTCTTTTCTCTTAACCCTAGACATATAAAAGGATTGTTTTAAGGGCCGTAAAACAGTTCACAAGTTGCACAAGCATTGAGTAAACTCTGTTCAAGCAATTAACTAGAGAAGAAGTTCTTGCCCTAGTTCATCTCTTTCTCTTGAAGAAGTTGCTGTGTATGTGCACCGTAGGGTTTTGTAACCAAGCATCTTCTTGATCTTCATCGTGTGGATGAACTGAAGAACTTTGCAGCCAACAACCTTCTTAGTTGGTGATTAAAGTCGTGTACTGGGATCTACGCAATTGGTTTGTCACGTACTTGGGAGCCGTGCATCGAAAGGGGAACTGTCACTACAGAACAAGTCCAATTCGGTATTGGGGTAAGGGTTCAACTGTAGGTTGGTAAGATACTTGGGATTCTTTCACTTGTAACTGCTTGTTGTGATAATAGTGGAGTTTCGGGAGTGGTGACCTGAAAATCACCCGGTGGGGTTTTTGCCGTTAGGTTTTCCCCATTCGTAAACAAATCACCGTGTTATTTATTTTCCACTGCATTATTAGTTTATTGGTGATTTGTTTGTGCTACCACGCGTTTGCATGATAAATTTGTTTTTATCAATTTTAGGAATGCGCCATTTCTTAAAATCAGTGAAACCAATTTTTTCAACAGAGTAATCTTCTTCATTTATAATATCAAGAGGGATACTAGATCGGAGCTAACAGAGGAATTGGATCCAAATAATCTATCCATTCTATCCTAGGTTCAACACTTACTTGTTATGTTTATTCTGATAACCATTGCATTTCATAACACATACCTTAATCAACCCTCTACCTTGCATATCCTAACGCTTTCCTAGCTGAATAGGCCTTACTATTTGACTTAGGGAATTCACTTTCCGACAAGGATGGCGCCAACAGAGATAAGAACAAAGACACAACGAAGAAAGCATCAAAAGATTGTTTTTAATTATTACAATTCGAAATGTTTTTAGTCTAACGTAACTAATATAACATAAAGTTATAAAAGCTACTGTTGTAATTTATTAAACTAGTAACAATCAAGGAATCTCATAAAAAATATATATATATTACATTTTTCTACCCTAAATAATATGTCACTTAATGCTTTGTCCCCTAAACACACACGTGCAGGCACACAAACAAGTTGAATTAAAATTATCACTTGAAATCACAATTTCAATTCAAACTGTATTTTATGGTTGTGTGAAATAGATGAATGTAATACTCTTAAAATAATTTATTTTCTACCCATACCAACTACAACCCATGGCCTAACCCAGTGCAATCACCAACTCTAACCTAGCAACAACACACATTGATGGCCAAAGCACAAAACCAAATCCATCTCCAACAAAACTGAAACCGGTAACATGACCACCACAAAACCAAAGCCACCTCATGGACAACCCTAAGGCCACTACCATGACAACCTCAAAATTGCTGCTACGACAAACACTGACAATCCACCCTAGCCACGACGCCAACCACCAAAACCAAGCCTAGCAACACCAGTTCCAACAAGCCACCCCAGCCACAGTAACCATTGTCGCCACTACTAACCACCCAAATATGAAATAATGACCTAAATACGACAATGACAAGTGACAACAGACCAATGATGAGAGAGCTGAGGAGTGATAGCGAAGAAGTAAGAGAGAGAGAAGAGTGAATAAACAAATGGGAAAAATGATATAGATGTTACTATAGTAACATTTATATTTTGATGTATTTGTAGCATGTTGTAAAATATTTTGAAAAATGGTTCAAAAGATGGAGGGTTTTTATGTATTTTTGTGAATGGTGTTCTCTATTTTTTTGTGAATGGTGTTATCTATTTACATTTTTTTAAAGGACTTTTGCATGTTCTTAATTAGCTTAGCTAGGATAAAACAGCTATGATCATCACATTCTTTTATTTTCCACGGAAGGTCAACAATGCTTTATAAAAATATAATAAAAAATAGAAAGGTCTATGTGGCATGGACCCATGGCCATGTGCGCTTAAAGCGGTGAGTTTTTTTTTTTTTTGGTGGTTATTCTTTGTCTTTAGCGTTTGGCAAGAATAAAGAACAAGACAGAGACACCCACGTTGGATGAGCAAGATTGGTGAAGTTTTGGAATAGGAAAAGTATTGTCTTATAGTAGCTGAGAAAGAGTGCCTGAGACCACTTAGCAAACAATGAAGATCCAAGAAATTATAAAAGCATGCCTTATGGCTAGTCCTGATGACCACCAGCTCCACCTCCAATCCAGAATCCGAATATTTCAATCACCATGCGTTTGGGCGTTGGGGACGTGGGTCAGTCTTTGCTTGTGTTTGTCTCATTTATATTTTTTATGCTTGCGCAAATTTAGCGGTTTATTCATATCCAGTAGTCAGTAGAATATACTCAAAATAGACCTATGACTAGTCGTCACGACGCCAAGCAGTTCACGTAACAATAACAAAACAAAATGTGTCGAAGCAAATCGGTTGGAGCGGAATCATGAATGGGTGGAAAGGGGGATAAAAGTTGAAAGTTGAATATGCAAAATACAGATCATGTAGGCTTTTTTCGTAATCCCAAAATCCAATAATTATCAAGATTGGATTTTGGTTTTGGAGTGGAATACACTTTTTGCAAATCTTATACTAATAGTACAATATAAATATATAATTATCCTAAACTAATAAATAAAAGTATTCTAGGTAGTATTAATTAAAGTTCACTTAACAACAATAATTTATATATTCATTGTATTCAGAAATGATAAATGATTTTCAAGATTTAATTTTAGCAACAATAATTAGTATGTTCATTATATAAAGAAACAATATGTCTAATAAACTTATAGTTCATCTTTTATTTTCATGCTAGTCCATCCTATGGAAAAATTTGAAATAAGCTCATAGATTACAATATTTATCTCTTACCCAAGATTCATCTTTTCCCTGACTCCATAAAAAAATATCATGGAGCTGCTACCGTGACTATGGTCTTAAAAAGGTATAATTTTTTTCAAGTTACACCAAGTGAACTTGTATAAACGAGCGGATTTTATTAAAAGAAAGAGTTTTCATAATGTAAGGTTGAATTTAATCAACCATCTTGTTGGTTTTATTCTGTGTCAAATTTGCTTGTATTTCAGCAATTAGTAACCCTGTATTTAGGTGGGTTTGTTGTAAGGGTAGTGAATGAGATAGAGTGTTGAATGTTCAAGAGTGTACAAGAAAACAGAGTCTCGCGGCTAGATCTCGCGAGTGACTCGCAGCTGCAAGCCGCCAGAAGTAGCACACGTGCCAAGCATGCCAGAAGTTGAAGCGCCATGCTAGTTGGAGTACTACAGGACAAAATAAGACAACTGGCCGTTCTGTTATTTCGTGGCTGGATCTCGCGACTCAGTCAAGCCGCGAGCCAGCCCTGTTTTGAAAAACCTGACATTTCACATTCCATTCTCACCCTAGTATAAATACCCCTCATACCCGCGAAAGAATGAGAGCTTCCAGAGAGAATTTTGAGAGAGAAAACCTAGAGTAAAATAAGATTGATTCATCAACAATTTTTACATAAGAAACTCTTCAAATTCCTCAACTCTCTTCCTCTCCATTGTTAAATCCTTGAGAGGCATTTTACCAAAACATTTTCTCACCATATCCATTACTGTGAGAGGGCTGTTTGGTGTTCTGTGAAACAGTTTGGAAGGAACCAATTTACATTGGTTGATGCTATGGTCAAGTAGTGGAATCTGGGAAGCTAGAAAAGAAATAGGTTCGGCGTAACCTCATTAGAGCAAAAAGCTTGAAGGGCTTAGGTACATTGGGTAGATTAGGTTTGGAGGGTCTATTGCTGTTCATGTATCCCACCTACATTTTCTAGTGGATTGTTTGCCGATTGGAGGGCGGCGGAGAGGTTTTACGCCGAGGGCTTCGGTTTTCTCTTCGATAACACATCGTATGTTATCCTTGTGTTTGCATCTCTCTTCCTTTTATCTTTGCCTTTTATTTTCTGCTGTGGATGTGATTTTAATTGGCATAGATTGTTTACCAATTCTGTATTAAGCTTTTGTTCATGTTCTGCACATTAATTGTTTGATATAAAGCTTGAATTGGTAATTTGTAAATTGGGGGTCTAAACGTTCAAAGGTGTTTTTACACTATTTGAACTTTCAATTGGTATCAGAGCGGGTACACTTTTGTTGGTTTCATTACCATAGTGTGATCCTTGACCCTTTTTAATATGAACCGGTCTCAATCCCTAAATGTACCTCCATATTTTGATGGTAGTAATTATGCTTTTTGGAAGGTTCGTATGAGAGCATTTTTATGTTCCATTGAAGAATTTGTTTAGGATGCGGTTGAGATAGGCTGGACCAGACCTGAGGCAGCCAAATCCACATGGGATAAGGCAGCACTCGCCACATCTAATGCTAATAGTAAAGCACTCAATGCTATTTTCTATGGTGTGTCTCCAGATGAATTTCACAGGATCTCTCACATTACCATTGCCAAAGAAGCATGGGAGATATTGGAGACCACTTACGAAGGCATGAAGAAAGTAAAAGACACCAAGCTGCAAATGCTGACCACTCGGTTTGAGGAGCTCAAAATGAGTGAGGATAAGTCATTTGACTCTTTCTATAGCAAGCTGAATGAGGTGGTTGTCAGCAAGTTCAATTTGGGGGAGAAAATGGGAGATTCTAAAATAGTAAGGAAGATCCTTCGATCATTGCCGAAAAGCTTTCGTGCCAAAGTAACAGCAATTGAAGAGAGTAAGGACCTTGATGATATCAACGTCCAGGAGCTGGTTGGTTCTCTTCAGACTTATGAAATGTCGCTGCCAAATCAACGGAGGAGCAAATCTCTTGCTCTTAAGACCATTAATGAGAAGGTATAAGTCCATGACTCATCGGATGAAGATGTGGTTGACAAGGATGTTGCATACCTTGTGAAAAATTTCCGAAAATTCTTGAAATTCAAGAATAATGGTAAATTTTGGGACAAAGGAAAATTTCAAAGTTCAGGAAGGGAGAAAAGGGAATTTAAAAAGAAAGATGGAAAAGAATCCCAATCTACACAAGGTGTCACTTGTTCTGAATGCAACGGGCATGGACACTTTAAGAAAGAATGTCCAAATTATTTGAAATCAAAAGGCAAGGTGTATGCCACGACACTGAGTGACTCGGATTCATCCAACTCTGATTCTGAGGAAAGCTGTGACGGAGAAGGGAATTACTCTGCTTTTATGACTATTGCTCATGTTGATTCTTCAGACGAGTTGAATTTGCTTGTACAAGAGCTTGGAGTACATAGTGATGAAGAATCATTTTGAGCTGTTGAGGAATCAGATGCAGAAGAAGATGAAAACACAGCCAATCTTTAAGACAATTATAACTCACTCCTGGAGAGGTCGGGTGAGTACACAAGGGTGGCAAAGGCAGTTGTGAGAAAGATGAAGAAGGCAGAGGAGGACTATAAAAGTCTCCTAATTCGCTATAGGGAAGCCAAGTGTGAGATAGAAACACTGAATGGTGAGCTGTTAAAAGCCTACACAAAAGTGAAATTTCTTGAGCAAGAGGTTTTGCAAGCAAATGCTAAGATACAGAGGGTCTCCACCAAGAAGCTAGATGATGTTATTTCATCTCAAAAGCATTTTTCAGACAAATCCGAGTTGGGATATACCGAAGGGAGTAACTCGTCTGGTAATATCACAAAAGAAGTGAAGTTTATAAAGACCAAAGAGCCAGTTGAAGTTGGCCCTACTACTGAGAAGCCCAAGATAGAGGAGAAGAGGAATGTGGAGAATGAACGGTTGTTGAATCCCTATAATCAATCTGTAGGCAGATCTGAATCCCGAGCCAAGTCTCGTCCACGACCACAAAGAGATCCTAGATCAAATTATGTGTGTCATCACTGCAGACTTCAAGGGCATACTCGACCAAATTGTCAAAAGCTGAGAGCAATGAATAGTGCAACTCCTCAAAGGTCACGATGACCTAGAAATAATAGGAGAAATTGGGCTGGTGAACCATCAAGAAATCAAAACGGTGATCCCGAAATGATGGACGTGATGAAGATGATTGGTGCATTCACCAACTGCTTGGAAAGCTTCACACGAAGGCTTGAAAGCCCTAACTCCCGTACCCAATCCTATAAGGAAATCACCCTAAACGCAAGTAACGTGTGGGTGAAAAAGGGTACTCATGCATAAGCATTACAACATGTCCATGCATCAATACTTCCTATGCTTTATGACTGTGTTTGGTTGTTTGCTTATTGATTATGTTGGTGGCTGTTTGTTTGTCTGTTTGTGCATACTTTTGTTCTTTTTTGTTTTTGATCAATCTTTTTCTTCTTATGTGTCAAAAATCCAAAAACCACATAAAAATAGAAAATCAAAAAGTTTGATTGACATTGTTGAAGTTTTGTCTCAAAACTTATTTTGCCTTGTACATTTGTGCTAATGGCTTTGTGCATTTACGAGTATAACTTGTTTCTTTGCACTCTTATCACTGTGGAAGAAATCTTGAAATCTATGTGACTATTGTAAATAGATCTTCAAACTTGTCATGAATGATTAGTGAATGGTTATGTTGATCTTAAGACATGCATAGACTTATGCCTATATATCTTCCCACTCTTTATTTTTGTTTTTGCTAAAAAGTGCTCACCAAATGTAAATTTCCAAATGAAAAAAGATATTGAACTACAAAAGCCTGTCGTACATACTAGTATTTGACTAGGAAAAAGGGAAAGCGACCAAAAATTTATGTGAATGATTATTCAAAAAGCCAAAGACTATCTCATCAAGGTGAAATATCAAATATCACTCTCACAATGAGAGGTGATTGTTTTAAAAGGACCAAAAAGATCAAATGTTATGATTGAAAGTGGAGTCAAATGTAAAGTTCCAAGTTATGTTATCAAGTCTTGTGGGAGGTCATATATGCATACTTCTATAATTGAGATGGGTCACATGATCTAGTGCTAATTGTGTATGCCTTGGTTGAATTGATCATTGAAGTTTCACATTAGACTAAGGACTATCTCATTGTTGATATCCACACACAACACACAAGTTTATGTTCAATGAATGCCATATTCATTTGTGTGATTGTATTTGATAAAATGTGTTTTCACATGCTCAATCTTTGTTAATTCAAACACAAAAGATTTTTGAGTGTTTAAGATGTTTTTGGAAAAGTATTTTGTTCTTCAAAAAACTGAAAATTTCAAAAAACAGTATTGCCCTGTTTTGGCGACTTAGTCGCGGGTAAGTCAAGTCACATGCCACAGTCGCGAGCTCGTTGGTCAATTTTGGCGACTTGTTTGCGAGTGGAAGGTCCAGTCGTGAGGGGTACACAGAGATTTTCGCGACTCAGCTCGCGACTCCCTCGCGAGTAAGACTTCCAGTCGCGAAAAACACTTAGAAAATTTTTCAAAACTTTTGACTTGAAGTGTTTTGGCAGGTGTATTTGGCGACTATCTGGCGACTTATCTAAGCTACGAAAAACGCGTGTTTTGCACAGTGAGGGAAATTTTTTTAAAATCTTTTTCAATTTTCCCTCGAACTTTTTGTGACTGTTCACTTTCTCTCTCAACTATTCTTACCCAAACACTCTGTGTCTCCATTTTCGAACTCCATTGTTGCTTCATTTTCGTCTCAAAATCATCAAGAAAAGGTATGGGTTTTCTTTCTCACACTCAGTATTTCTTGTTTTTGAGCTTTTTCCCCTTGAATATTTGCTTTGTTTTTCTGATTTGAGTTGGGTTTGTGTTTTGGCTATTGTTCTCTGTTCGTGCTTTGCTAGTAGAAGCTCTTGATTTTTAAGAACTTGTTTAGGTTGCTAGATTTGTTTTTCATCATGTGTCTTTCTCTTTACTTAGAGTTTGTTATCTGTCTTTTACCCATCTTGTCTAATCTCATTTTGATATGTTGTTTCAAAATGATTCATGTTTTGTTAGTTGGGTTTTATTGATTATATTTTGTGTTTGTTTATCTAGTGTGTGCATCTGTCTTGTGTTCTCTGGATCTTTTCATGCTCATCAAAATATATGTCTCATTGACATATGTTTGTCCTTTGGGTGATGTCAGTCTCTGCTACATTTGTACTCTTCTGCAAAATGTTAGTTGTTCTTGATTATATTCCTTTGGGTGCATTCATCTGTTTTGTTGGTTTAGATTATGTGGTCTTTCCTTTAGTATTGTCTTTATCACTAACAAAATACTGAGTTGTTCTACACATGTATTGTACTTTATTGTTGTGGCTTTTTCTGATTGTTCACAGATGGCTCATTCTTTCCCAAAGAAGAAAACTCCTGCCAAAAAAGCAGAAAAGAGAATGAAAATGGACCCGAATCTGTTTAGGTCTATTTCCCATTTTGAGAGATACAAGGATTTCTTCTTAAAGGCAGGAATCATACAAGAAAGGTTTGTGGATTTTGGGGATTTAAGAGACACCTTTATCCCTAGTTGTTTTGAGGGGAGAGGATGGGAAAGACTGCTAAGTGATTTCCCAGCTGTATGTGAACCTCTGGTTAGGGAGTTTTACTCCAATGCTGTGATCAGGGAAGATGAGCTGAGCTGCTGGGTTAGAGGTACAGAATTCACCTTAGATGCACATGACATTGATAATGTGCTAGGTCTTGAGGGGCTAGAAGATCATGAGTTTGTCAATTATAAGGATAGGATGCTGTCTATTGAAACTGTACAACAGAGGATAGGTGGACAAAGAGAAGGGAAATGCCTGAATACCACAACCTTTCCAGTGGACATGAGGTGTCTCACTATTATCATGATGTTTAACCTGTATCCCATAAGGAAGTTGATTAGAATTAACAATGCGAGAGCAATTTTTCTGATGGAGCTCAAGGAAAAGACCTTCATTGATATCAACTCCCACATATTTGATACTATTGTGGATGAGACTAGAACCACTTCTAGGCCTAAACTGATCTTCCCTAGTCTGCTCATGAGGATTTTCAGAAAGAAGGGTGTTGCAATCCCTCGAGACATCAGTCCCATGTCTACACCTTCAGCAATTAACAAACAAACCTTCAAAAGGATAAGTGTTTGTCTTCTAGGTAAAGAAGATGAAGGTGATGAAGGAGAGGGTGTCCCAATGGAGACTGAGGCAGAGGCAGCAGGCCAGGCATCAACTTCAACACCTAGAAGGAATGGCAAGAGGATTAGAGCATCAACTTCTTTAGCTATACCTCCAGATGCATTTCAGGTCATCCTGGAAAGACTTGATGGACTAAGAAAGGTCCAGCCAGTGTAGTCTGAGAGGATGGCAACCATGCAGGATCAGCTTGATATTCTCTCTGCAAAATTTGACAACTTCACCACACATCATGGGCAGTGACCCTTTGGCCATTTCGGTCAACAAGGGGGAGAAATTTTTGAGAAGCAGACCTTGAGAGGGAGCACTATGTTGAGGGGGAGCAGTAAAAAACACTTGCTTATTTTGTTTATGTTTTGGATAATTTGTTGTTATTATGGGTTTGATACACTATGGCTTTGGTTTTTGTTTGTTTCTAACTCATAACACATGGATGGTTATTGAAACTTGGTTTACTCTCTCTCTCTATATATATAAATATATATATTGTTGATGTTTTTCAGTATATATTGTATTTTGTACCCATGTCGCTTTTGTAAGCTTTTAGGGTTTCTTGTAGGTTTTATGGTTTGTACCATGCTTTATGCAGCCTCTATGTTTTTGTTAAATCAGTACTTCTATCTAAATGTCATGCATTTTCTTGGTAAGTACTATCACTCTTGTGCCCTTGTAGGATTGTTCCTAGATGCATGTACTTAGTGTATTATGCATTGGTTAAGTGTTGGGCATACAAGTAACTTGCATTGTTCTTGTTAGCTTATATGTTCAAGTGTTCATTCCAAGTGTGAATGAGCATTGTGATCACTACCTTGTAGTAATTACTTGTTTGATCAAGCCATGGTTTGTTTCTTAACTTCATCTTTGCTTGATCACTTTATGCCTGTTTCATATGCATTTCATGTTTTCTGCATACAATGATCATGGTGTATTGTTGTGTTTCAGGAGTTTCATGTTCATATGATTCAAGTGCCTCACAGTTTCTAGAATTAGGTGTGAGTGAGTTTTGCTCAACTGTTCCCAACTCACATGTTAAGTCTAGAGTCTGTTTTAGGGTTTTGTCACATAATAGCCAAAGGGGGAGATTGTAAGGTTGAATTTAAATAACCAACTTGTTGGTTTAATTTCGTGCCAAATTTGCTTGTATTTCAGCAATTAGTAACCCTATATTTAGGTGGGTTTGTTTTAAGGGTAGTGAGTGAGATAGAATGTTGAATGCTCAAGAGTGTGCAAGAAAACAGAGTCTCGCGGCTGGATCTCGCGGGTGACTCGTGGCTACAAGCCGCCAGAAGCAGCACACGTGCCAAGCATGCTAGAAGTTGAAGCGTCATGCTAGCTGGAGTACTATAGGACAAAATAGGACAACTGGCCGTTCTGTTATCTCGTGGCTGGATCTCGCAACTCAGTCAAGCCGCGAGCCAGCCCTGTTTTGAAAAACCTGACGTTTCACATTCCATTCTCACCCTAATATAAATACCCCTTATACCCACGAAAGAATGAGAGCTTCCAGAGAGAATTTTGAAAGAAAAACCCTAGAGTAAAACAAGATTAATTCATCAACAATCTTTACATAAGAAACTCTTCAAATTCCTTAACTCTTTTCCTCTCCATTGTTAAATCCTTGAGAGGCATTTTACCAAAACCTTTTCTCACCATATCCATTACTGTGAGAGGGCTGTTTGGTGTTCTGGGAAACAGTTAGGAATGAACCAATTTACATTGGTTGATGTTATGGTCAAGTAGCGGAATCCGGGAAGCTAGAAAAGAAATAGGTTCGGTGCAACCTCGTTGGAGCAAGAAGCTTGGAGGGCTTAGGTACACTGGGTAGATTAAGCTTGGAGGGTCTATTGCTATTCATGTATCCCGACTACATTTTCTAGTGGATTGTTTACCGCTTAGAGGGCGGCGAAGAGGTTTTACGCCGAGAGCTTCGGTTTCCTCTTCGATAACACATCGTGTGTTGTCCTTGTATTTGCATCTCTCTTCCCTTTATCTTTGTCTTTTATTTTCTGCTGTGGATGTGATTTTAATTGGCATAGATTGTTTACCAATTCTGTATTTAGCTTTTGTTCATGTTTCGTGAAAGTTCAAATATGTGTATAAACACTCTTGAACGTTTAGACCCCCAATTTACAAATTAACCAATTCAAGCTTTATGTCAAACAACTAGTGTGTAGAAAATGAACATAAACTATAATATAGAATTGGAAAAACTATCTAAGCCAAATGAAAATCACAACCCACAACAGATAATAAAAGGCAAAGATAAAAGGGAAGGAAAATGCAAACACAAAGACAACACGCGATGTGTTATCGAAGATGAAACCGAAGCCCTCGACGTAAAACCTCTCCGCCACCCTCCAAGCGGTAAACAATCCACTAGAAAATGTAGTTGGAATACATAGACAGCAATAGACCCTCCAAGCTTAATCTTCCCAATGCACCTAAGCCCTCCAAGCTTCTTGTTCCAACGAGGTTGCGCCAAACTTTTTTCTTTTCTAGCTTCCCGGATTCCGCTACTAGACCGTAGCATCAACCAATGTAGATTGGTTCCTTCCTAACTGCTTCCCAAAAACACCAAATAGCCCTCTTACAGTGATGAATATGGTGAGAACAAGGTTTTGGTAAAATGCCTCTCAAGGGTTTGACAATGGAGAGAAAAAGAGTTGAGGAATTTGAAGAGACTCTAATGTATAGATTGTAGGTGAATCAATCTTGTTTTACTCTAGGGTTTCTCTCTCAAAATTCTCTCTGGAAGCTCTCTTTCATTTATGGGTATAAAGGGTATTTATACTGGGGTGAGAGGAGAATGTGAAACGTCAGGTTTTTCAAAACAGGGGTGGCTCGCGGCTTGGCCTCGTGACGTGACTGAGTCGCGAGATAACCGTATGGCCAGTTGTCCTGTTTTGTCCTATAGTGCTCCAGTTAGCATGACTGTTCACCTTCTGGCATGCTTGGCATGTGTGCTGCATCTGGCGGCTTGCAGCCGTGAGTCACCCGCAAGATCAAGCCACGAGTCTCTGTTTTCTTGCACACTCTTGAGCAATCAACACTCTATCTCACTCATTACCCTTACAACAAACCCACCTAAATACAGGGTTACTAAATGCTGAAATACAAGAAAATTTGGCACGAAATAAAGCCAATAAGATGGTTGATTAAATTCAACCTTACATTCCACACATTAATTGTTTGATATAAAGCTTGAATCGGTAATTTGTAAATTGGGGGTCTAAACGTTCAAGGGTGTTTTTACACTATTTGAACTTTCACATAACACATACACACGAAATACAACCCAACTAGAAATCAACTAACTGAAACACCATACTATCAGGACTGCCACACAAGCCACAACTGAGAAGTTAACAACCATTACATACGGTGTACAAAACTCAATAGGAATGTTTGTGCATGTATTATTGTACATATACCCACTTTCCTATTAATAAAAATAGAAAGGTCCATGTCGCATGGGCCTATGCCCCATGTGAATTGGGTTTTTAATATTGCCAATAAGAATTGAGTTTTTGATATATTGTCAATGTGAATTGGGTTTTTGATATTACCAATGTTAATTGGGTTTTTGACAAATAAATTGTCATTGGTTTAAACCATTGCTTTTGATTATAGATTTGAATTCCATTGATAAAATAGCATTGTCATGGACTTGAATCATAGACTTTTGAAATATTGCCAAGGATAAGTAGTCTTGGGTTTTAAAAAGAATAGGATGTGTGCATTGGGCTCGTAAGGCCAGTTTGGGCTTAGCTAAATGATGATCTACAACAAAAGTGGGCTATGATGACAAAAACATTTCGTCACAATATGCCCTTATTTCGTCACGAATACATATGGTGATGAAATGGTGACAAAACAACATTCGTCATCTAAGCTCCGTCACCTTATGTATTGGTGACGAAAATGTTTCGTGACCAAAAAAAAAAGATAGGTGATGAAATTTTTTCGTCACCAATAAAAAATGATAGGTGATGAAAGTTTTTCGTCACCTAATGTTTTCGTCACTAAACCTTACTTTCAGTGACGAAATATTTCATCACCAAATGTATTTTTTTCCAATATCAATAGATTAGGTGAAGTAGTTTTTCGTCACCAATTGTATTTTTTTTTTTTTTTTTAATTTCAATAGATTAGGTGACGAATTATTTCATCACCAATTTTTGCTTATAGTCAGATATAGTTTATATCATGACCCAATGTAGATAATGAGATATGAAATATTTGTGGGCCAATGGAATGAGAAATATTAATGGAGGCCCAAAATAATTTATGGGTGATATTTTGGTATTTTTTGGTGAATAAATAAATGTGATTAAATAGGATTGGGATATGTGACATGAGTGAAAAAATTGTACCTCAACACCTTGTTTTCTCTTTTGAGCCAACGGCTGGGCTAGACCAAGTTTGGACCCTTTTTTTTTTTTTTTTTTTTTGTCATAGTCCATCTACAATTCCAAAGTCGTGTTTGGGAATGGAGGAGCTGCTAGTTGTCAATGTAAAGGAGTTTGGGTAGTTCAATCAGGCCAGAGAGAGATTGAATCTCATAGTGCTAGTCGGAGTTTGAAACTCTTCAAGCAAAGCCATTTGTGCAAATGGGTGGAAGTAGAGAGTTGTCTCTTGCGTGAGTCTGCCACAGATTGGTCATAGTTGTTGGATCTTGTGTATGTGTTTTCCATGGGGGAAACCATGGAGAGGCGTTGAAGAAGAAAAGGAAGGAGATGGGACTCGGGTTTTATTTTGTTTAGTTCAACAATTTCAAAATTGGAGGAGAAAGAGAGTAATTTTATTGAGTTTTGTACTTGGGAGAGAGATATTTTTTTTTTAATTATTATTATTTATTTTTAAAATATTATTGAGGTGAAAAATTGTGGGAACAGCAAATCCCATGTGACAAGCTTTAAGGAAGTCAACAAAAAGTAAATGATTTAGGTTTTATAGTGTATATATATATATATATATATATATATATATATAATTAGGTAACGTTTATATAAAAACAAAAAAATTAGCGGCAACACAAAAAATAATAATAAATGAAAAATATAAATGTATGCTGGCTTCAATCATCTGTGTCATTTTTAAACCTATTTGGACTATTATTTGATTTATTATAAAAACAATTTAAATTTGGAAAGAAAAGTGTACAGATGGGATAAGGGAAAGAAAGCTATTTAAATTTGATATGAAAAGTTTTTTCGAGTAGGGGGATAGGGAGGCATATGACAACAAATTATTAAATAGTTATTATTAAAAGAAGGGTTTTGTTAACGGGCACCTTACGGTGCTCATTAACAATAGTTTTTTGCACATCTTTTTTACTTTTTGCAATTTTTTATATTTTTGACAATTATTTAATAATTTTTTTTATCTTTTTTGGCAATTCTTTTAAACTTTTTGTCCTTGTGGGTTGAAATCAGTTGTGGACATAGCATTTGTTTTTATTAGTACTTTGACATTTTTGTGTGTTTCTTTTGTGAAATATTTTTGAAGCATGAATTTTGATTGAAGAAGAAAAATAATTTGTGTTACCTATAAAAGATGTTAAGAAAATTTGATAATAGAATCTCAATTTTGTTGATAATTTATTTATTTTTCATTAAAATTTATTTATAAATAATAAAGTGTGAAGATGATTATATAATAAATGTTCATAATATTGTTTTTAATTATTACAATTGGAAATGTTTTTTAGTCTACCGTAACTAATGTAACATAAATTTATAAAAGCTACTATTAGTTTTTATTGAACTAATACGTAACAATCAAGGGAAATTACAATCAATAAAAGTGAACTAATATTTCACTTTACGCTTTGTCCCCTAAAAACACACACTATGCGCACACACACAAGTTAAATTGAAATTGTCACTTGAAATCACAATTTCAGTTCAAACTCTGTGTTAAGGTTGTGCGAAATAGATGTGTGTAATAATATAAGCACTACTCTTAAAATAATTTATTTTCTACCCACACTAACTACAACCCATGGCCCAACCCATTGCAACCACCAACTCTAACCTAGCAACAACCCACATTGTTGGCCAAAACCCAAAACCAAATCCACCTCCAACAAAATTGAAATAGCTGACACGACCACCACAAAACCAAAACCACCTCATGGACAACCCTAAGACCGCTTCCATGACAACCCCAAAATTGCTTCCACGACAAACATTGACAATCAACCCTAGCCATGATTAACCACCAAAAACAAGCCTAGCAACACCAATGCCAACAACCCACCCTAGCTACAATAACTGTTGCCCCCATTGCCACCACCCAAATGTAAAATAATGCCCTAATGACAAGTGACAACATAGCGAAGAGGTAAGAGAGAGAAGAGTGAATAAACAAATGAAATTTTTTTTGAGAAAACATGCGGTCAGGAGCTGGCGTAAAATGCCAGATTTACACCACCAATCAGTGTTTGCCATGTCATACATTTAATGAAAAACCCATACACCCTATCACACATAATTTTATTCCTCACACACGTATCAAAGAGAGACTCTATCAGGCATGCCTAGACCTATTCCATCTACTCCTTTGCTCTTACCATCGGAACGGAACTCCACCCCGCCGATGGCGCCACCGCACCTAACCTCAAGGTTTGTTTTGATTTCTCTTTATTGTTTGATTAGTTATTTCCCCAAACTTTGTGTTTCGAAATTTTGATGGGTTTGGGTTATTTTTTGGATATCAATCTATTCATATTGGTATGGGTTTTGTTGATTTAGTATGGATTTCGCTTCTTATTTGTAGTATTTTCATGGGTTTTGGTTGGATTCTTAAGTGGTAGGTTAATTTAAAACTAAAAAAGTCTGATTGTATCAAATGAGTTTGCTGACAAAGAGAGTGTCGTTTCATGTAATTCTGAGCCTCAATGACAGAATTTTCTATTATCTACTACCTTAAATGAAAAAGTAAATCATCTTGCCAAACTTAGTTTAGAGAATCCTGTTATGATTGGCCTTGATGACAAGAAGATACAGCCTGTATTATCATCTGAAGATTTTGGATCTTTAGGATTTGATGTGAATGATGAATTTGAATAGCTTGACAAATTGACGAGCTCTCCAATTGCAGATTTTAGAGTTCCATCTCAATTAGTTCAAAGATATGTGAAAGGTTTATGCTGATATAGAGCTTGATTTTGTGAATCTTTAAGTGGCACTCTGTATCTTGCATCGGCTCCACATGAGAAGTACCCTGAAAAGCCACGAGTTTAAAATACATTCTAATAGCACATTTTATATCCTCGTTAACGATGCTCACCAGGTAAACAATCCTATGTTTGATGTTTTCTAATGGCATTAGAAGATGCTATCTAATGATGTAATTCAGAAGGGTAATGTGGGCTTCAAAGAACAACTTAGAGGATGTTTTGAATCCATCTAGAATTTCAATTATTCTATAACTGCTTATATATGTCTTACACACACTTCTCATCATTGACCTATTCCAGCAAGCATGAATTAATGATCAATCTTTTTTGAAAAATTTTACTTCTTTTCCTAGGCTGAAGTCCGTGGATTCCAGCAAGATGGCTTACACCTCCAAGCAAGAAGTTAGAAGTATGGCAAGGTTTGTCTTCCTCATAATTTATAAACTTCTACATTCAGTCGTAGAACATGAAGAAGGAAATAATTGTTTGACTAGCTCGTTTTACATAGAAGAAGCAAGAGCGGTTGGAACTCAAAAAAAGTTTCGGATAGGTTCCTTCTATTTTATATTTTAATAGTTGAAATTTGTAGTGCAAGGAAATAAAGATTTTGTTTTATAAGATTTCCTATTTTGATTATAATGTTTGTTCTTAGTAGTGTTTTTGTCCTGATTCTAGGCTTGTTATGTATATTTCTAGGTTTGTTATGCATATTCCTCAAGTAGATTGTATATTTCTAGGCTTGTTTTGTATATTTTTGAATTTGTTAGTCATAGTCTTTTTCTTTGTATAAAACTTAAGCTCACCTATTTGTTTTGATGTTATTTTAATAGGATGACAAAAATTCCTCTCAAGGCATGGATATTGTCGTTAATTGGGTACCTTTCGGTTGGCATGGAGTTTGAGACTAAGTAGCATGGATACTTCCACAATGTGGTTGATTTTGAAACTTAGTAGCATAAATAGTGAGGAATTTGCCTATGTGACTTGTAAATTTTTTGTATTCTACATTGGCTCTGATATGACACAAGCTTGTCTGAAGTTGCAAGGAGTGCATGTTGCTAATGCTGATAGAGAGCGTATTGATAATGTTGATAAAGGCACAGAGATAAGTGATGGCTGATAAGGCATGCTTGCTAAGGATAGAATGCTTGTTGGTTGCCCAGTTTTGGTCAGATTATCAAACTTGGATAATTGTTTGCATTTTTAAAAAGTGCAGACAAATGTAAATTGCAACTTTGTACAATGCATTATTGGAGAAATTTGTACCAGAGCTAAGCAAATTATCACTAGATTAGTACAAAAGGCTAACAAGTTGGAAGCTAAAATTCTACAGTTAGAGAAGGCTTATTAGTTTGGCATGTGAAAGCAAATGGCCAAGGACTTGTATTTAGAATAGGTGAATTGTAGTTTAGTTATTGTAAAAGATTGTAGTGACAATTGTTTTGAAAAAGTAGACAATTTCTTATCTTATTTAATGTAATGACAATTGTAATGGCCACTCATTATATTATATTGTAATGGAAATTGAAATTCATTTCTTGCAATGGAAATTGGCAATTAGTTGATTTGCCTTAATATTGTTCAACAGCTTGTTCAATATAACACCACATAAGCTTGTTCAATATCACCATCATATTGCTCAATAGCTTGTTAAAAAAAAACACCACATAAGATAAATAAATTTAGTCGAGTTGCTTTAATACTTAGTTGTTAACATAAAGGCTTTGTAAACTATTATCCAACAAAAAATAGGATACTTATGTCCAATATCACCATCATATAAGCTTAACCAAAGGTCCTACCTAAGATCAACATAAAATAGGTTACTTTTGTCCATTAACACCATCAAATAAGCTTATGGACAGCTGTACAAAATAGTAACCATAAAAGGTTCAAACAATCAAAGGTCCTAATATATAAAAGGTCCAACAAAACTAACACTGCTACTACCCTTCAATCTTTTCTAGCTCAATTTCCAGCTCTTCCTTTTCCAGCACCAGTTCCAATTCCTTTTCCAGCTCCAACTCCGTTTCCATACCTACCAACTCCACTACTTCCAACAACACTTGTTTGGGTTGAGACCTATAATAATAGATACATTTGACCATATGGTAAGCATGTATGCCCAACAAGATCAATGACCAAAATATTGGCAATATGCAAATAGCAAGCACAATGTGTAGTATATAGAGAGTAGAGAGAGTTATGTGTCAATTACTTGAAGTTTTATAACTTCCTGAACATTCTGTAGTGCAAAACTTTAAGGTGGTCTAGGCTGTAGAATGGCTCTCTTGAGTCTTGAACACTTCCTGAGAATAAGACATAGAACATGTCACTTGTGAACACTTCCTGGGTTTGATGTTAGTTGTGGCTTGTTATTCTTTATGTTCAGTTTGTAACTTGATTGATTATTGTACTTGCGGCGATTGATTGTAATGTCCCCAATTGTATACATCCTATATGCTTGGGTAACTATTTTTTTGGTATCAATAAAGTTCCATTACTTATCTAAAAAATGGCATAATACTAATAGTAATACCATAAAAAAATAAAAAATAAATAAAAAAGGGGAAAAATACATAAGCCCCATGTGGTTTCTATGTAAAACACAGAACCTCATTTCCATTCCTTTTCTTCTTTTTTCCTTTCCATTACTTAATCAACCTATATGGCTACCTAATGTACAACAGACACTCACAACTTGGCCATTTCAAATTAGTTTTTCATTTTGTTATAAATAAAAAGCCTATTAGGGAAGAACAAAAGAACAAACTTGAAGTGCCCCAAATAAATGTGATAGTCTTTCTTTCTTTTTTTTCTAACCCAAATTTGGTATATAGTAGAGAGTAAACAAAGAAATATTACTACTTGTATCAGAGATCTACACAAGACATGACCCAAAGAAATGTGAGTAATCATATAGAATTAAAATTCAGAGATCTACAACCACTGCCACCAGAGAAATGAAAACAACGAAAACACAATAGATATTTTAAGCAAAATGAGTCCATATTGCTGATTATCAAAAGATTTGTTATTTTTAACAAAATTAATTAATTAATTAATTAATAATTAACAAAAAACAAAAAAGGAACAGAAATGAAATTTGCATCCAAGATCTACTTCAGCAAATTGTGGTTCGTTAAAATTATGAGAAAATGTAGTAAAATTAAATTAATAGAAAGTAAGTTTCTGAGTAAATGAATCTACCACTAGTAACTAACTAACTAACTTGTTCCCTTTAAATTACATTACATTACTCCAGTATTTCAGAAACCAAACACAGCCAGCCCAACATGAATGATATGTAAGTAAGTATTAACATAAAGAATCCGGACTAGTTGGGAAAAAAAAATCACAATCAGATTTTTTTTAGGGTTTGAACCTACCACTTAAGAATCCTATCAAAACTCATGAAAACATCAAAAAACAGCAAAATTCATGCCAAATCAACCAAACCTATAATAATATGAACAGATTGATATCCAAAAAAAATTATCCCAAACCCATCAAAATCACGAAATCCAAAAATTGGAGAAATAGAAAATCATAAAAGAACAAACCTTGAGTTCGGTGCGGCGGTGCCAGCTCCAGAGACGACGTGTGCAGCGGCAGGGTGGAGCTCCGGTGCTAAGAGGAGAGGAGGAATCTGATTTAGGGTTTGTTTGAGACTATCGTGTAGTTTGATTGAGGATTGAAGGTTTGTGTGAGTTGTGATTGTGTGTATTAGAATGTATTGGCTTTTCATTAAAAAGCTGACGTGGCATTATATTATTGGTGGCGTAAAAGAGCTGGTTTACTCTAGCTTCGTACAGAATGTATTCTAAAAAAAATGATATAGATGTTGCTACAGTAACATCTATACTTAGATGTAACAATAGTATATTGTAAAATATTTTGAAAAATGATTCACCAGATGGAGAGATTTTGAAAAATGATTTTGTGTATTTTGGTCTATTTACATTTTTTAAAGGACTTTTGCATGCTCTTAATGAGCTAGCTAGGATAAAATAACTATGATCATCAGTCTTTTATTTTCCACAAAAGGTCAACGATGCTTTATAAAAATATAATAAAAAATAGAAAGGTCTGTGTCGTATGGACCCATGGCCATGTGCGCTTAAACAGTGAGTTTTTTGTTTTTTTTTTTTATGGTTAGTCTGTGTCTTTTGAGTACGACTGAGGGAGTATTTTAGGCTTTTTATTGTTTTAGCAGCGGGCCATGAGAAAATAACAAAACAAAACAAAACAAAAGAGCTTCGTGCAAAAAGAATGAAAAACAAGACAGAGACACCCACATTTTGGATGAGCAGGATTGGTGAAGTTTTGGAATAGGAAAAGTATTTTCTAACGGTAGCTTAGAGTGACTGAGACCACTTACCAAACAATGGTGGTCCAAGAAATTATAAAAGCATAATGCCCAAGTGTATGCGTGTTTTTTACATTTTTTGGATCACTGATTTATAGATCTAAAATGTAAAAATAAACATTCAAGGGAGTCATAATTTCTCTCTAGAAATTAAAAATTAAGGCATTAAAACTCTTCTTATTAAAAATAAAAAATAAAAAACAACATTAACTCTCTACTCTCTAGCTCATCATCTCTATCCAGTTTATGTAAAGAAATTTGAGGTTAGCTCCACAAATTTGTGTTTCGTGTTCTAAAGTGATTTGCCCTTAGATGTATCAGTTGGGTATACAATTTAACAATTGTATAATTAGAGGTTGTTATTCATGTGATGCTGATGCCTTCAGTACTTGCTGCTCGTCATTGGTGATGCCACAATTCGCTGGTGGCAAGTAATGAGAAAGGCATATCAAACACTCACAACATAAAATATGCAACAAACAGATGATATGGATAGTGGTGGAGAGTTTAAGTCTTGAAGATGATGGTGGAGTGTGGAGAATTAATTTAAGTAAAATTAGTTGACATGGCAAATAATATCACTATATTAATGATATGATAAGTTGTGGTATGCTCACCGTTATATTTTAATAAGAATTTATGATCATCGGTGGCACTATGTATAGTTCAGGATTGGAGTTTAAATGAACCCTCTGAGTTGCCAATTTATTTTTTATATATATAATATTTTTTTAATGTTTTTTATTTAACTCCTTTAATAAAAATTTGAACACCTTGACCTCAAATTTATTTTTAAGCCTAGCTTAAATAAGTTTAAATATGATTCTCTTAACAATATTTTGGTCTTTTTTTTAAAAAAAAAATCCCAACAACAAATCAATTTTATCTAAAATATGGGGGAGTAAAAAATAGTAAGTCCAACAATAATAGCAAAATTTGTTCATCTTAAACCTCAAAAAATGTTCATTTAGATCTTAACAATTTTTAGTATAAAAATTACATTGTCTCTAAACAAATATGTAGAACATTATACATTTTTATGCAAAAGTGATATTATACACTTTTGCAAATCTTACATTGATAGTATCTAATCTACAATATAAACATATAATTGTCCTAAACTAATAAATAAAAGTATTTTAGGTAGTATTAATTAAAGTTCACTTAACAACAATAATTTATATATTCATTGTATTTAGAAATGATAAATGATTTTCAAGATTTAATTTTAACAACAATAATTAGTATGTTCATTATATAAAGAAATAATATGTCTAATAAACTTATAGTTCATCTTTTATTTTCATGCTAGTCCATCTTATGGAAAATTTTTGAAATAAGATCGTAGATTACAGTATTTATCTCTTATCCAAGATTCATATTTTCACCGACTCCCTAGAAAAATATCATGGAGCTCCTACTATGACTATGGTCTTAAAAAGGTGTAATTTTTTTTCAAGTGACACCAAGTGAACTTGTATGAACGAACGGATTTCATTAAAAAAAAAAGAGTTTACAGAACACATGCACACAAAATACAACCCAACTGGAAATCAACTCACTGAAACACCACACTATCAAGACTGCCACACAAGCCACGACTGAGAAGTTAACAACCATCTCAATTAGTTCAGAGATATGTGAAAGGTTTATGCTGATGTAAAGCTTGATTTTGTGAATCTTTAAGTGGCACTCTGTATCTTGCATCGACTTCACATGAGAGGTACCTTGGAAAGCCTCAAGAGTTTAAAATACATTCTCATAGCTCATTTTATATCCCCATTAATGATGCTCACTAGGTAAACAATCCTATGTTTGATGTTTTCTAATGGCATTAGAAGATGCTATCTAATGATGTAATTCAGAAGGGTAATGCAAAGAACAACTTAGAGGATGTTCTGAATCCATCTAGAATTTCAATTATTCTATAACTGCTTATATATGTCTTACACACACTTCTCATCATTGACCTATTCTAGCAAGCATGAATTAATGATCAATCTTTTTTGACAAATTTTACTTCTTTTCCCAGGCTGAAGTTTGTGGATTCCAGCAGGATGGCTTACACCTCCAAGCAAGAAGTCAGAAGTATGGCAAGGTTTGTCTTCCTCATAATTTATAAACTTCTACATTCAGTCGTAGAACGTGAAGAAGGAAATAATTGTTTGACTAGCTCGTTTTACATAGAAGAAGCAAGAGCGGTTGTAACTCAAAAAAAGTTTCGGATAGGTTCCTTCTATTTTATATCTTAATAGTTGAAATTTGTAGTGCAAGGAAACAAAGATTTTGTTTTATAAGATTTCCTATTTTGATTATAATGTTTGTTCTTAGCAGTGTTTTTGTCCTGATTCTAGGCTTGTTATGTATATTTCTAGGTTTGTTATGCATATTCCTCAAGTAGATTGTGTATTTGTAGGCTTGTTTTGTATATTTTTGAATTTGTTAGCCATAGCCTTTTTCTTTGTATAAAACTTAAGCTCACCTATTTGTTTTGATGTTATTTTAATAGGATGACAAAAATTCCTCTCAGGGCATGGATACTGTGGTTGATTGGGTACCTTTCGGTTGGCATGGAGTTTGAGACTAAGTAGCATGGATACTTCCACAATGTGGTTGATTTTGAAACTTAGTAGCATAAATAGTGAGGAATTTGGCTATGTGACTTATAAATTTTTTGTATTCTACATTGGCTCTGATATGACACAAGCTTGTCTGAAGTTGCAAGGAGTGCATGTTGCTAATGCTAATAGAGAGCGTATTGATAATGTTGATAAGGGCGCAGAGAGAAGTGATGGCTGATAAGGCATGCCTGCTAAGGATAGAATGCTTGTTGGTTGCCCAGTTTTGGTCAGATTTTGGTCAGATTATCAAACTTGAATAATTGTCTACATATTTTAAAATTGCAGACAAGTGTAAATTAAAACTTTGTACAATGGATTATTGGAGAAATTTGTACCAGAGCTAAGAAAATTATCACTGGATTAGTACGAAAGGCTAACAAGTTGGAAGCTAAAATTCTGCAGTTAGAGAAGGCTAATTAGTTTGGCATGTGAAAGCAAATGGCCAAGGACTTGTATTTAGGATAGGTGAATTGTAGTTTAGTTATTGTAAAATATTGTAGTGACAATTGTTTTGAAAAATTTGACAGTTTCTTATCTTATTTAATGTAATGACAATTGTAATGGCCACTCGTTATATTATATTGTAATGGAAATTGAAATGCATTTCTTGCAATGGAAATTGACATTTAGTTTTTTTTTTTTTTTTTTTTTTTTTTTTTTTTTTTTTTGAGAATTAAAATTGACACTTAGTTGATTTGCCTTTATATTGTTCAACATAACACCACATAAGCATGTTCAGTATCACCATCATATTGCTAAATAGCTTGTTAAAAAAAAAAAAAAAACACATAAGATAAATAAATTTAGTCGAGTTGCTTTAATACTTAGTTGTTAACATAAAGGTTTTGTAAACTATTATCCAACAAAAAATAGGATACTTATGTCCAGTATCACCATCATATAAGCTTAACCAAAGGTCCTACCTAAGATCAACATAAAATAGGTTACTTTTGTCCATTAACACCATCAAATAAGCTTATGAACAGTTGTACAAAATAGTAACCATAAAAGGTTCAAACAATCAAAGGTCCTAATATATAAAAGGTCCTACAAAACTAACACTGCTACTACCCTTCAATCTTTTCTAGCTCAATTTCCAGCTCTTCCTTTTCCAGCACTAGTTCCAATTCCTTTTCCATATCTACCAACTCCACTACTTCCAACAACACTTGTTTGGGTTGAGACCTATAATAATAGATACATTTGACCATATGGTAAGCATGTATGCCCAACAAGATCAATGACCAAAATATTGGCAATATGGAAATAGGAAGAACAATGTGTAGTATATAGAGAGTAGAGAGAGTTATGTGTCAATTACTTGAGGTTTTATAACTTCCTGAACATTATGTAGTGCAAAACTTTGAGGTGGTCCAGGCTGTAGAATGGCTCTCTTGAGTCTTGAACACTTCCTAAGAATAAGACACAGAACATGTCAGTTGTGAACACTTCCTAAGTTGGATGTTAGTTGTGGCTTGTTATTCTTTATGTTCAGTTTGAAACTTGATTGATTATTGTACTTGGGGCGATTGATTGTAATGTCCCCAATTGTATACATCCTATATGCTTGGGTAACTATTTTTTTGGTATCAATAAAGTTCCATTACTTATCCAAAAGAACAAACTTGAAGTGCCCCAAAATGTGATAGTCTTTCTTTCTTTCTTTTCTAAGCCAAATTTGGTATACAGTAGAGAGTAAACAAAGAAATATTACTACTTGTATCAGAGATCTACACAAGACATGACCCAAAGAAATGTGTGTAATCATATAGAATTAAAACTCAGAGATCTACAGCCACTGCCACCAGAGAAATGAAAACAACGGAAACACAATAGATATTTTAAGCAAAATGAGTCCATATAGTTGATTATCAAAAGATCTGTTATTTTTAACAAAATTAATTAATTAATAATTAACAAAAAAAAGGAACAGAAATGAAATTTGGATCCAAGATCTACTATAGCAAATTGTGGTCTGTTAAAATTCTGAGAAAATGCAGTAAAATTAAATTAATAAAAAAGTAAGTTTCTGAGTAAATGAATCTACTGTAAGGTTGAATTTAATCAACCATCTTGTTGACTTTATTCCGTGCCAAATTTGCTTGTATTTCAGCATTTAGTAACCCTGTATTTAGGTGGGTTTTGTTGTAAGGGTAGTGAGTGAGATAGAGTGATTGAATGTTTAAGAGTGTGCAAGAAAACAGAGCCTCGCAGCTTGATCTCGCGGGTGACTCGCGGCTGCAAGCCGCCAGAAGCAGCACACGTGCCAAGCATGTCAGAAGTCGAAGCGTCATGCTAGCTGGAGCACTACAGGACAAAATAGGACAACTGGTCGTTCTGTTATCGCGCGGCTGGAACTCGCGACTCAGTCAAGCCGCGAGCCACCCCTGTTTTGAAAAACCTGACATTTCACATTCTTCTCTCAACCCAGTATAAATATCCCTTATACCCACAAATGAAAGAGAGCTTCCAAAGAGAATTTTGAGAGAGAAACCCTAGAGTAAAAAAGATTGTTTCATCTACAATCTTTACATAAGAGTCTCTTCAAATTCTTCAACTCTCTTCCTCTCTATTGTCAAATCCTTGAGAGGCATTTTACCAAAACCTTTTTCTCACCATATCTATTACTGTGAGAGGGCTGTTTGGTGTTCTGGGAAGCAGTTAGGAAGGAACCAATCTACATTGGTTGTTGCTATGGTCAAGTAGTAGAATTCGGGAAGCTAGAAAAGGAATAGGTTCGGCACAACCTCGTTGGAGTAAGAAGCTTGGAGGGCTTAGGTGCACTGGGTAGATTAGGCTTAGAAGGTCTATTGCTGTCCATGTATCCCAACTACATTTTCTAGTGGATTGTTTACCGCTTAGAGGGCGGCGGAGAGGTTTTACGCTGAGGGCTTCGGTTTCCTCTTCGATAACACATCGCATGTTGTCTTTGTGTTTGCATCTTCCTTCCCTTTTATCTTTGCCTTTTATTATCTGCTGTGAGTTGTGATTTTAATTTGGCTTAGATTGTTTTTCCAATTCTATTTTATAGCTTGTGTTCATTTTCCGCACACTAGTTATTTGACATAAAGGTTGAATTGGTTAATTTGTAAATTGGGGGTCTAAATGTTCAAGAGTGTTGTTACACTATTTGAACTTTCATCTATCACTAGTAACTAACTAACTAACTTGTTCCCTTTAAATTACATTACATTACTCCAATATTTCAAAAACCAAACCCAGCCAGCCCAACATGAATGATATGTAAGTAAGTATTAACATAAAGTATCCAGACTAGCTGGGGGAAAAAAAAAATCACAATTAGATTTTTTTTAGGGTTTGAACCTACCACTTAAGAATCCAATCAAAACTCATGAAAACACCAAAAAACAGCAAAATTCATGCCAAATCAACCAAACCTATACTAATATGAATAGATTGATATCCAAAAAAGTTATCCCAAACCCATCAAAATCACGAAATCCAAAAATTGGAGAAATAGAAAATCATAAAAGAGCAAACCTTGAGTTCGGTGCGGCGGCGCCAGCTCCAGAGACGACGTGTGCAGCGGCGAGGTGGAACTCCGATGCTAAGAGGAGAGGAGGAATCTGATTTGGGGTTTATTTGAGACTATCGTGTAGTTTGATTGAGGATTGAAGGTTTATGTGAGCTGTGATTGAGTGTATTAGAATGTATTGCCTTTTCATTAAAAAGCTGATGTGGCACTATATTATTGGTGGTGTAAAAGAGTTGGTTTATGCCAGCTCCGGACGGAAGGTATTCTAATAAAAAATGATATAGATGTTGCTACAGTAACATCTATATTTAGATGTAAAATATTTTGAAAAATGATTCACCAGATGGAGAGATTTTTGTGTATTTTGGTGAATGGTGTATTTTGGTGAAAAATATTTTAAAGGACTTTTGCATGCACTTAATGAGCTAGCTAGGATAAAATAACTATGGTCATCAGTCTTTTATTTTCCACAAAAGGTCAAAGATGCTTTATAAAAATATAATAAAAAATAGAAAGGTCTGTGTGGTATGGACCCATGGCCATGTGCGCTTAAACAGTGAGTTTTTTGTTTTTTTTTTTATGGTTAGTCTGTGTCTTTTGAGTACGACTGAGGGAGTATTTTAGGCTTTTTATTGTTTTAGCAGCGGGCCATGAGAAAATAACAAAACAAAACAAAACAAAAGAGCTTCGTGCAAAAAGAATGAAAAACAAGACAGAGACACCCACATTTTGGATGAGCAGGATTGGTGAAGTTTTGGAATAGGAAAAGTATTTTCTAACGGTAGCTTAGAGTGACTGAGACCACTTACCAAACAATGGTGGTCCAAGAAATTATAAAAGCATAATGCCCAAGTGTATGCGTGTTTTTTACATTTTTTGGATCACTGATTTATAGATCTAAAATGTAAAAATAAACATTCAAGGGAGTCATAATTTCTCTCTAGAAATTAAAAATTAAGGCATTAAAACTCTTCTTATTAAAAATAAAAAATAAAAAACAACATTAACTAGCTCATCATCTCTATCCAGTTTATGTAAAGAAATTTGAGGTTAGCTCCACAAATTTGTGTTTCGTGTTCTAAAGTGATTTGCCCTTAGATGTATCAGTTGGGTATACAATTTAACAATTGTATAATTAGAGGTTGTTATTTTTTGTCATGTGATGCTGATGCCTTCAGTACTTGCTGCTCGTCATTGGTGATGCCACAATTCACTGGTGGCAACTAATGAGAAAGGCATATCAAACACTCACAACATAAAATATGCAACAAACAGATGATATGGATAGTGGTGGGGAGTTTAAGTCTTGAAGATGATGGTGGAGTGTGGAGAATTAATTTAAGTAAAATTAGTTGACATGGCAACCTCACTATCAGGACTGCCACACAAGCCACAACTGAGAAGTTAACAACCATTACGTACGGTCTAGAAAATTCAACTGGAAAGTGGATGCATGCATGTATTATTGTACTAGCACCGACTTTCCTATTAATAAAAATAAAAAGGTCCATGTCGCAAGGGCCCATGGCTCTTTTTTATTTTTTTATTTTTGGGTTATTTTTGTTTTCGGAAAAAATAACAAAATAAAACAAAAGAGGTTCATGCAAAAAATTAAAATAAGGTTGGTGAAGTCTGAGACTGCCTAAGACTATCTACCAAACGATGGTGATCCAAGCAACTATAAAAAGCATGGCTTTGTGGGTATTTCAGAGCAGACGGAGCTTCACCTCCAACTACAACATCCAAATATTTCAACCATGTTTGCCCTGTTCTTCATGTTGTTTACCACCATCATCGCACCACTAATTCCAACCCTCTCTTCACAACCACCACCACTAATTCCAACCCTCTCTTCACAACCACCACCGCCAATTCCAACCCTCTCTTCAGAACCACCACCACCACCCTTCCCCACATTTCCGTCCCTTACTCCGCGTCCAAGAACTCCAGCGCCAGCACTTGAGTTTCCTCCAATCCCACCTTTCCCCCAATTTCCCCCTTTCACTCCATCACCACCAAATGACAACAAATGTGCTACATGTCAAGAACAATCAGTACCAGTGTCGGTCGTGCTGGAGATTACCTTCGCAATAACAATGTCAATCGCCTTAACCGTCACAGTGACGGTTTCCATTAGCCGGCGAAAGGGGGAAAAAGGGGACAAAGGGGACCAAGGGGACAAAGGGGACAAAGGGCCGAAAGGGGACAAAGGGGACTGTTGTTATTGCTGCAAGGGCTACAAGGGCTGCGAGTGCCGCATTAGCTGCCAGGAAATGATAACAGTAATTTTTTTCCTATCTGTTTGGATTTTTATATTTTTTTCCCCCCAGTTTTTACCATTTGGTTCTGAGAATACTGTTGTTCTTTAAACCCAAAATCCGCTCTACACAAAAAATACAGTGGCTGGGTCTGACGGGTCAGGCTGAAGCTAAAAATAAAAAAAGATGGGGGCGTTGACGTTATGCAGTCCCAAGACACCCCATCACCAAGACCGCAAAATAAAGTAGAAATGAAAAGCACAAACCTTATCTTTACCCTGCTTCTTCTGCGTTTTCCAGTTTCCCTTCTTCTCCAATCTTCTGTGTTTTCTTTCTGCAATTATTCTTCTTATTTCTTTGGGTTTCCTTTCTTCCTCTATCACTGGTACCCAAAACGGCAAAACCAAAAAAATAATAATTTTAACAATTATTGAAATAGTATAATGTGAATTAATAATTTTTCTATTTATTATTATTTTTTTAACAATTAACAATATTCCATTCATATAAAAAGTACATTTGAAAGATGGTTTTTATTTTTACTTTTTGGAACTATTTTATTTATTTTTTCCATTTATACTAATTTATTATATTTATTTATATATATTTTAAATAACTTTTAAATTAATCATAACATCATCATGATTCGACCTCAGTTAGACCTCTATCCAACCTCAAAAATCTTAAACCCCTTCGTTTTTCGGTTCTTTGAACAGTCTGGGTTTTAAAACCATTATATGGGTTTGACAAGGTGTGTAGAAGTTGGATGATCTTTTGTGTTGTTAAGTAGGTTCTTTCCTGGGAATTTCTATTCAATTCGTATATGCTATGAGGTCCTTCTAAGGAGAAATTATTAAGACCTAGGTCCCAAGTAGTCCCAACCAATAATAAAAAGCCACACATTTAAAACAACTCTGACTTAACTTCTTAAATGAAAAAACAAAACAAAACCACATAAATTTAACTCTAGTTAAAAAAAAAAAAATTAATTGGAAAAACACAAATAAATTTAATTTATAAACAGGCAAGATTCAAAAGCTTTAAATAAATTTGAAATCCAAAAGCTCAATCTCATCAGTTTGTATTTAGTTTTAGCGACCTTAGTCTTTCCATAAAGGTCTTTTTCTCTCAAAACTCTAGATTAGTTTCCTTCTTCTACTCCATAACCATCACTAATCTATCTCAAACTTTATGGCAAAGAATATGGCCAACGAGTATAGGTGCTTACGCAGTCCATAGATGTGTATTTAAAAAGAATGATGAAAATGGAGGCATGATGAATTTTCGTAAAAGCTGCAGAGCAATTTTTTCTTTTTCATCAAGATTTTATTCTTGTGTGTGTGTGTGTGTGTGTTTTTTCCCCCCCAAATAACTATTTAACCACTGACTTTCTTTTTGAATTTATTTTTACATTAATAGTGTGACCATAGGGGTTGGCCTTAGTAACTGATGTGCATGTGCGAATATTGTGGAATCAGCTATCACCTAATAGCAAAGATTGATGTCAAAGTTTTGAATTGAAGATTGCAAATGTTATATTCGGTCGTGGATTTGATGTGAGCTTTGAACATTGGTTCTAATGTGATCTACTTGTGTAGTTTGGAATAGTTGTTTTAATTTGGGATTGTAATATTTTGGCGTATAAATAAGGTTAGTGGTATTTGTAGAAGTTTGGAGGTTAGTATTTGCAAATGATTTGTGTTTCAGGGATTAATTTTGTTTTAGTGTTTGGATATCATTGTAAATTGTGTTTGTTTTGATAATAAAATTTCTCCTTTATCCAAACAAATAGGTTTGTCAATGGCATGTGTTGTCTGTAAAATGCTTTTAATAGGGCAGTTTGTTGTGCTTGGCCATATCCTTGGCTATATTCGAAAAGTGACTATTATTGAATAAATGAATTGTATTGAATGTGGACCCAGCAAAACTCTTGTATGCGCTCGGCACATGAGATATCTTTTCAGGATTTGGGAATTAAATATAGTTTGTGTTGTAAATGAATGAGCTCTTGCAAAAATCAACATTTTTTTTATCTCTTTCTAGATAAAATGTTGGCCTTTTCCTTTTAAACAATTATTGTTTTACATTGATAGTGTAATATAAACTAATAATTTATTACATAATGCCAACTAGGAGATTTAGAACTCACTTGGGATAAATCTTAGATTTATTTTTTACTATATAAATGGTTAAATATGTATTGAGGTTTTTAGAAAGTTAAATATTACTCATTTGCTTCTCTTTGGCATTGTCAGATATCTACAAGTTTGTTATTAGATGATATGTCAGTATTTCAAGGACTCTAATCATTCTCCTTTTCCCTCTCTCTCTTAGTTGATTACCCTCTTGTTTGTTTTTTTGTAAGATAGTCTTTCATTCAACAGGCAAAAATGTTGCATCCGCCACTAGTAATATACCAATTTTGCATTATTTAGGAAGACCTAAACAACTAAACTTAACAAAGATGCCAAGGACTTGGGGTCAATGGTGCTTTCCCTGCACCTTATGTTAGGCTTTCTTGGATAATCCTTGCATTATTTGATAAGAGCTAGCTAGACTAACAATAGTTGAAGACTTCGTGTCTTTCCACTTTCTACCAACCACGACGACTTTTGCCAACTTTGTTTTTTGGCAAATTAACCTATATGCTAAATGCGATTCCAGCTTTTAAACATGGTTTTGAAACCCCAACCATTCATTGAACCATAAAAGGGAGAGATTTAAGGTATTTGAGATCAAATCGAGGTTGAACTGGGGTCGAACTGTAATGACATCATAATTAATTTAATAATTATTTAAAATATAAATAATTATATTTAGTAAAAAAAACTTAAAAAGACCCCCCCCCCTTTTTTTGGTACTTCCTTGGCCTTTCCAAGGCTGTATTCAATGGAAGTATCAAGTTCGTTTATGTGATTAATATTCCCATGTTATTAATAGTATCATTTCTGATTGAACATAGTTTAATTGTCAATTCCAATCTCAAATTATCACTGTAAGGGCAGAACATTGCCTTTAACTTAGATAAACGTTTACTCGAGTGTTAACTCAGCAGCGTAATATTCTTATGCAATTGGTAACAAAAAGAAAAACTAACCTTTCTACGGTCAGCAAAATAATAACTGAACTTGAAGATAAACCAATATACCTGAAATATTCAGTCCAAAGAGCTGCGTATGACCAAGGTTCCACTCCCAATTGTAATCAGGTGTGAGTAGTTGGCTATAGAGATTTGACATAGTTAGGCCTTAGTTCACCACTTAACCATATAAGTAGCGTCATCCCACTAAGTATCAGTGGACAGGGGAGCCCCATAAGACTAAAACTCAATTTGTTATTTAGAGGGGTAGGTAGTATTAACTCATCCAAAATATATGGTTTGAGGATTCAGACATGACCAAAGTTCTGTTTAACCCTTAACGAAATATGTAGTATTAATTTATCCAAGATATGTGATCCAAAGAACCAGGCATGACCAAGGTTCTGTTTAATACTTAATGAAATATGTAGCATTAATTTACCCAAGGTATGTGGTTCGAGGAACCCGTCATGACCGAGGTTCTGTTTAATACTTAATGAAATATGTGATATTAATTTACCCAAGGTATGTAGTCTAAGAAACTAGGCATGACCAAGATTCTATTTAACATTTAACGGAATATGGAATATTAATTTACCTAAGGTATGTGATCCGAGAAACCAAACATGACCGAGATTCTGTTTAATACTTAACAAAATATGGAGTATTAATTTACCCAAGGTATGTGGTCCGAAAAACCAGGCAGGACCTATGTTCTGTTTAATACTTAACGAAATATGGAGTATTAATTTACCCAAGGTATGTATTCCAAGGAACCAGGCATGACCGAGGTTCTGTTTAACACTTAACAAAGTATGGAGTATTAATTTACCCAAGGTATGTGGTCTGAAAAACCAGATAGGACCTAGGTTTTATTTAATACTTAACAAAATATGGAGTATTAATTTACCCAAGGTATGTATTTCGAGGAACCAGGCATGACCGAGATTCTGTTTAATACTTAATGAAATATGTGGTATTAATTTACTTAAGGTATGTGGTCCGAGGAACCAGGCATGATCGAACTTCTGTTTAATACTTAATGAAATATGTACTATTGGAAAGCAACACACATAGTTAAAGAAATGAAAAAGGGCCAGATTTCCTTTTCATTAATAATAGTACTTTTGCAGGTTATTTACATTCCACAAGTGTGGTACAACATTTCCATCTAAGTCTTCTAAATAGTAAGCCCATATACTAGCCACTGAGGTGATGCGATAGGGCCCCTCTTAATTTGGTATGAGCTTTCCCCAAGATGGGTTCTTCGCAGTTCCTACTACTTTCCTTAACACCAAGTCACCCAGTATCAGTGGTCTCTCCTTCACACTTGTATCATACCTTTGTTTAAGCTTTTGTTGATAATGCGCCAATTGTACTGTAGCAGCTTCTCTTTGCTCATCAATCAGATCTAAGCTTTTCTCTAATAGCCGATCATTATTGTTCGGAGTGAATAAGCTTGTCCTTAATGTTGGAAACTCAGTCTCTAAAGGAATTGCTACCTCAGACCCATATGTCATCGAAAAAGGTGTTTCTTCGGTTGACCAACGAGGAGTAGTCTGACATGTCCAAAGAACATGCGGTAATTCTTCCACCCACCTTCCTTTTGATTCATCTAACCTCTTCTTGAGCTCATTCCCTATGACTTTATTGACCGCTTCAGCTTGTCCATTTCCTTGTGGATAAGCTAGAGTTGAATATTGGATCCTGATGTCTAATTCACAACAATATCTCCTAAAAGCTTTATTATCAAATTGAAGCTCATTATCCGAGATGAGAGTATGAGGGATGCCAAACCAAGTAACTATGTTTTTCCAAACAAACTTCTTGGCATCTACGTCTTTGATATTAGATGATGGCTCAACTTCCACCCACTTTGTAAAGTAATCAGTTCTTACCAGAAGCCATGTTTGATTTCCTGTGGCCTTAGGAAATGGTCCTACAATATCTTGGCCTCATTAAGTAAATGGCCAGGGGTTGGACAAAGGATTGAGTACACCTCCAGGTTAATGAATGTTCGGAGTAAATCTCTAACACTGGTCACACTTTTTTGCATATTCTTGGGCATCTCTCTACATATTCGGCCACCGATGCCCCTGAGTAAAAGCTCTATGGGATAAGGATTTGCCCCCAGTGTGACTTCTGCATATCCCTTCACGTAATTCTTCTAGAAGCAATTCCACTGCCTAAAGGTGAACACAAAGCAAATAAGGTTTAGAGAAAGAAAGTTTGTACAACTTCTTCTCCTCGGAAAACCAAAAGTGAGGAGCTTTCCACCTTATCTTCTCTACCTTCCCCCTATCAAGAGGTAAGGCACCATCCTTAAGGAATAAGACCAACTGATCCATCCAACAAGGTCTAACCTTGATCTGGTGAACCAGAACTTTCTCCTTTTGGTCCTCAGCAGGCTTATGCAAATCTTCAACAAGTATTACCCAAGGTAGATATGTGCCAGAAGAGGTCACAAGGGTTGCTAAAGAGTCAGCATATGTATTCCTACATCTAGGAATTTGTTGTATGGTGAAGAACTCAAAATCTGACTGCAAGCACTGAACTCGACCTAAATACCCTTGCATTCTTAAATCCTTGGCCTCTAATTCTCCTCTTACTTGCCCCACGATGAGCTGGGAATCCGAGAACACTTCGACAACTTTTCCTGCCATTTTCAAAACCATAGCTAGCCCTATCAGTAGAGCTTCATACTCAGTTTCATTGTTCGTGGCTGAGAAGCCTAATCTTAAAGATTTTTCAATAGTGATTCCATCCGGGGACACTATTACCAGCCCCACCCCGGATCCCTTTTGATTTGCTGCTCCATCAATGTACAATATCTAGGGTGTAAGCCCCTGTGGAGAAATTGTCAGAGCTAGCTTTCCCACTAATCTATGCTCTTCAACCTCTACCCCCGTTGGAGGCTTAGTGAACTCAACCACTAAATCTACAAGAACTTGTCCTTTAACTAAAGAACGTGGCATGTACATTATATCAAAGGCCCCCAAGATTGTCCCCCATTTGGCAACTCTCCCTGTATAATCAACTTTTTGCAATAAAGACTGCAAGGGGAGTTGAGTTAGAACTACAATGGTGTGTGCCTAAAAGTAATGGGTGTTAGGACATATGTGTTTCATATGTTAAGAACAGATGTTATGATTTTATGTAATTGGCTTATCCTTTGACAAAACGCACTTTACTTGTATTTGGATAGATTTAGGTTGATTTAAATACTTCAAGAAACTTTGTTTCAAGATAAAGTATTAAAACTTTTAAGTCTGTTCAAGAAAACAAGTTCAGAGTGCAAAATTATTAAAACTCGATAGCTGGCTCGACAACTGTATCTATCGAGCTTAAGGAAGTTGTTCTTCATTCGGTGTGCTTGACACCTGCTCGACACCTGCTCGACACCTGCTATCTATCGAGATTTAAGATTGTCATAATTCCAATCTGATTTTCTTGGGATCCATGAATGTGTCTTTGGGCTTTCTTTTCTCCTAACCATAGACATATAAAAAGATCAGTTTAAGGGCCGTTAAAGTGTTCACAAGTTGCACAAGTTTTGAGCAAACTCTGTTCAAGCAAAGTGTGACAGGAGACGAAGTTCTTGCTCTAGTTCATCTCTTTCTCTTGAAGAAGTTGCTGTATATGTGCACCGTAGGGTTTTGTGATCAAGCATCTTCTTGATCTTTATCATGTGGATGAACTGAAGAACTTTGCAACCAACAACCTTCTTAGTTGGTGATTGAAGTCGCGTACTGGGATCTGCACAATTGGTTAGTCACATATTTGGGAGTCATGCATCTAAAAGGAAAACTGTCACTACAGAACAAGTCCAATTGGATATTGGGGTAAGGGTTCAACTGTAGGTTTGTAAGGTACTTGGATTCCTTTACTTGTAACCATTTGTTGTGATAATAGTGGAGTTTCAGGAGTGGTGACCTGAAAATCACCTGGTGGGGGTTTTGCTGTTAGATTTTCCCCATTCGTAAACAAATCATCATGTTATTTATTTTCTGCTACATAATTAGTTTATTAGTGATTTGTTTATGCTACCACACATTTGCATGATAAATTGATTAATTAATAACTTGACTAATTAATTAATTAATTTATATCACAATGGGTCATTTAGTTTGTGGCCTATCAATAGGGAAGCTTCCTCATAGCGTGCACCACTACCAAGATGGCCTTTTCCAAAAGCAAGCAGCAAATTTCAACTTCGTGCAGAGATTTACTCGCATAATAGATTGATCTTTGTACTCCTTCCTCCACTCTCACTAGTACTAAGCTGACTGCATGTGAAGCCATAACAATGTAAGCGAAGAGGACTTCTTCCCTTTTGGGTCTCGACATAATGGGTGGCCAAGAAAGATAATCCTTCAGTTGTTGGAAGGCAAGAGCACACTCCTCATTCCATTCGAACCCCTTCTATTTGTGCAACAGCTAGAAAAATGGCCTACATCTATTTGTTGACCTAGATATAAATCTGTTAAAGGCAGCTATCATCCCTGTTAGTTTTTGCACTTCCTTCGGATTCTGAGGTGGTTGTAGATCATTAATCACTTTGATTTAATCAAGATTAACCTCAATTCCATGCTGCGTGACCATATAACCCAAAAACTTGCCCGAGTTAACACCAAAAGAACACATAGAAGTATTAAGGCATAACTTGTGCCTCCTCAACACTTTAAAAATATCTCCTAGTCCTTCAAATGCTCAGCAACCACCGTACTCTTCACAACCATATCATCAATATAAACCTCTATATTCTTACCTAGTTGGGACTCAAACATTCTTGTCATCATCCTTTGATAGGTAGATCCAACATTCTTCAATTTGAAAGGCATCACCTTATAATGATAATTCCCAATAGGTGTAAGAAAAGCAATCTTCTCCTGGTCGGCCAGAGCTAGTGGAATTTGATGGTACCCCTGAAAGGCATCCAAAAATCTCATCTGAGAATGTTCAATGGTAGCATTTACTAATTGGTCTATTTAGGGTATTGGGAAGGGATTCTTAAGGCAAGCTTTGTTTAAATCTGTGAAATCTACACACACCCTCCACTTCCCACTCTTCTTCACTACTATTGTATTGGCCAACCATTATCGGTAAAAAGACTTCCTTTATTGCCCTTGCACACTTGAGCTTCGTTACCTCTTCTTTAACAGCCTCAGTGTGTTCCTTGGATGAGTGCCTAGATGGTTGCTTCTTTGAGACAACGGTTGGATTGACATTAAGGAGATGACATATAAAATCAGGGTCCACTCCAAGAGCTTCATAAGCTCTCCAAGAAAAGATGTCCATGTTTTCGCGTAAGAAAGGCAGTAGCTCTTCCTTTTCTTGAAGAGGCAGTTGTACCCTTACTTGAAAAAACTTCTCTACGTCAGTACATATCATCACCCTTTCCAACCCTTCACATTTGGCTTCCTCGCCCACGACGCGTGAGGGAGTTTCCACATTCATTGGTTACTACAAAGCCCTATCCGAGGACATTAAGGGTTCGCCCCCAGATTGGTGCCTGATAGCAGTGACCAAGCATTACCTTGCCACGGCCTGGCTCCCAACAAGTTCTTCAAATTGCTCCCCAAAGGGGTACTTCACCTTCAGATGTAGAGTTGAAGACACAGCCTTCATGGCATGAAGCCATGGTCTCGCCAAAATGGCTGTATAAGGTGAATATGCCTCCACCACAATGAAATTCACTTCCACTACTCTAGAACCCATCTGAACAGGCAACTTAACCATACCCTTAAGGACAACCATCTTCCTATCGAATCCCACCAAGGGTGAATCGTAACTGTCCAGATCCTCTAGCTTAAGCCCTAGTCTCTTGTATAGATCAGGGTACATGATCTCTGCCCCATTATCCTGATCTACTAAGACTCTCTTCACATCATAGCCCCCAATTTGAATCGTTACTACCAACGCATCATCGTGGGGTTGATGAGTTCCAGTCTTATCTTCATCCAAGAAACTAAGAGTTGGTCGGGCCTACATCCTTCCTCACTTAGCCTTAGGGGTGAGAATTTCTCTGTGCAAGTTTGATACAAACATCACCTCGGATTGATATATACTTGTTCGACCTGGAGCTGCCATAATCACATTGATTGTCCCCAAGGATGGCTGCAGATAGTTCTCCCGATGAGGGGTTGGCCCAATCTTTCCTCCTTACATAGATGACTAAGACAAGAACTGCTTTAATTTCTTGGCCTTGACCAATTGCTCTAGAAAATCTCATAAGGTTTTGCAGTCTTCTATAGTGTGCCCACGATCTTGATGATACTAACAATGCAAACTTTGATTGCACTGAGATGGATGTCCTCCCATTTTATTTGGACATTTAAAATATAGATCATTCTTTATTTTTTCTAGTATCTGATGCACAGGCTCCCTAAAAACTGTATTAACTACTTGCATGGTGGACTGTCCTCCAGACCCTAGAAAATACCTTCTCACCATACTACTGTTGTACTTATCCACCTTGTAATCTCTTCGGTCAGGAGTATTCACTTTGGCCTTCCCTTCCCCTTACTGCTGGTCTTCCTCGACTCGCTTGTACTCATCAATACGATCCATCAACTAGCGCATGCTGCATGCAGGCTTTCTAGTTAAAGATTTCCTCAGCTCATGGTCTATAGGGAGTCCGAACTTGAACGTCCTTATGGCCACATCTTTGAAATCTCCATCTATCTCATTAAACATCTCCCAATACCCTTGAGGTAAATTAATTAATTAATTATCCGAGTTAATTAATTAATCCAACTTAACATGCAATCACGTAGTAGCACAAACAAATCATCAAATAAACTAAGTGCAGCAAAAATTAAATTTGATACGGTGATTTGTTTACGAATGGGGAAAACCTACAAGACAAAACCCTACCGGATGATTTTAAGGTCACCACTATCAAGAATCCTCTATTATCAAAACAAGTGGTTACAAGGAAAAAGAATCTCAGTACCTAATACCAACTTACAGTTAAACCCTTACCCCAATACCCAATTGGACTTGTAATGTAGCAGCAATCTCTCCGTTTAATGCACGAATCACAGTACGTGACTAACACTCCAACTTGAGAAAGATGTTGGCTACAAAGTTCTTCAGTTCATCAACATGAAGATCAAAAGCTTCTTAGTCACAAAACCCTAGGCTTACAAACGCAGCAGTTTCCACAAGAGAAAGATGAACTTAGAGCAATATGTCTCCGGCCACAATATGCATATGTGCTTGGAATGACTTGGGCAACCTTGAGACGGCTCTAAAATAATTCTTATATATGTCTAGGGTTGTGAGAAAAGAAACCCTACACAAATACTCAAGGATATGCGTGTAATCATATCTGGAAATCCTGATTTCATAATTCTCGACAGATACAGTTGCTGTCGAGCTTCTATCGAGCTTCAACACTAAATCTCCATAGATTGGATTCTATCGAGCTTTAATAAGCAGTACATCTTCACTTGTTTCATGGTCAGACTTTTATGGCTTCAATACTAGACTTGAACATCAGTTCCTTGAAGTACTAAACCATCCTAAATCTACCCAAATACAAGTAAAGTGTTTTTTGTCAAAGAATTAGCCAATTACAACAAAAATTGTCCTAAGAAGTGCGAGGAACAAAATGGATCATATAAGAAGATCTGTCTCACTCATGTAGAGATGTTCCCCGCTTCACCAAAAGATTGGCATGCACATGAATTTGCTTTTCTCCATATATGCCTAGGATGGACTTGCCATTGTCAACTTAGAAGAGACCTACAATCCAAAACCAATTCAACTTCCCTTTATTATTGTACATGACTAGATATACAATTGTGAATGTAACTACTGTGACTTAAATAATGCTTCTAAGTGCAGAATTGTCACAAAGTAATAACTCGGTAAATCCGATGTCAAAACTACTGGAAAAAGGGAATTGATTAGCAAATCACAAAAGAATAAAACTAAAATAATAAAGTTTAATTGAAGAGATTTTTGATGGTTTAGTAAAATTAATTAAAATTGAGAGAAGATAATAATATATTAAGGCACTCACAAGAAAAATGGAATTGATTAGCAAATCACAAGAGAATAAAACTAAAATAATAAAGTTTAATTGAAGAGATTTTTTATGGTTTAGTAAAATTAATTTAAATTGAAAGAAGATAACAATATATTAAGGCACTAAGGTTTATGGATCTATACACAACACATCTATTGGTGGTTTTAACAATATTTATTTTATAACTCAACCAAAATTCATACGAAGGATGATTTTAGTTGGATGATTTAACAATAAAAACTCAAGAATGAATTGTTTAAGGTAGTTTCATGAAAATTGATTGATTTTAGGCAAAACAAAACTAGTGAATTAGTTCTCAGGGAATACTAAGCATTTAACCTACCCAGAGTCTATGAATATTCAAAGAATTATATAGAAATAGACACTTTTCTTGATGAGTAAATAAGTCAAAAACAAAAAAGCATAAGCATTAAAACCAATAAATAATTTTTAAGAACATACCAATAAATGGTTGGGTTTCACCCCCTTGCCTTAACAAGTCTTCTAGCAAGTTATAAAACAAATAAAACTTAAAAAAAAAAAAAAAACCCTAAATTATGTTCTACGGCAGCTCCCTCCTGAATTTTGCCCTAAAGAGCTTTTAAATAGGTCAAAAAATCCTATTACAAGTTGAATTTCCGTTTGGAGAAAATCCCAAGTTTTTAGGTTCCACTTAACCAATGTTTTCAGCCCATTTAACTTCAGAATTCGGACTTTTTGTAAACTATAAAGTTGTAACCCTTTAAGTTAACTTTCGAGACCAACTCGAATCATCTCAATTGGACGTCTAAGCCGAATGTTATGCTCCAAATACTAATTGGTATGCAAGCTGTAATCCTAATCCAAATTGGATTTAGATTCGGTACAAATTTCTTTTGATTCCTTGCTCCAATTGGACTCGAATTTAATTGGGTTGGCCTTCTTTGACTTCATCATGGCCCTTGTAATAGCAAAGTCCATTACCTTTCTTCTTTGCACAAATCCACTTATTTAATTTCATTATCCTACAAAAGACAAATTCACACATTAAAATTCATTTAACCACAAAATTGATTATTCAGAATTATTCCAAAACCAACTATAAAATTCAAGAATTAACTCAAAATAAATATGATAATACTTTCTAATAATGACATAAATATGAAAAATTAAGCTATTATCAGTAACTTTTTTTTTAATAAAAAAATAGACTTTTTTTTCAAAGGGAAAAAGATGAAATATTTAGTAATTAGATTTTTTTTGTGTGCTTCTTTTGTGATATATATATATATATATATATATATATATATAGTTTTGATTGAAGAATTTTTTTTATAAAAAAAGTGTTACCTTTTAAAAGATATTTAGAAAATTTGATGGTAGGATGTATCTCAATAATAATTTATTGTTGTGTGGTTGACTACTGTTGGTCAATGGTAGTTTACATAGCCCTAGTAGTAATAGGACTCTACTTTGGTGTATGACATGCACTAGAAAACCAAGTCCTTGGTTCAGGACTTGCAGTAGTAGCCGCCGACCTTTGCCTATTATAGATTATATTATATTATGTGATGTAGGCACATAATTGTGTTGAGAGAAAGATGTAGCAGCACAATAGGCTTAGTAAATACAATAGGGTGTGCTTTATTTTTTATGAGAGAGACTTTGGGGTTTAGGTCTTGTGAGTGTTTGCATGCCACTATTATAATATCTTTATTTTATAGTGGAATTTTCTTTGTTATCACTGATGGATGTAGGCAAATTTTCAAACCATGTAACTTCTCTGTGTTTATTTTTCTTCTCTCTTCTTTAGTCTTACGTAAGTGAATTTATTTTCACAAAAAATTGGTATCAGAGTAGCAAGTTGGTTGATCTAATAAAGGTTAATACTTCTATTGCCAAGGTAGACATAGTTAAGTTCGATATGTCTATTTTTCTTCTCTTATTTAATCTTACGTAAGTGGGTTTATTTTCACAAAAATTGGTATCAAAGCTCTAGGTTTGTTGATCTAATGGAGGTTAATGCTTCTATTTTCAAGGTAGACATAATCAAGATTGGTAACTTCAGGTTATAGCAAAGAATCCTAAAAGAAATGTTGGTGCAACAAAGCTTGGTGAAGGCTTTGTATGGAAAACAAAGAAACTAGAGAAGATGATTGATGACATGTGGGAAGAACTTGAGATGAAGACAGTGAGTACAATTCGACTATGTCCAACAGATGAGCTTATGTATGATGTCATGGATGAGGTGTCAATTGCTGCTATATGGTTGAAGTTGAAGAGCCAATACATGTCCAAGTCCCTCAAAAATAAATTGAATATTAAGTGGAAACTTTATGGGCTTAAGATGGTTGAGGGTGCAGATATGGCGTAGCACATCAACACGTTTAACCAACTTATTACTGACATGTTGAGGATCAATATAAAATTCAATGATGAAGATAACGCGATGATGGTTTTGACCTCAATCCTGACTTCCTACGAACATTTGGTTACAATCCTATGTTGGGGGAAGGAGACTTTGGAATTTAAAGAGATCTCAGGAGTCTTGAAGGATCACTACCATCGTAAATAAAATCCGAGTAAGAGTTTTGGTGAAGGGCTCATGGTAAAGGGTACTCAAGATCATGGAAGGGAGAAAGACAAGAATAATGGTTCTACTAGGGGACATAGTATACCCAAATACAAGAGTAAGATAGTGAAGTGATATAAATGCGAAAAGAAGGGCCCAATACATTGAGACTGTCTAGAGTGGAAAAGAGACAAGGATAAAAACAAGGAAGGGTCCTCAAGATCTACTAATGAAGTGGAAGTAGATGCAAATTTAGATGGAGACTTGTGTTTTGTTTCATCAAATCTAACTGTTTGATCGATTCTTAGGTTCTAGATTCAACATATTTGTTCCATGTGACTCCACAGGGATTGGTTCGACACTTACAGATTATTTAATTGTGGTTCCGTTCTAATGGAAAAAAATGTTGCTTGCGAAGTTGTTAGAATAAGAACAATTAAGTTAAGATGTTTAATAATGTCATGAGAACATTATAGGATGTAAGCATGTTCTAGATCTCAAAATGGCTTTATCTATAAGTCTATCTATCAGTTTAAAAATGAGATAATGAAGATATCAAAAGGTGCTATGGTTATGAATTATGATGAAGAGACAAAAGGTAGATGATAATATCTACAGATTTTTTGGCTGCACCATTGTAGCTCAAGTTGCTATAATTACTAAATTTGAGCAAGATGATACACTCTTGTGGCATAAGTGATTAGGGTATATAGGTGAGCACAAGGATGGATCCCGTCCATTTTTTTAATAGTTATTATATATTTCATTTTTATACTTGAGCCTCCCTTCCAAAACCTTAGGCTTCCTTCTCCTCAATAAGCCTAGTTAGCCTCACCCAAATAGCAATTATCCATCTCAAAAACTTAACAAAAATAATAAAAACATTCACAATGGAGATTATATTTTAGCAAAAAAAATATTTTACCACCAAAGAACCAAAAATTCATGTGTTATTAGAGAAACTAAAGCTAAATTCTTTGCAATTATAGTAAACTGGTATAAATACCAGTTGGCTGTAACAAGTTGTTAAAAATAAAATACAATATTTTATTAAGATTATATATCTTTCTTCAATTAAAAAACTCAAATTCTCTCTCTTCCTTCGCTATTTTAATGAGTTGTTTATATTATTTTAAATGAAGTAATAAAAAAATAGAACATTTGATATTATATGTATTGTAAATTGAGATGGTAAAATAGATAAAATACATTTTTGAGGTGTTAAAAACTAAATTTTTTAGCACCACCATGTGAATGCTCTAATTTCAACAACAACAAAACACCCTAGCCAGCCTAGTATTAAAAAAAAATGATTTTGTTTTTGGTGTGTATTTGTTAGTAATGATTGCATTTTAATGTATTTAGAAACAACGATTTTGAGTATATATATATATATATTTTTTTTTTAATACTAGATGATGCCTATTTAGAGGTTTTTTTTTTTTTTTTTTTTTTTTTTTTTTTTTTTTTTTTTTCAACCTTCACTGGCTTAAAATCCTGAGTCCATCCCTAGGTGAGCATGGTATGAGGGAATTGCAGAAAAGAAATCTGTTGGTTGGAGTTAAGTCATGTAAATTAGATTTCTGTAAATACTACCTTTTGGGAAAGTAGTGTAAAGTGCAATTTGAAACTTCCACACACAATACAAAGGAAATTCTGGATTATTTTCATTATGATATTTTGGAACTGGCGAAGATTATCTCTAAAGATGGATCTCGGTATTATATGAGTTTCATTGATTACTATTCTTGGAAAGTTTGAGTTTACTTTTTGAAGAGCAAGTCTAATGCATTTGCAAAGTTCAAGAAGTGTAACATTGAAGTGGAAAACCAAACTAGAAGGAAGGTCATGTGTCTTAAATCTGATAATGGCACTTAGTACACAAATAAAGATTTTTTGACGTTTTGTGAAAAGTATGGCATCAGAAGGCACTTATGGTACCAAGAATGTCTCAACAAAATGGAAGAGCTGAGAGGCTTGATAGAACATTGGTGAAATATCTAGGTGTATAAGACTAAATGCTGAGCTTTCTAAGGTCTTTTGGGTTGAAGTTGTGAATATGGTGTTCTTTATTCTTAATGGAAAAATCTTAATTTACATTGAGAGAAAGAAGTAGCCACAAAATAGACTTTAGCAAATACAATAGGGTTGTTCTTTATTCTTTGTGAGAGAGAGCCAAGTATATATTTGGTGTTTGAAACTTGTGAGAATGTTTGTGCGCTACTATTGTAATCTCCTTATTTTATAGTGAAATTTTCTCTATCGCCGCCTATGTACATAGGCAAATTGTTAAATCACGTAAATTTCTTGTGTTTTTTTCTTTTCTTTTCTCTTCTTTAATCTTTTTCCCAACATTTATTCTTTTCCATTAAAATATATATATATATATATATATATATTAAAGTGTGAAGATGATTATATAAAAAAATTTCATTATATTATTTTCAATTATTACTGTTGCCACAGCATACACTGACAACTCACCCAAACCATGATAACCACCAAAACTAAACCCAACAACAGCAGCACTAACAATCCACCCCAGCAAAAAACAACCGTGACTACCACCTAGATCTAAAATGACGACCTAGAATGATGACCTTAATTTGAGGAGTGAGAGAGAAGAAGTCTGAGGAAGAGAAGAGTGGATAAATAAAGAGGAAAAATGATTTAGATGTTGCTACAGTAACATTTATATTTAGATGTAATTGCAGCATGTCGTAAAATACTTTGAAAAATGGCTCACCGAATGTAGGGTTTTTGTGAATAGTGTACCCCTATTTGCATTTTTAAGGATTTTTGCATGTTCTTAACTAGCTAGGATAAAATAAATATGATTATCAAAGACTTTTATCTTCCACGAAGAGTCTACTATGCTTTATAGAAATATAATAAAAATAGAAAGGTCCGTGTGGGCATTAAGCAGTGAGCTTTGTTTTTTTAGGTTGTTTTTTTTTTTTTTTCGGAGTAAGACTCGAAGGTATATTAAGCTTTTTATTGTTTTAGCAGCCGAGCATAAAAACAAAAATGCAAAAACAAAAACAAAAACAAAAGAGCTTCTTGCAAAAATAAATAAAACACTAGTGTAAAACATGACGGAGAAGTCAACATGGGAAGAGCAAGGCTGGTGAAGTCTAGATCTGAGACTATCTACCCACATGGGAAGAGCAAGGTTGGTGAAGTCTGAGACTGCCTGAGACTATCTACCAAACGACGGTGATCCAAGCAACTATATAAAAAAATAAAAATAAAAATACTAAAAAAGCATGGCTTTGACTTTATGGCTATTTCAGAGCAGACGACCTTCAGCTCCAACTCCAAAATCCAACAACCATGTTTGCCCTGTTGTTCATGTTGTTTACCACCATCATTGCACCACTAATTCCAACCCTCTCTTCACAACCACCACCACCCTGGCCCCCATTTCCCTCCCTTACTCCACCACCGCCAGCATTTCAGTTTCCTCCAATCCCACCTTTTCGCCCTTTCACTTCATCACTTCATCACGACAACATATGGCCTCCAACTACAACCAGTATCCGTGCCCCTCGTGCTGGGGAGTATCTTGGCTCTAACTACATTAACCGGCATCCTCGCGGTGATGATTTACCATCGTCAACGCAACCAGCCTCAGGTACAGGCAGTGCAACCGCCGCTTCCGATCGAGGACCCTGTAACTGTGCACGGATGGAGCCGCGTAATTGTGTACTCGATCACATAGTGATATACGACGTCTGGTGAAGGTAATTTTTTTTTTTTCCTATCAGTTGGATTCTTCTTTTTAATTTTTCCTAGTTTTTACCATTTGATCCGATCTGAGTATTTGGGCGATAAATGTTCTGTAATGGCTTTTTTTTTTTTTTTTTCTTCTTTTTTGGGAATTTAGTTTTGGAGCGCTTGCATTTGGGCTAAATGATTCTTATCTCTGTTTTATACGGGGTTTGACAGTGTGTGCAGAAGTTGGAGGCCTTTTGTGTTGCAAGTGGCTACTTTCCGAAGAATTAATATGACCTAAGGGAGGACAGCTTAGCTGTTCCTCCAAAGTAGTCCAAACCAGTAATAATAGGCGTTTAAAACAACTCTTACACAACTTCCTAAATAACAAAACGAAACAAACCATGCAATTAGATTTAAAAATAGTGCCACGACTTTTCCAATAAATTTTAGTTGGCAGTTTATTGTTGATTATAATCTGAACTCCATCATTAAAATTAATTTTTTGCCCACCAATAACATTAAGTAACAACCTATCATTCAAGATATAACATTTCTCTAGACAAGGATTTAACTCTAGTTAAAAAGACCTAACTGATTTGAAATCCAAAAGCTCAAACTCATCGTTTGGTATTTAGTTTTATTAGTGACCTTTGTCTTTCAAGAGAGGTTTTTCTATCTCAAAACTCTAGATTAATTTCTTAACCCACAACCATCACTCAGTCTTAGACTTTTATGCCCGACGAGTATAGGTGCTTATGCGGTTCATAGATGTGTGTTTCAAAAGAATGATGAAAATGAAGGCGTAATCAATCTACGTCAAAGGTGCAGAGCAATTTTATCTTTTTCATCAACATTTTATTCCTCTGTGGGTGTGTGTGTGTGTGTGTTTTTTTTTTTTCAAATAACTGTTTAACCGCTAACTTTCTTTCTGAATTTATATTTACATTAACAACATTGAAGAAATTGCAAACTGATGTGCATGTGCGAATACTGTGGAATCAGCTACCATCTAATAGGATTGTTGTCTTTTAAATTGAAAATTGCAATTGTTATATTTTGTTGTGGGATTGTTGTGAGCTTTGAATATTTGTTTTGATGTGATGTAGTTGTGTGGTTTGGAATAATAGTTGTTTTAATTTGGAATCGTAATGATTTGGCTTATAAAGAAGGTTGGTGGTATTTGTGGAAGTCGGTAGGTAAGTATTTGCAAATGATTTGTGTTTCAGGGGTTGATTTTGTTTTAGTGTTTAGATTTCATTGTAAATTTTGTTTGTTTTGATAGTAAAATTTCTCCTTTATCCAAACAAATAGGAAAAAGCTTGTCAAGGGAATGTGTTGCCCGTAAAATGTTTTTAACAGGGTAGTTTGTTATGTCTGGCTGTATCCTTAGCCATAATCGAAAAGTGACTCTCTCATTGTATAAAATTAGGGGTGTCAATGATTGACCCAACCCGTGAACATGATACAGGTTTTTGTGGGTTAGGATTGGGTCTTAGCAGGTTTGGATTATAAATGGATTGTCCCGAATGTTACATAATAAGAAACATGTCATAAGCAAATTAACCCGTGTGACCTACAATAGACACGTTTGACATGTTAATTTATGTATATCAACCTAAGATGACCCATTATTTAACACAACACGTTTAACTTGCATAATAAATAAATATTCATTTTATTTTAGATTTGTCAAATACCTCTTATATCCAACCTATATTTTAAACTCAAAAAGAAAAGTGAGTAATTACAAAAACTTATAAGTGATATAATTGTAAATTGAAACTTTATAAACCCTAGTCATGATCAGTCTATTGTTTGCACCAACTCTTTTAATATTGATACTTAGCATTTAGCAAGTTCTGTGAATGTTATATTTTTGTTAAACTATTTTATTTTGAAGTTGGGTTAAAGTGTATGCACTTCTTTTGAAGTGTAAAGAACTTATTTCTAGATGAGTGTTATATTTTTGTTGGACTATGTTATTTTAAACGTGAATTGAAGACTTGAAGTATATGCATTACTTTCAGGATTTAAAGAACTTATTTTTATATGAATGTCGTATTTAATATTAAGTGGGTTGAAATGAGTTGTGTCACATTTGTGTCAACCCAACATGACCAGTTTTTTAGGCATGTCAAGTGTCAAGTTGCATTAACCCACTTCATTAACAAGTTGGGTTAGGGTGAAAGAGCCATGACACGACTTTTAAATGGGTCGGGTTCAAGTCGAGCCGCGTAATTGTGTACTCGATCACATAGTGATATACGACGTCTGGTGAAGGTAATTTTTTTTTTTTCCTATCAGTTGGATTCTTCTTTTTAATTTTTCCTAGTTTTTACCATTTGATCCGATCTGAGTATTTGGGTGATAAAGGTTCTGTAAAGGCTTTTTTTTTTTTCTTTTTTCTTCTTTTTTGGGAATTTAGTTTTGGAGCGCTTGCATTTGGGCGAAATGATTCTTATCTCTGTTTTATACGGGGTTTGACAATGTGTGCAGAAGTTGGAGGCCTTTTGCGTTGCAAGTGGCTACTTTCCCAAGAATTACTATGACCTAAGGGAGGACAGCTTAGCTGTTCCTCCAAAGTAGTCCAAACCAGTAATAATAGGCGTTTAAAACAACTCTTACACAACTTCCTAAATAACAAAACGAAACAAACCATGCAATTAGATTTAAAAATAGTGCCACGACTTTTCCAATAAATTTTAGTTGGCAGTTTATTGTTGATTATAATCTGAACTCCATCATTAAAATTAATTTTTTGCCCACCAATAACATTAAGTAACAACCTATCATCCAAGATATAACATTTCTCTAGACAAGGAGTTAACTCTAGTTAAAAAGACCTAACTGATTTGAAATCCAAAAGCTCAAACTCATCATTTGGTATTTAGTTTTATCAGTGACCTTTGTCTTTCAAGAGAGGTTTTTCTATCTCAAAACTCTAGATTAATTTCTTAACCCACAACCATCAGTCAGTCTTAGACTTTTATGCCTGACGAGTATAGGTGCTTACGCGGTTCATAGACGTGTGTTTCAAAAGAATGATGAAAATGAAGGCGTGATCAATCTACGTCAAAGGTGCAGAGCAATTTTATCTTTTTCATCAACATTTTATTCCTCTGTGTGTGTGTGTGTGTTTTTTTTTTTTCAAATAACTATTTAACCACTGACTTTCTTTCTGAATTTATATTTACATTAACAGCATTGAAGAAATTGCAAACTGATGCGCATGTGCAAATATTGTGGAGTCAGCTACCATCTAATAGGATTGATGTCTTTTAAATTGAAGAATGCAATTGTTATATTTTGTTATGGGATTGTTTTGAGCTTTGAATATTTGTTTTGATGTGATGTAGTTGTGTGGTTTGGAATAACAGTTGTTTTAATTTGGAATCGTAATGATTTGGCTTATAAAGAAGGTTGGTGGTATTTGTGGAAGTCGGTAGGTAAGTATTTGCAAATGATTTGTGTTTTAGGGGTTGATTTTGTTTTAGTGTTTGGATTTCATTGTAAATTTTGTTTGTTTTGATAGTAAAATTTCTCCTTTATCCAAACAAATAGGAAAAAGCTTGTCAATGGAATGTGTTGCCCGTAAAATGTTTTTAACAAGGTAGTTTGTTATGCCTGGCTGTATCCTTAGCCATAATCAAAAAGTGACTCTCTCATTGTATAAAATTAGGGGTGTCAATGATTGACCCAACCCTTGAACATGATATGGGTTTTTGTGGGTTAGGGTTGAGTCTTAGCAGGTTTGGGTTACAAATGGATTGTCCCGAATGTTACATAATAAGAAACATGTCATAAGCAGATCAACCCGTGTGACCTGCAATAAACACGTTTGACATGTTAATTTATTTATATCAACTTAAGATGACCCATTATTTAACACAACCCGTTTAATTCACATAATAAATAAATATTTATTTTATTTTAGATTTGTCAAATACTTCTTATATCCAATCTATATTTTAAACTCAAAAAGAAAAGTGAGTAATTATAAAAACTTACAAGTGATATAATTGTAAATTGAAACTTTATAAACCCTAGTCATGATCAGTCTATTGTTTGCACAAACTCTTTTAATATTGATACTTAGCATTTAGCAAGTTCTGTGAATGTTATATTTTTGTTAAACTATTTTATTTTGAAGTTGGGTTAAAGTGTATGCACTTTTTTTGGGGTGTAAAGAACTTATTTCTAGATGGATATTATATTTTTGTTGAACTATGTTATTTTAAACGTGGATTGAAGACTTGAAGTGTATGCATTACTTTCAGGATGTAAAGAACTTATTTCTATATGAATGTCATATTTAATATTAAGTGAGTTGAAATGGGTTGTGTCACATTCGTGTCAACCCAACATGACCAGTTTTTTAGGCATGTCAAGTGTCAAGTTGCATTAACCCACTTCATTAACAAGTTGGGTTAAGGTGAATGAGTCATGACACGACTTTTAAATGGGTCGGGTTCAAGTCGAGCCATTTAGTCAAATATTCATACCTCAACATGATATAAATCCGACATGCTAATCTGAATTGACACATAGGATTGTATTGAATATAGGCTATAGGGATTGAAGTTAGTTTTTGTTATAAATGAATAAGCTCTTGCAATTCATCCAATTTTGATCGATTCAATGATATAAAGTGCTCATTCATCTCAAAATTTTAAAAATAATTATAATAACAACACTGCCATAGCAATGAAAACACCATATATAGCAATAAAGTCATACATAAATAATAAGGCTAGCGAATGATTTGGCACTACAAATATTACACTTGCTTCACTAACCCGTTATACAATGAGTATGATTCAAAAATACCTATGAAAGAAATTAATTTACCCTACCCAATTATCCACCACAAAAAAAAAAAAAAAAAAAAAAAAATCACAAAAAAAATTGCTTACAAGCATTATTTGAAGGAAAAGCACTTTTCATTAGTATTAGTTCCATACAATTAGATGAGCAATAATGTCTGTTAATATTAGCTTTGTTATAAACCATATAATATATGTTTAAATAGATGTAGAAGAGGGAAGCATAAAATAAGGGCGTAAGAGCATAAAAATTACATGATTCAGTTTGACTGCCTATATCCATAGAAGAAATCAATAAGTATTATATCTTTATTATATAAGAGTATTGTAATACTAATTATAAAATATTTGATAAGATGCTCTCTTCTTCTTGAGTGTAAAATTTATTATTTTGACAAGACTTATGCGGCAAAAAATCCCAATACAATATGTATAGGAGATCAGGCCGGAATTTGGGGAATTAGAATCTCAAGTGTTTGAAAAACCAGTACAATTTGGAGACAGATCAAGTTGAGCCTGCTTCATTAATTAGCTATCACCTTCGCCAAATAAATCTAAACACGTGGTGGTATGGATTTCTATGGTGATATTCACTCAATCACTGTCGTTATTAACAGTTGACTTAAGACTTTGTTCATTGACTTGTAGTAAGACTATAAACAAGTACAACAGTAGGACAAGAGATGATCACAGCAAATCTTCGCCCGTAAACACGTATATGTTTGACCCATGGAAAGTGGATTACCAACTTTGTCCTTCAATTTCTTAATCAAGGGGCTGGGTACTTTGGGATTAATTAGTAAGTGGGACTTTAAGTTGCTTACAATATATGGAGTTTCATTATTTGGGCAATCAGATTTTGTTATAGGACATGAAACCCTCTACGTCAACCATTTAGAATGGGAATAAGTTCAAGAATTATGACTCCTGCCATTAAATTGACATTCAACTATTATTAATAAGGTTCAGCAAGGCTTGTGTGCTATACGTGATATTACCATTACACAAGACCGGCTTTAAACTAAGGCCAATTAGGCCATTGCTTAGGACCCCCTTACTAGAGAAGACCCCAAATTTGGAGCAAATATTTTTATTTTTTATATATAAATATTTTTGAGATATTAAAACTTTTTAGTTTACATTTTTTTTTTCACTATTAAGAAGGCTCAAAGAATTAAGTAATGCTAGAGATAAAGATAAGAAAATTTTAAATAAATAGGTCTTATAAATAGACGTGTTACTAATCACAAGTAATTCAAATAAGAAAATGTTAAAAATACATAACTTTTATTTATTTAATTATTTTTATACAAGATAAAAATTCTACTCTAGCTTAATCTAAGTGTATATGTGTGCGAAACTCTCTTCTAGAAACTTAAATATCAGCCATTGCCCCCCACACCCTACAAGAATTTATACTTGTGGAGTGATCACTGCACCAAGGGTGCGTGGTGGTCTCCATAACTTTTATAATTTGATGTGACAATGAATATGATAGATGAATTTTAACAAACTATTGAACGCATTTTTAAATGAATATTTGTAATTGGTAATATATCTTTATAATTCTCATTTGTAAATTTCATAATATTTCTAGCATTTTTGTAAGTCTCATGTCATTTATCACATTCATTACAACACTAGTTTGTAGTAAAATTTGTTATAACTTTAGCATTTTCTTAACCAAAAAAAAATCATACTAAAAAGAAAAAAAGAATGGACTTTAAAAAATTATTGTATAAAACGCTAGTTAAATATTATTTAAATGATAACATAAATGCCCTATTTGAAGATTTTGCCCTAGGCCTCCGAAACGCTTGGGCTGGCCTTGCCATCACATAGTATAGTGTCGATGAACTCACACTGGTGACCTCTTTTTTCATTCAGCCAATAAATAAATAAATAAATAAATAATAATAATAATAAAGTTGAAAATTATGAATGCTTGACTTAAAGACTCATGTATTCAATTTTTTTTTTTTTTTAAATCAGCAATTTCCCTTCTTTAAGGTTGTACAAATTAACCAGAATAATTGAATAGTAAAATTGAAAGACTAGAAAATAAAGGTGTATGACTTAGGAGTCAACACGACATCTAGACCTAGCTTGGAGTCAATCTCAGGCAGGAAAATCACTAGGTTTCAACAATTAAGGTGGAATTGGAGTTAGTGCCACACCAAAGAGACCAAAAGGCTTATTTTTTTCATTAATCAAAATATTAACTATTTGCAAAAGGAGCACAATTGGTGATAATAGCTTAATTTTGCATATTTATATTATTATTATTAGGAAGCATTATCATACTATTTTGAGTTAATTCATGCATTTTATATTTGGCTTTGGAATAATGCTGAATAATCAATTTTGTGCTTAATTGAATTTTAAATGTGCGAATTTTTCTTTGTAGAAGAATGAAATTAAATATATGAATTTGTGCTAAGAAGAAAGTTAATGGACTTTACCTTTACAAGGGCCATGATGAAGTCAAAAAATGACAACCCAATTAAATTCAAGTCCAATTGAAGTAAGAAATCAAAGGAAATTTGCACTAAATTTAAGTCCAATTTGGATTAGAATTTCAACCTGCACACCAATTAGTATTTGGGGCATAACTTTCAGGTTAAATGTCCAATCAAGATTATTCAAGTTGGGCTGGAATGTTTTACAATTTTATAGTTTACCAAAAGTACAAATTTTGACGTTAAATGGGCTGAAAACGTCAATTAAGTGAAGTCTAAAAACCTGAGATTTTCTCCTAATGAGAATTCAACTTTTAATAGGATTTCTTAACCTATTTAAAGGCTTTTCAGGGCAAAATTTAGAAGGGAGCTGCTATAGAACATAATTTAGGTCTTCTTAAAATTTCTTTATAGTTTTTAGAGTTTTTTTTTTTGGTGTGTGTGTGTGTGTGTGTTATGGCTTGCTAGAAACCTTGCTAAGGCAAGGGGTGAAACTCTACTGTTTATTGTTATGTTCTTAACAATTATTTTATGATTTTAATGCTTATGTTATTATGTTTTTGATTGATTTACTTATCTAGAAAAATATTTAGTCCTATATAATTCTTTGATTTATCGTAGACTCCAAGTAAGTTAAATATTTAGTATTCCCTGCGAACTAATTCACTAGTTTTGTTTTGCTTAAATCCAATCAATTTCATGAAACTAACTTGGACAATTAATTCTTGAGTTCTTATTGTTAAATCATCCGACTAAAATCATCCTTCATATGAATTTTAGTTAAGCTATAAAATAAACATTGTTAAGACTACCAATATATGTGTTATGCGTGGATCCCTAAACCTTAACACCTTAATACATTATTATTTTCTCTCAATTTAAATTACCTTTACTAAACTATCAAAAATCTCTTCAATTAAACTTTATTGTTTAAGTTTTATTCTCTTTTGGTTTTCTAATTAATTCTTTTTTTCCTTGTAAATTCTATCTCAGATTTATCGAATTAGTGCTTCGCGACAATTCTACACTTGGGAGCATTATTTAAGTTGCAGCAATTGGTTGCTTATATCGAAGTACAATAGGTTTCAGAAATAATTCATACCAACTATCCACAAAAGTACATATGATACAATTATATGTATATTATAGGGTATAATATTTGTCATTATTTTATCAATTTATATTAAATACAGTTACCTCCATTGCAGAAAGTTTCACAAATACCGAAATAATGTATACATGTGTATAAAATTTTGAACTAGCAGCATAGAAAAATATTGTTGGAGTACTAAAACATTGAAGTGTTTCAATTGTTTTTAAGTCTTGTTTTCCCATTCCTTCTTTCCCTTTATCTTGTGTATTTTGTCTATATTATCTCCCAAAAAAAAAAGGCATTTTGGCTGTTTTCAAAATTTTACTAAGGTTGTGGGGTCTGATCATGATATTCAAAAGGTTGGAGGACCTTTGTGAAATTTTCAAGAGAGGGGTTAGTTTCAATTTTAAAAAATTTTGGGGTAAACTTTTTTTTTTCCCGAAAAATCTGCACTTCAAAAATGTAACTTGAAAAGACTGTGGCGGTCAACATATTAATTTGGAATATTTTTTAGTTAAAACTAGTCGCTAACCCGTGCGATGCACGGGATAGTTAAACAAAATTTATACACATTCACTTTTATTGGTACAATCATTTGAAAATAATTCTAACTAATACCCAAATGTTAGAGACACATTAATTTACTATTTAAAGTAGCCTTCTGAAAAATTTACACATATTATGCAACTGAGCCTTAATATCTCATCAACAATAAAAACATGAAAAAAAAATAAAAATTACAATAATTAATTCCATTATCTTTTATGCTATACTTTGTAATTGTACGGAATTAAGTCAATTCAATTTAAGTAGTTGTAATAAAATTGGTTTCTACTATTCTCTATTCTATAGAGATATGAACATATTAGATTTCTCAAACAATTACTAGTATTGCAATAAAATGATTTATTATTGAAAATAAGAAACAAAGAAAATCTGTCTATAGTTTAAGAAACACAATATACTAAAATTAAAGAGATAAAATTTTTGGAGGACAAAATATTATAGATAATTTTAGAAACAGATTATACACTTAAAAGGGTTAGTAATTTATAGCACTTACCCTCCACTATTAGTATACAGACACCAAGTGCGGTCGTCGTAACCCTTTGAAAGAACCTTCCCCAATTGGACCCTATCAAAAAAAAAAAAAAAAACACCCAATTAACAAAATTGACCCAAAAGGGTCTAAAAAACACACAAAATCAATTCAAAAAACAAAAATATGAGACAAAGTAATTACTTTCCGTTGCCAATGAAATCGTCTTTTGTATTGCTGTTCCAAATTGCAACACTTATTTCTCTAGGACCTTCAATTATGCAACCAATACTATGACTCACCATGCACTCGATATACAGATTTTTTTTGTATGCATATATCCGTTTAAAGGAAAAAAAGAAAAATCAATCAGTATATTTTTTGTGATTGTGCAAACCTTGTTGGCCCACTTGAGTCCACATGCATTACACAAAGTCCTCGGACCAGCTGGCCCACGACGCATCATCGGAGTAGACTTTGAACTAATTCCACAGTGTGTACATCTGCACAGAGCATTGGGCAAGGATTTACAAAAAGAGAACATATAACGTTGTATTTATAAACAATCTATACACACACACAAAACAAAATCAACATAACTCACTATTAATCTATATAAACCTCAAAAATATAAAGAGAAATTAAAGGGGTTGAATTTTTATGTTTGGAGAGAGAGAGTTTGCAGAAACTGTAGCTTTATATTTCTTAACTTGAGAGAGAGGTAAGATTGTTAGGGTTTTGAGGTGTTATAATGTTTTTATTTTTATTTTTTATTTTTTAAATATTGTGCTGATGTGGAAAATTGTGGTAAATATTGTGCTGACGTGGAAAATTGTGGTGCCAGTAGAGACTTCGGTTTTATATATATATATATATAGATGTGATTCTCGAAAGGCTTTGGGGCATTTTTCTGTCTTGGGCTTGACAAATTTTATTAAAGAAGGCTTTTCATTGGGCTTGGTTAAATTGTGTGGGTGAATTTTGGGATGGACTAGGTTTGATGGATTTGGATCCTTTTATTTGTGGGTTTTTGTTATGTTCAGATTGGGCTTTTGAGAGAGTGATACATATTGTATTTCGGATTGGGCATAAGTGAAGGTACAAACTGATTTGTTGGGCAATTTTGAGCGAGTGATTGATGAACTCAGGTTGGGCCTAATAATGTTTAATATAGGCTTGACTGTTCAGCTGAGGGCCCAATGTGAGTTAAGTCTGAGATTTATTCATTTCGTACTGGGCTTTTAAAGAGGGGTTAGAAAAAAAAGAAGCCTGGTGGGTTTGGATTGGGCTTATCACAGACAGACCCACATAGTCACCCTAAGAGCATTTCCATCAAAGATTTCAAAAAATTTAGCATTTAGCATCTCAAAAACTTACTTTATCTGTTTTAACAACTCATTTTACAATATAACCAACATCAAAAGTTTTACATTTTTTTCCACTTCATTAATTTTTTTTTTTTTTTTTTAAATTCTCAATCTCATCTCTTCCACTCCACACAACCCACAATCATAGCAACCACCACCCACAATCACAGTCGCCGCTGCCGCCACCACCACCACCCAACCACCAAAATCACAAACAAAAACAAACTAGTATAAACCTAGCAAACCCACAGTCACCACCAGCCACCATCACCCACCCACCTACCACCACCATACACCCCAACCCAAAATCAACCCACCACTAGCCACCACCACTAGCCACCACCACTACAAAACAACCACCAAATCACAAAACCTAGCCATCAAACAACCAATCACAAAACAATTACCAAAACCCAACCATCACAAATCATGAAAACAACCATCAAAACCCATCCATTACAAATCACCAATCAGAAAACAAAAACCCAGCCACCAAATCACAAAACAACCACCATCACAAACATAAAATCCAGGCATCACAAAATTTCACCCACCACCAAATCCGATCTACCACCAAACTATGACCCATGACCCAGACCCACCGTGACCAGGTGACCCATAGCGACCACCGAAGCACTGTAACTCACACCCATGGGAAACCGATGAGAGAGTGAGTGACAAGCAAGAGAGAGCAAGGGCGAGAGGGTTAGAGAGAGGAAGAAGTAGAAAGAACTAATGGGAAAGAAAGAAAAAAGACAGAGAAGAGAGAAACCGGTGAAAGAGTGAAGAAAATGAGAAAGAAGAGAGAGAAAAGAAAGTCTGGAGAAAGAAGAAAAAGAGAGAATACGGAGAGAGAGAAAAGATATTTTAATTGAAAACATATTAAAAAATTATTATTTTTATAAGATTTGAGCTACAGTAGACTGTTATAGATAGCAGTCCATTGTAGCTCAGCTTCTAAAATTTTTCATAATAACACCTTTGTTGTAGTGTTTTTTTTTTTGGAGTGAGATTCAATAATATAACACTTTTAGCTTTTAACATCTTTAATGGGAATGCTCTAAGATTGGCATCTGCGAAAGTATGTGATTGAGATGGGATCAAATTATTTTCTTGTATATCTAAAGTTTATATTAAGGATAATAGGATGCACAAAACCACAAAAGTCAAATTCCTAGTACGATGAAAGTAAAATAGGGAATGGGTATTGATGATGTAGAAAATCCTCAGTCAAACTCCTCATCAATACAAATGGACGAAGGCATTGGATTCATCTAGAGACAAACTTGCAATAAGATATGAAATAGAGCAAAAGAAATATACCGGTGTGGTGTGTGCTAAAGGCACTTTGATGATTAAGTTAGAATGAAATTCAGTTGAAGTATATCACAAAAGAATTCAATTTGTGAATAGTTTTTGGGATGGAAATTGTTTACCTTTCTCCCTTTGGTTTGTGTTGTTTTTATTACCCTTGTTTTCATTGTTTGAATGAATATTTGCATTTATGGGATATGGAGCCATTGGTATTAATGGTTGGTTTTTATTGTTTGCTAATGGTTATTCGTCCGTTGGTGCTCATACGTTACTCCTTAGTTGTCTTAGGCATGGAATGTCTTTTATAGCTTTGTCTGTCATTGATGTCCATACGTTACGCCTTGCATTGAATATCATTTAATTATTCCGTTGAAAGACTATTATAATTTTGTTTAATAGTTCTTATGTGATAAAATGGAAATAGAGTTTGGATAAATTGCTCATTAACTTCTCCAAAAATGCAAAATAATGTTAGCTTTCATATGAAACCATCAAGATTCATTTTCATGTTTTCTAATAAAAATTATACATTTTTCATTTTTTAATTGTGCTGTGTTTTGATGCATATGTCACTCTATTATAATGTATTACAAAATATTTTGGCATATGTAATAATTGAAAGTAAAATACAATGTGTTTCCTTGCCAATATATATATACCATCATCATCATCATCGCATTAACTATGCAACTTACCAGTTATAAATACATTTTTCAATTACCAAAACATACAAAGTCTCTTCCTCTTCTCCAACCTTTCCCTTACCTCAACACTTATGTATTGTATAAACTTTTTTCTCTTCTCCTAAATATTTTTTATATTTATATATGTTCTCTTTTAATCTATCTTAAAACCAATAAGTATAGTATTTGTAATGAATTTTTTTTTTAATTATCACTACATATATTGCGATATCTTTTAATCTCTCTTTTAATTATCACCAAAATTTAGAAATTGTGTTTGGCTTCATTTTGTTAGGTTCTTTTTTAATGATCATTGGTTTATATGCTGTGAGTTGGGCTAAATCTACAGACCTAGGGGAGATCAAACAAGATATAGTCACTACATGAATATTTTAGAAAACAAGAGTATTAATATAAAAAAAAACAAATATGGACATATATAAACAATTATATTGTGAAAACGTTCGCTTTCCCCTCCCCCTTTTATGTTATTTATTGATTGACTAAGATCAACTAGACATTTAGATTCCTTAGTTATTCACATTTTTTTAATTGTATGGAAAGGAAAAATAGAAATCAGTATATGTTTTGGGGGAAAAAATTTTTGTAATGGTTGATTATCATATATGTTTAGTGATTATCAAAATAGAAACTATTATAATTTTGTTTAATAGTTCTTATGTGATAAAATGGAAACAAAGTTTGGATAAATTGCTCATTAACTTCTCCAAAAATGCAAAATAATGTTAGCTTTCATATGAAACCATCAAGATTCATTTTCATGTTTTCTAATAAAAATTATACATTTTCCATTTTTTAATTGTGTTGTGTTTTGAAGCATATTTCACTCTATTATAATGAATTACAAAACATTTTGGCATATATAATAATTGAAAGTAAAATACAACATGTTTCCTTGCCTATATGTATATATATATATACAAAAAATCAAGATATAGACTTCTTTACTTACATAAAATTTATTATATATATATTACAATGTAATCACATTATTGTGAGATGAGTTTGAGACTCTTATAAGTTTATACTATTATTCTCATTTTTTTACTTAACAAAAAATAATATGGCAAAAAAATTATCTTGCGCATTAAGTGGGTCTGCAACTAGTTTAAAATAAAAGATTGGTCAGGATGAGTTTAAATCCTAAGGTTCAATTCCATAGGATTATCATCACTAGTTTACGTAGTTAATATTTCAAAAAGAAGAATTGAAATTTCATTTATGGAATCTAATTGCTCAGCTAACTTAGGTGGAATTAACCTAACAACTCGTTTAGTTCACGAAAATAAGGGATACCATGTTTGGTTTGTTTGTTTGTTTGTATAAACAAAACATTACATAAGATTTACTCCCAAAAAAAAAAAAAAAAAAAAAAAACTTACATAAGAATTCTAGCACTTCGTTTGTGAGTTCATAAAGGAAATCTATACATATTAATAGCCAAAGCTTATAAAAAATCTAATTAGATTTTAATTGGATTCTCAATTTTGTGCCACGTGTTTTATTTAATTTTTAAATTTGTGCCAACTGCCAAGTGAATTATTGAGTGTAAAAATCAAAGAGTCCAAATCTAATTACACACTGTTTGTTTTGTTGAAAAACCTTATGTAAAGATAGTTTCCATATTTTTCAGTGTTTGGTAACATAAAAAAAAAAGTCAAAGGAAAACTATTATTAGTCAACATAAAAATTATTGCTTATTTTTAGAAATTGTTTTCCACTAATCTTTTTTGGAAAACAACTCTATCTCACAACAAGCTAAATAGGGGAATTTAAAATCAATTAAATTCTATATCATATATGTGTGTGTGTGTGCGTGTGTGTGTGCGCGTGTGTGTGTGCGCAAGTGCGTGCATGTGTGTGTGTGTGTACACAGATAATGAGAAACCTGTTAAGTTTGTTTAGACCCTAGTACACTCAAATTGTTTAACCTAATTAATTAACCAAGTAGTTACTTAGATTTATTATTCAAATCTAGGTTAAACACAAACAATCATATCACTTAATGTGGAAAAGTAAAGAAGACAAGCAATATGGTGACCTAGGAAAACCAACAAAACTGTTTAATTTCAAGGTAAAAAAAACTAGGGAGGATTTAACATAAACTATCCTCAAGGCAACAAATTCACTAAAATAGAACAGAAGTTTTACAATAGATTTTTCCTTAAATCTAAAGCAATCTCTTGTAGTACTTACTCATGCGACCACACACAGTTTCAAATCCATGACAATGGTAAAGCCATTTGATGACCGAGGGTGGCCTTATCCCCCGCAAAATTTTCAAAAAAACAAAATTAGAAAAAAAAAATTGTGGAAATATCCTAAATAATTTTAAAAATTTTAAACCTTATCATTTTGGCCCCTTATACCTGATAATATACGTATTAAAGAAAGTCTAAAAATAAACATAATTTTCATTTAAATAAAATACAATCCATAAATACATATGTCAACAAATTACAATAATTAAATTTTCAACATTTTTAAAATGAACACATAGGTATTTTAATAGTTACCTTAACAAATAAAAGGGAAAAAAAATTCTAATTTTCATCCCAACACATCTAGGGCTTACTTATACCACAACAGTAGAAAAATTGAAAAGTCTGAAGTTTTATTGATGAGCCACACCACCAAGTCCCCCATACAATTGCAAAAAAATTTTGCCTCACACAGGTGTCTCTCTCTCTTGCTCTCTTTGTCTCCGTTGGTGACTTGACGTTTGCCTTCTTCTTCTTCTTCTTCTTCTTCTTCTTCTTCTTCTTTTTTTCCTTTTCAATTCTTTCCTTTCCCTCCCACTATAAAAAGTAAAAGTTTTGTAGTTTGTGACTAAACTAGATAAGAAAGAGTGAAAGATTTAAACTTTTGTGAGCCCCTCATCCCCTGACTATGTAGTGCTCTGTGCCCCTAGCTGACCCCTTTTTTTAAACTATTTTCCAAGTACTTTGCATTTGATTTCTTTTGATTTTTTTTTTACTTTACTTTTCATTTGCTTTCTTTTTTATATTCCTTATAATATATTATTTATTATTATAATAATCAATATATTATATACTAAATGGCATTATAAATTATAAATGTACTTGATTAGTTGATTAATGGCAAAAAGCACATTTTGGTCCCTACATTTTCAAACGATTCCCATTTTAGTCCCTACATTTTATTTTTATCACTTAGTCCCTATCCTGAAAAATGTTTCCCATTTTGGTCCCTACCGTTACTCATTTAACAGAAATATCCTACGTGGCAAACGGTCCAACAGTAAATGCTAACGTGTCTATTAAAATAATATTAAAAAAACCACATCGGATAAAAATAATATTAAAAAAATGCCACGTCAGCAATTTAATTTTGAAAAAAGCCACATCAGATAAAAATAATATAAAAATTTCTAACCTAATTATTTTTAAAAAAAAAAGAAATTAGTTAAATTAATTTTTTTTCCTTTTTTTTTGGAAGAACATGAAGAGCGTGCCAGGAGCATGTTTCCCATTCCTCTTTCTCTATTCACAGTTCTCCATCTCTCCCTCTATATCTCTCTTCTACGTTTCCCATTCCTCTTTCTCTATTCACAGCATATTTTGCTCATCTATCTCTTCTCATCTGACTAAGTTTTGGTTGGATCGAATCGGTGGTTGCTGGGTTTTAGTGGTGGCGTTTCGGTGGTAGGTTTCGATTGTGGAGTTGAACCGGTGGCTAGCTTTAGTGGTGGGTTTCGGTGCTTGCTAGGTCTCTTTGGTGGCTGGGTTTCGTGATGGTCTTTTTGGTAGTTGGGTTTTGTTGGTAGCCGGGTTTTGGTGGTGGCTGGGTTCTGTTCAGAGTGGTGGTGGTCGTGCCTGTGGGTATTGTTTGGGTGTTTGGTGATTTTTTGTTAAGGTGTTTGGTGAGTTAGGTATTGGATTGGGTTTGAATTGCTTGGCAGTGGGTGGTTTGATTTCTGGGTTTGTGGTGTATGTTGATTTATGGGTTTGTGGGTTTGTGGTGTATGTTGTCTGAATCCAAATCGAATACTCATTTGGAGAAGATTTCGAATCCAAAGTGGAATCAGGTGTACATTTTCTCTAAGATCTTATTCAGGCTTTGCTGGGTTTGGTTGTGCATGGAGGCCGAAAATCTGGGTTTGAGTTTTGTGTTTTTTGTGTTTGGTCTCAAAGCATAAGAAAATCTTGTTGAATGTTTGTGTTTTGTAAATTTTTATGGGCATATCTTTTTATTTTGTAAATTTGAGTGATTTTGTGGTTTTGGTTGCTAAGAAAATGCAAGAAAAGAAAAGTAAATTTTTAATTTTTAATTTTATGGGCAAGCTTAGTTGGGGAAGAAAAATGAAGAACACATTCTTCAGGTTTTTCCAAAAAAAAAAAAGGAAAAAAAATTAATTTAACTAATTTCTTTTCTTTTTTAAAAAAAAAAATTAGGTTAGAAATTTTTATATTATTTTTATCTAATGTGGCTTTTTTCAAAAATTAAATTGCTGACGTAGCATTTTTTAATATTCTTTTTATCTGACGTTGCTTTTTTAATATTATTTTAATAAACATGTCAGCATTTACTGTTGGACCGTTTGCCACGTAGGGTATTTCTGTTAAATGAGTAACCGCAAGGACCAAAACGGGAAATGTTTTTCAGGATAGGGACTAAAAATGGTAAAAATAAAATGTAGGGACTAAAATGGGAATCGCCTGAAAATGTAAGGACTAAAATGTGCTTTTCGCCTTGATTAAAATATATAGTATATACTACTTTATTAACATTTCATAGTTGATTAAAGATATTAAATCGTTTTGTCAATCTTGTTCATGATTGTTTAATTTTAATTAAATACACTTTTGATTATAGCACATGTTGAGTTATGAAGTATTGTACTTTACTATTTTACATTTCACACACACACACAAAATTATATATGGCCCCTCCCAAAGATAAATTCCTAGCTCTGCCATTGATCCAGGAGCTCTTCTATCTAAATTTGTAGCCAAAAAACACCCACGTTTGTAACTCTGAAATCCCACTCAAAAATTTAAAAGCGAAAAGCATATTTTAGTCCCTACATTTTTAGGCGATTCCCATTTTAGTCCCTAAATTTTATTTTTACCATTTTTAGTTCCTATCCTGAAAAACGTTTTTTATTTTGGTCCCTGTCGTTACATCAGAAACAGAAATTGCATAGCTGGCAAACGGCATGCACTGTTGACCTGACGTGGCCATTAAAATAATAATAAAAAATGCTATGTCAGCATTTAAATTAAAAAAAATTAATTTATTAATTTTAACTAAATAAAAAAAATTTAAAACAGAATTTAAAACTAAAAATCATATGAATTGAGATCTAAGTGTGTCTTGAATAAGAACAACGAGAACACAAACTCAAATCCAAGAACACAAACCCAGAAATAAAAAAAAAACAAGCAAAAAAAAGAAGAAGGTATTTTTCACTATTTATCCACCTGACACTTCTTCTGTTAACTAAAACTAGAACCGGATAATAAAAAAACTCTCCTTCCCCGAAAACTCATCTCTCAAAAACGTTAGTCCCCAAAAACCATCTCCCCTAACACTATTGAAAAAACAATCATTAGCGTTAAAGAAAAACCCAAACTGAAAAACCCTTTTGAACCCATAGCTAACGCATCAATTTCTGGGTTTGGATCGTCGAATCCGTAGATCTCAGTCTCTCTATCCTTCCTCATTCTCAGATCGGAGCTTAGATTTTTTTATTTTATTTTTTTTGTAGAGAACCAAACGGTCCTCACTCTCAGATCGGCATGGAGCTTAGATCAGTGTGGATTGTGAGATATCTCCATTCAATGAAACGGAAAACAAATCAGTAAGTTGTGGTTTGGGTAAGTGATTGTTCTGATTTGGTATTTGTTTGGTGGTGGATTTCTAGGTGGATCTGAGCGTGACCGGAGCTGGGTGTGTGCTGTGATGTGTGCGTGGGTTTGGATCGGTGAGTTTCTCAATGGGTTTCTAGGTTGATCTGGGTGTGACCGAAACTGGGTGTGTGCTGTGATGTGTGTGTGGGTTTGGATCGGCGGAGATCGGAGTGGGTTTGAACTAATGCTTTGATGGGGTTTTTTTTTTTTTTTTTTTTTTTTTTTTTTTTAATTTCTGGGTTTGTGTTCTTGGATTTGAGCTTGTGTTCTTGTTGTTCTTGTTCAAGACATACTTAGATCTTATTCATATAATTTTTAGTTTTAAATTCTGTTTTTTTATTTTTTTATTTAGTTAAAATTAATAAATTAATTTTTTTAATTTAAATGTTGAGGCATTTTTTATTATTATTTTAATGGCCACGTCAGGCTAACAGTGCATGTCGTTTGCCAGCTATGCAATTTTTGTTACATCAGTAATGGCAGGGACCAAAATAAAAAGCGTTTTTCAAGATAGGGATTAAAAACGGTAAAAATAAAATTTAGGGACTAAAATGGGAATCGCCTGAAAATGTAGGGACTAAAATGTGCTTTTTGCCAAATTTAAATCATTAGCTATGTATGATCTTATTGTAATAACTTCAGATATATCGATTCTAATCATGTGTAGCTGGAATTCCAGTAGTGACTTTAAAAAGAGAGGCCATAGTACATTTTAGATCTTAAAAGAGCACCTACAAAAGTCATCATAAAACGTGTCTTAGGGTTTCCTTTAAATACTATGTGAAATACATCTAAAACCCTAATCACTTAATGGGCTTAACTGGTTGTTGGGCCAAAATTAAATTCTGTAGATCCGTGTCTCGATTTGTCAAACTTGGCATGTTTCGAATTCCTGAACCTATAGCTTTCTTTTTCTTGTATTCAGACTTGCAGCACCTTGAGTATTGCCTAATCATACCTATAGACTTATGAATCTATATCTAAAAAAGTTTGTGCTCACGATTTGCTAATTGTTCTAAACTTTTAGAACCTAACAAAACAATTATATATTTTAGAAATGTATAGTTTAAAAAAAAGTGTAAGTTAATGCCATGCATATTTGAACATCTTTTAGAAAAAAAAATGTATAATTTGAATCGTATAATTACAATTGTTTTTAATTGTAGTTGTGCACATGCATGGGCAATACACTAGTTTAAATAATAAAAAAGAAATGAATTGAATAGAATTAGATAATATTATTTGGATTTTTTTAAGTTAATGATGAAAAGAAATAGAATATAAGTGACTTTATCGGAATAAGTGTTTGAAGAAATGGTACGAAATTACATTATAATAATATTACTATTATACTCCTATTTCAAAGAGTAATGCTAGCGTCACATAAAATAACACAATTTGTGCTACAACTCACCCATGTGGAGTTGTGAGTGGTAGAAATGTGTCTCCATATAGACCCCTATCACACTTATATCACTTACAACTCGCCATGTGGGCAAGTTGTGCCATTTTATTTAGCACCAGTTTTACACCATTGGAAGCATATTCATCCAAATTTTAGAGAAATTAAATTTTAAAATTTTAAGGGAAAAGAAATGAATAACTGATCTTGCTTACCCATTTCATTCATTCCCATTTAAACACTCAAATAACATAATTATCTTTCAATTTTCTCCATAAAACTCCCAAACAATGGAATAAAATAAATATTTTAATATAATTCTTTTTCACTTGAAGAACTTATAAAGTAAGTGCAATTGGTGTCCAAACAATTTATAATGCGGAACATGTATTGATGTAATCCTTGTCGACAACATTTTTGCTATAACCTATAAGCATTCATATATATATTAATAGCCAAAGCTTAGAAAAAATCCAATTAGATTTTAATTGGATTCTCAAATTTACGCCATGTGTCTCATTTAATTTTTAATTTTGTGCCAAATGAATTATTGAATGTAAAAATCGAACAGTCCAAATCCAATTAGATTTCAATTGGAGTTTAATTTTTCACTACGTGTCCATCTATTTTTTAAATTTTTGTGGGAAGCTAATTATTTAGTGCAAAAACTGAAAAGTATAAATCCAATTAAATTCTAAATCATATATATATATATATATATATATATATAATGAGAAACCATTACATATTTTAAAAACATATAGCTTAAAAAAAATGTAAGTTAGTACTATGTATAATTTAAATTGTATAATTAAGATTATTTTTAATTGTACCCGTGCATATGCACGAGACTACATACTAGTACTATTTAATAGCTAAGACAAAATACCATTAAAAGGTAAAATACTATTAATACTCTTAAAGTTTAGGCTTGATGATGCACAAAAATCATCAGTGAGTTAATCGTCCACATACGTGCCAATGGATATAACTAAAAGGAAAAAAAAAAAAAAAAAAAAAAAAAAACCAATCAAAGGCCTCTAGTGGGGTACTGGCCAAAGACCCTTCGAAAGTTAAATCAGTAATAGAAGACTCTCCAAAACTCAAGAGTGCAAGAGATAGAGAGGGCATCCTTGATTGTCTGTCTACCACTTGAGTATAACTTAGAATTTGATCTGGTGCACGAGGGCATCCTTAATCGTCTGTCCACCCCTTAGGTAGGACTTAGGATTTGATTAAGTGTACGAGGGCATCCATGATCGTCTATCTATCCCTTCGGAAGGACTTAGGATTTGATCAAGTGCACGAAGGCATCCTTAATCATCTGTCCATCCTTTTGGTAGGACTTAGGATTTGATCAAGTGCGCAAGGGTATCCTTGATCGTTTATATATCCCTTAGGTAGGACTTAGGATTTAATTAGGTGCACCAAGGCATCCTTGATCGTCTGTCCATCCCTTAGGAAGGACTTAGGACTTGATCAGGTGCACATGGGCATCCTTGATCATCTGTCTACCCCCTACGCTTTCCAAACCGATGAGTTAGGAAGATGTGTGACATCCCTCGACAGATCCTTGATGACAGAGTAGATCAGCTTGGTCACAACCCAATTAGTCAGGGGGATGCGTGATAGATCCCTGATGACAGAGTCAATTGGCATGGTCACAATCTATTGGGTCGGATATGCTGACAATCTCTTGATACGTGATGATCGTTAAGGCGAAGTGTGTTGCATAGTGTCAGGGAAGGTACCTGACGATGCTTTTGGTAATCGAAGACTCTAGGGTGTTAAAAACTTTCTAGATGGTGAAAATATTCCCTATCAGTTGTCCCTCATTCCGTGGTTGTTACACAAGTAGATGAGTGCAGAATATGAAGGTTTTGTAATAGTAGAGTGTTAGGGGTTCATTTATTTTCCCCCTATTCCATGAGAATTCAGTGTAACTTGTTCGGTTGACCACCACTTACACATACCGATGATTGGCCAGGATATTGGGTCATCTTAGCAACTTAATTAGAGGATCATTACTTAAGTCAATTGTCATCAAAGGATTGCTGTTTGACTCAATTATCTTTGGAGGGTTACTTGGATCGTTTGTCACCTTGGTTACTTGATTCGAGGATTTCTACTTGAGTCAATCATCTTTAGAGAATCACTTGGATCATTTATAGCCTTAATGACTTGGTTCAACAATCTTTATTTGAGTCAATCCTATTTGAAGGATTTCTCGGAAAGGATAATTTGGATCATTTGTCACCTTGGTGACATGATTAAATGATCTCTACTTAAGTCGATCATCTTTGGAAGATCTCTTTGATTAGTTGTCACCTTAGTTACTTGGTTGAATGATCTCTACTCGAGCCGACCATCTTTGGAGGATCATTTGGATCGTTTGCCACTTTGGTGACATGGTTAGATGATCTCTACTTGAGTCGATCTTCTTTGGAGGATCTCTTAGATCATTCGTCACCTTGGTGATTTGGTTGGATGATCTCTACTCGAGTTGATCATCCTTAGTGGATATATTGGATCATTCATCACCTTTGTCATGCCCAAACCCCAAAGAGTCCAAAGCATGAGAAAGACGTCTCAAGTACCTGTAAATTTTTCCTTTTTGACAATTCAATCCACATAAATCCTATCAAGTGCCAACATCAAGAATTTTCATAATAATCTCATAGAATATACTCTTAGAGTAAGTCAGAGCTCTAAGCATTAATTACAAGGACCATTGGCCACAAAAGAATAGAAATCTGAATAAACAATTACATATCAACCACTTGTCCCATAAGTGGGAATACAATCATAACCATTATAATATACAAAAGAATGAGTCAAGCCTAGTCTAAGATGTATACCATCTAATATATCCATTACAAAAGTTCAGCCTCCATCAGTAGTTAGTCTAACTACTATTAGCTACCAAAAGCTGTCTCAAAAAATTGTTGCCTACTCTGAAAAGTTTAGAAAATAATGGAATGAGACAGAGCATAGTAAGTAGCATATTTAATGGGGGTGAGGGAAATGCAAGTTTCATCTTCAATAATAATAATATGATAAGGATGATTAAATAATGAAACACAAAGTTTCTCAAAGTAAATACCTTAAAACTATATACTATAATCTGTGAGCACCAACAATATAATTTCCAAATCCATAATATCTAACATAAGGTAACTTATTATAAATATACCACACTACCACATAAACCGGTCAGGAGATCCACCCATTCACAACTGGCGTGATATTGTCCTCTTTGTTATGCAAACTCTTGGCCCCATGGACAGCAGCCTCACTTATACCCTCAAGGTTTTTCTCTCCCCCCATGGGCAGCAAAGAGAGCGCGTCTAATAGGACCTCTCTTGCATGTGGTCTTTTGGCCCCATGGACAGCCTCTTCACCCACACACAATCAAGGAACCTTTTCCCCCCATGGACAACAGGGTAGAACGCGTCATCCAAAGTGAAAGGGCACTGACCTAGATTTGATTCCATTGTCACAAAGACTACGGAAACCATATCAAGTGATCATCGGAAAATCACACATGGCATGGTGTTAAAACCACATAAAGCTCACAGGTATACATTTTCTTTCAAATACATAGTTTATAACCAGGTAGTTTCAGAAAAACTTAAATAATCAAACTTCCACAAAGTTTGTAAGGTTTTCAACTTCATTCTTGTCAAAAAAATTTCTAACAATTTCCCACATAACAAGACGAGATAAGCATCTTTAAATTTTCTAATATATCATAAAATCTAAGATTTCCTTATCTAAGAGTGAATAAAAGATGCTTATTTTTCCATATCAACAGTTTATGCATTCCCTAAATGCGATACCAAATATGATGCATTTTCATATATATAATCATGTATATATTAAGGTTACGACACAATAATTTTTAGGAAAATATAGTTTTCATAGGTAGTTTTCAAAAATGTGTCTCATTTATGCAACATGATTATATTTTCAAAATTCCATTAAAAAGCTACTTACCTCGCAACCGCAAAATCCTAATTCTCCAAGCTCCAAGAAGATTAGCTAGAACCTAAACAATATCAAGTAAACCTATCACAATAAGCATAGAACTTGAAATTGCATCTAGCCACAATTTAGGAATTGCCAATTAATCACTTAATTAGACAAGCCTAGTATCTAACCTCATCAATAATAATATATTCTACTTCCAAAGTTTCTCAACAATTAGATTCACAAGACAAACTCCAATTTACAAAGTTAACCCATTTAATATCATCTCCAACATTATGACTAGCTTCCATAAAATTTATACTACATCATTAAGAGAACCATGAAAGCAAAATCAATATATCCTCCAAGATAAGAAATTTAGAACTTCAACTAACTACAAATAAACCCAATGGCAATGGAAAAATTAAATTTACCAACAATTACATGTAATAACTTAAAACCCCTAAATTTTTCACCATACATAAACCTTAAGTAGTCATCAATAGCACAAAGTATATACCCACTCATCAAATAATTCCACCAATACAAAACCCATATATAAAAACACATAAATATCACTTCCAATACTCATAAATCACATGTGTATCATTATTAAAGCTTAGATAAAAATAACCTCAAGCAAAAGTGTAAAACCCACCAAAAAGATGAGAAATTTTTTTACCTCAAATAAAATGATGAAGATGCTTTGGGGTTCCTAAGTATTTTTCTGGTGATCTTGCTGGAAAAATGATGGTGAGATTGTGTGATTTGGAGTGGAGGCCGGTGGGTGAGTGTGTGTTTAAGAGAAAAGAAAGAAAAATAAAAGAAAGAAAAGAGGGAGCCGGCCAAAAGAGAGAAGAAAGGTGGGTGAAAATGAGTGGTGGGGAGTGGGGTTAGGTTGGGGCACACGTGGTCCACAAAAAAATGCTGACTTTACATTTTTTTTTTAAACTGACGGGATGTTACAACCTCGGTGACTTGGCTAGATGATCTCTACTTGAGTCAATCATCTTTGGAGGATTTCTTGGATCGTTCATCACCTTGGTGACTTGGTTCATTTGTCACCTTGTAGGTAGGAAGACTTAGATCGTTTTCCAAGGACCTCGTGGGTGGCTTGGTTCATCCCCCTATCCATCGGTAGGATGATTTGGATTTTTTACCAAGGCACTCGTGGATGGTTTGGTTTGTCCCTTCACCTCTTGGTAGGAAGATTTAGAATTTTTACCAAGGCACTTGTGAGTGGCTTGGTTTGTTCATTCACCCGTAGTTGACTTTGGTCGTCATCCTTCCCTTTCGGTGATGAACTTACTTTAGTCGTCGTCTTTCCCTCTTATGTAAGACTTTACTTTGGACCGTCCACTCGTAGGTGACTTTGGACATTGTCCTTTCCTCTTAAGTAGGACTTTACTTTGGACTGTCCACCCATAAGCGACTTTGGTCGTCTATCCACCCGGAGGCGACTTAGGTCATTGTCCTTCCCTCGTAGGGATGACTTTATTTTAGACTGTCCATCCATAGGCAACTTTGATTGTTGCCCTTCCCTCTTAGGGATGACTTTATGTTGGATTGTCCATCTGTAGACGACTTTGTTCGTTAGTCCACCCATAGGTAGGACTTAGTCTTTGGGCGAGGAACAAGTGCCCGTTGGCATCCTTGATCAGTCCATCCCGTAGGTTGGACTTAGTTTTGGATAAGAATTAGGTGTCGTTGGCATCCTTGGTTGTCGATCCATCCCGTTGGGATGAGGATTAGGTGCCCATGGGCATCCTTGTTTGTTGATCCATCCTGTTAGGATGAGTATTAGGTCCTATTTCTGTTGCAATCAATGATACTGTATGGTCCTTCCTAGTTGAGTCCTAACTTTCCTTGTGCTGAATCCTTTGCAGCTATGGTCACTTTCCTTAAAACAAGTTCCCAATGCTGAAGTGTCAAGGTTTGACTTTGGTGTTACAGTGTTTAGCCATGAGGTGTAACGGGCCATTCATTGTTCAGCAATTGCCCTGACCTCATCTAGTATATTCAAGTGTAGATGGATCTCTTCTTCGTTCTTCCCTTCGTAGTGTTTAGCCATGAGATCTTACTGAAGTGTTGGTACTCATTTCATGCTTTTACGTAGGATTGGGCATCCTTCTGCATGGTAGGACAATAGTACCGTGCTTGTATGAGCCTGTGGTGGACCAACAATTACACCTTCAAGTGGTTTCCATACACCCCTTCATGGACTTTCCTCATGACATAGTTTGCTTCGTCAAGGATCAAACACTTTAGGTATGGTCAGGAGAAACCTCTCCTATCAGCACAAAGCGTGATGCTCGAACTTTCGACCTTTGGGACATGTTGTGGTCGTCCAGAATCATCCCATTTTTAAGGAAGGAGGTGATTAGAATTTTCCAATCAGTACTTGTTGATATCACTTGTACTTTCAATTCCTCAATGGTAGAGGAGTGTTGGGTGAAGGATAGTACCTGATGATCGATAGTCATGTGTTCAGCAAATGCGGCCTTGGCCAATCGATCAACATGTTCCTTTCCTTCCTATGAGACTTGTGCAAATTCTGCTGCAAAATTTTGATATGTCCGTCTCTTGACAAGGATAAGGTACTTCTTCATCCGCTTTCCCTTGGCTTCGTAGTCTCCATTGATATGCTTGATGACAACTTGGGAGTTGCTATGGATGACAACTGATGAAACCCTAGCTGCTTTGGCTAAATCGAGTCCCGTTAGTACAACTTCGTACTTAGTCCATTATGGTCATCGGGAACTAGAGTCGGACGGTACACTCTATGACATCCCCTTCAAGAGATAGTAGGACTACTCTAGTCCTTCCAACATGTCTGTTGGATGATCATTCTGTTCAGACCTTCTATGGGGCTGCCCCCCAGCCTTCCGCCTTGTTCGTCGTAAATTCTACGACGAAGTCAACTAATGCTTGGGCCGAGGGGTTTGTTCGTCTAGACAACTATGGTGTGCATTTCTAATAATGGCCTAAGCTTGCAAGCTACTGTGATTAGAGTGAAGGCCAACTTCTCCATGGGGGGATATCTTTCTTTTACTCCTTTAAGCACTTGGCTATTCTAGTGTACGGGTAATTGCATACGATCCTCAGTTTGGATAAGAGCTGAATTAATAGCCATGGGGGATATGACCAAGTACAGGGAAGCTTTTCATCGGGTGTGGATGGACTGAGGAATGGTGGATATGCGAGGTACGCCTTAGTTCCTAAAATGCTTTTTGACATTCGTCGGTTCGCTCAAATGCTTTCATCTTGGTCGTCCCTTTCCCGGTCATCGTTCATCAAGGGACGCTTGTTGTTGCATTTGCCACCGCCCTATTCGTCATTTTGGTCATTTGAATGTTGTTCGTTGTGCAGGCCCAACTTTCACTCCAGCTCATGATTTTGTTGGGTGAGTTGATCAACTACTGTAGTGAAGGTTTGCACTTGTTTCTCTAAGGTGTTGGGTGGGTTTTCAAGCTCTTAGTTGATGGTAACCATTGATCGTGTTAAGACTATACAACTCTTTGTCTTTGAAACGACAATATAGCTTATCACTTGTCCCCACAGACGGCACCAACTAATGATGCACAAAAATCATCAGTGATTTGATCGTCCACACACGTGCTATTGGATGTACTTGAAGAATAAAAGAGAAGAACCAATCAAAGGGCACCAATGAGTACCAGCCAAAAACCCTCCGAAGGTTAAGTCAGTAATAGAAAACTCTCCAAAAACTCAAGAGTGTAAAAGATAGGGAGGATTCACATACCTCAAGAAAGGTAATGTTTGTGATTTATATAGTGGTAGAGAACTGACATGAATCCCTTGATACGGGGGAATTTCCTTGTAGAGAGAAAGGTCCTAAGATACTCAGGATCACCTTTCCATATATAAGATATTTGATTGCATAGTAGGGCCTTTGGTCATGATATGCAAGTAATTTCCATACAAGGATGCATAAGTGGGCCCCACGTAAGCCCCATGGAAACCCTAGGGGGACGAGTCGTAAAGATCAGGGATTGCCTAATTCATCAACCCACGTGTTGGTCATCACTTTTTGGGGTCGGTCATCCATTTGGGATCGATCATCCCTTTTAGGATCAGTCATCCGTTTCAGGGTTGGTCATCCTTTTGGGGATCAATCATCCCTTTTGGGGTTAGTCATCCCCTTTTAGGGTTGATCATCCCTTTCGAGGGTCGGTCATCCTTTTTGGGATCAATCATCCTTTTCAAGGGTCGATCATCCCTTTTTAGGGTCAGTCGTCCATTTTGGGATCGATAATCCCTTTTGGGGTTGGTCTTCCCTTTCGGGATTGGTTATCCCTTTCGGGGGTCGGTCATCCCTTTCGATTGATCGTCCCTTTTGGGGTTAGTCATCCCTTTTAGGGATCAATCATCCCTTTTGGGATTGATTATCCTTTTCGGGGTTAGTCATACCTTTTAGGGTTAGTCATCCCTTTCGAGGGTCAGTCATCCCTTTCGGGGTCAATCATCCCTTTTGGGATTGGCCGTCCCTTTTAGGATTGATCATCCCTTTTAGGGGTTGATCATCCCTTTTGGGATTGATTATCCCTTTTAAGGTTGATCATCCCTTTTGGGCACCTCCATAGCAAGCAATCAAAATTATCCTTGTCATGGCCAATGCCAACCAAGTTCAAGACTTTTCAAAATTGATCAACTTTACTATTTTTTTTTTTACTTTGTCTCTCATAGTAGCATTTCTACAAACAGATGGAAGACATGACTCCAAAGAAAGAAAATCACATCTCAATCTAATTTCCAACATTTTCTTCTCTTTTGAACCATCTATATGGATTGGTTGCTCTAAAAACAATTAAAAAAAAATTATGAATCTCATATTTTTCATCACTTAGGAGCCAAAAGTAAAAACCACTACCCAATTAAACCTAATATGGTTTCTCCAACCAAAAAAAAAAAAAAAATGTAAACCTAAAATGCAATAAAAATACGTTACAAAGTGCACCAAACATTAATGAATTTCAAAGCACCATGAAACAAAAAAGATTAAAAAACTATGTTTTTTCTTTGTCTGTTTTCTCAGGAACCAAACAGGATTGGGTTTGAAGATGGTGGATAAGAGATCTTGTAAATTGGGGGATAACTGTGAACTTGGGTGTAAGGGTCAAGATACCAAAATGTGACACCCTTCACAATTCACAACAAACCAAAGTGTGTCAAGTTGTGTATCTTGACCCTAACACCCAGTCTTACCGTCATTCTACTTTGTCAGTCTATGCGGTCGAGGAGGAGAATCGGGTTTGTGAAGGTTTTTATAGAGGCAAGGCTGCTACCACAGAGCTCTGTTTTTGCAAGATTGTCCTTTTTCTAACACTATAAGTCCTTCATCGAGGACCCTCTTGTTCACTAGCGGCTCTATTTGTCTGTAAGGGTGGACCCAGATCCGGATCCTCTCCATTTCTATTTGAAATGGAGAGTTTCTAGTTAAGGGTTAGGATCTGCCTAAAAACAATCAAAGGCTTATAACATTCCACCTCATTTAATAGCTTTAACCTAATCAAATAGCAAATTCAAATTTTGTAACCAGAGTTAACTCTTGTCCAAAACCCAAAAAAGCCACCCTAGGTTCCCAACAAGGCAGCAACCGTATCCTCAGGTTTAGATCCTTTCAATCTCAACCCCGAGTGCCCATCAGCCACCAGCAACCAAAGTGATCAAACACTGATTTGTCTAGTTTCTTCTAGTATTGTATCAAACACTGATTTGGCTTGCTCTCAATTTTCGACTACATCATTCTTTTTCATTGATGTAATAATCACTACTTTTAATTCCATTTTTTGATGTCTCAAAACGTTAATAATCCAAAATTAGGCAAAAAAGAAAACAAAAAAAATGGTTTTGCAAAAGTTGACTATATGTAAAGGATAAAGGATTTCTAATTTCTTTGTTAGTTATGCAGGGTGTTTATTGAATTAGGTTAGTCAAATTAGAGGTGACTAACCTCCCAGAACATGAGAAAGAAAAGACCATTTGTGATTTAATTTGCTTGCTTTATTATTCAAGTCTCATTGCTTAATTACAGTGTAGTTTACAAGTTGATACAATCGAATAGAATAAAAGATAACTCAAATAAATGAAACAATCTAAATAACTTAACTCTCCAAAAAACTAGAAATCTTATTTGTTGAACTCCAATACTACTCTTATCAATGGTCCTTGAATTAAGGCACAAACTCAATCCATTAATCCATAGCTCATCCAAACAAAATAATAATAATAACGATGATGCTAGGTTGATGTCTATCCTTATCCTCACTTTCACTGTTCCCTTGCTTCAAAGCTCTGGATCATTTGATTGATTGCTTCACCCATTTCTTAAATTACTAGACCACCATAAGTTCATCATATTCAGAAACACCAAAAGACTAACGAAGCATCAAAAGTTGAATATATAAAACAAGCCATAAATCACAGCCATAGAACATAAAATAAACGTGAAATTCACATCTCGCAGGGCCTGTAGCAAAAGCCAAACGAAGAACAAGAGAGAGAGAAATGACGCCCCAATTTTGGAAAATCAACTCATGGGTCCACAGTAGCGTGATAATAGCGAAGATGGTGGCCGGTGGCTGATGGGCAGTTGGGATTGAAGAACTGAGTCTTGAAGGGGATCCAAATTCCGGACACAAGGATCTAGTGCTTTTTTTTTTTGGACCATAGTTAACTTTGTTTACCATAGTTATTTGTTATTTGGTTAAGTTAAAAACTTTTAATTGAGGTGGCACTTTGTAGACCTTAGATTCTTTTTAAGCAAATCCTAACCCTTAATTGGACACTCTCCATTTCAAATAGAAATGGAGAGGATCCAGATCCAGTCCTAGGACCACCCTCACTTGTCAAAAAAAAAAAAAAAAAAAAATTATACATGCAAAAAAAAAAATATATATATATATATAATTATTTTAAATTAATATGTTCCGTAACCACCTTGACTTGAAAAAATTGTATATATATATACTTTTAAAAAATATATTATTTACTAAATTAACCTATTTTGACCACCTTAATAAAATTTTTGAACACTTTTACTTGAGACTCATAAGAATTTGAGTTCAATAAATATAAGAGCCACAACAATTTCACAATAAATCTTATGTGGTAAGTTGTTGCTCTAATTCAAGCTCAATATTGACATGTTTTTCCCACCATTAATATGCTAACAACTTGTTACATAAGATTTGTTATGAAATTGTTGTGATCACTTTATTTTTCTCATATCAGCATTTTCAATTTACACTTTATCTTTTATTAGTCTTTTTTTTTTCCTTATTCTCTTTGTTAGTATAAAAAATTGTAATATTTTGTGTATTTGCATTTTTTTTTTGTGACGTTGATATATTCAAATTGTATCTTTATTAAATTTTGTATAATTTAAATTTCTTAGTGATCACCCTAAAAAATATTCCTAGAGTCGCCATTACTCTTGTTTTTAACTATTTAGTATTTAGTGGGACCATCTTTGAGTCCAAAACCAAAATTGTGGGAATGGTGGTATCTGAATCATGTCTGCGAGGATGAGTGCTGTGCAACAGTAGATGGAAAATGAAATTAGTAAAGTGAGCTACCAAAATGAAAAATTTTGTTTGAATGGGTTCTTCATTCTTGTCCTCTTTAGTTTTGAAATTTATTTATTTATTTTTATTATTATTATTTGTGTGTGGGTGGGAGATATGGGTTTGTATGTTTACAACGTGGGTGGTGGGAAGCACAGGTGTGGCTCTAGGGCCACGACACCCACACTCAACACACATCAACGCCCCAATTCGCTTATCCTTTTTTTTTTTTTTTTTTTTTTTTTTCATTTTTCGATTCATGCTGATTTGGGTCGATTTAGGCCGAAACTAGGCGAGAAACTGGCCGAAATACTTGTTTAAAAAATTAATAAAATAAACTTGATTTGATTTTTTATTTATTTATTAACTTATTATATATTTGTCAAATTATTTGTAGGTTAAACAAATTAAATTAAAATTACTAAATTATTTGTATTTATTATTTCTCTTAAATTGGTATATATTACCATTATATGAATATATATATATATATATATAATATTTTTTTTAAAGAAATAAATGTAGGGTTAAGGGCCCAAATTGTACATTGGGCCTTGGCTCTTGGCCGAGAGCATAGTAATCCGAGAACAAATGAATGGTGTTGGATGGGTCAAGCTTAGAATCTAATGAGTGAGATACAAATGGGAGGGCGGTCTGAGGAGGAATAACTCCTCAGATATGCTAGGTACAGCTCAAATGTATGTCCCAATAGTCAAGGGAACCTTTGAGGAAGCTCTAATGATAGGGACGTGCATCATGAACACACAAGAAGGATGGGAACTCAAAAATATCTAAGAGAAAACTACTACCACCACATTGAGTGCCATGCAGCTAAACTTCTGGTCGTATTTATGTGGAGAAGACCCCTGAACAGTGCTACTTTGGCTACCACAATTCACAAAAAGTCAGAAAGGGTGTCTGATGGGACAAGCACTCAAGTAGTGGCTCAAATGATTGACAAGTGTAGGATCAAGATCGTCTAAAGGAAACTATATAATGTAAGTGGTCCTTCATAGATGGGGACCCGAAAATGAAGAGAGAAAAACATTGTAGCAATCAAAGTTATATTTGTAACCTGTTTAGTTGATTTATATGAAAACTTATGTCCTCGGACAGTGAATTCATTCAGTTTTATGTTCCTTGTTCTTGCTTGATCATCATCTAAATCCATACTGGCCGTTATCAAATTTATTACGGCCTAATTCTTTGACCCATTCTCTACAAATTTATTGTACTAGGCTCACTGGGCCAATATCCTATACATCTTGGGCCAATATCCCATACATCTTGGGCTTGGGTTGCAAAATGTGTTCCTACAATAAATATTTAATAATTTATTAGTAAACGTATCCTACCACACTCACACTCTATTTTTTCAAAAAATTTTGAGTCACTTCACAGTACTCACACCTAAACACGAATTTGCACCCTTGCTTCCTAGGGTGGTACCGGACAAAATATGGGAATTTTTTTATGATTGGTTTGTTGGATCGTATATGGGGGCTTCGAATTTGAGGTCATGGGTATGTTGGTCAAGTGTTTGTGGTTGGTGTTGAATGTAAGCTTGGTATTTAGAGTGGTGTGGTTTGGGAATTTTCAGGCTTGGTTATCAAATGAATAAATTTCGATGTTTGATTTGTTAAGCGCTTAATGTGGTTTTTATGATTGTTTATGACCGTTGAGAATAATGAATGTAGTTGGAAAAATAAAACTTTGAGAGTCCAATTACGCTTAAGAATTTGAGAATGAGTTTTATAGATTATGTGTTTGGGAATGACTTTTTTAATAGTTTGAGTTTGGAAATGGCTTTTGGAGGGTATGTGAATTTCTTAGCTTATTGCTTGATTTTGTAGCAGCGTTGATGTGTATATATATATATATATATGATAGTGTTTGAACCTTTATGTCTCCATTCTATGATGATTGTTTTTTATCATCATGTCAAGATAACAATTATTTTTTGGTGATCTCATATTTGACGATAAGAGATTTTATAATTGGAATCCACACACTGTTAATGTATTTGTTTATGTGTTTGAGCTGGGCGGACCTCAAATAAGTGTTAGAAACAATTTGGTTTGGAGTTATTGCATGAAACCACAAAGGACTGCAACTGTTAGTGCAGTCAACGCTCTAGTTCTTAAGGGAAGTGCTGATCCGCACTTAATGCTTTATATGGATACTTATATGGATTTTATAATGTATTAAGAAATAATGATTTTGTGTATTTATAATTTGTTAATACTATATAGATGCTTATTTGGAGTTTTTTTTCTTTCTTAAACTTTGGCTCCCTCTAGTTTAAAATTTTGGGTTCGTCCTTACTTGCCAATAATAACTTGGCCCTTGTTTGCTGATCAGTTTTATAATGAAAAGTTTATTGTACAGGTGTTGAAGGTTGGTGTGAGTTTAGGGGCTGAATTTGTTGTAAACTGGGTAGAGGAAGAGAAGTTTGGGGTGGTGCTAAATAGGGATGAATTTACAAGGGCTATAGATCAGTTGATGGAAGAAGGAGATGCAGGAGAAGAAAGAAGAAAGAGAGTTAGAGAGCTTGGGGAGATGGCCAAGGGTGCAATGGAGGGTTCTTCCTATCTCAACATGAAACTCTTGATCCAAGATGTCATGCAACAAGTTATGGGAAAATTAGAATATGATCATTTTGGTTGTTGCATGTGAAGTGGTATTTTCAATAAAAAAACATACAAGATTTAAATTCCTTCTCTCCCCACAAACTGTTGAATTATCTGAAAAAGAAAGTCATTGAAAAAAAAAAATCATTTCACTAACTAAGTGTGTTTGGGGAATAAAAATAATTTATAAATATATTTTTTTGCTTATTTTATATACTAGTAATCATGGTTTTTAGATCCGAATCGGACCAGGCAATCCAATTGGGTTAACCAGGAATCGGACTAAAATCCAGTTTTTTAAGCATAGAGAACCAAATTTATTGTTAATTCCATGAACCCCTTAAACCAGGGTTGGATCGCACAGTTCATGCAGAACTGGTGGCATGAACCATACGATCCAATCTTGGTTCAAACATGCACGGTTCTACATGAACCGTACAGTCCAACCCCAGTTCAAGCATGCTTATTAAATAAGAAAAAATCAAAAAAGTGCGCTTTCCAAGTTTAGAACCTAGGCACGAGCCTAACCACTCAGCTAAGCTTGCAAGTTGATGCTCAACAATAACTAAAAAAATACTTGAAGTAAACTCAACGAAATTTTTTTTTTTTTAAATAAAAACAACTTAACACAATTCTATTCTACATAATTAAATTATCCATCTCTTACAAGGAATATAATATATATATATATATATATATATAAAATTAAAATCCTTCAAAGATATTCAACTCTACTTCAAAAATTAATCAAAAATTATAATTTTTTCATGGTTATTATTTTATTTATTAACTTACTTATTTAATTATTAAATATATGCTTAAAAATCATTAAATTTCCCTCACATATATAGATATATTAGTCAATTTTGCTAGTTTTATAAATTTAATATCTATATTTAGGTTTTAATTAATTATTAAAGTAATTATTATGTCATAGCGGTTCTACCTCGATCGAACCTTGTTTCGACCTTAAAAACTTTGAACCTCTCCCTTTACCAGTTTTTTGAACGGTTTAGATCTGAAAACTATGCTAGTAATTGGTACATATGTTGCACAATTTTTTTTTTTCAATAAAATTTTTGTAACAACCAAAACAAAATTTAGTGTACATTAAAATAACAAAATTATAATGAAGGGAAGTAAAATGGTTGTTTTTGCTTTCAAAATTTCTTTAATAATAATGAGATTCGAAATATATTAACCACTCATCAATATCCTCATGTGATATTTCATTCTTTTTTGATGTCTTTATCATTTTTTTTAAAGAAAATCTGATTTAATTAATCATAGATTTGCCATCAAGTTGGCAAAGGAACTTTTATTATAATAATTAAAAAAAAAAAAAAAAAAAAAAGAGGTTAGTTAAACTTCTTTTCCTTGAGTTTTGAGGGAATGACACTTTATCACAAACCTGAAGGGAAAAAATAGTTCCCCCTTGACATTCATTTGACTAAATTCTATTAAATTGGAGAAAAAAAATATTGTATACTAACTTGTCCTTTGGTTAAGGGTAGAATTCTAAAATTACCTTCCATTTCAAAGTTCAAATGTCTACACTTAACCTACCCTATGATGAGCCTATGATGAGGTACACCTAAATAATCAAGACTCGTCACCCTTTTTTTTTTTTTTTTTTAGATTATAATTCATGTGTTTTGGGTGGGGAGGGGTTGTTAAGATATATATATATATATATATATATATATATATATATTTCAAACAAACAATGTTTTACTAAGTAAGGTTAATAAGCAACCAGAACTTAGCATATTGAGATAGTAAATACCTATATTTCGCAATTCAAACTTCAAAAATATCAGTTGAATATGCAGCTCAGTCTTCGTTTAAGTCAAAAAAAAAAAAAAATTTCTTCACAAAAATAAAAAATTAAGTCAATTTGTTTACAATTTACGTACTAGATAGAATTGAGTTTATATTATTCTCTTTTTACTAACCATGGTTAAACTTAGGTAAAGAGAATTTTTTTTTTTTTTAATTAGAATATATCATTACTAATATTAATGGAGTGGGGAATATTATTTTCTTCAAATCTCTCATGTTTTTTCCCTTTTAAGTTTGGAGTGAAGTGTTATTCCCCCAAATCTCAATAGAGGAGAGTGTAATTACCCAAAAATGAAAAGTCAAGTCCAGTCTAGAATAAAAAATGGAAATAGAGCTACATCCTTAATAATAATAATAAATATACAGTCTAATGATGCTTACTTTTAAAATACAATATATTGATACAACACCACTGGTTACATGCTTTTTGATAATAAGCAAAACCAAAAAAGTATATATCATAACCATCATTTGCAACAACCCGGTTGCAACTTTTGGATGAATTTTCCTTCACGGTTAGAGGATTGATGATGTCAATCTTGTTTTAAGTTATCATAACATGTTCAACAGTCTGAGCTATGGTATCCATCTAAAAGCAAAAACTAAACATGTGGTGAGATGATCACCGTGTAGTCTTAATGTTTAAACTAAATATATTGACATTAAAAGTAAAATCTAAAAATTTCATTGCAAACTAAATTTAAGTGAAGTAAAATATTAAAAGTAAAGTAACAGTTTTTGCGTATTCATACTAATTCACCATGCACGCATGGCTAGAAATCGATGTCAGGTTAAAGCCGATTATAATTTTTAAAATAGCAAAATGGGATTTTCCAATTAATATGATCACACAGCTCAACTAGTGTGGAATATCAATTTCCTTGGAAGAGTTAGTGGAAACTTAAAATCCCTTCATTGCCAGTTTACTAGAGACTAGAGTGGTGTGGCTTGGCTCATTGAGGATACACACCATATTGGTACCCAACTTTTGAAGAGACCTTTGGGCTTGAAATAAAAAACTAGTCAAGCAAAAACAAAGACCCGCAAATGGGTGTGAAGGCCTGAAAAGGCCCATACAAGAGGCCACAATAGAGCCGAAATGAACGGATAATTTCCAAAAGCATTAACCACAGGGTGGAAACATTTACAATTTTACCGAAAGGGTATACAAAATACCTATCCTATTCCTAACTGAACTTATTTGGGACCTTAAGCTTAATGAAAAATTATCTACCTCTAAATTCTTCAAAAATAGTTTCTTTAAATTGGACTTTGTTTGGGTAGGACTCAATTGCTACTCTAGACTTAGCTGAATACTGATTTCCTACTTTAGTTCTATAATTGCAAAAGATGATACTGTTGGCAAATACCGAAAAAATTGCTGAAGTCATTATTTACATTGCTACTATCGACACATACCGACAAAGCTGTTGAAGATCTGCTATGATAGTAAAAAAGTTAAATTATTGCTCACTATTCACCATTCAATTAGTGTCTAATTTTGCCTATGAAAAGGCTACTTCGCTTCAATTGTAATAAGAACTCAATTGTCTAAGCTTCTATATTCTTCCAAGATTCCCCTTACTTTCCTAGTTTTTAATTTTGTATTTTTCGTCCATTCCTACTTAGACTAGGTCTTTTGATAGGAGTAGCCAACACTTAGACTCCACTACTTTGATTCAATACAACTGACTCAAAGGGTGTATAAATTTGGTACACTTTTTTCATGATTTTCTGTCTTTGTCCATGATAACGTTTTCTCTATTACAGTTATCTTTTTATTACGGTAGTCTAAAAAGTCAAAGAAACTAAAGTATGTCTTGGAGGGAGCAACTAATGGCTCAAAGCCATATTGTTCACAAAAAGTTCCTAGCTCCTTTTTAGCATAGGAAAAACTTGCTTTTACCTCTATTTCCATTCCTACTTGGAAAATTTTGTTTCTACCTCTATTTCCTATAAGTGTTTTTTTTAAATAACTTGCAATGTCCTACCATGTCTAATTATAGATGGTATCAAGACGTTTTCATCTCTAGAGTTATGCTTCGTAATGATAGCCTGAAAACCTTATTGGAAAGAAAAGTTCATTGATAGTCTGCCTCATCTTTTTGCTTGTAAGGTAAAAGAAGAGTTAACTAGTACAACTAGTATAATCAATTATGATATATTGATGATGTCCTTCTCTACTCAAAGTCTATTGATAAACCTAGGAAACATTTGTATTCCTTTCTTGATATCATTAAACATAATGTCTCATTGTTTTTGTTAAGAAAATCAAACTATTCCAAACAAAAGTTTGTTTCTTGGGTTACAATATTTCTAAAGTACAAATCCATCCTATTTATAGAACCATCAAATTTGCTGATAAATTCCTGATATTATCACAAATAAAACACAATTTTATACATGTCCACAATCAATTGCTGTTGGTAGTATACCACTACAATTTGTTGGACGCAAATGTATCATCTTCAATGTTTTTCCCTAATGAAAATAAAACGATATTCATACATCTAATTCTACTCTAAAGTCTTAAAACAAATAAAATATAAACTTAAAATATAAAATTGAAAACAATCGATGATGAAAATGATAAGAGTATCAACATACATAGCTATGCGATCTCCTGAACAAGAAGTAAAATTAACTGACCCACAAACTCAAATCACATGATCAAAGAGGAAGTAAAGTTTTGAACAAGGTAGCATCAACCTCAAAAAAGAAAAAAAAAAAAAAAAAAAAAAAAAAAAAAAAAAAAAAAAAAACAAAACAAAAAAAATTCTAAGCATTACTCCAACAGTTTGAAAATTAATCTAGTCTGTCTGAGCGTTGCTTTGCTGCCACGAGTTGACAAGTGACGCATCATTAAGTGACGTAGTATAATCAAAATAGGTTCAAGAGGAAGGTTTACTCAGTACGACAAAAATAACGAAGATGCAATGTGAGAGATAAAATTGCAACAACTTTTTGCACTTCAATTTTTTGTTTTAAGCATTAAGCATTCTCAAAAAAAAAAAAAAAAAAAAGTTTTAAGCTTTCTTTGTTTATTCAATCCTCCAAACTATGATATCAGCAAAAATTATGGCCGCAATTTTACCATTCCACCAAATGGGTATTTTCTGTAGAGAGAGAGAGAGAGACTAGCAATTTTCATTTTCTAAACATCACCTACTAAAGTTAGTATACGCATATTTGTACATCATCGAAAAAAAATAATAATAAAATAAGAAAACAAATAATATGGACACATCAAGCAGAACCAAAAACAAATAATGCTACAACATTGTCAAAGCTGCGAGAGAATGGCAGGGATGTAATGGGATAATTCTGCAGTGAGGGACTGAAATCTCCAGTGGAAAGTGAAAAGATCCTTTCCCTTCTACTTCCCAAATCTTCATCCTCCATTACTGCATCAACAGCAGTTATCTGCAGGTAGCAGACTCCAGGCTGTAATTCGTCTGCCTTCACTTGTCTCGAATCTGGAATAATGTGTAAACTGTGATTGCCATCCATCCTAGACTCATATATATGACTAAGTGTCTCCATTATGTCACCTAGCCGAACGTCACGGGGCTCCCGGTATACATACTCCTTTCTATCAAGCTTCCCAAATCTATCACCATAGAATCCCACCCGATAGTATGTGGCATCAGTGAATGGAATTGGGCTTGATTCCTGCTCAAGAATTGATTCATAGATAGTAGTGAGTAATGTGTGACATTTAGCCAACTGCCCATATGCCCTCCTGCTTTTATAAACTGGAATTACAAGCTCAAGAATGCTGGCACAGAAGTGATAGAGCTCAGCTTGAGAGAAAAGCTTATTAGCAAGCTTAAGGTACTTCACTGCAGAGTCAACTGTGAGCTTTGAAGCACCATATCCCTCTACCTCATCAGCAGAAGCCTCTGATGTGATCTCATTGCTCACCATTGGGCAAATTTTACGAAGAGCAGTTACATGATCCTTGCTCCAAACACCATCATTTCTAGCCACAAGGGCCTGCAGTAAATTTAATTAGACATATGAGCAAAAGGCAGTTAATATTTAAGCAACAGTAAGCAAATCATGAAGTCAACTTTACAGCTCTGCACTGTACAAGGTGAGAAAATAGGGAAATAGTTAGGTAGATTTTCTAAGGTCAACTTTCCATATAAGGACTGAGGGTGGTTGAACCACAAGCCCCAATAACAGTTTACTACCTGCATCACAACAGCAGCAACAGCCACAGCACACTGGGCAGCTTCAGCCCAAGACTGCATTTCCTGATATGCATCACATAAATGTAGCAACCACATTATGTGAAGATCTGGGACGGGCGCGAATGCCATTGCAAGTTTGTAGAAACTTTCAGCAGCTGCATATCTATCCATAGTCATCACAGATCCCTGTGAGAGAAGGGGGAAATTGATAGTATTATTTTTGCTAGTTCAATAACATTTACTCATCAGGACAAGAAAGTAGGAAAGTAATGACCACATTCAAAATTGGAAAAATTTCTTCAATCCCATTTGCGCAAATATGCGCAAACTTCCTTATTAATGGTAACAAAGATATGTCTCTGTGTGTATGAAGCTCCTCTCTTTCTTATCAACCCAATATCCCACAGCATCCACTCCATGGCAGTTGTCAATTATAATTGAATTTGTAATAATAACTTACCTCGTGTTTCAAAAGCACTCTATCAAACATCCACATAAATTTGACTAAACGCTATTGGGTTGGCACTGCAAAAACCCTATCTTGACCTTAACCCTATTCCTAAAATCTATATCTGCCACTTGCCCAAATAAAATCCCATCCCTGTTAGGGATGGCAATGGGGCGGGGCGGGGCTGAAGGATGGGGTCTTCGTCCCCGCCCCGCATGGTTTTGTCTTACCCCATCCCCGTCCCGCCTCGCATGATGGGGAATACTTTCTCACCCCATCCCCGCCCCTTGGGGCCCCGCGAAGCCCCGCCCCGCCCCATAAAACTCTACTTTTTGTTAATTTTCCCTACAACTAGTACAATTTTTTTAATAAAACTTATTTCATTAATAAAAATATACTTGAAATTACAAATTTATCCCATCAAATCAAATCAATTTTTAGAAAAAAATTGAATAATATAACACATAACAAAATAAAGACAGAGAATCACATTGGGTAGAATAAAATATGCTAATATTAATATGTTTGTTTAAATAGTAGGGTTTTAGGGTATGAAAAATTTACAATTATAACCCTTAGTAATGCGGGGCGGGACGGGGACGGGGAGGGGCGGGGCGGGGTGGGTCTAAAAGGTCTAAACCCATCCCCGCCCTGCCCCGTGGTGTGGGGCTAAAATCTTGCCCCATCCCCGCCCCACTGCCTTTGCGGGGCGGGGAAAACCCGCGCGGGGCGAAGCCGGAAGGGGCAGGTTAAGCGGGGCGGGGAAAAATTGCCATCCCTAATCCCTGTGCCAATAGGGAGTAGAGAATCAGGTCACCTCTTTAAATTGATCCCTCGCCATTCTAGCATACCTGGCACAGGCCTACTTTAAGGTGGGAAGTTCGGGGTAAGGAGTGGCGAGGGAAGGGGCTCCCTATCAATTTATAGAAAGGATTTTTAAGAATATTTAAGTTTGTTTCAAGTACATGTAAATTGTCAAAGTTACTAGTACTTCTAGGAAATGTGTCCTTTTAAGTGTCCAACTTTACATGTGTCTGTAGGTTACTTTGACTTTGATGAAAGAAGACATACTCTGCCAAAGCAAAAATACTTATACAACCTACTGATAAAATTACAAACCCAGATAAGTAATATATGGAAATAAGCAGCTCTATAAGACTTATCTCCCACCATGAATTAGAAGCAATGTTAAATGTCCACACAAGATGTGCCAGTTACAATGAAAGCAAGAATGTAAAACAGAAGTTTAAAAAAGATGTCAGTCTTGTCTTGGGATGTGAGGCATCAACCCTTAACCCTGATTAGTGCAACATTCCCATCCTAATAGGGTCAGGGCGTAGTGTTTATTAATTGAGTAATTATTCCGACTGTTTCTCAAACTCAAAGCTGATGCAAATCAATATATATATAAAAGCAGAGACCTCATGCGAAAGTGCATAAGGTTCTGCCAACTAGCGTTTTCTATAGCTCTTATTTAAGCTATCCATCTTCCTTTTCTTTTTAATTTTTTTTTTTTTTTTTTGGTTTCAAGTAATTACACCTCATCTGTATTACTCCTCCTCACTCCTCTAACGTTTAAACTTTCAAGTATACCATTAATTCAACCCTGCGTCTAACCCTTCGTTTGCCTGCCCCTTGCAATTATCCAAGTTACATTTTAGGCTTTACCTTACTTCCAGCCCTGAGTCTTAACAAAAGTCTTAACAATTTCTTTAATTTTTTCATCTTTCTTGCCTCTCCTTTCACTCTACGACATCACCACCATATCTTCATCACCATCACCAAACAAATCTATAACTTCACCATCATCTCTTGAGCCAAACTTAAAAAATTTCACAGCAAAAACTGAAAACCCAAAACCCACCATTTTAGCCAAACTGAAAGCCTAAACCACCTACCACCGCCACCAGACAGCCCAAATGTCCACCATTTCACCCACGCTACTGCCGATTTGCAACTCAAACCCAGACCCGCAACACCACCACCCAAAGCCAATGCTTTTAACCTGAGGAGGTGGATGGTGATCTGAAAAAGGGTGGGGATCTCTTTGTTTTGTGGTTCAAAAGGTGAAGTTTATGGCCAAGAAAGAAGTCTTAAATCTTTGTTTTGGAAAATTTTCTTTCATTACCTTCTTGCATGTTTATGCTCTGTAATTTTTTGGTATTTCAGTTTGGCTAATATGGTGGGTTTGTGAAATCTTTTCAGTTATTCTTGTCAATATGATGATAAGGTATGGACTGAAATCTATGTTAGTAATGTGCAGTTCTTCATTGTTGATTTTTTTTTTTTTTTTTTTTTTTTTTTTTTTAAAGCTGGTGCTTCTGCCTCTATGGTGTCAATGGTGATACTGGGGAGAGAGAAGATGAAGAAGGTCACGTTAGATCTTAGAAACTGGAAAGAGAATGAAATAAAACAATAATGAGAAAAACTGTGGTCGACGTTCCTTTTTTAAAAGGCTTTTAGATGAAAAAGTTGCACGTGTTACTCATCTCCCATTACGGATTTGTAGTGAGTCTCTTATCACATTTGAATATGGAAAATGTGAGTTCCTCCTAAGTCCAAGATTAAGATCTTAAGATGACATGTATGTACAAACATTCTGCAGACTGCAGTATTCTGTACATCATGTACTAAATAGACAAGAAACAAGAAAAAGGAATTGTACTATTTTAGGGATCTAACCAATCCTTATATGTAGATTCAGAAGTCACAACACTTTGTATTCAATTTTTTATGAATGTTGTGCTCTACTTAATCCTAGCAGTGTCTTGCTTTAATGGCCCAATTCATTTGGATGTGGTGGTGATTTGTTTGTTGTGAAAGTTTTGGAGTTATGTGGTTGAGAAAGAGAGGAATTGAGAGATTCAAGGTAAAACTTTTACAATCACTTCTCTTCTTTTCTTTTTTACATTTCTCCTTTTTAAATTTTTTTTCTAAAATCTTTAGCTACACGCTTTTATAACTCAAAATGTTGATGGATTGTGCTTCAAACGGGTACTCCTAAGGCAAATCTCTAGACTCTGTGAAGTTCAAATATGATGAGTAAGGGTTTGAAATTTTATTCTTTTTCCCCTTTTGAAAATTTATTCTAGAAAAGTGATTGCATTCTTGGGTAAATAAGAGGGAACACGAATACAATGCTTTAACAAAAATTAACTAAATTGATTTATATATATATATATATATATATATATATATTTTGTGTAAATCAATAGAGGGTTAGGTTTTAATTATGTTGTTATCAATCTAACATTAGAGTTTTCAATTTCGACGTGTTGGGTTTTTTGTTGGAATTACAGACAGATAAAAAAGTAGTTTACGAAATCCCATGACAAAGGCAATGGCAAAGGATCCCATCATATCCAATTGCTCTCTCTCCACAGTTTACACCTTTGCCAAAATCACAAATGTGTCATCAAAATTGGAATGTCTCTTTAAGGCCAGTTTTATTTTTCCCTGTTGTTTCTTTTGGGATGTTATTTTTAATGTTCAAGCTAGAAGGAACTTTTCTTTTTTAATTAATAATAATTTATAATTTTAAGGCATGCAAAATTAATGAAGTTTTCTATGTATGATGAAGGATTGAAGATTTGAAAGCTTTAAGGGAAATTTATATGTTGGAATTACTTTTTAACCATTGTGGTTTGTAACTTTCAAATGACTGCATATTGCAAATGGTCATGTTGATATTAGTTTGGGATACTTGCAAAAAATTACGGAGTGTTTTCAAATCAAACTTGGCAAATTTGGCACTAACTGCACTCACTAGAATTTTTAGTTTTAATTTTGAGCTTTAATAGGATTTGATTAAACATTGATGTTAAAATAGGAGTGTTTTTTATGTTTTAAATTTATTTTTTGTTTCTCATTATTTCAGTTCAATAATTATGATGGATATATGTATGCAATTTATAATTGTTGCTTTTATAATGAACTCATTACTAATAAAGTTCTATAACAATTATGCTATTATACATGTACAACATTCTCCAAAATCATTTTATGTAAAACATTATAACATTATCGGTGCATCGCACGGGTAACTTACTAGTAATGCTAAAAACTTACCAATAGTGCATGCTCCAAGCTTCCATCAAGGGCAAGAAGAAGACTATCAGAGAGATATTTCACCTCTGACCAGGACCACCTGTTCTCTTCCGATCTTTCTGGAATTGTTACCAGAGCACTATCAGAAAGTCCACACTCCCTCAATAGGTTGGGCCTTTTACCTTCATCTGACATTTCCTCCAAAGACTTTCTAAGCCGTCGTGCTTCACCACTTTCCTCTAGCGTTCCGTCAGGCTTCATCTGAGTCACTTGCACATCAGACATCAGCTCTGATAATGTGATAATCAGCATGACCCTCAACCTCGCTGTCTGCATGAAGCAATAGAAGGAACTCTGCAAAACATATAAATAAAATAATGTAAGTTAAGAACAAAAGCAGCAATCTATGAACTTCTGTCATACCTTCACAAGTATCTGGAGCCCAATAACAGCCCTTTTCCTGACGCTTTCATTTCGGAAAACTGCAAGTCGAAGTAGATGGAAAGTCACTTGCTTTAAGAAACGATCATTTTCCCTTGCCATTAGAGTTCCTCCATGAAGATCAAAGACATTGTTGAAGACAGAAAACAAAGCTTTCCAGAAAGACACAGGTTGATTTCGGGAAAAGAAGCTCATTAATATGGCTGTGATACAATCAAGTTTTCCATAGTCAGTAGAGATGCTATGGGAGGCAGCCATCATGGAAAATTTCTCTGTTATTTCCAAAACCTGGAGATTGACAGAAGCACTCAAGTTTTCTTCCCAAAGCTGCTGGAGTGAATGTGAAATTATCAGTGGCCTAAAATAGCTACAATAAATGTAAAACAAAAATAATAGTCATTTCTTGGAGTAAATGGTGCTGTTGCAGCAATCAAACAAGCAATCGATTTTTCTATCCAAAACTGTACCAATTTTTGTCTCAATATCGGGTGCAAAGATTCTCGAAGTGCTTGTGCAGAAGCTCCAATCCTAGAAGACTATGCCTGAGCCAGAGCTTCTCTCAAGGAATATGGCCGGCTAGGGGAGCTTAATTGGGAATTCACTCTCTGCCATAAATAACCATTTTCAGGTGTTCCCTGAGGCTGCATTAGAGCTTCAAGGCGTATTGAGGATACAATGAATATGTTCTATGCCGTGAATATTTTCAACTTCAAAAATATTTTGTTCATGAAAGAGACAATAAAGTACATAATTTCCAAAAGCATTTACCACAGGGTAGAAACAGTTACGATTTTACCAAAAAGGGATTCAAAATACCTGTACTATGTGGACTTCTTTGAGACCCAAAGTTTAAGCTTAATGAAAAACATCTACCCTAAGTTTTTAAAATTGGAAAAAGTAGCAACACACAAGCCAGGAGGATATATATATAAATGTCCACACAGTCAATTGCTGTTAGTAGTCGACCACTACAATTTGTTGGAAGTAAATCTATTATCTTCAATGTTTTGCCTTAATGAAATCAGACAATATTCATACTTCTAATTTAACTTTAAAGTCTTAAAACAAATAAAATATAGACTTAAATAAAAAATTAAAAATCAACGATGATGGAAATGATAAGAGTATCAATGTTGCTATGCGATCACCAAAACAAGAAGTAAAATTAACTGACAAAAAAACTCAAATCACATCATCAAAGAGGAAGTAAAGTTTTGAACAAAGTAGCAATCTCAAAAAGAACTAAGCATTCCTCCAAGAGTTTGAAAAATAATCTACTCTGAGCGATGCTTTGTTGCCACGCTTTTACAAGTGATGCATCTTCAAGATTGCGCACAATTTGCAAAATAACAATTAAAACTTCACACTTTTCAACGGCATTTAGGTTGTAAAAGACAGGCATTTCATCTACAATATGCATATGGGATCATTAAAGTGTGTTTGGATATCGCTTATTTTGTTGAAACTAAAAACTTATTGCTTAAAGTACTGTAAATAAATGTAATAGTTAGTTGGAATAGCACAATGGGACTCATGAAAAGTACCAAAAAGTGCAATAGAACTCATGAATAGTAGAAAAAATAAGTTGAATAGTAAAATTGTTAGGTTCTAAATATTTAGAACAATTGGCAAATCGTGAACACAAACTTGTCTAGATATTTGATCTATATTGGAACACCCTCAATCACAAAATTAGAAACACCCACAAATTAAATATATACATATATATCTGTATATATTAAGAGGATTCAGAAAGTTAATTATTTCTTTTTTCTCTATCAAAAATACCCTTAAATTAATTAACCAACAACTTAAAAATTGGGTTAAAATAGTAAATTAGAAAAAGAAAGTTAGTTATTGCTTTATTTATTGTCAAAAATACCCCTACCTAAAACTTAAAAATTGGGTTAAAATAGTAAATTGACAAAAATAATAAATTCTTATTTCTACGTTCAAATGTCTTCGTGCTTCTAATAAACTCCTATTTTTACGTTGATTTAAATTTCTATTTATACTCACTAACTCCCTACAAAATAGGATTACTCTTTTGTTAGTTTTAAAACTCCTCCAATCTACAAAACTCACCCCACGTATTCATTTTTTTTTTTTTTTTTTTTACTTCATCACAATGTATATGTTTCTTTTGTCTTCCTTTAAAAAAAATAATAATAAAATTAAAAAAAAAAATCATTACACCCTTAGAGTTTTTTTTTTTTTTTTTTTTTTTTTTTTTTTTTGGTGATTGGAAAAAGTAGAAATCCCAAATTATAATAAATGCAAATTATTATAATTTGAGATTTCTACTTTTTCTAATCTAAAAAAAAAAAAAAAAAAAAAAAAAAAAAAAAACCTTAAGGGTGTAATGAAATTTTTTTTTTAAAAATTGAAAAAAAAAAAAAGAAAAAAAAAAGATAGAAGAAACAAATACATTGTGATGAAGTAAAAAATAATAATAATAGTATGTGGGGTGCATTTTGTAGATTGGAGGAGTTTTAAAACTAACAAAATAGTAATCATATTTTGTAGGAAGTTAGTGAGTAGAAGTAGGAATTTAAATCGACGTAAAAGTAGGAGTTTATTAGAAGCAGAAAGACATTTCAATGTAGAATTAGGAATTTACTATTTTTTTCAATTTACTATTTTAACCTCATTTTTAAGTTTTAGATAGGGGTATTTTTTATAGTAAAAAAAGCAATAACTAACTTTCTTTTTCCAATTTACTATTTTAACCCTATTTTTAAGTTGTTGGTTAATTAATTTAGGGGTATTCTACTTTCAAGAAAAAAATAATAATAAAAAAAAATAAATTTTGAACCAAAATCTGAAAGAAAAAAAAATTGTAACAGAGCCAAGCCCATGGCAAGCCCAACAGATTATAGAGGTAGCAAACCCTTGGATTCTCAAAAAAAAAAAAAAAAAAAAAAAAAAAAAAAAAACCAAACCCCAATATAGAGCAAATCAAATCAGAAATCACTGAAGGCCTAAAACAAGCAAACCTAAAGAGTAAAGACAGAGCAAGCAATGCCTCAGTCCCTCAAAGTAACGCCTCACTGCCTCAAACTCAAGCCAACTGCCAACAGACGAAGTCACAGAGATCGAATCAATCACGTCACTCACAGTAGCCAATTTTCTTGATTTAAACTTGAGTTACTCCTCTTCTTTTTAACTGAAATTATTCTTTGCTTATCAGAGAAAGGGTATATAATTAGATTCCTTTCCCTGTTTGATTTGCAGGGCATAATGTACTAGCATATTCATGCTTGGAATGAATTTTAGCCTATTTTTTGGTTTGTAGCAATTGCCTTAAATAGTTTGAACCAAAATCATGGTCATTTCTCCTGTTCTCCTGTACTTTGTGGAATTTATTGTATTTTTCTTTCCTCTAATTTATCCACTTATTTGTTCTTTTGTTGGGAGCTTACAAACTCGGACTTTCAGTTACAATGATGAGGGTTTGCTTCTTCTCACAATAAAAGTTTGAATGTTTGAAGCACAAAGTTTGTAAGCAATGACTACAAACTTTTACTAAAAAGTTAATATGGTTACATATTTTGAAAATCTTATCGTTGGATTGCATGTTCTTTATACTTTTAATATGCATATCAAATTTCGTTCAAATCAGATGTTATTTACTATTCAATTTATAAACTTACTTTCAGTTACAATGATGAGGGTTTGCTTCTTCTCACAATAAAAGTTTGAATGTTTGAAGCACAAAGTTTGTAGGCAATGACTACAAACTTTTACTTAAAAGTTAATATGGTTACATATTTTGAAAATATGATTGTTGGATTGCATGTTCTTTATACTTTTAATATGTATATCAAATTTCGTTCAAATCAGATGTTATTTACTATTCAATTTATAAACTTATTTTTTATACATAGTTTAAGACTACAAAAACATGAAATTTAAATATTTGATCACTGATAGGACAAAATTTAGTTATAAAATTGGTTGTAGCCTAAGGCTATAACCTTACTCAATAAAATAAACATTATTATTTATTTTGAAAATCTAACTGTTAAATTATATATTTTTTACACTCTTGATACACATATAAAATTTTGAGTCAACTGGATATTATTTACTATACGATCTATAAGTTTATGTATTATGCATAATTTTAAATTACAAAAACTTGCAATTTAAATAGTTTATTGATGACATAATTATTGATCTTCAATTTTCTAGAAATTTTGTAAACATGGAGTATATAAGAAGAAAATGTAATCTAATGATGGATTTGTCAAAATTCACCTCTAAGAAAAAGATATTGAGTAGGGTTGTAGCCTAAGGTTACAAATAATTTTATAGCTAAACTTTGTTCTTAATGATATAGCTATCGCTCTTTAACATTTTAAAATTTTTGCTAACATGAATAATGTTATAAGAAAATACAGTTTAATAGTGGATTTATAAAAAATTCACATCCTATAAAAATGAGATATAAAGGGAGTTTGTAGGCAAACTTTGTTCATGTTTGAAAATCTAATAAATGATTAGTATCTGTTTATGTAAAAGACATGTAAACCCCTGGCTCAATCATAACTTTCTTCTGTCAGGATGGCATAGTGTTCAAAAATTGTAATTTTACACTGTACCTGCTCTAAAACTCTTCAGAATTTTTGTTGCTGAATTGATTAGCGTTACTGGTGGCAGGTGGTTCCTAAGGTCAACTAGTTGGAAGCTGACTTGTAAGCCAGAATGGGAACTACTTCGAAGTTTCTTGTATCTTTTTATCATCTTCTTTATTCTCTTTTTCAATTTTGCCTCATCAAACCTGAAGGATGCCTCATCCTCCTCTTTTATGCTTACTTCTCGTTCCTAAATTTTATGTTTCTTTCTTTCAATTTTGTTGTCTTTTAAATTTCACTTCTTTGCTATTCTGTGTCCCAAATTGTTAGACTCTATTATATTTTAAAATGTCCCAAAAGGAATCTTTTAAAAAATTTTCAATAAATAAATGTCCAAACATACACTTCACCTTATTAAAAAAAAGGCTATCGCTCTCTCACTAAAGTGTTTGTTTGGTATTAACTTATAAGCTTAAGTTTTAACTTTTAGCTTTTATATACAATTTTTTAAAACATCATTTTTTCCACTTTTTTAAGGTAAAATTATACTTTAGCACACTTTCAGCAAAAAGTTAAATAAGTTGTTCCCAAAGAGACACTTGAGCTTTTAAAAACGTGTCTATCCTAAATTCCTAACTATTTCAATTATGTATTTATAGACTACCTATAATCCAATGACTCATTTCTCTACATTTTCTGGAACACTCCCATGGCATCACATGACATGGCAGATCACATTCACAACACTTAACTATGTCATCCCATATATAGTTTCTCATTTGTCAGAAGTCAGTAAAAGTTCAAATACATAAAAAAGTTAACATTAACTTTTTTTTGAAAAAAAGAAAAAGAAAAAAAGAAGCTAGTTTATTGCTTTTTTATTAAAATAAAAAGTTGGACAAGCTAGTTTATTGCTCTTTTTCTGGGGCTAGAAAGCTTCTATCCATACTGACAAATGTCTAACCCAGATAAATTCACAAAACACTAGCATATGGTTAACAAATACTTTTACCCCCCCACCCCCAAAAAAAAAAAACATAATTAGAAACACAATAGGAAGAAACTTCAGAAATAATAATATCTGCCTCTACATTTTTCGCCCTTAACCGTCAATCCCAAAATCCTTGGTGAATTTCTCACACGCAACAATTTCAGCTTTACTCACAGTTGGCTTTTGTTTCTCAAGCACACTATCAAAATCTGCTTTTGTGTTGGGTGGTAGCTGGATCTGCAAGTCATCAATTCCCAGACACACGAATATGAAAATTCAAAGTGAACATAGGGGTCTAGAAAAATACTACCACAAATACTGAACTTGAAAAAAAAAAAAAAAAAAAAAGGAATCCGCCTATATTAATGAGAAGAGAAAATCAACACCAAACATGAATCAATGCAATTGAATGAGACATGCTCTTTTTTATTTTTCTTTCCAGTACACTAATCCCCTCCCCTCTTTTGCGTTTTTCTTCAATCCTATTTTCCATAAATTAACTAACTACTAAAGTCAGGACAATCTACATATGTTCAAGAAATTTATTTATTAGTTACTAATACTCAACCATAAACATGATTTATTGGAATGATTTCATGTGTTGAACATCAGTTTCCTAGCTAATCCATACCTTTGGAGCTTCGACTTTTGCTTTAAGTTCCTCGAAGGTACGCTTCTCAGCTTTTGGCTGATCACCTTCGCAATGGACCCACATGCCTGGAGAATATTCTCTGAAGAATTCAGCATCAAGAGTTGCACGAACAGGCTGATATAGTGCATTTTAACCTACAAGTAACTACCAGTTTTCAGCCATATAATCACTTTGAGGAAATGCTGACACCTAATGTAAAAGTGTAAAATTGATACTTAACGCAAACGGATATATCTGAACCAGAGAAACCATCTGTTTTGCTTGCTAAATACTGAAAATCCTCTGTACCAAGGTTATGAGGAGTTTCCCCAATATGCCACTGCTCAAATTAAAAAACTAGAGGATATTAAACAAGACATAGATAAACAACAAAAGCATTAATCACAATGGGTTTATAACTACATTCCTTTGATTTTCCAAATGCATTGCATTACGAAACTGAAGTACCTTAAATATTTGTTCCCTTGCCTTCAAATTGGGAGAGGGATATAGATTCGCTTATCAAAACGCCTCCTGATGGCCTATGCTAATTAACTTAGCATTAGCCTCAAACCTAAAGCATTGTAGACCATAAAATATTTTCAATACATGGCCGTAGGTTAGAAGGGTGGTATTTTTTTTCTCACCACATCCAAATGATAAGGAGTATTTGTGGCTGCAAGAACAAGAACATTTTTCGCATCGTTGGATACAGCCTGAAATGTATTAAAGAAAATTTCTATTTCAATATTACATGTAGATAAGTGGAAGGAAACAATGCAAGATAGTGCTATGGATTAACTATCTAATAAAACATAAAGTTATTATGAACTGCATTGCAAACTAGCCAGCCATTTTAAGGCCAACAAGGCTACAAGGAAATGGTTTGTCATTTTCTCCTCTATTAATTGTATGTTAATGATTCCTCTTCTTTTAATTAATTAATAGATTTAATTAAAATCACAAATAATAGAACATAGTGCATGGGATGTATACAAGAGTAAAAACAAAAAAAAAACAAAAAAAAAGCAATTTTTTTTGGGGTTGATTATGGATCTTCAACAAATAAACTAGAATCGGATACATATATTCCTGTCTTCCATTATATTCTATTCAAAGTAATATTTTCTATCACTTCCTTAATTGATGTCATTTTTAACTACTTCTACTAATTTTATTTTTGGTCTTCCTTTACTATTTTTCTTACTAGTGAATTAGTCACTCTCCTCTGAATATGATCAAACCATCTCAAGTGACTCTCCCTCATGTTTTCATCGTTAGAAGCAAACTCAATCTTTATTCTTTAAGTGGATTTTTTTCATTTAAAATCCTATACTTCTATCTATTTTCACTTATCAATCTTAACTATTGCATTTCAGTTAAAATCATTGTATAAATATGTTTCTTCCCAACAACCCAACATTTAGTACCATAGAGGATAGTTGGTCTTATAGCAGTTTTATAAAAATTTTCCTTTTAATGTAATAAGCACTCTACGATCACAAAATACTTTTTATGCGCTTCTCCACTTCATCCATCCTGCTTTACATCGTCTTCAATCTCTCCACCTTTTATGAATTATTGATCCAAGATATTGGGAGCTCTTGTTCTTTACCATCTTTTGACTATCAAATCTTACAACCCCTTCATCTAGCTCTATTTACACTTTTACTAAACTTGCATTCCATGTACTCTGTTTTAGATTTACTTAATAAAAAAATTTCAGATTTTAGAGCATCTCCCCAAATTTCTATATTGACATTAACTCCACTTCTAGTTTCATCTACTAAGACTATATTATTTGCAAAAAGCATACACCAAGGGACTTTCTCTTGATGCGAGATCTTTTAGAATTCAGCACTATACTAGATTTCTTGATGAGTTCTTGAAGGTTCTTAATGTTTAAGGGTTTCAAGTTAGAAAAGAATGGATCTTTGATGGTTGTTTAGGGCTAAAAGCCTAAAACAGAGTTTTAAACAAAAAACAAAATAGATAAAACACTAGGCAATCACATCTACGTCTTCCTAAATAATCAAACTTATGTAAGAGAAGGCAATCACACCCTCAAGGCTTAAAATAAACCACACGAATTTTGTTAATCAATCACTTTATGAATATTATTGAATACAATATAGCCTTATAAATAAACTATTCCTAGGATGACAAGGAATACTAATAACAAACCAAAAAGGATTTAATAACTTCTAAACCAAATAGGAAAGGACTCAAAACATAAAAGAAGACTCACCGGCCTCCAGGACAGCCAATTCCAGAAAATTTGGAAATTACTAAACTACTCTTATTTTATTAAAACTAAACCAGTAAGTTTTTAACCATAAAAACATAATACTAAGACTCAATAATAACTAAAACAACCTATGAAATTTGTGAAGAAAGTATGAAATCATAACTAGACCACAAATCTTGATTCTTTTGATATTTAATCTTGTATTCCGTTAAACTCTTTCTTGTCTGCATCAGCCTTGCTTTTCCAAAACCTGCCACATAACTTTTCTAGGGACCATATCATGTGCTTTCTCAAGAACAATAAAGACCAGATGAAGATATTTACAAGCCTCTATATTTTTTCATAAGATGTCTAAGTAAGAAAATAACTTCCATGGCAGATTGTCCGGACATAATACCAAATTGATTCTCTAATGTTGTTGTTTCTTGTCATAACTTACATTCAATTATTCTCTTCCAAATGTTATAGTGTGACTCATAAGTTTAATTCCATAGTAATTTATACAATTTTAAATATCTCCCTTGTTCTTGTAGATAGGTATCAAAGTACTTCTCCTCCACTTATTAGGCATGCACAAGAGTAAAAATCAAAAAGAAAAACTAAAACCTAAAGTTCAAAAGAAATCACATCCTTCTTTGGACCACATACATGATTTCAAGTTGCTTAAGCTTAAATACCTTACAGTTAGGTTACCAATAGTTTAAATTTTCCATCAAATCCCTCAATTCCATTTTAAGTATAAAAATGTTCAACAAGATGCCTTGCAACTCATATCATGAAATGTAAAAAATTCATACCCAACAGAATAGTAATAAACTCAATAAGTTATTGACAAACTACTTGCTCCAATTAATCTAAGCATATCAATTATATTATATAAAAATTCTTGGAAAAAATCACTCTAATCTATTACCAGGGAAAACATATTACCTGCATTTGTACAAGAAATTCTGTTTTGATTCGTCGAGAGGCTTCATTCTCATTATCATTACCTCGCGGGCCACATAAGGAATCAATTTCATCAATAAAAATAATGGATGGAGCTTCATCACGAGCATATTGAAAAAATTTGAGACTTTCTTTTCACCTTCTCCCATCCATTTGGACACAATGTTCGATGCCAAAACACTGTGTATAGACAGTACACATGTAATTGTGTTGGCAACATTCCATCTATATGGAATGATTACAAAGCAAACGCATCTACATCTATGGGAATTTTGTACATGAGTTGTAATAATGCACCCCTAAATAACTAATTGGAAGAAGTAGACATCAAAACAATCGTAGATGTGAATCAATTGAAGCATAATGGCGTAGATGATGAATTAAGAAATTCAATACATTCCAATAATGTGATAACTGCAATGAAAAAGCATATGAAAGTACTCAAAGATCTAACCATATGAAGTAAGAAATTAAGCTGCGTCAACAATATAAAATATTAAGAACTCAAGGCTCCATTAAAAAGACAAACAGAAAACCCTCAAGTCCACATTTGCTGAAACTCAAATATCTTACATTTCAACAAGAATACTTTTTGTCCATCATTTCAACTATTGGACATTGTATTTCTACTCTAGGCCTTTAATAGCAAGTAAAATCTATAGAAAATGGGTGAGAATAAGAATAATATGTGATTGAGAATTGCTGCCTAAGTCACGAGTTAATTTGCATAGAAATTATGCAGGAAAACTGAAACATGGAGAAGAAAAGCCACATAGACTTCAAAATATAAGAATCACAATTAAGTGCAATTAGCAATATGTATTACCATTTAGAAGATGAAGATTAGTTCTTTCTTCTCTTGCCATGCATAATTATCAGTTATTGTAATCCAGTTGCTTGCAATGTATTGGTATTGGTCAAAATATAAATATTTACCTAAAGAAAGCTGAGCCTGCGTCTGTTGCAATTGCGTTTGCCACGTCGGTCTTCCCTGTCCCGGGTGGATCATTTAGCAATATAACCTTCCATGGTTTTCAATTCCCTAAACAGGAGCTCAATTGGTAATTTTTCCCAAGAAGAAAAATCACCAAGGTGTTAAAAAGAATTTTTTTAGCACCAAAATACTAGGGCTCCATTTGGTAGGATAAATAACTCATTTTCAATTTTTAAACGACTTTACACAAATTTTTACACACTTTTTTATTACAAGTATTTCAAAAAACTACAAATTACATTACTATCTCACCCTCTGCTCCATCTCTCTGTTTTATCTCTCTCTATTCCACCTCTCACCAATGCCTTGCCACCAAGGGCATCTTTTTTTTTTGTTGCTCCGGATCAGCAATGGTATTGAGATTGGTGACAGCTTGGGCGTGCAGTGGCGGTAGAGATCGGTGTGCAGCGTTGGCGTGGTGATTGTTAAGATCGTCGTTGGTGTTCTGGGTTCGTGGGTTGCGATTTGTTGAGATTGGTGGGTTTTGTGGCTTGTGGGAGTGGGGGGTAGTGGTGGTGGGTTGTGATTGTAACTTCTCTCTCTTTTTCTCTCTGTCTCTCTCTGAGTCTCTGAGTCTCTCTCTCTCTCTATCTGAATGACTGAATAGTCTAAATTGAAAATTATGAAATGAATAACTCACTCTCTCTATTCTTTAAGACTAACTCACTCTCTCTTTTGAACCATATGTCAATAGTGGCCGAACTTTAACTTGATTAATATTTTGTCTGTTTTTGACTTTTTGAATTTGGCATTTTGTTTTGGTGTTGGTGCTAGCGTTGGTGACATATTAATTGTCAGGGTAATGTTTATTGTGATTTGTGGTTGTAAAACTTTCTAGTTCGCAGCTGGTTCTTGTGATTGGAGGCATTAGATATGAGGCTTTTGCTTGTCTGATAGTGAGGTGAGAGGTGAATGTGGAGAAATTCTTGGGACCTCCCGGAGGACCACTGACATGGTCCTCCTGGGTCCTGCCATCCAATAGGGAAGTGTCATCTAGCCATTTTATAAAACTCAGCTCCACATCGTCTTACCCATGAACTAAACTATAGTTAGCAAAACCAAAGCAAGGTTAAAACAAAAACAAAACTCAGCAACCCAAACGTGTTAACCCAAAATCATTTGTAACCTTCTGAGTTCTAACCCAAGTTCTAACTCAGCAACCCAAACCTTTTCTCTCCCCCTTTACCCACACCCGACAACCCAAAATCAAAGCCAAAATCAACGGCAACGGCAACAGTAACGGCAACAATAATGATACTCTGAGCTCATTCAAGCGTGCGAGAGCATGGGTGTCACTAGATCGAACGAAGAGGCCGCTGCTTTCGCTCAGGTTCTCAACGAAGCCGGCGTCATTCTTCTCTTTCGCGACAAGGTCTACCTTCATCACGATAAGGTCGAAATCTCTCTCAAGCAGCATCCTTGCCGAGAAGCAAAGATAGGACCCAAAGCCCACAAGCTCCGATCGGTTTTGGTGGTCGTGGGAATTTTGGGTTTTGGTTTTAAGACTCATGCCCATTCGATCTTAACAGGGATGTGGTTTATGAGATGAAGAGCATACAGATTTTTTTTTTTTTTTTTTTTTTATGGGAATTTGAGTGTTGTTGTTGATGCTGCGAAATTGATGTCCCAAAGTTTTGAAGAAAGATTGTATCAGTAGCTTTGAAGAATTGGTTTTGTGTGATACAAGGCCAAAATACTGAGGCACGTGCTAAGGCAATGGTGTGTATTAAGGTGTGTTGGGTGATGCACAGCTGTGTGCATTGAGGTGTGCACTAGGGTGCGCGGGCTGTTGCTGTATTGTGCGTGAGCTGCTTCTGTGAGGTGCGTGGGCTGCTGCTGTGTTGTGCCAAAAAGTTGAGCAGTTGGTTGGGATGAGGGGTAGTTAGTTAGTTAGGCAGTTAGGGCAGGGTTGTTAATCATTGGGTAGTAAATTAGTTACTTACTGTTAATGCATTGATTAGTGAGATGTAATCATTGATTAGGGGATTAGTTAGTTAACATGGATTCTGTTACATAAATAAGCTGGATTGTATTGATAAGGGTCATAAGGAATAACACATTTGATTTCACTTGCTTCCTTAATTGCTCTGTTTTTGGTGTTTGGATGTCACTGTAATTTTTGTTCATTTTGGCAATAAAATTTCTCAATTGTTGGGCAGCTTGTTGTTGAGTTGGAGCTTGTTCCCAATTATATGAATTGTTTTTGAATAGTGCCTCTCTCATTGAGTATCTGGGCAAATTATTGGTATTGTTGTTAAAAGGGAAATTTCTCATTGAGAAGTGTAAGTATTTTGCTTTGATGGATGAACTCCTAAAAAAAATAAGGTGCCGATTCATCTTTAAAAAGGGACATGGAAGAAAGAATTCTAATACATCATTTCCCTCCCAAAACCAGGTTAGAGGATCATAAGTATATTAAAATAACCATATCTATGAGAAAAGATTTTTTAAAAAACATTGCTTAAGGTAGGCTGATGATTGTTATAAATATATTGAATGGTCCATGTGTTCTTCTTTGTGATCAGAAATCAGTTTTTAAAAATGTTTGGTGTTGACTTTATTAATATTTTTTTGTTGATTCCCTCATCCCATGTGATAAACTGTTGCCTGTTTTCCTAAAAACTTTGAAAAGGAGAATTATGGACAAGTTGGTTTTTCCTTATGAAGATTTGCTTCTTCTTTTGAAATAGCTTGGTATAGGCTTCAAGTACCTTTTTGTGCCTTCTGTTGTACTTAATAGTGTCTATTCTATAGCTGTTTTTTCTTTTTTTTGCTGAATTATTTTTTTCACTGGATGTCTATTCTATATCTGTTTTGGCTACTAAATCTTCTATGCACTATAACTGGGCTATGCCACCAAGTGTGTAACTCTCCTTTTGTTTTGTTATCAAGAAAAGAAAAAAAAAAGTGTAGTGGGTTGGGCAGTTACTACCTCTCTCTTGTATTCTGATAAGTGCCTGTGTAATTGTGTAATTGTAAGTGGTAGGCCAAACAGGTAGGATTCTTCATGGCATACTTAGTAGATGCATTAACGGGTCCTTTTGTGGTAGGCCAAACTGGCAATTTCATATGCAAGGTAGGACTCTTTGTGACAATCATCAGTGTGATACTTTTAAGATGAATTGAAGATTTTGAGAACCTGAAAAAGCTAGCTGATGAGGCTACCTTCTATGACAAGCAGTGGCAAGCATTATGGCAAGACCAAAATGCTGGTGCTTTGGAGCAAATTGGAAAGAAAATTAAGTTTGCCTTGTATAAATTTGTTCTTTCACTGTGTTACAAAAAGTCAGGACTTAGGACTATAATAGGCACCGGATTTGCAAGTGAAGGAAAATTGTATGATGATTGCATAATGCATCTGCTAACTGTTTTGGACTACATAGTTTTCATTTGGCATTGCTGTGGGAAGTAGAGCTTTAACTGTAAATTTTAGTAGTAGAGCTTTTGTGATACCAAGTTATGATATTGCTGGTGTAATGGTATAAGTAGGTAGTCAAGTGAAAAAGGTGAGGATGAAATATATGGAGACATAAATGAGAGAGCATTGAAAAGGCCTAAGCAGTTTCATTATCTTGCATACTACCCAGGATGCTCATGGCCAAAATTTTTTATATACAGTAGCTTTACATCAATAAAATTTCTAACATTTCTCTCAAAAAGCCATCACTAATAGTATAACAAATGAGAAATTTTATTGTCAAAATGAACAAAATTTACAATGATATCCAAACACCAAAACAAAAAGATGAAAGTCATCTATAAACGCAAAATTTATTTGCAAATACAATAACTATACCAAAACAACTATACCAAAACCACATAAACAATTCACATCAGAACACACTTCCTACAAGTCAGTAGCAAGACTACAACCAAATACCACTAATACAATCTTGCCCACAACCAAATACCACTGATACAATCTTTCTTCAAAACTTTGGGACATCAATTTCGCAGCATCAACAACAACATTCAAATTTCCATAAAAAAAAAAAAAAAATATATATATATATATATATATATATATATATATGTATGCCCTTCATCTCATAAACCACATCCCTGTTAAGATCAAATGGGCATGAGTCTTAAAACCAAAACCCAAAATTCCCACGACCACCAAAACCGATCAGAGCTTATGGGTTGTGGGTCCTATCTTTGCTTCTCGGCAAAGATGCTGCTTGAGAGAGATTTCGACCTTATCGGGATGAAGGTAGACCTTGTCGCGAAAGAGAAGAATGACGCCGGCTTCATCGAGAACCTGAGCGAAAGCGGCAGCCTCTTCGTTCGATCTAGCGACACCCATGCTCTCGCAAGCTTGAATGAGCTCAAAGTATCATTATTGTTGCCGTTGCCGTTGATTTTGGCTTTGATTTTGGGTTGCCGGCTGTGGGTAGAGGGAGAAGGAAGGTTTGGGTTGCTGAGTTAGAACTTGGGTTAGAACTCAGAAGGTTACAAATGATTTTGGGTTAACACGTTTGGGTTGCTGAGTTTTGTTTTTGTTTTAACCTTGGTTTGGTTTTGCTAACTAAAGTTTAGTTCATGGGTAAGATGATGTGGAGCTGAGTTCAATGTGTGTTTTTTTTATTGTTATTATTGTCAATATATAAAATTTTCTTTTTATTAAACAGTATAATTTATGTTTATTGAGGAACGCCCTCGAAAAAATTTCTAGAACCGCCATGGTCTCTTCTCCCAATCATACATCACATTACCACACGTCACATTGGGTAATAAAAACCGTGATTTGATCTATTCAATTATTGAGGAAAGACATTGAACAAAGAAAATTGATAAAACAAAACTAGTACTTTTAAGATAATTGTCAAAGATATGTTAACGGTGAGGTGCCACTTAAGTAATTTTAGAGAATATAGAGTCAATAAAGTTAATTTTTTAAGTTCATTTATCATTTCAGTATTATTTTTAACCACCTCATAAATTTATACAAGTTCTTTATTAGATGGACATCACAATAAATCATTCTATGACTTACTTTGGACTGAACTGAAGAAGGGGACTATGAGCAGCAATCTTCAAAGTAACGTAACTTTTCTTTTTATTCTCAAAAAATTACAATATCACGCATCTGCAATCAACTCTACCCATTTGTGACTCTTTTCTCAGTTTCTTCCTCTCTTTGTGTTCCAACTTCAAGCTCAATAATCATTGTATTAAAGTTAAGTTTGATTTACTATTCTTTTTCCCCTTTTCTTTACTCATTAGCCATTTATGAAGCAGACAACTGGTCTTCATTGCTCCAATTTCCAAGAGAACGTGCACCACATGTGTGATTAAAATTTGATGTTTTCATCGATTGAAGTGGTGGCTAAGTATGACTCCTCTTTCTTCTTTAATTCTTATTAAAATAATATATATTATACTACATAACATTAATATATATATATATATATATATATATATAACTATTATTAAACTACTATACATCATATAATATATAAAAAAAAATAGAAATATAACATGATTTTATGGGCTAAGCAAAACAATTGATCATTATTATTATTTTTTTTATAGTAATTGATTATTTGATTAGATTTTTCATATATTGAGATTTGTCTACTTTCTAGCAAATCTTTCATTTATTATTATTTTTTTATGAATGAATAATTTTTTATCCCCTTCTTGGTCACCTTTATATTTTCTTCTCCTTTATTTTGATGAATATATATATATATATATATATATATATATACATATATATATATATATATATATATTATGGTTTTTTATATTTTTTTTAAATAGTAATTTTTGTAGATGAACCACCAAACCCTATGTCTATAATTGTATATGATTCGTTTAAAGTTTAGATTCATTAAAATTTAAAACTTATTATTTTATGGGTTCGTGTACTTTTTTCTTTTTCTTATATTTCTCTTTTGAATAATCATATATTTTTTGAATTGTTTCAATAACTTATTCTTTAATTATATATCTTATTGGCATTTTGGAATTTTTAATATCTAAATTTGTGTTAGTATTTGCAATATTTGAACATGTTTAGCAAATTTTAATGACTATACCATGTATTATTCTTTTGAAGGTAATCAATTTTTCTTTTATATTTCTCTATTGTGTAATCATATAAATTTTGTTTTGTTTCAAAAATTTATAGGAATTATTCTTTAATATTTTTGGGCCTTTCAAAAGTTTTAACATCTAAATTATTCTTTTCATAGTAACACATCTTTTTCTTATATTTATCTGTTGTGTAGTCACACACACACACACACATGCACATATTATCTATAATTTGTAGGCTCTAAATCTTTTGATTCATTTCAATAGTTATAGCCATGAATTATTCTTTTGAATGTAATTCATCTTTCTCTTATATTTTTTTTTTATTGTTTAGTCAAATATATATTTTGTTTTGTTTCAGTAATTTCTAAGCCGTGACTTATTTGGTTTTTAATATTTTTTGGTTTTTTAGAATTTTTAATATCTAAAATTTCATCATTGAAAATAACAAAATCCATGCAAACATTAAAATAAAAGTTAATGTTATATAAATATTAAAAAATTATAAATAGAATAGTATTCCTGAATACGGATTTACTTTATGTGAGTAAAATATAATATAAGATTTTTTTTCTCTTAATGTTTAAATGTGCATTTTTATACGGTATTCCTGAGTAGTTAATGTAAATTCATGCAATATAATAAAATTTCTATGTTATTTTACAAATTTTTTTGTATGCCATTACACGCTCAAACAATGACATTTTCATCAAATTGTAACACAAATTAAAGTCATACAAAAGCAAATCATGCAATGGTATAGTTTTTTAATCAATTTAGGATTTTATAAAATTATTTTAGCCTATCTCACAAATAGATAAGTTCCCGTACATAACATGGATTAGCGACTAGTATTATAATATTTTTGCACTAACAAATTCCAGCCATTATAATAGTATTTCTTATTGAAATTTTTGTCTTGTCTTTTGGTTGTTTTTTCTTTCTTTTTTGATGGATAAACTAAAGCCTATTGGGTTTTGGTATAAGTATAAATTCACATATAAAGATTCATAACATATTATATTGGCTTTTCTCAAACAATTAAACTTATACTAACCTCATCACGCACGCGCTTTTTTTTTTTTTTTTTTTTTTTTTTTTGTGGTCTTGTTTTGTAGCAAAAAAAAAATGTGTAAAAAAACATGTTTTATTTTATATATAATTTTTAGTTTGAAAATTTAATTTATAAGTGGATAAATCAATTTGAAAATCAACAAAAGAGTGATCCTATTTTTGAGGCAATGTTTTAGTAGAAGTTAGAGTTGTATTTTTACCAAATTATCCTTTAGTTTTGTCTTTACTTAAATATAGGGGTGTAAGAATATTTTTGAACTAAAAAAATGAGAAATCCAAACAGGAAAACCTTTTAAATAATAGTATATAGATAATATAAACATATAAATAATATGTTTCTAAAAAAATATAAACAATATATATTTTTTAAATTTATTATATTAACAATAATTCTAAAACGGTACCCCGATCGATACCGAAATATTTTATTTTCTAACCCAAATTGAAGCAATCTCCATTACGGTATTGGATCGTACATTGGTGAAGTTTTGGAATGGGCAAAACATCCTTTTACCGTAGCTGGGACCACCTACCACACAACGTTAAAAAGCATGGCTTTGTGGCTATTTCAGAGCAGATGACCTTCACCTTCACCTCCATCTCCAAAATCCAAATATTTTACCATGTTTGCCACCCCCACCACCACCACCCTGCCCACCATTTCCACCCCCCACTCTGCCTCCAACACCGCCAGCGCCAGCATTTGAGTTTCCTCCACTCTCACCTTTTCCGCCATTGCCCGATTTGCCGCCTTTCAGTGCATCACCACCACCACCACCCAAACCTCTGTCACCACCAGACAACACATGGCCACCACCAAGTCAACCACAACCACTACTCACGCCGCTCCTTCTGGTGTGTATCTTGGCTCTAACAATAATAACCACCTTCGTCACAATGAAAATTTACAATTCTCTACGAAACCCGCCTCCGGGAGAGCAGACACAACACAACCAGGGTCAAGGACGGGCTGAGGAGCATTCAGTCAATATACTGTACGTAGTGATGTTAATATGGCCCTGGCTTACAAAGGTGCCGGGGACTAGATCACATTGACCGTCATAGATAGTGACTGGTGAAGGTAATTTTTTCCCTATCTGGATTTATTTTTTCCCAGTTTTTACCGTTTGGTCAGATCTGAGTATCAGAGTATTTGAGTGTTAGAGGTTCTGTAACGTTTTTTTTTTTTTTTTTTTTTGGGGGGGGGGGGGGGGGGGGGAGGGTGGGGTGGGGGTTGTGGGGTTTAGTTTTGGAGTGCTTTTATTTGACTATTTGGGTGAAATGTTTCTTTATATTGGTGTTTAACAAGGTGTGGATAAGTTAAAAGGTCTTTTATGTCGTAAAGAGGGTTGTATCTTTCCCAGAAATTACTATTGTATATGCAGTTAGGTTCTTTTAAGCTTACCTCAATTTAAAATTCTTTCATTAAACGGATGGAGATTGCAGAAGCCCTTGGCAAGCTGGAAGAAACAGTCTTTGTGTTTGTGGTAGGCTTACTTTTATTAAGAGTACATATAAGTATTCCGTTGGTAACAGAATGTTAATAATTTAAAAAAACTGATGGGTTGTAATCATATAGTGGTCTAGTCAAAATTTGAATTCATCAGAACTTTTATAATATATATATATATATATATTTATTTAAAAATTAGCTTTAAAAATATTAATTGACATTCACAACAAAGTAAATAAATAATTGTAAAAAAAAAAAAAAATTCCTACAAAATCTAATATAAACATAAGTTGTAATATATTTTTTTAATACCTAATTCAATTTACTCAACAATCTTTGGTCCACATGATTTATTCATTAATTCCCAATTGTTTGAACTCATTATTATCAATCTCAATCAACTATAAGAATATGTTTTATATGATTAAATAAAGAAAAAAAAAACCAATTCATAATTATTAACAATCAAAGTGAGAGAATAATCCAAATATTGAATGGATGTGTTTTAATTTTCTTAATATTAAATTTAATGCTACATCATAGTTCCATATTGAGACTAACATCTATTAACAGAATGACCAATTAGCAAACTTTAAAGACTAATAATGTTTAGTTAGCAAATTTAGAGACCAATAATATTGTTTTACATTTTGTTTTTTTCTATGTCGGCATCTGTTTCTTTAAAGTTGGAACCAGGGAAGTGCCTTTTAACCTTTTTTCTATGTCAATGAGGGAAAAGTAGGTTCACATAATCACAATACAAGTATCCATAAAAATTTCTGCAATTCTTGCGCTCAAACATGTGACATATTGCTTTCGGTGGAAGATGCTTGCCAGCGTACCAAGGTCAAACCTCTAATGATGATAAAACTTATAATAGACTATACTTACTCAAGGTCAAACCTCTAATGATGATAAAACTTATAATAGACTATACTTACTCGTCTGTTTCCTATTGTACTTTGACAAATCAAATTAACTTTTGGTGCTATAGACTGCCAAGAAAGGTTTTTAACGCATTAATTGTACCATAAACCTTTTGGTGTAGTAAATTCCTGTTCGTAAACCAAAAATGCTAGTGAAGCTGCAACTTCATGACACTGATATTGCCAAAAAGATCATCTCTATGCCAGTTTCGATTCATGCTGGTTTCACTGATGAAACCATTTGGCCTTACACAACTAAATAAACAGTAAGACACGGAAATATGAAAATAAATATGAACTTCTCAACTAAAGAACAAAAAAGTATATAAATATATCTCAAGTGGTCATCCCCACTTTTCAATTGATACGAGGATATATGTTTGATATATAACACTTGAGTACAGGTGATATATATATATATATAGAATCGAGTACAATTGATATAAACTGCTTGATGCATTAATATATTAACCCAAATATAAAGATGCTTGACAAGAGGGGTGCTTTCATTGTTAAGCCGATCAATGGCTGCTCTAAGAATTTTTTTTAGGGCAGTCACTGAGAAATTTAAATTACCACAATATTTTTCTTGGTACCATTTTTAAAAAAATGAAATTAGAAATTATTTTTATTGAATAAGTTGAACGAGCTATAAATTTTATCCTTTTGTTTTATAATAGGCTTTCTGTTGAATAATTTTTTCACTTCTTGTTGTTTGGTCTTGCCTTGTTTTTGTTTGGTTTATGTTTGTTGTTATTTGAGCTAATATTTATTGTCATTATTTAAGCTTTAAGAAAAAAAAAGGATTAAGAATTATGTTTTGAAGTAGAATTAATTTTGGAGTAATGTTACGTTCATAACATTTTTACAATAAATCTTATACAAAAAGTTGTTATTAGTGGGTAAAAAAATAATATTAGTATTTGGCCCAAATTAGAATTAGTAATAATTTACTACATTAGATTTGTTGTAAAATTATTGTGAAAATATTGTGAATGTAATAAAACTACTTTTATTTTGTTGAACCCAAATTTTTATACTTTTTAAGTCAGGGTATTCATAATTTTTATTTGGATGGTCACAACAAATTAATTTAATATATAATATTTTTTTGATATATATATATATATATATATATATATTTGCAAGTTAGGGTGATCATGTGACCATCCTAATTTGCATGTAGGGCTGCCACTGAAGCCATAGAAGATTGGCTAGATGAGAGGCCCTTTTTTCTCATGAAAATATTATTTAAAAAGGTTCCAATTATTGACCTACAATGATTGCGTCTATTACTTCTCCCATGACCATGCGTCACATTACAGCGCGTCACATTGAGTAATAAAAATTGTGTTTTGGTACATGTTTGTGTTCTGATAGAATTTATTGTGCATCTACGTTTTCTATTTCACGTTTCATTCATTTTTTTTTTCAATGCATGAACAATAAAATCATATGGATTTATTGTGTAGGAGACAATTATCACTGTTCACACACTGTAGCAGCATTGTTCACACACTGTAACAGCACTGTTTATGAATTTCAAAATATTAAAAATGGATCCCACGGTATTATTTACACATTTAAAAATTATTTTGTTACAATATTTTCAGTTTTCAGTTTCAGCAAAAATAAATTGTATCCAAATTGACCCTTGATCTATGCCTTTATTGAGAAAAGACATTAAACAAAGAAAATGGAAAAACAAAGGTAATAGTGAGTGCTTTTAAAATAATTGTTAATAAATTATAAATCATGTTAACGAGTAATAAATATATTAGCATTTTTCACTTAGTAATTAATTTTGAGCTACAAGACAGTAATACTTGTTATGATCCTTATGGACAATGTTGATATCCTATAATTGTTTGTGCAACTATTAAATCTTTTTGTTTGAATGATTTTTCAAGTCGGAAAATTTTTAGGTATTTTTGGTGTTCGAAGAAATTGTGCTCCCTCCTCTTACATTTATGGTGGATCCCACCATAAATTTAAAGAATGGATCCTACCATAAATATAAGAGAAGAAAGCATCATTTTCCATGCTCTGAGAATACCTAAGAATTATTCTTTGGAGTCCATTTTAAAACATCAGCAATAGGACCCCACATAGAGCTTCTGACAATCAGCTTGTGGTTTTAATTGAGAGCTCAAACAAGGAGTTCTCTATCTGTCTTTTTTGACCTTGCAATCATAACTAACACCATACATATAAATATATATATATATATATATATATATATATATATATATATATAAAGGTTAATCTAACACCATTTCTATAAGCCAAGAGTGATTATTATACTAAAAGACTTTATATCACATTGGACCATATATCTCAAACTAGGAGATTCCACCAATAGAAATTCATATATATATTTGTGTGTGTGAATAAAAGCTGGAAATTCTTTTGTTATTTAACAATAAGGATTAGTATTGTTAACTTGCCATTGGATATCCATTTGACTTATTCTCTGTTTGGAGCTCCTTTGTTAATTATTTTTTTTATTTTTTATTTTTACTAAATGTTACATGATAAAATGCTCGAACTACATGATAATCGATTAATCGAACATCAGCAATTTGATTCTTTTTGACTAGTAAAATGCAATCACATTTCCATTGTAGTTTATTAGGCTTCGTATTTGTTTCAGGCACTGGAGAATGCGGCATTGCTTCTAATACTCCATTATTTTGGTTTTGTTACGTAGATGGACAATAAAAAAAAATCAGAGCAGCAGTTCAGATTTATCCATCCTTACTATCGGGGCTATACTATTGGATGGTAGTGGTTTTATACTATTACGGCTATGTATTATGGAATATTGTTTTAAGTGTTTTGGATGATTATGTATTAAAACTTGGATGGTGTGGTATGTGGTAGCAAAATGAGAATTATAATGTTGGAATTTTAGTTGTACAGTCTATTTTCAATTACTTCTACTCTACTCTCCTCCCCTTCACTCCCCCTCCCTCTTCCCTCAATTCAAATGGGTTTGACAATGATAGTTGTGGAATTTGTACTGTGTTGCTTTCTCCCAACTAGCTGAAGCTGGATGAAACCCTGTTTCTCAACTTGATTTGCATTCACAAGTTTCTTTCTTTAGCTTATGTTTTAGCGTGCTACTATAGATAAAGATGTGTAACGTTTTATGATTTGTTCCAACAAAAAACTGTTTATTGCTTTCTGGTAAACAGTAACAGGCTTGAGTGCAACGTGTGAGAAACCTTATTCAATATCTCACGTACTTGAGCATTCCTTGCACTACTAAACATCTCCGTGTACATTTGCATCTTATAAGCAGTTACTAGTAAATTCCTATGTGATTAACCATTAAAACCAAGTAACCAACAATGGGCTGTTGTGGAGCTCAAACAAATGTCTGAGTCTTTTTTGTTGCTAAGCTAATGTGTCATGCCTCGAAACCAAGAGCTAGGCATATGACAACAGTCACATACTTATAAAGTTTATACCCGAAAAGTGTAAAAGACCTTTTTAATAACTAAAGAATTACCTTCAAAGAAAATTTCAAAATTTAAAAATATCTTCAATAATGCAGTTCTCAAAATATCTCCAAATAATAATCTTTCAACATCAAAATAAAAATAAACTAAACCCTTTAAGTCTTAAAGTCTACACAAATGGTAATTTTAAACATAAAAGTTCAAATCTTACTCTATTGATTTCCTAAACTTCACTCATCATCCCAGCGGAAGCCCAAACATATATTACACTTCCTGATCAGAATCTGAAAGGGGAAAGGGGCGCTCAGGGGGGTGGGTGAGTTGACAACTCTATGAGTAATCAAAGTCCTAATAAGTTTTACCAAGCAAATAGATCTGTAAAATAATAAGTTGTATATAGAGCCCGTTTGGATAGGCTGTTCACAAAACCTTAACGCGTGTTTTAGACAAAACGTGATTTGCCAAATCGTTTGGCTCCACAAAATTAGCACGTTTGTGTTTTCAAAATCCAGATTTTTCACGTTTACAAAACACTGCAAAGCTTTGCTTTTTCAAAGACGCAGATGGGCTAACTGCTATTTTTTTCTTCAGAAAATAAAAATAGCGCCAGTACGATAAGAAATACCAGCTTTATCCCTTCCCCCATGTATACCGTACTGGAACCTTGGCTGGTACAGGAACAATAGTATTTCGTTCCGGTTTAAATATCGGCCGTACCGGAGTCATTCTGGCAATACCAGAGCGAATACCAAATTTTGGATACCGGATTTCTAAGAAATTGAAGGTCTTTGAAGAAGAATAAAAATCGAAGAAGCAGTTGAGGCTTTTGTGAATCTTTGAAAAAAAATTTCACCTGTCGTTGCAGATCAATCAAGCTGCTGCTTCTTCTCATTTCCCCGATGCTACCTCATGAACTTCTTCTCTTCTTTTGCTTCTAGCAAGTTCATTCTCCACCAATATTACTTTTTCTTTGTTTTATCCGGCTGTGAATCTCAATGCAAAATTTTGAAACTTGTGGTCAGTGATGGGAAGTTAGAAAGACAAGTCTTCAAGTTCACTTTTTACCCATCCAAATGGTCATGTCACTCACATGGCCTATAGATGGTGTATTTTTTATTCCCTTTAAGAGCATCCACATCAGTTGGTGGATACTCTTCTATAATACAAAAACTTCCTCATTTTACACATTTTGGCCAAAAAATCTCCCACATCAGCTCATGTAAAACTATGTAAAATCTTCTAAAAATTTCCATGAGCTACAGTAACCGTGCATATATACACGGTTACTGTAGCTCGTCTATACATTATTATAATAATTTCTAATTTCGCTCGTTTTTCTCTCTCTCTTCTCCATCTGCACAACCAACACCTTCATCATCATCTGCTTCTTCCTCTGATACACACACTCCCACAGTCAAAATCAAAAATCAACCACAAAAATAAAAAATCAACCACAAAATCACCCAGAAACACCACAAAACCAAACACACCCACACACGGACACACCAACGGAGACAGAGAAAGTGGATCGGAACTTGTGGCAGATCGGCATGCTTGGATCGGAGTGCTTGGATCGACGTTCTTCTCGTCGTGCTTGGATCAGAGATAGAGAGAGTGGATCGGCGCTTGAGGCGGATCGGCGCTTGTGGCGGATCGGCGTGCTTGGATCGGAGTGCTTGGATCGGCGTTCTTCTCGTCGTGCTTGGGTCGGAGTTCTTCTCGGCGCCGTGCTCCTTGCTTGGATCGAAAGTTTAGAAAGTTTGGAATAGAGAGGAGTGAAAATCTTGGAATAGAGAGGAGTTTCAGAGAAACTCTAGAACAGAGTCTCGTGAGTGGAGAGAGAGAGAGGCTTGTGAGTGGAGAGTGGAGAGAGAGGGTTTGAGATAAAATAATAATAAGAAAAGTAAGAAAATGATTATTTAAATAAATAAGATGGTAGAATAGATGAACTGATGTGGGTGTTTTGTAAAAATGAATGTGTAAAATAAAAAAAAGTAAGTTTTTAGTGTAAAAATGGATGTGTATAATACACAAACTGATGTGGTTGCTCTAACCGTGTTATATTACTACTCTTTAACTCAAAAAAAAAAGTACAGTAGTATATATAAATATATATATACGGGTTATCAAAAATATATATATTATAATAAACTATATATTCTGTACATTAGTTAAATAATATCATATATTTGTCAACAATGATCATTATTGGCTCATTGCTGCTAAGAGATTTTGGGAAAAAAAACTTTACCATTGGTGGTAGAAGTATAGATTCTTTGATGAGGTTGATTTAAAAAAAAAATGACAAACCTTGAATACTCACTTTTTTGAAACTGTATGGATGACTTAATAACAATCCAAAGGGAGCAACATAATTAGTTAGGGACCTTTGCCTTATGAAGTGGAGGTCACCACTGTTCCTCTTCCTTGGGGCCAAAACTTGTTTATCTTAAAAAAAAAAAAAGGATGACTTAATGACAACATTATCTACCTCCACTCTTAAGTTTCAACTATTTGTCAATGACTTTGATGAGCTCTACTTATTTCATGGTCTTAAATTTACTTTAATACTTGTTTGATTCCCTTGAGTTATACCAATTAGCTCTGCTTATTTTTTTTAGTAATTATTTTAATATAATTATTTTCCTAATCATTTTAATATCTTCCTCTTGTCAGGGTTTTTTTTTTTTTTTTAAATTTTAAATTATATAAATTTCTCTCCATGATTCCAACAACAACAACATTATTATTGTTATTATGAATGTAATTGTCAAGCTTAATTACATATTTTCAAAAATAATTAAAAAAACACTGATTAAAAGAAAAATGACAAAATAACCTTAACAAAATAGTTAAGTCCTTTTTTGGAATTTACACTCCAAACAATCATTTTTGAAACAGCTTATCCAAACGCTTAATGTAGCTTTAAAAATAAAAAACTCATATTTTCACATTTTTACCAAACGCTTATCTTTGGTTTTTAAAATGATGTTTTCAAAATGCACATTTTAAAAACGCACCTTTATGAACAGCCTATCCAAACAGGCCCATAGATCAAATATTTTAAATCTTACAAATATATCATAAATGGATTAGAAATTAATCTGTTTTCCATATATATCAAAGCTATAGTTTACAATAGGTTCCAAAAACGCATAAGCAGTTTCAAGGACTTAAAACAATTCAAATATTCAACATAATTCGTATTTTTACCAATCTTTACGATTATGGTCACGCTATATCCCCGTGACTAGGCATTAGATTCAAATGAAACTATGTTTTGTGCTAATGTATATCCCCCGTTAGCTGAGTCCAGAAACACCATAGGCTCGTGATGCCCCAAATAGAACTAGTTTCAGTACCAATGAATAACTCTCATTGGCTGGGTATTAGAGTCAAAGCATAGTCAAATTGTCTAAAATCGTATATATCAAATCATAGTTCAAACAAAAATATATTTCATTCAAATACATACATAAAATCATATATTTAGTAAATCAAATACATTTGAGATAATTCTTTATTCTTTAGTTTAAATCAATATAGCTAAAACAATTAAATAAAATTATAACAATTATAAACAATGTTCAGTAGTTAAAATACGTAAAATAAAACCAATTAGGATGAGGTTACTTACCTCAGCTACCTCACCACAAAAGAACTTCTCCCTAACACTTTCTCTAAACTTATAACGGTATCTGATCAGAATAGAAACTGCTAAAAATATCCCATATCTATCTACTGTTATCTCCCACCAAAATTCCACCTAATCATAAATATTTTTCTTTATATATATATATATATATATATATTGTTTTTTTCTGCCACAAAGCCTTAGAGATAAGACCATAACTCCTATTACTATGTAGGCATGTGGGCCATCTTCAAGTACGTGTGTTCCTTTGATTTTTTTTTTTTTTTTTCCTTTTTTCACCTTCCGCCATTATCATCTTTTGAGATGGTGATAACTCCAAGTACAAGCTAAGCACATGACCTTACGGAAAAACAGCCATTATTCCTTTTTTTCTTTTTTTACACTATAATTTATGACTTGTTAGGCTTCACTGACTTCCTATTCACCCCTACGAAGACTAATAAACAAAATATAATAATAAAAAGAAGATGAAGGCTACTTTGTTTCTTGTTTTTTTTTTTTTTTTTTGCCCTCATTTTTTTTTTTTATAAGAGGGACACTTACAAAGACCAAAAACTGAACTACAACAGAGAGTAGAAAGAACAGCCCCACTACAAACAGTCCAGCTGAACCAAGTTTCTCACAACAGGGGGAGACACACCCCTCCAAACCTGGCTAATATTATTACATTTTGCAAAGTGGGCCAACTCATGTGCAACCCTGTTGAAATCCCTTTTCAGGTGCCGAACTTGCTAGCTATGAAAACCTTCAAGAAAACCCGAAATACCATGGACAATATGGCCTAGACCTCCGTTGAAATCTTTCACCAAAATTTGATGAACAACTGAAAGAGAATCCAATTCCACAATGACTTGATGCAGGTCCAATTCTCTTGCAAGAATGATTCTTGCCTCTATAGCCAATGCCTCTGTCTCATCCACCGAGAAGCAGCCAGGAAGAACTCTGCAAAGAGCAGCAGCCACCTTTCCTCTAGAGTCCCTAATGACCACTCCTATGCTTGACCGCCTACCATCAACTTCCGTAGCTCCATCAGTGTTTATCTTAAAGACCCCAGCTTGAGGTTTTTTCCACCTAACCTCACAGGCCGAAGGACCCAGCCCACAAAATTTCACAGCCTCTCTGAAATCAAATAGCATACTGATAGCATGATTCCATACTTGATCCGCCCCCTGACAAACCATCTCAAACACTCTCAAGTTTCTACTACACCAAATTGCCCAAGCCACCACAATCAGTAGCTCCATGTCTCTCGGAGTACCACACTCTAGCATCTTTAAAGCTAAATCTGAAAAATCCATGTTTTCAGTCCCTATCACCATTGGGCACTCCTTCCACAACTCCCAAACATTCTTAGCACCAACACACTTGAAAAGAGCATGGTAAATAGACTCAACCTCCTGCCCACACACGAGACACATTCCATCCGTATTCACCCCCCTTCTTCTTAAATTTAACATAGTTGGTAAGGCATTAACACAAGCCTTCCAAAAGAAAATTCTAATTTTTGGGGGAATTTTTAACTGCCAGATCTGCTTCCAAAGAGGGGTTCTAGGATCGCCATAAGAACTCTCCCCGCAGTCTGATGAGTTAATCACCAAAAGTACAACTTTTTAAGGCAAAAACTATGTAGAACTGGACCTAATCACCATGCGAGCACTTGCATCAGTAAGAAAAAGTGTTGAAATATGCATATTATGACAAAAAAAAAAAACACTCATATTAGCAGATGTAAAGTTGTGCATAAATGCACAAGTGTTATAGTAACTATGCATATATGCACGATTACTGTAGCTCATGCTTTTAATATTTTAGTATTTTTTGGTAGTGTTGGGTATGTTCAAGAGAGGGGTAGTGAGTGAGGAAATAATAAAAAATTGTAAAAGAATAAATATTTTATTGAATAGATATGTAGAATAGATAGACTAATGTGGGTGTTTTGTAAAAATGGGTGTGTAAAATAGAAAATGTACTTTTTTTTGTGCAAAATAGATGGAAAGTTTGCATGAGCTGATGCGGCTGCTCTAACCTTCTACAAATTCATCTATACTTACAAACTAGACCCACCATGACCATGCCTAATTTTCTACAGATCAATCTACACTTAACGCAATAGTGGCCTAGGAAAAGAATAATTATTATCGAAACAGTACAAATACTAAAAATATAATTTAATCCCTTCTTCGATCACATCATAAAATTCATTGAGTATTTAAATAGTTTCACTTCTGGCCAAAATACCCAAATAAAATATACTCTAATTCCAAATAAAGCTTAGATTTGACAAGAAAGAGATTCTCAAGCTTTTACCTCAATTGTGTAGTCAAACCTTTTCTACTTGAGTATTTTGGGTAGTCTCCTCTCTCAAAATATATATCATTATATGATAACTTAAATTAGATTATATATTGCTAGGGTTTCAACCTTATTTTCTAAAAACCTCCCTTAGTAATATTAAGTATAAAATTGACCCCATAAACAAATTTACTTAAATACCCCTCCTTTTAAATCTTTTTTTTTTTGGGTATCACATTCTCCCCCCCCCCCCCCCCCTTAAAAGAAGTTTAGTCTTCTAAACTTGACATACCTGAGTCCTCAAAAAGATACGAGTATTTCTCCTTCATTTCATCTTCTAACTCCTATGTAGCCTCTCTCACAAACTGGTTCCTCCATTGAACCTTGACATAATGTATGGTACGATGCTTCAACTCTTACTACTTCTTGTCCACAATTTTAACTGTATGTTCTTCATAAGTTAAATCATCTCTTAATTTTAGAGGCTCATAATCTACTACATGACTAGGGTCTGGAATGTATTTCCTCAACATTGAGACATGGAAAACATTATGTACCCCTGTTGACACCCTATTTTGCAACCCGTATTTAACCTCACATGAAGGGTAAAAGGGTAATTTCACATTGGAAATATGCATCTTGATTCTGGTAATTAGATCCTTAATCTCATTTCACCAAAATGATCTTGATGTTGTAACGATCAAATCGACTGGTCATGAGCCCTAATCGGACCATTAGATTGAAAGTTATCATCAAATCAAGTTTTAATAGCTGAGATGCACTATTACAAATTGAGTCTGACTATATGTGATTATGAACAATTGATTTCAATTGGTTATAAATATAATCAACTTGAGATAGATGATGTGTCATAATTTGATTGGTTAGGATTACATTTTATGATAGAGTTGCAAACACCTAATTAACAAGATAGTTAAACATTAATTATTCAATGAGTAATTTGTGCAATTATCTTTTAATTAGAGTAAATTAAGAGCCAATTAAGTCTGAAATGGGAGTGATTGGAGCCATTTAATATTAATTGGGAGCTAATTTGGGGACCTATTAATGTTAATTGTTCTGAAACCATTTTCTAACAAATGACCTCTGCTTACTGTTTCATTGATATCTCTCAGAATATTTTGAATCTGTGAATGAGGTTATTTTTCCCAGAAACTAGACATCCGGAGTTTCAATTTGAGCACAAGAATGAGACAATTCCGATCAGAATTGAGGCAGATATGATTTTTCAAAGTTGGCTCTATAGGCTGTGACAGCAGTTACGGGAAAACCGAATTTTGGCTTGCTCCTCACTCCCACCAATCTTTCCATTTAATGCACCAGATTTTCCCAAAGGCTAAAATGAGGTCTAGGTTCATGATTCCTTGTCAACTCTCATTAAATAGCCTTCCATTCATATTTCCTCCACCACTACTATATAAACCCCCCTCTCCTTCATTCAAAAGACACAAAAAATCCCCCTCTCTTCTCTTCTCGAGTTCTAGTGAAGTTGAGTAGTCTTGTTATATCTTGGTCTTCCTGAGACTCAAGGTATTGAGTGAGACTCACTCTCCCTCTCCTAGTTCTTCTTTTCCTCCACCCTTAGGACCCCCATCAAGAATCTACTCCTCCATTACATGGATCTTGCATGAAGGTATAATCCCCTTCCCTAACTGTTTGCTTATATGTCATGATGAGAATTTAAGATTAAAGCATGATAATTCTCTTGAATATGTTTGAATGTTCCTAATTGTTCTTATGTGTTCTTCACATGTTTTTAGTTGTTCATCACATGTTCATGTATATCACTAGATTTAATCTTAAATCCACATCAAAAATATGAAAAAACATGTTTGTTTAGTAATTCTTTCAAATTCTTGAATCTAGGTTATCACTATCCACACACATTCACTAGAGTTCATTTTTTTAATCCAAACGTCATGCTTAATAAATTGAATTAGGGTTTATCATATGCACACACATTAAATTCAACATACAAATTGATTGACATATTGGATGATGTGATATGAATGTTGGCCACCATAGTCTAAAAGACCGGTTTCACCGGGTAAGGTGGGTGCCTAACATCTTTCCATCTTGTAACATAGCCTCCGAGCTTAGATCAAGGGTTAGTAGATCAAATACTTATCCATGTAATTTTTTATTTTTAGATTGTGACTAGGAAATAAAGCCATGTACTTTATCTTAGATTGTATCTAGGACCAAAGCCATGTAATTTTCCTATGATCAATGTAAATTTAATTTCAAATTAATAAAATGAGGAATTTTTCATTCATGGTTTTCTTATTTTTCCAATAATTAAATAAGTGGCGACTCCATTGTAAAACCCTTAATCTAAAGAGAAAAATATAACTAGTCGAATCTCCATTTTGAGACACAATAACACGACTCCACCCATTCACGTGGGTTTGGCCCAACATCCTATAAAAACGGGCCGGGGACGCGGTCTCTCGCAACCCCTGATAAAGTAGGTGGTTAGGCGAGCCTATAAGCAACCTTACCCATCCTTTCCAAGACTTTAAAAGGTCCTACAAAACAAGGGCTCAACTTACCTCGAAAACCAAACATCATAACTCCTTTAGTAGGTGAAATCTTCAAGAACACATTATCACCCACTTGGAACTCTAATTTCCTTCTTCTAAGGTTTGCATAACTCTTTTGCCTACTTTGAGCCGTTTGGAACCGCTTTTTAATCACTTGAATTTTATCCACTGTTTGCTATACAATTTCAGGACCCAACAATCTTCTTTGTCCAACATCATCCCAAACTATAGGAGACCTACACTTCCTACCATACAAAGCCTCATATGGTGCTGCTTTAATACTTGCTTGATAGCTATTATTATATGCAAACTCCACCAAAGGTACATGTTCATCCTATGAACCTTTGAAATCAATTACACAAGCTCTCAGCATGTCTTCCAATGTTTGTATAATTCTTTCTGAAAGTCCATCTGTTTGAGGGTGAAAAGCTGTACTAAACTTCCAATTAGTACCCATTGCCTTATGCACACTCTCCCAAAATTGAGACATAAATCTTCGGTCTCTATCAGACACAATGGACACAGGAGTACCATGTAATCTCACTATTTCATTGATATACAATCTAGCTAACCTTTCGAGTGAGAAATCAATCCTAATGGCCAAAAAGTATGCAGATCTTGTCAACCAGTCCATAATCACCCAAATTGCATCTTTACCAATAGAGGTTCTAGGCAGCCCCGTCACAAAGTCCATAGTAATATTCTCCCACTTCTATTATGGGATTGGAAGAGGTTGCAAAAATCCAACAGGTCTTTGATGCTCAATCTTGACTTCTTTACACACTAAACATTGAGCAACATATTGAGCAATCTCCCTCTTCATGTTGTTCACCAAAACGTCTCCCTTAAATCTCGATACATCTTAGTGCCTGTTGGGTGTCTTGTGTAACTCATGTTATGAACCTCCTTTAGAATTTTTGCCTTAAGGTCTAGATCATTTGGTACACAAAGCCGATTACCAAACCTTAAGGATCCATCCTTATGAATGCAAAACTCAAATTGAGAGACTAGATTTATCAAATCTCTTATCTTCTACAATTGTGGACCATTACTTTGTGCAACCTTTATGCTTTCAATCAAGGTAGGTTGAACTCTAAGGTTTGCCAATTGTACCTCTGCTTCATGAAACCGTACTTCTATCCTCATCTTCCTCAAATCTTCCAGGATGTGTTTTTGAGTAGTCGTCAAAGCTGTCAAATTTCCTGCAGACTTCCTACTTAAGGCATCAGCTGCCACATTGGCTTTTTCAGGACAGTAACTAATAGTCAAGTCATAGTCCTTTAATAGCTCTAACCATCTCCTTTGTCTCATATTCAACTCTTTTTGAGTAAAGAGATACTTAAGGCTCTTGTGGTCAGTGCATATCTCATATTGTTCTCCATACAAATTGTGCCCCCAAATTTTTAGAGCAAAAACCACCATTGCTAACTCCAAGTCATGTATGGGATAATTTTGCTCACAAGGCTTCAATTGTTTAGAGGCATATGCCACTACTTTCTCATGCTGCATAAGAACACACCCCAAGCCCTTCTTAGAGGCATCACTATAAATGGTGAAACCTCCACTACCCAAAGGTATGGTGAGAATGGGTGCTAACACCAACCTTCTCTTCAATTCCTAGAAGCTTTATTTACACATTCTAGTCCACTCAAACTTAGCTCCCTTGTAGGTCAAGCGAGTCATAGGCATGGCTACGTGAGAAAATCCTTCAATAAACCTCCTGTAATAACTAGCCAGTCCCAAAAAGCTACAAACCTTTGTCACACTGTTTGGTCTATTCCATTCTACTACTGCTTCCACTTTCTTAGGGTCAACAACAATCCCATCTTTAGATACAAATTCCCAAGGAATGCAACACTTTCTAGCCAAAATTCACATTTTTTAAGCTTTGCATACAACTTCTTCTCCTGCAATAGTTGCAGTACAAGCCTCAAGTGATTCTCATGCTTCTCCACACTCTTGGAACATATCAAGATATCATCAATAAAAACCACAAAAAATTTATCTAAGAAGCGTTTAAACACCCTATTCATCAAGTTCATAAAGGCTGCTGGTGCATTGGTTAAGCCAAAATGCATCATCAATATTTCATCACCAAAATTTCATAATGGCCATATCTTGTATGGAAGGCTATCTTGGGCACATCAGCAATCTTAATCTTCAATTGATGGTAACCGGAACGAAGATCAATCTTAGAGAAAACCTGTGCTCCTAGGATTTGATCAAACAAATCATCTATCCTCGGTAAAGGGTACTTATTTCGCACTGTCACCCCATTCAGCTCCTTATAATCAATGCAAAGTCGCATGCTCCCATCCTTTTTCTTTACAAACAACACAGGTGTACCCCAAGGGGAAACACTAGACCTAATGAAGCCTTTGTCAAGTAGCTCTTGAAATTCTTCTTTTAATTCCCTTAACTCAACAGGTGCCATTTGGTATAGGGTTTTAGAAACTGGGCTAGAACCTAGTAATAGGTCAATAGAAAACTCTATCTTCCTACCTAATGGTAACCCTAACAAGTCTTCTGGAAACTCTCTCACTACAGAAATGTCCTCCAACTTCAATTCACCTTGTTGTGTGTCTCTCATGGTGGCCAGATATCCTTTACACCCTTTCTTCAACATATGTAAGGTTGAATTTTATCAACCATCTTATTGGCTTTATTCCGTGCCAAATTTTCTTATATTTTAGCAATTAATAACCCTGTATTTTCGTGGGAATCATGTAAGGATAGTGAGTGAGAGAGTGTGAAGAAATGCTCAAGATTGTGCAAGGATACAGAGACTCGCGGCTGGGACTCACAGGTGACTCGTGACTGGCAAGCCGCCAACTGCAGCACATGAGTGAAGCGTGCAGAGAAGATGAACAATTACGCCAGTTGGAGCACTACAGGACAAAAAGTCCAACCTGGCCGTTCTGTTAACTCGTGGCTTGAACACGCAACTCAGTCAAGTCATGAGGCCAAGCCGCCAGCCAACTCTGTTTTGAAAAACCTAGCTCTTCGCATTTCACTCTCACCCTAGTATAAATACCCCTTATACCCATGAAATGTAGAGAGCTTCTAGAGAGAATTTTGGAAGAGAAACCCTAGAGAAAAACAAGATTGACTCATCCACAATCTTCACATAGAGACTTTTCAAATTTCTCTACTCTCTTCCTCTCCATTGTTACATCCTTGAGAGGTACATTACCAAAACCTTTTCTCACCATACCCATATCTGTGAGAAGGTCATTTGGTGCTTTGCCAAGCAGTTAGGAGGGGACCAATCATATTGGTTGATGCTATGGTCAAGTAGCGGAATCCGGTAAGCTAAAGAAGAAATAAGTTCGGTGTAATCTCGTTGGAGTAGGAGCTTGGAGGGCTTAGATACACTGGGTAGATTGGGCTTGGAGGGTTTTCTACTATTCATGTATCTCAACTACATTCTTTAGTGGATTATTTACCGTTTGGAGGGTGGCGGAGAGGTTTTACGTTGAGGACTTCGATTTCCTCTTCAATAATACATTGTTGTATTATCCTTGTATTTGCATCTCTCTTCCCTTAATCTTTGCCATTTAATTTCTGCTGTGGATGTGATTTTATTTGGTTTAGATCGTTTATCAAATCTGCATTAAGCTCATGTTCATATTTCGCACATTAATTGTTTGATATTAAACTTGAATTGGTAATTTGTTAATTGGGGGTTAAAACGTTCATAGCATTTTATATACTAATTGAACTTTCAATTGGTATCAGAGCAGATACACTTGTTTTGGTTTAAATACCTAAGTGTGATCCTTGACCCCTTATGTTATTTGCCATGGATAGTGCTTTGTATGCCTCTATGCATGTTTTGGATGTTGATGAATGTAACATACCACGTGTTTGTGAAAATGCCTTTGTGAGTGATACTCCTCATGATTGTGATTCTATGTTACATGAATCTTTGGGTGTTGTTGATATTCCAAATGACAAACTCTTGAAGAAAAAGGCTAAGAAGTTTCAAAAGAATTTGAGCAAGATATTTTGTGAAAATGATGATTTGATTGCTAAGCTCAATGAATCCAACAAATTGGTTAAAAAATATAAGAAACTTGTTGAAAATTCTCTTGAAAAACTGAAAGAGTTTGAATGCTTGAATATGGACTTGGATGATAAACTTGTTTTGTCTAACAAACTTGTTGATGAGCTAACATGTGAAAATGAATCTCTTAAGATACATGCCAAGTGTTTGATTGTTGAACTTATTGCAAAAAAGGATGATAATATATGTTGCAATCATGTTATGGTACTCGATTTCGTGCCTATTATAGGTTCTACCTCAAAGGACAAATCGATGTACATTCCTCCACATAAAAGAAATCAAAAGGTGGAGGAGAAAGGCTGTTAAGTCAAAGCCTTCGTTTAAGTCTCAACCTAAGGTTGTGGATGGATCTAAGTTTGTTCCAACTTGCCGCCATTATGGTGTGATTAATCATATAAGATCTCAATGTCATAAGTTGAAGAGGGAACAAAACCATGCTGCTAGATCCCTTCTGTAAGGTTGAATTTTATCAACCATCTTGTTGGCTTTATTCCATGCTAAATTTGCTTATATTTTAGCAATTAGTAACCATGTATTTAGATGGGAATCATGTAAAAGTAGTGAGTGAGAGAGTGTGAAGAAATGCTCAAGATTGTGCAAGGATGCAGAGACTCGCGGCTGAACTCGTCGGTGACTCACGACTGGTAAGCCACCAAAGTTGGCACACGTGTGAAGCATGTAGGGGAGCTGAAGAGTCATGCCAGCTATTACACTACAGGACAAAAGTCCCAAGCTGGCCAAGCCGTTAGCTCGTGGCTTGAACTCGTGACTCAACCTAGTCACGAGACCAAGTCGCCAGACCCTATTTAGGAAAAACTGACTCTTCGCATTCCTTTTTCACCCTACTATATATAGACCCTTATACCCACGAAATGTAGAGAGTTTCCAGAGAGAAACCTTAGAGAAAAACAAGATTGATTCATCCATAATTTTCACATAGAGACTCTTCAAATTCTTCTACTCTCTTCCTCTCTATTGTTAAATCCTTGAGAGGTATACTACCAAAATTTTTTCTCATCATACCCATATCTGTGAGAAGGTTGTTTGGTGCTTTGGGAAGTAGTTAAGAATGGATCAATTTCATATTGGTTGATGCTATGGTCAAGTAGCGGAATTTGGTAAGCTAAAGAAGAAATAGGTTCGACGTAACCTCGTTGGAGTAGGAGCTTGGAGGACTTAGGTACATTGGGTAAATTAGGCTTGGAGGGTCTTTTACTGTTCATGTATCCTAACTACATTCTTTAGTGGATTATTTACCACTTGGAGGACGGCGGAGAGGTTTTATGCCGAAGGCTTCGGTTTCCTCTTCGATAACACATCGTGTGTTGTCCTTGTGTTTGCATCTCTCTTCCCTTAATCTTTGCCATTTAATTTCTACTGTGAATGTAATTTTATTTGGTCTAAGATTGTTTATCAATTCTGTTATATGCTTATGTTCATATTCCGCACATTAATTGTTTGATAATAAGCTTGAATTGATAATTTGTAAATTGAGGGTCTAAACGTTTAAGGTTTTTTATACACTAATTGAACTTTCACCTTCCTAAAAAGTCTAGTGGACCTAAACACATTATTTGTCACCATTGTGGTGCCTTTGGTCATCTAAGACCTCAATGCTCTAAGTTTTATATTTTTTAAAGAATCAAAAGAAAAGAGAAATTTGAGCTTCTTGGAAGTAATACTAAAAATGGTAAACCGGATTTGAGTGAAAATAACATGTTGTTAAAGAAAGTGTTTAATACTCTTAACTCCTTATCTATGTGCATCTCCGGTTCTTATTTTTCCAACCTTCGTCTCACTTCTCATGAGACACTCATTCAAAACAATTGTTGTGTTTGGATGAGGAAAGGTTTCTATGGTTGAGCTTTTGTTCTTTTGGTCATTGATCTAATTCTTTTGATCTTTGTAGGACCCTTCATGCATTAGATACTTCATTGTCATGCATTAGATACTTCATTGTCATGCATTTGTGCATCGTGCATCTCTTTATATGCATTGTTTTGATTGTTTTTGCATTTGATCTTATTTTTGTTGTTTTAGTTTTGGGTGAGTAAAAATCCAAAACCTCATAAAAAGTGAAAAATTCAAAAAGTTTGATCGTATATGTTTGAGCACATATCACATATGAGTTTTGCCTTGTGCCTTTGTACAAATGGTTTTATGCATTTACGAGTTTAGCTTGTTCTTTATGCACTTATTTCTTTGTGGGAAAAATCTTGAAATCTATGTGTTATTATTGTAAATCGATCTTCAAGCTTGTCATGAATTATTGGTCAATAGTCTTGATGGTTTTGATACTTGCATAGATTTGTACTTATATATCTTCCCACACTTTTTATTATTTTTGCTTAAAGAGCTCAACAAATGTAAATCTCAAAATGAAAAGAGATAATGAGTTGTAAAAATCATCGCATATACTAGTATTTGACTAGGAAAAAGGGAAAGCGACTCGTGTTGAAAATATATGATACCCAAAAGCTAAAAGCCTGTTCATCAAATTGAAATATCAAAAATTTCAGGCATCAATCTCAAAATGAGATGTATTGATTCAAAATGATCAAATGTTATGAAGTGTAAAGAAGCCAAATGAAAAGTTTCAAAGATAAATAAATGCCTTATTTATTTGTTCGATTGTACTTGTTTAAATGTGATGTGTGTATGCTCAACTATATATGGATCAATCCAAAAATATTTTTGATCATTTTATATGTTTTTGGAAGTGATGTTTATCACTCTTTGTGTCCATGTTTAGTGCATACTTTGTTTTTCATTGTTTAAACATGTTCTATGTTAAAAAACATGTGTCATAGTTTTTCGAGACTCAGCTAGTGACTCACCAATCACGAAACCCTAGTCACGAGTCCATCCAGAAGTTTTGGCGACTCACTCGCGACTTGCGAAAATTTTCGCGACTAAACCTAGCGACTTGCCCAGTTGCGAAACACCCAAAATCAATTTTTTAAAGAGTTTTTCATGGGAAATCTGTTTTAAACCTCTTCCATCCTCTTTTAAACCCCTCTATCAATATTTTTACATCAAAGCCCAATCAATTTGAATGGTTTTTCATTCCATTAACATCTCTAAGGTAATTATAAACTCTTTTCATTAATTTTGGATCCTTGGATTATGTTTTAGTGAGTTTTGTGCTCTTGATTGGGATTTTCATAATAGGGGTTGGGAAAACTTAATTTTTATCAAAATTTTGTATGAGATTGGTTTCTTTGGTGATTTGTTTTGGTTGTTGGCCCCTTGTGGCAAAAAGAACATGTATTAAAGGTGGATTTCATGATGTTCATGCATTGTTTCACATTGTTGTTCATAGTGTGTATGCTAGGTGTTTGATAAAATGCCTCTTAGGCATTTTCTCGCTTGTTTGGACTCCGATGAGTACCAAACTTTGAGGTTTCTCATGTTTCCTCATTAGGAACATTTTTGGTTCATTGGTTGTGTATTTAACACAACTTCCCCACATGTGTATTTTCCATGCATTGGTCATGCATTGCACATAGCCACCTCTTACACACACCTTTACTGCTCTTGTCATACTTTGGTCTATACTTTCTTCATCCTAGCATGTCATGTTTACCTTGTGTTTTGTAGCATTTTGATTTGTTTTAGGTTTGAGCTTCATTTTCTTATTCATCTCGCACTCCTCATGCATCATTATCATTGTTCATACCTTCATCTCTTACCCTTGTTTCTCCTTGACCCTTTGTCTATTCCTAACAAAAAGGGAAAGAGTATACTCTAGAGAGTATACCAAAGTGTTTTGTCATTTCTATTTGACTCTTATGCGCATCCTTAGGGGGAGAAATTCTATTTCTCATGCATATTTGTAGGGGGAGAGATATTCCATAGGGGAGATGCATATACCAAGGGGGAGAAGATATTGAGTTAACAATAAAACTTTATTTTGTTTGTTTCTCTTTATGTTTGCCTTCTTATATTGCATTGTGTTTGTGTTTTAGACATGCATACATCCTTATGCTATTGTGCTTCATTGAATGCATGTTCGGATGATCAATTTCTTTGCTATGTAGTCATTGTAGTTATTTCTATATGATTGTTTTGGTGTATGATCAAGTTGCTCACATGTTTCACATCATGTTTACTTGATCGCAATTTCCTTGTTACATTATGCTTGTCATTTTATTACTTGCTTTACCTTGAGGGTCTAATGTGTTTTGTGTAAGTGTTTCAGGTTACAAGTATATATGTTCCAAGTGCATCACAACTTCTCATCATTTTGAAGGGGAGAAACTTTAAGCATTTTTAGTTTATATTGTTTAAGTTTATATTCAGTATTTTGTGATTTTGTACCCATGTTGCTTTTGTAAGCTTTTAGGGTTTGTTTCCATGTGCTTTGTAGGTTTTTATGGTTTGTACAATGCTTATGCAGCCTCTATGCTTTGTTGCGAAGTACTTCTAGCTAAATGTTATGCATTTTCTTTAAGTACTCTTACTCTTGTGCCCTAGTAGGATCTTGGTCCTAGATGTATATACTTTATGTATTATGCATTGGTTGAGTGTTGGGCATGCAAGTGATTTGCATTAAGCTTATTAGCTAGTATGTCCGGATGTTCATTCCAAGTGTGAATGAGTATTGTGGTCACTATTTTGTAGTGATTGTTTGTATGGTCAAGCCATGGTTTATTACTTAATTCCATTTTGCTTGATCGCATTGTACTTGCTTCATATGCAATTACAAGTTTTTCTACATACAATAATCATACTGTGTTGTTGTGTTTCAAGAGATTCTTGTTCATATGATTCAAGAGCTTATCAAATTCTAGAGTTAGGTGTGAGTGAGTTTTGTTCAACTGTTCCCAACTCACATGTTAAGTCTAGAGTTTGTTTTAGGGTTTTGTCACGGAATAGCCAAAGGGAGAGATTGTAAGGTTGAATTTTATCAACCATCTTGTTAGCTTTATTCCGTGCCAAATTTACTTGTATTTTAGTAATTAATAACCCTGTATTTAGGTGGAAATCATATAAGGGTAGTGAGTGAGAGAGTGTGAAGAAATGCTCAAGATTTTGCAAGGATGCAGAGACTCGCAGCTGGGACTCGCGAGTGACTCGCAATTGGCAAGCCACCAACTGCAGCACACGAGTGAAGCGTGTAGAGAAGATGAACAGTTACGCCATCTAGAGCACTACAAGACAAAAAGTCCAGCCTAGCCGTTCTGTTAACTCGCGGCTTGAACTCGCGACTCAATCAAGTCGCGAGGCCAAGCCGCCAGCCAGCTATGTTTTGAAAAAACTGACTCTTCGCATTCCACTCTCACCCTAGTATTAAATACCCCTTATACCCATGAAATGTAAAGAGTTTCCAGAGAGAATTTTGAGAGAGAAATCCTAGAGAAAAACAAGATTGACTCATCCATAATTTTAATATAGAGACTCTTCAAATTCCTCTACCTCTTCCTCTCCATTGTTACATCCTTGAGAGGTACATTACCAAAACCTTTTCTCACCATATCCATATCTGTGAGAAGGCCATTTGGTGCTTTGGGAAGCAGTTAGGAAGGGATCAATTTCATATTGATTGATGCTATGGTCAAGTAGCGGAACCCGGTAAGCTAAAGAAGAAATAGGTTCGGCATAACCTTGTTGGAGTAAGAGCTTGGAGGGCTTAGGTACACTGGGTAGATTAGGCTTGGAGGGTTTTCTGCTGTTCATGTATCCCAACTACATTCTTTAGTGAATTATTTACCATATGGAGGGCAGCAGAGAGGTTTTACGCTGAGGACTTCGGTTTCCTTTTTGATAACACATCGTTGTGTTGTCTTTGTGTTTGCATCTCTCTTTCCTTAATCTTTGCCATTTAATTTCTGTTGTGGATGTAATTTTATTTGGTTTAGATTGTTTATCAATTCTGTATTAAGCTTATGTTTATATTCCGCATTTTAATTGTTTGATATTAAACTTGAATTGGTAATTTGTTAATTGGGGGTCTAAACGTTCATAGTGTTTTATACACTAATTGAACTTTCAACATATGTCTAGCTTGTAAAGCTGAAATCACCCGTAGAGAAGTATATGCCCCACTTCCCACAAAACAATACTCAATCTCACCAAGTACTTGGAAAATTACCTTCTTCCTATGACAATCAACTATGGCATAATGAGTAGCCAACCAATCCATCCTAAAGATTATGTGAAAATCCCGCATCTCCAACAATGTTAGATCTACTTGTAACTCTTTATTTGCTATTTTGACTAAATAAGACTTGCAAACACTATCAATAACTACTACACCCCCAACTGGGGTATCCACATATAATTTAGATTCCATAGGCTCAAATTTAAAATTATGTTTCTTTGCAAAATTAGTAGATATGAAGGAGTGAGTGGCACTAGGATCAAGCAATGCAAAAGCAAAAGTTGTGGAAACTGGAATAATATCTGTTACCACAATATTAGAAGTATTAGCATCCTGTTAAGTAAGTGCATAAACCCTTCCTTGGATCTTGGGCTTTTGGCTTGCTCCCTAACTTTGTCCTATTGTTGGTCTTGGAATGGTCTAAACCTCCTTCTGTTAGGGACACTCAACAATCCTATGACCCTTTTGTCCATATGAGAAACACGCTCTAGTATTCTAGTGGCAATCCTTATCTGTATGAGACCTACCACATCGAGCACTTTGGCAGTTCCTTGGTATCATCACATTGTGTTCATTGTTTTTTTGGCTTGAAAGCTAGAGCTTTGCTCTCCTTGCCTAGGCCTCTTCTTTTGGTTGTTATCTCTATCTACCTGAGCCTCATTAAGTCCCATCTCCCCTAATAAATCCTTACTCACAACTGCCCTAAAGTTAGTCAACTCAAAGGGCACAACTCCTTGCTTGATTCGGAACCTAAATCCATCTTCAAACCTTCGAGCCTTAGTTTCTTCATCCACCACCGTTATCGGATCAAATTTGGCTAACCTGGAAAATTCTACTTCATATTGAGCAACTGTCATGCTACCTTGTGTCAGCTTGATAAACTCTTTTTCCTTTTGAAAATGGATGTTCTTAGGAAAATATTTCTCATAGAACATAGACTTAAACAACTCCCAAGTCCAAGGTTCAGCCTTTTGGCCACGTTTGCCTTCTTCTAGCTGCCACTAGTGATAAGTATCTCCACGCAACATATATGCCGCATAAGCCACTTTCTAGCCCTCAGAGCATTCAAGAACTCTGAATACTTTCTCCATCTCAATGATCCATTCTTCCATAGGCTCAATAGTCCCCTCAAAAGCTGGAGGAGACAACCTCTTGAATTCAATCATCCCACCATGATGACCTCAACATTGCACCATCATCCTAGCTAGGTTGTCTCCAGTAGTGACCTGTGTTAGACCACTCCAACCAAGGTTTGCATCATCTGAATCATCTTTGATGGCTAGCCTTGGTTGTGCCTAGGTTCTCAATTCCCATCTTGCTGATTCCTACCATTGCTAAAGTTATTGGGAGTTTTCACAGTGTTTTTGCTATGAGGTGGCATCCTAACCTCTGTTCATTATGCACATGACAAACTAACATGTTATCAAATTTCTAATTTAATTAAAAAAAATAGATCAAAAACTCATCTAGTATATATATCATACAATGTATCCCTAAATGCCTAATTTCTACCCCTCTCATCATTTAGTTTCATAAATCAATGCCTAAGGATCCAACCTAGAGCTCTAATACATAAATATTGTCACACCCCGAACCCAAGTAAGAGCTAGGCACGTGACAACAGCCTCACACTTATAAAGTTTACACCCTACAAGTGTGAGAGGCCTTCTTAACAACAAAAGAATTATCCTCAAAGAAAATTTCATCAATAAATTTAAAAATATCTTCAATAATGCAATTCTCAAAAGATCTCCAAATTATAATCTTCCAATGTCAAAATAAAAATAAACTAAATCCTCCTTTAAGACTAAAAGTCTACACAAATGGTAATTTTAAACATAAAAGTTCAAATCTTATTCCATTGATTTCCTAAACTTCACTCATGCACACATCCCAGCGGTAGCCCAAACATATGCTACTCTTCCTGATAAGATTCTGAAAGGGGAAAGAGAGGGGGAGGTGAGTTGACAATTCAATAAGTAACCAAAGTCCTAATAAGTTCTATCAAGCAAATAGATCTATAAAATAATAAGTTGTATATAGATAAAATATTTTAAATCTTATAAATATATCACAGATGAATTAGAAATTAATTTGTTTTCCATATATATCAAAGCAATAATTTACAATAGGTTCCAAAAACACATAAGCAGTTTCAAGGACTTAAAACAATTCAAATATTCAACATAATTCATATTCTCAACAATCTTTACGACTAAGCTCATGCTATATATTCCAGATGAAACTAGTTCTGTGCTAATGTATATTCCCTATTAGCTGGGTCTAGAAACACGATAGGCTCGTGATGCCCCAGATAGAACAAGTTTTAGTACCAATGAATAATCCCCATTGGTTGGGTATCAGAGTCAAAACATAGTCAGATTGTCTAAAATCATATATATCAAATCATAGTTCAAACAAAAATATATTTCATTCAAATACATACATAAAATCATATATTTAGTAAATCAAATATATTTGAGATAATTCTTTATTCTTTACTTTAAATAAATGCAGCTAAAACAATTAAATAAAATTATAACAATTATAAACAATATTCCATAGTTAAAATACGCAAAATAAAACCAACTAGGATGAGGTTACTTATCTCAGCCAGCTCATCACGAAAGAACTTCTCCTTAACACTTTCTCTAAAATCCTTAGATATCACCTAAACAATTTTAAAGCACCATTTACTCAATAACCAAATAATTCAAGAAAAACTTATAATAGTACTCGACTAGAAGAGAGACTACTAAAAATATCTAATAACTATCTATTTTTATCACACACCAAAATTCCACCTAATCATAATATTTTTCTTTATATATATATATATATATATATATATATATATTTCTACCACAATTAAAGCCTTACAAATATATAAGACCATAACTCCTATTACTATGTAGGCACGTGGGCCATGTTCAAGTACGTGTGTTCCTCTGTTTTTGTTTTTTTTTACTTAAATACCCCTCCTTTTAAATCTTTTTTTTTTTTTTTTTTTTGGGTATTACGTAATGCATTGTCCCAAGCTCAATCAGTAAGTATGCATAAGTTATGTGTACAGTTTGCATACACTCATAAAAATTTTAAAAAACTAAAATTTAATTTCACTTTGTTAAAATTAGTCTATGAGATTTAGATTTTGTCAATTCAATCCCCCTGTTAAAAAGAGTGATTATAGACTTTTTGTTAATTTTGGTTAAAGTAGCTAGTACCAATAAGTCATTAACCCCCTTAAATGGCATCTTTTAAAACTAACTAGCCAATGTTCCCATGCGATGCACGGATATGGTATAAATTTATTTTAAAATATTTTATAAAAAACTATCTTCATGATCATGCATAATACTCATTATGTGATTTAATGCGTGTGAAATTAGTTTCAATTACATTACATGTTATTAAACACAGAGTAAATATAATTTTCTAAGATTAATACACAAAAGAATATGAATGTAATGATCATATTTTAAATTGTTAAGTTTACTCAAACTAAAACAGTAGTTGTCCTCATAATAAAAAAAAATTAAAAAAAAAAAAAAAAAACAGCGGTCGTGAAGACTAAATAAAGAGAATGTTGTTCTTTCAAAATAGAAAGGTACATAGCACTAATTTTGAGTTGCAACATAGGGTTTTGCTTCATTGATTATTGCCTTACTCATGGTTAAGAACTTAGGATAAGTTAAAAGCTAATCTGAAATGGTGAAACCAATTTTCAAAAGTAAAATTAATCCAATCAATGCTCTTATGCCTATCAAATACTGATATGCAAGTTGGAAAAATCATAGCTGATGGTACTTCAAAATTGTGAATCCTAGTCATTCTATTGAGTTTCCAAAAACCCATGTTTTATGATTACATCAAGGGTGACATCCAACAACCCTATATCTTCATATTTTTAATATCCTCTGGGGGGAAAAAAATATATCACTGAAGTTACAGCAAATTTTGAGAAAATCAGTAATTTTTTCAAAATATTGAATCTATTGTTCAATTCTTGTAACACAAAATCAATTGTGGCAATAAACACATCAACTCAATAATAATGCTCTACATCAATATCATCTCATTGACGTCGAGATCGACCACGCCTTCCAATATATCGAGCACTCAAATCAGGAATATCTATTTTGTGCTCCTCACAAAATAATTTTACTTTCTTAAGAAGATCTTCCCATCCAACTTCTCTCATTTTTGCAATCAATTTTTTAGTACTTGAAACAAGATCCATGGCATTTAGAATATCTTGAGATTTTTGTTGCAAGACTTGAGAAAGAACTTCAGTGATTTCCATGATGTCCATCATGAGATGTAATATAAAGATAAAGTCAGAGGACATTAATGAGTTTAAAGCAAAATCTACATCTCCACGTTGACAATAGTTTCCTTCTGTAGAAAGATTCTCTAAAACTTTATAAGTTGCATCAAACATTTTTATCAAGTTAGATATTGAATACAAGTTAGAGCCCCAACGTGTATCTCCAGCTCGCTTCAAAGTTCCAATTTGATTTAACCCTCTTCCGGATTCTATTTCATTATTTGATTATTTTCTTGCAACATCAATAGCTTGAGCATCTTTCAACTCATCATTCCGTTTGCTTGAAGGTGTAGTGGTATTAATGATTGAAGTCAAATTATTGACAATTTGATGAACAACACTTACTTTAGAATATGCTATAACTAATGCAAGTTGTAGGCGATGTACAAAACAGTGAATATAATAAACATTGGGACATTCTTTACAAATTAAAACTTGCAACCCATTCAATTCACCTCTCATGTTGCTCGCATTATCATATCCTTAATCTTGAATATTTTGAATAACTAACTCATGATGAGAGAGGACATTAAATATCTCATCTCTTAAAGTTAAAGATGTAGTGTCTTTGACATGGACAAGACCAAAAAGCAAAAAACCTTTCACAAATAAAACCATCTTTATCCACAAACATAAAGCCTATTCGGCTATTCTACTAACTTTAGGACGGTAGTATGGACCCTAGACCCTAAAGTGCGCTCACAAATGTTTTAAGCTTTTAAGTTTTAACATTTGTTTAGTCTTTTTCTTTTTTCTTCTTTTGACTCAAATATTTGCTGGACACCACAAACATAAAGCATATTCTAGGAGAGCCTTCACTCTTCTTCCATTAAAAGGAAAACTTGAATGGCTGAACAACAAAAGCTTGCCATAGAGAGACTCTTATAGTCATAAAGAAAGTGAGAAACTTACCAAACGTCCATAGTGAAGACAGATCGAGGCGGGAGAGGCGAAGGTAGCTTGACTGCTTGTGGCTAGAGAAGTTTAGATTTTTAGGTTACCAGGTTGGGAAGTTTGGGCTGTGTTTGTGAATTATTTATTTATTTATTTATTTTTTTTATAACCGTGTTTGTGAAGTTTAATGTTGTGATTTGTATCTATTTATTTGGATTTTATAGTCCTAGTTTAATTAGAAGTTGGTGTCCTAATTTAATTAGGAATAGGAATTTGACTAACAAGCGATTTGGCTTTTGTTTCTTTTTTTAGCATAACTGTTTATGGGCCAAAAGAATGGACTGGGTTTTAAAACTGAATTGCTATATGCTATATGTATTTTTTGTCAAAAATATGAGGGGGGCGGCTCTTGCTAGCCACAACACGCGGCAGTTGGAGTTCTCCGATTGTAGATGGAAATGAGAGAGATGAATGGGAAATCGGACACGCTGATTAGATTTATTGCTCATGCATATATATATATATATATATATATATATATATATATATTGCATTGGTACAAACTACAATAAGTTATTGACAAACTACTTGCCCCCAATCTTAATCTAAGCATGTCAATTATATTATACTAGTGTTTAATCCGCACAATCCGCGGGATCACTTGAAATCTCATAAGTAGCAGAGAATTTGGCTAATTAAATCATTTTTTAAAGAAAAAAATTGTTGCAAAGTGTGTAAGATACGTTAGTTATCAATTTGTTTTTTTAATTAATCCAACCAAAACACTCAAAACTAACTCATATTTCTTAGTTCATATACAAATCAAAGGAAAAAATAAAAAAGAAAAAGAAAATAAGTAAAGCTAACAACAACAACAATTGCATATTTAAAAACACTGCCAATAAACTGAACCTAATAGCCTAAGCAGTACAAAAAATAAAAGATACCAAGTCTAATAGAACAATTTTGAAATAAACATCAAGAAGGAAAATTAAAAAAAATAATAGTAAGCATTCCAGTAAATCAAAACAATAAATCAGAAGAGAAACAATAGTAAAATAAAATACTAAGAAGAAAAATACAAAGGCAAGAATACAAGTGAGTGTGCTAAATATGTTTAAAATCATGAAATTTGGTGTAAAGATAGAATTAATTCAGATGTATTCTTTGAAACTTGAAATCTGAATTAAAATTTGAAAATCAAATTTTAATGCTAAGATAAGAAGCTAGTATGGGGTAATTCTTATGGATTACGTCATAAACAACCATCCAAACCCACAAAATGTTCATCCAACAGGTACAAACTATCAGTTGTGATAGAACATGATAGAATTATAATGACAAAACCAACTTCAATGAAATACTTCAATTTAAATTACTTTATCAAAACTGAAACAAAATTGTATCATAATTATATGATTTTGAAATTATGTAGACAAATAAAACTGAAGCACCACTTCAAAAACCAAAAAAAGCTTTTTAATTCCTCAAAGCTTTTCTAATCAATCTAATGAATCACAAAAGTCAAGCAAAAAACAGAAGTTAGCATCTTGCTATATTTTAATATTTTTCGTCGCACTTATAATAGTAATTGAAAGCCTATAAATGCATACTTTTGGATGAGCACATCAACCAAAAAGGCTTTGCTTTTACACCACCAACAAAGAAAATGCCTTTATTACAAAAGAAGTGTAAGACTGTTTTTCTGCAAAACACTAATTACAAATGCAGGTATCAATTATACAAAAAGGTTTTAAAAAATAAAATTTATAACAAATTTTTTTTTTTCAAAAGCATACTACAATTAGAATCCCTAAATATAATAATATATTTAAAAAAACAGTTGAAGAAATAGATTAAAGAACCAAACAGATATGAACAATGCAACTGCAAGAAAATTGTACCTTCACATAAACCATGCATGTTACTTAAAGAATCAGTCTCATAAATATGGTCATTAACAAACTCTTCAAAGTAAACAAAAAATAACCTTGAGCAAATATTCAAAATTCCACACTCTCACCCCCCCTTACAAATAACAGAACAAGTAATAGAGAAAACAAAAAACCCAAAAATTATAAATTAATTATTAAGTTTAAAAGATAACCAACCATTAAAAGTTAGGGAGGTTTCAAAATTTTAGAAACTGTATTACAAAAAGTTACTGTTGTGAAACCTACAGTCGGTACACTCCTCCATGGATCTCAATTTAAAAATACATTTGAGCAGTTCATTGAGTTGCAAAGCTAAATTGTCAATAAAAGCTCGAAAACTAACACCAAATGGTGGGTGCATGCACATATGATAAATTTTGTGAATTATAAAAATCAACAGCTACTATACATGAAACACTTTATGCTAAGGACCACAAACTAAATATTGAACACTGGCTTGAAATTGTAATTAGCAGTTATACAACCCTCAAGATTACAAAGTAAAATATCTCAAAAATCAACCAACACAAACACAAATAAGTAAACAAAATATAAAAGCAGTTCCTACTTTCTAATAAATCAAAAAATGAAAATAAATATCAATAGATGCATATTTCAATAGAGAAATAAAAATAAAATTAAATATCAAAAAAGGAAAACAACAAAGGCGATTGTATATTCCAAGCATTCAGTTTTTTTTTTTTTAAATACAATCTAAACAAAAATCTGCCAAACTAAAACTAAATTTAATCAATACTACAATCGAACAAAACAGGATTCCATAAATTGTAAAAATAAATGAGAAATTAGGGAAAAAGGAGGAAAAAATGCCTACGTTCAACTATACCCATTTTTTCTTGGAAACCCTAGAAACGGCAAATGAATAGAAAACAAAAAAGAGGGAAAAATGTCTACCTTCTTAATTGTTTGTTGTTGAAGAGCAGAGACAGGATAGTTTCTAAATCGTCTGTTGTAGAGAACGAACAGAGGTTTCCACCGTTGCAAAGGTTTTCACTGTTGCAGAGGTTTTATATTTCGTCCATTTATACTTCAATCGAACAAAACAGGATTCAAGAAATTGTAAGAAAAAAAAATGAGAAATTAGGGAAAAATGGGGAAAAAATGCCTACCTTTGACTATACCCTTTTTTTCCTTGGAAACCCTAGAAACGGCAATTGAATAGGAAAACAAAAGAAGGGGGAAAATGTCTACCTTCTGAATCGTTTGTTGTTGAAGAGCAGAGACGGGATGGCTTCTAAATTGTCTGTTGCAGAGAACGAACAAAGATTTCCACCGTCGCAGAGGTTTTCACTGTTACAGAGGTTTTATTTTTCGTATGTTTGATAGGTTGGAACACGCAAGTCCGGTCTGTGTGTTTGAAGGTGCAGCGAAGTATCGCTAGTCTAAGTGAGTCTGAATTTTGATTGGGAAATACGGTTTGGGTTTTAGGGTTTTTGTTTTTTTTTTTTTTTTTTTTTTTTTTTTTTTTTTTTTTTTTTTTTTTTCTGTGGAAAAGCGGCTGGTGTTTTTATAAGGGCTTGCGTTTCTTTTTTTTCTGTTTTTTTTTTTTTTTTAGATAAGCGTGTTACTGTCTGAAAAGGAATCTCTCCAAACGCACCGTGCGGTTTTTCAAGTTTAAACTCTATATGTGTCAGTTTTTTAGATAGGCATTTTTCCTAACGTGTCAGCACCTCCTTAAAGGCTTCTGCTGTTATATATAGTATTAGATAAATGGAAGCTTGGAACAAATGACTTTAATCCATTTCCAAAGAAAATAAATTACCTGCATTTGTACAAGAAGTTCTGTTTTGATTCGTTGAGATGCTACCTTCTCATCGTTTTCACCTCGTGAAGCACATAAGGAATCAATTTCATCAATAAAAATAATGGATGGAGCAGCATCACGGACCCGTCAGAAAAGAATTGAGACTTGCTTTTCACTTTCTCCCATCCATTTGGAAACAATGTCCGATGCGGAAACACTGTGTATAGACAGTACACAACACATGTAAATGTCTGTGTATAGACAGTGCACAACACATGTAAATGTGTTGGCAGCATTCCATCTATATAAAAACATTAGAAAGCAAACACATCTACATCCTTGGGAAATACATTAGCTGTAATAAATGCACCCAACAATAACTGCTTGGAAGAAGCAGAGAAACAAAACAATCGCCGATGTGAATCAATTGAAGCATAGTGGCATAGATGATGAATTCAGAAATCCAACACATTCCAATAACGTGATGATTGCAATGAAAAAGCATATGAAACGAGTCAAAGACCCAACCATATGAAGTAAGAAAACTACACCAACAATATAAAATATTAAGAACTCAAGTCCACATTTTCTGAAACTCAGACATCTTAGGTTTCAACAAGAACATTTAATCTATTAAATCCAAATTTCATGAATTTTGTCCATCATCTCAATTATTGGACAATGTATTTCTGATCTAGGCCTTTAATAACAAGTAAAATCTACAGAAATGGGTGAGAATAAGAACAACATGTTAACTATAAAATGCTGCCGAAATCACAAGTTTTCAAAAGAAATTATGCAGAAAATCTGAAACATAGAGAGAAAAAAAAAGCCACATAGACTTCAAATATAAGAGTCACAATTAACTGCAATTGGCAACATGTATTTGCCTTTTGAAGATGAAGATTAGTTCTTTTATCTCTTGCCATGTATGGTTCTTACATCATCACTTATTGTAATCTTGTTGCTTGCTATGTATTGATATTGGTAAAATTATAAATATTACCTAAAGAAAGTTGACCCTGTTTCTGTTGCAATTGCATTTGCTAGATAGGTCTTCCCTGTTCCAGGAGGACCATGTAGTAATATAGCCTTCCACGGTTGTCGTTTTCCTAAAACAGGAGTTCAAAACATTATTTAGCATAATGTCCACATTAGTGTCCACAGGAGTTCAAAACATAATGTCCACATTAGTGGTCACTATAACCCAACTCTTATTATTAGCACTGAAACTAAGAATAACCAAATAAACTAAAAGCAGAGATTAAAAAACCCAAAAGTTAAATACAATGATGGAGGGAGAACTTACCAGTAAAAAATTGAGGATTCTGGATAGGCACTATGGCAGCTTCAACCAATACCTCTTTGCAAGCCTGAAGTCCGCCCACATCACTCAACTTCGCATTCGACTCTGTAAGACCAAGCCCGCTTTCTGCTCTTCTAGATAAAGAGGGTCCATGTAAGTGATGACGGCCTCTTATTTTTGTTGCCCTTCTATAATGGCCCAAAAATAACTGCCTATTCTGCTTCTTAAGCCATGGATTGTTCTCATAGAAGAGATAAGTGCCTGCATACTCTAATGCCTTCATATAAAGCTTATAGGCCTCTTCAAGTTGTTCAGCCATATCCTCCACAACTGCCAGTTTCACATTCTTTTCAGCAAGCTCTAAGAGCTCGCCAGTAGGGACAGTAGCCATCTATAAAACACACACACACACACACATGTCAATTAGTTCACTCATACAGTTATTCATAGTGATGAATTTGCAATAGATATGCATGATGAGCAGTAACTCTAATCAGAGTAATCATCTAAGACTCTAACACACACACACACAATTACACATACAGTTATTCATAGTGATATGAATTTGCAATAGATATATGCATGATGAGCAATAAATCTAATCAGAGTAGTCATCTAAGACTCTAACACACACACACACACACGCACATATACACATACAGTTATTCATAGTGATATGAATTTGCAATAGATATGCCTGAGCAATAAATCTAATCAGCGATTCTGATTTCTCTTGATCTTCCTCTCATTTTCATCCGCAGTCCGTAGGGGGTTTTCTTTGGGCCGGGGCCACCTAACTGACCATGACAATTTTGGCGAGCCCCAGCCGCCGCGTGTTATGGCCGTGAGCGAGGGTGGTTTCGTTTTTTTTTTTGGGTGTCGAAGGTTTCTCAGCCACCGTGTGTGGTGGCCGAGATTCAGATTGAATGAGGGTTTTCCTTTTCATGTTTGGGGGTATATGGTAATGGTATGGGCGCTGTTATGAATTCTTAGGTGTGCATATAGGTGACCATTTTCATTAATTGTGAACTGTGACTTAAAAAAAAAATAATAATAATAATGAAATTGTGACATGTGATTTTGTAACGGTAAAGGTAGTGTTTTCCGGTTTTGTTTATGATCTTCGAATGAATATTATAAATCTATAATATGGAACATAATAATGATCTTAGCCAAAGGAAACATAGGTCAAAAATATTAATCAGACCCATTACTAGCTTTTTTGCAAAGTGTGTAAAAAAAAAAAAAGGTGATGATTTAATACCTGGACAAGTGAGAACGGTATTTGTTTTTCTACCAAGAGATCGCTGAGATAAATCAAAGTTCAGACAAAGATATCGTTTGTAATTGTGGTGTGTGGGTGGAATTGATATGACTTTTTTTTTTTTTTTGGGAGAAACGATTGATATGAGATATGAATGATAGAAATCTAGAACATAATTATATCATAATAATGGGGGATAGAGATCAATGTGCTTTCTCTCTACCTTAACATGCAAGGTATAGGGGGTAGTAATAATAATAATAAAAAAGTCGAAGGTATACAACATTCTAGAATATGAAGTCTAATGATTCTAATAATAATAATAATAAAAAATCTAACATATATTACAATTAGTTTAAAATATCCAAAATATTTGTGTTGTTCCTTAGTAAGTAAGAAATAGTTTTTTTTTTTTTTTTTTTTTTTTTTTTTTTTTTTTTTTGGGTTGAGAAAATGTAAGCAATAATTATATTCAAGAACCAAAAGTGCTTCTCTCTATCTTCCACATGCACGGTATGTAGGAAAAACGTAATAATATAATAATAATATTAAAGTCGGTGGTATAATAGATTCTAGAATGTGAAATCTAATGATTCTTAAAAAAAAACATCAATATAATTAGTTTAAAACATCCAACATATTTGTGATGTTCCGTAATAAGTAAGCAAACCACTTATATTCTAAAAGGATTAATCAATTTTTAATTTGAAATTTTCATAATTACCAAGAAAACCAATATTCATTTAGTAAACACTAAATGTTGCTCTCAACATGTACTCACACAATACATATTATAACGATTTAAATCAATCAAATTTATACAATTTGGAATATAACAATCCAATTCAAAGTTAGTTCACATACTTTTTTTTTTTTAGAATTTTAACTTATGATAGCTATAATTGAACCTCAAATTTCTTATTCAGCTACCAGAGACTTTACTAATTGAGTTAACTAAAACTCATTGTTATTTCATATACTTTTTTTTTTTTTGATAGTTATTTCCCATACTTGGGTTATATATTTTGCCACAACTTCCATTAATAATAACTTGTAATTAGATTATATTACTTATACATTAATTTGTTACTAATTCTTAATAATACATGTTTAGCAAAAAAAATAAATACTTAATAAAAAGTTATTCAATTATCCTCTGTCACGTGTCTTGGTGTCTAATAAATTGGTGGTTGTTGGCAGATTCTGTTCTGTTTTGACCGTGCAATGCAGTACACATTGGTGAGACTGTTTGCTTGGACTCATTGGTCATGACCAGTAGGTCTAGAACTAAGCAAAACTAAGAAAAAAAAAAAAAAATTTAATGTGACTAATCATATCTGTCAGGTAATCTATTATGAGTTTTACTGACGCGTGTTCTTTGGGATATGCTAGTAAATCATTTCAGAAAAATTTCTATTCGAGAATTGAAAAAGCTATTAAACTAATGTATGCCCTTTAAGCATATGTTAGTAAATTATTTCAGGAAAATTTTTATTCGGAAATTGAAAAAATTGTCATACTTTTTTGACAGCTTTTTCAATTTTTGATAAAAATATTTCTAAAATGAATTATTATTATATGTCCTTAGACCCATATTTTATTAAATGCTAGTACTATTGCAAACTTAAATATATGAAAAACATTTAAAAGATGATAAAATTTCTAGAGATGTTGTTCTTATGTTCATGGAAACTGACATTGAGATTCTATTTCAAGAATATACATGTGCTAAAATTATGTTTGATGCTTTTACTAGAGCATCTAGTGTATGCTTTAAAGCATATACTTAACTTTTAGTTGAGAGATTCAATGGAATTGTAACGAAAGAGTTAGAGATATATTAGTCCAATAGTGTAGATCGAAGCCTAATCTTACTTTGTGTATAAGTCATTGATATATACTTTCACTAAAAAAAAAAGTCACTGATATATACTTGTACTACAAGTTTATTAATCATAGTAGTGTATGATTACTAGTTAGTATAGAGTTTAACCTATCATATTTAGCACATGCTTAATTAGTTAATTAAAATAAGTTAGGCTAGGCATATGTGCAATCAATCAATCAACCAATAAGAATTAAATATGCCCGTGTATATAAACCCTCCTGTAATTATAAGTGTGGAAGGTCATAACAAGAAAGTTAATTGCATCTTTATGTTCTTTTCTCCCATCTAATGGAGAGAATGAATTTCCATAAGATCCACCATTTTTATTTCCTTCCAAATTGTAAGGGAATGAGAAAGTAGAGCGAGTTATATACGATATGAGGCCCACCTCTTTCCCTTCTTTTCTAAAACCTTGCAAACCCAAATACTATGAAGGGGAACTATTCTCTTTTCTCTTTCTCTTTCTTTTCCTCTCTCCTCTTTCCTTTGTTTTCTCTTTCCTTGTATTCCGTTTTGTCAAACAGTGTAAAAGTTTCCTCTTTCACTCTTATTTAAATGATTAGTTATTTACCATGACTTTTGAATGAAATTTGTAATATGCTTTTATGTTAGAACCAATTTCCCTCTCTGTTATGTGTGTTTTTTTCTCAATTTTTTTTTGATTAATTATTTATTTATGAATCTCTTTTACTCTCTTAATCACTTTTTCCTTTAGAAGGTCGTGACTCCCTTTATCTATTTATTCACCACACATTCCATTCCAAACCTTAAATACCATACTATCCTAAATATACTCAAAACCCTAAAGCAATCCCAACCAGGTTCCTAAGCTTTCATCATCTTAAACACTCAACTCAATTCAACATGACCTTAACCCTAACTGTGCTCCTATCAGAATACATCTGCACTCTCCCAACATGTTCAAACTTGGAGACTTATGCATCTAAACCATGCATGTGCATGCTCCTAGCATATCTGCATATGCATGCATGGCTCTTATGAAATAAGATTTTCTTTCTTTCTTTTACGTTAAAAGAATTACCAACTTTAAAGTTTTAATAAATAATTTATTAATATAACCATTAAGATTCATATTTATGTTATATAAAAACACACACACACACACACACACACATATATATATATATGTGTTATGACATTGACAGAGACTCAACTATTTTGAAGTTTTTTCCATAACTTGTTATGATAAATTATAATATGAACATCATTTTAAAAGGAGTCCACTATTAAAATTTTCTTCTTTTTTGAGCTGACCTAGAAATTTTAATCTAACCTACATATAATTCTTCCCTAGCTGGGGCTAAATCCATGATCCTTCCCCCACCCCACAATTACTAACCATCACGTGGCTTAAAATCTTCTTTATTATGCACCAATCATAAAAAATATACTTCTTAAGAAAAAGAAATTCCTTATTTCAAGAAAAAGAATGAATAGTTGACTCCTAGTAAAATATACAATTTTGCTGATTGATTGTCATGGCAATAAATTGATTGTTTTAGTAAAATTACCATCGAGTTTCTGGTTTGGGCAAACTAACAAATTAAACCATTGTTGAAATTTCATGAGTTTGACTCTAGATAACCTTAAAAAAGGAGGTAGTTCCAACATTATTGTGATTCTCTATACTAAATCTCAAAAGAAAATTGTAATAAGAACCTAAACCAGCGAACTTGAGTTGTCATTGGCCAATTTGTTGTGGATTTGGGGTCCGATGAGCTATTGTACAGTGCAATTACCCCTTAATGTGTGTGAGAGAAGTAAAAAGAGTGAAATTTTTTTAAAGTAATAATAATAAGAAGAAGAAGAAGTGAAAAAGTTATGATCCAATTGTTGTGATCAAAGATAAACTTTTCAATTTTCTATCTCAGCCATTAAACAACTATTTCAATTGTATCTCAAATCTCAATCCATTGGCTATAGGTAGCTTCCCCAAGGCTTCAAACTGATGTAGAGTTTGTTTGGTTCAACCTTTTGATTTTGGATTTTTGGAAAAAGTGGCGCTTTGTAATTGCTGCTTAGGAGATGCAAATTATGCAATTGCAGCATAAAAATACACTTTTTCACCAAATGCCCTATGGTCACGTTTTTAAATTGCCAATATGATTTCGGCCCAACTACAAAAGCTCTAACAAAACAGGCGTGTAGTAGGCTTCATACGTTGGGCCTTGCACTGCTGAAAATTAAGGTAAACTTGACTGTGAGTCCGTGACTCATTGTTGGGTTCTAGGCTCTCAAAGTGTGGGCTTCGATGGGCTGATATTATTGGGCGTTTTTGAATGGGTCGGGTTGTTGTTGGACAATTAGAATGGGCTTGGGTTATTTTCTCTTCAATGGCTTGGGTTAAGAGCTTTTGCTTCGGTTAAGGATATGGAGGCTAATCTAAGATGATCAGGTTTCGGTTAGTTGAGACTGTTACCAATTTGGGACAGACTCGAAGGTTTGCTTCATGTTACTCTCTGACTCTCTTTGTTCACTGTAAATAATATTTTGTCTGTGACTAATTTTTAGTATTAATAAATTGAAATAGTTTTGGACTTCATAACGAACACATTGGTTTTCAAACTAGTTTGCTTCTCAGATCAATGCAGTTCAGCTGTTTGATAAAATTCTTCTCAAAATATGCACAATATGCCGTCTAATATGTGTGTGTATTTTGTGTTTGTGACTATGCTTTTAATCATGCATCATTGTTTGCAGTGTGAAACCCAGACCCAGTTGAAATTTTCACCATTTCAATCGGTCTTTTTTTTGGTTTGGATAAGTAACTTAATTGATAAAGGAAATAGACTATCTCTTGTAAATAATAAACACACAAGATAGTCTGAATAATTACATAAAAAATTATTACTCTTTTGTTCGATAAGTTGTGGTATTTTATTAATGGAACGATTAATATATGCTCAACATTATGAGCATGAGCACACAGTAACATTAAAAAAATTCTGCTTAAAAAGATTGCTTCTTTCAGTTTTGTGCACAACTATTATTCAGATGGGTTGTCTTATATTCTGCAATGTTCTGTTGATCAAATTGGCTACTACCTAATAATCCTAAGTAGGTGACTTTATCTACCCATTAGTAAGCCATTCTTTTTCACATCATTACCAAAACTTCTATTTTGCAAAATGCTTTGATATGCTTATCAAAGCATTTGTGATCATTACGTTATGATTGAAATACCATTATTAGGCATGGTAACTAAATTAAGGTGAACAAGTTATTGCTTATTGTTACATTCCCAAAAGCAAAAGACTTAAGAGACCAAACCTTTTGCTTAGGAAAAAAAAGATCCCTTTGATGAGAGAGTAAATCTCCTACTGTCCATAGCAAAATTCACATCGTAAAACTCTAGAAGGATCTAATTTCAACACCCACAATCTCTCTTTCTCTCTCTTATTTGGTTGTGTAAATGGAATGGTTGAATTTCAGGATCAATAAGTATATTGGTTGGGAACACCATTGTTTAGTACCATGGAAATTAACAAGTTGAGATTTAGAATGAGATTTGGCGGTGGGGGTTTTGTGTACAATTTTGTCAACTGTTACAAGTTTCGGCAATTCTAGCTGAAACTAAACAGTATTAGCACATATGGTTGATAGGATGTTTCAAAAAGCACAATGGGAAGTTGAAGGGGATTTTGGCTCCAAGGGTGGCCAAAATGCACCATTTCTCATTTTTAAATGGGATGTTTCAAAAAGCACAATGGGAAGTTGAAGGGGATTTTGGCTCCATACGGTGGCCAATTGTTACACTGCACAACTGCAACTATATTGCTCCCAAAGGTCAAGCTCTTACTGCATAGCTCAAACCATCCGCCCATATGATAGCTTCTGGGTTCAAGCCACACCACATCCTCAACTGTCTTATGGATATCTATTGTAAATCATCCAATATTGCCTATGCTAGCCAACTGTTCAACAAAATTCAAACCACATAAAGTTGCAAGAATGACGTTGATTACTGCACTCTACTACAAGAAGTCTAAAAGTAGCTTAGGAAGTATTTGGTGGAATCCCACTCGGTATGCGAGACACTGTTTTTTACAATGCAATGATCACAGGTTATTCCCACTACAATGATGGCCATGCTGCTATTCTACTCTTTCGTGATATGAGGTGAGACAAACTTAGGCCTGAAAATTTCACTTTCACTAGTGTTCTTGGAGTGTTGGTGCTAATAGTCGAGGATGAAAAGCATTGCCAACAAAAATGCGTTGTGCCGTGCTAAAGCCAGGAACAGTGTTTGTTAGTTCAGTGTTGAATGCGCTTATATCCACTTATGTTCGGTGTGCATCTTCACCATTAGTATCATTTTCTTTATTAATGGGTGCAGCTAAAATGTTGTTTGATGAGACGACAGAGAAGGATGAGTTAACATGGACAACAATTATTACAGGGTATGTGAGGAAAGGTGATCTTGATGCAGACCGTGCAATTCTTGATGGCATGACTGAAAATATGGGGGTTGCATGGAATCCAATGATTTTGGGTTATGTGCACCGTGGTTTTATTCATGAGTTTACCCACACGAGTGTAATTAGTGCTTGCACTAATGCTGGATTGTTCAAACATGGAAAGTAAGTGCATGCTTTCATTTTGAAAACAGAAGAGAATCCTAAACCAGAATTTTTGCTGTCTCTAAATAATGCATTAGTTACACTATACTGGAAATGTGGTAAAGTTGATGAGGCAAGGAAGATTTTTGATAATATGCTCATAAAAAATCTTGTTTCATGGAATGAAATCTTGTCTGCATCTGTTAATTTAGGGCACATTGTGGAAGCTAAGTCCTTTTTAAAGGAGATGCCTGAGAGGAATCTTCTGGCATGGACAATGATGATATCTGGTTTAGCACAAAATGGCTTTGGGGAAGAAGGTTTGAAGTTATTCAACCAAATGAGAATAGAGGGTTTTGAGCCATATGATTCTGCATTTGTTGCAGAAATTACATCTTGTGCAGTGCTGGGAGGGGAGCATGGACGTCAACTCCATGCTCAACTAGTTCAGCTAGGGCATGATACAAGCCTCTCAGCTGGAAATGCAATTATCACATTGTATGTGAGATGTGGCATTGTTGAGGCTACAAATTGTGTGTTCCTTACAATGTCTTATCTAGATTGAGTACCTTGGAATGCCATGATTGCCGCTTTAGGGCAACATGGACATGGTCTGCAAGCAATAGTACTTTTTGAACAGATGTTGAAGGAAGATATAGTGCTTGATTTGGATAACTTTTCTCACAATTCTCTCTGCTTCTAGCCATGCTGGTTTAGTCAAAGAAGGACATTGTTATTTCAATTCAATGCATGTTTGTTACGATATAGTCCTGGGTGAAGATCATTATGCTCGATTGATTGATTTGTTGGTTTGAGCTGGGAAGTTTTCAGAGGCAATTGATGTGATTGAATCAATGCCTTTTGAGCCAGGTGCACGAATTTGGAAGGCTCTTCTTGCTGGTTGCTGGATGTATGGGAACATGGATTTGGGGATTCAAGCTGCAGAACGACTTTTTGAACTAATGTCACAGCATGATAGGAACTATGTACTTTTGTCAAACATATTTGCCACTGCAGGCACGTTGATTGATGCAGCTAAGGTGCGGAAATTAATGGGGGACTAGGGGATTAAGAAAGAGCCTGGTTGTAGATGGATTGAGGTTTAAAGCAAGGTTCATGTGTTCTTGGTTGCTGATACTGTGCATAATTATCTTGAGCAATTGGCATTTGAAATGAGAAAACTTGGGTGTGTCCTCAACACAAAGTATGTGCTGCAAAATATGGAGTATGAGCATAAGGATTCTGTCTTATAACTCATAGTGAGAAGCTTGTGGTTGTTTTTGGGCTTATGAAGATTCCTCTAGGAGCCACAATTAGGGTTTTCAAGAACCTTAGGTTTTGTGGCAATTACTGGTAGCCGGATATTTTGTCTGCCAATTATCTTGAGGAAGGTTACTGTCAAAAACAGAAAGCCCCGTTCTTCACTTGTTCTTTTTTGCAGCCCCATGGTGGGAATTTATAAAATGGACGATCATGCCAGCTATTGATCCAACTACTCAAACATATAATTACCTCAAAACTACTTTTAGAAAACTATGTAGAGGCAGATACATGAGTTTTTCACTTCAGTCTGGATTTTCTTTAGAGAAGATGGTGTAGCTCAATGGTGCAAATATGTAGGTGGTTTGGATACCAGAGTGTGGTATGAATGGTTAATGTACCGTATTTTGTTTTGAGGTTAGGCAAATAATATGATTGTTGGTTAAACCACTAATTTTGAATATGAAATTTGTTGATATCGCCATGATGGCAATTGTAATTACATTCAATAGGTGATTTTTATAAATTTCTCAATAGAATGAGCAACAGCCTTGGACTTTAGTTTCTGTTTTTGGCTATACTTGTTAACTGACGTTTATTTTAGTTCTCGACTCACATGTTAGCTAACTAAAATTTCTTATACTCTTACATTGTTGATCCAATAATATTTGAATAGCAACGTAATTTTGCATCCAATGATTTTTCTTATACTCTTACATTGTTGATCCAATATTAAAATTTTTACTGCATGTACATTTCATAATGCCTTCTTTTTTTAAAGGATTTAATTAACATTTAAATCAGAATTCAAGGATGGCATTCGAGTTAATTAAACTTTTGCATTTGCAAATATGCTTGCTAGAGTCTGATTCTGTTTTTAAGCTACGTACTTTCTTTTTTTATTTTACTTTATCTACCTAATTTTAACCATTGATGTGAACTTAATTACAGGCCGCCTGATAATAGATAATGTATTGGTTGCATATGAGACCTTACATACTATGCATGGTAGGAAAACAGGGAAAAAAGGGTCTCTTGCTCTTAAACTGGATGTTAGTAAGGCATATGATCGGGTTGAGTGGAGCTTTCTAAAGGGTATTATGATTAAATTGGGTTTTCCTGAGGTCTGGGTGGATAGAGTCATGTGTTGTGTTACTACACCATCTTATTCTATCCTAATAAATGGGAAAACATATGGTCATATTATACTTCTAGGGGCCTCCGACAAGGAGACCCTCTTTCACCATATCTTTTTCTTTTATGTACAGAAGGATTCACCTCATTGCTTCATAGAGCAGAAATGGAGAGACAAATCAGAGGGGTGTCCATTTGCAGGAGGGCCCCAAGAATTACTAATCTTTTGTTTGCAGATGACTCATTGATATTTTGTCAAGCTACTCAAAATGAAGTCCAAGTGATCTCAAAGATCTTACAGGTGTATGCTGGGGCGTCGGGTCAATGCATTAATTTGGAGAAATCTTCCATTTACTTTAGTGGTAACACACCACTTGAGCAGAAGAGATGGATCAAAGATTCTTTAGGAGTAAAGGAGGTGGATCGGTTTGAGACGTACTTGGGCTTGCCCACGCTGGTGGGGCGAGCTAAATACCACTCTTTTGCTTATCTGAAAGATAAGGTATGGAAGAAGCTTCAAGGGTGGAAGGGAAAGATGCTATCTAGAGGTGGGAAGGAGGTATTAATAAAGGCAGTGGCTCAAGCTATCCCCACGTATTCCATGGGGGTATTCCAATTACCCAAGAAACTTTGTGACGAACTCAATGCTATGTGTGCCAGATTTTGGTGGGGGCAGGAAGGAGAGAAGAGGAAAATTCACTGGAAAAGTTGGGATAAATTGACCGAAGCTAAGAAGATGGGAGGGTTGGGTTTTAGAGACCTAACATCCTTTAATCTTGCCATGTTGGCAAAACAGGGATGGAGACTAATACAGCAGCAAGACTCCCTGATGGCCAAGTGCTTCAAAGCTAGGTATTTCCCAAGGAGCCACTTATTGGATGCCTCGGCTTCTCCTAATTGCTCTTATGTGTGGAAGAGTATAATGGCGGCAATTCCAATCCTAAAATCTGGATGTTGTTGGAGAGTGGGAGATGGCTCAAATATTAGAGTCTTCATGGATAAGTGGATCCCAAATTACCCAACGAATGGAGTTTTGCATCCACCTAGGATGGAGGAGGGTGGTTGGTTTGTCTCGGACCTCATTAACCAGGAGCAGAAAATGTGGTATAGTGAAATTATACGGGCAAATTTCCATAAGGAGGATGCCGATGCTATTCTCAAAATTCCCCTAAGCCATAGACAAGCCTCGGATATGATAATGTGGTTACATACAAAGAAGGGAGTTTATTTGGTCAAATCCGGCTACCATGTGGCAAGACAGCTCAAGAAGATGGAGTCATGGGCAGAAGCATCAGCCGGTCCGATTGGTGTTCAGGTTTGGTCTAAACTCTGGATGCTTAACGTGCCTAAGAAAATTAAAGTATTTGGGTGGCGTGCTTGTCAAAATATTCTGCCAACCCGGGCCAATCTTAGGCGACGAAAAGTCATGGATGACGATGTGTATATGCTCTGTTTAAGAGAGGCCGAAACAAGGGTCCATGCTCTATGGGATTGTACCGTTGCAAGGGATGTCTGGGCGGGTAGCTTAGTTCGGCTGCAAAAATGGAGCGTGGGTCAACAGGATGTTCTTCAATTATTTCAAGAATTGATGATCCGGTTAACCACAGCTGAGTTTGAGCTTTTCCTGGTTCAGTCTTGGCTGATTTGGAGCCAAAGAAACACCGTAGTTCATGGGGGAAAAATGAGAGACCCGAGATGGCTCAATAAGAGGGCATGGGATTACCTTAATGAGTTTCAACAGTCACAAGATCAGTTGAATCCCCAGCTGCAACGATTGACTACAAACACCTGGGTTGCCCCTACGGATCCGGTCTACAAGCTGAATTTTGATGCCACAATCTTCAAGGAGCTGAACTGCTCTGGAGTTGGAGTAATAATATGGAATGCAAATGGAGAGGTCATGGCAGCCATGTCTGCAAAAGGACCGCCGGTTGAGGACAGTGAAGTGGCAGAAACGCTAGCTTGTCGAAAGGCGATGGAGTTTGCAATTGATGCAGGTTTTTCGGAGCTGCTCATCGAGGGAGACAACGTGGCTGTGATGTCCTCACTTTCACATGGTGGACCTAATTTGTCTTGGCTTGGTCATGTTGTGCAGGATATTCAGTGGCTTGCAACAGGACTTCGATGGGCTCAGTTCAGTCATGTGAAGCGAAGTGCTAACTCAGTGGCACACGTACTTGCTAGATATGCTAAAAATGTAGTTAAGGAAATGATATGGTTGGAGGAAACTCCACCACCTGCTGTAGAAGCCCTGTATTTGGATTGTATGCATTTATCTGAATGAATGAGAAGGTTGGTTTCAAAAAAAAAAACTGGTTTAACTTTTTTTTTTTTTTTTTTTTTTTTTTTCTCTTCTTTTGAACAATTCTTTCAATCAAAATTAATTAAAAAAATTACTTTACCCTCTCCTCCATTATTATTTTCATACCCCTCTCGCTATTGCCTTAGTCCCCCACCCACTCGCCTTCCTCATCCTCAAGCTGTTACCCTTTTCGCTGCTATTATCTACCCTCTCACATCCCGCCTCCTCAAGCTGTTACCCTTTTTGCCGCCATCATCTACCCTCTCACATCCCGTCACCATCATCTGTCTACAGAAGCCAAACTTCACTGTTTGATTCACTTCAAAGTCAGTCATCCTTACAGTGGTTTGATCATAAGATATGAAAATTCAGTTCATACATTTTCCTTGTAATGGCAGAATGGACAAAATACCAAGGTGGAAATATTACATCTTCTTTAGCAATGATAAAATAGTTCCCTTAACTATTAACATTCTGATTTATTGTATAATCATTATATGACTTTTTTTATTTTTTTTTTTTTAATATCAAATTTTAAAATTGTGTTTAATAAATTTTTATGTCATGTCATGTAACCGAACAATAATAAATTCCAAGGTTTCAAATAGGTAGATAACTAGGTTGTTATGAAACTTTTACAATTATAACATGTTTATGTTTGCTTCTTAGAAGTTTAATATAAAAAAATAAAAATAAAAAACTTTGATTTTCCAATATGATTTTCCTAGTTAGCCCAAGAGTCAGTTCATTTTTTTATTTATTATTTATTTTTTATAACCTGCAATTCCATTCATGAAGAAGAAATTGATGGACAGTCTAGCTTACAGACAGCAGCTAAGGCTTCTGCTAGATTGTCCTTATTGAAAACAAAAGACTCTTTAAAACTATAAGAGAAAATTTTGCTGCTGCATGAGCAGCTACGTTGCAATCCCTTCTGACCAACGAAAGAGACATCCTAAAAAACGAGATTTAAAACCCAAAATATTGCTAATTACATTATTGATCGACCACTCAGGGGAGACGTCATTAGAGAGTAGTGGGTCTAGACGATTCTTAGCATCGCTTTCAAATCTGACATATCTTCAACCTTCACAGAGAGCAAGCTGCACAATCCAAAGCATGGCCGAGGCTTCAGCCATTATAGGTGAACTTTTTTGATGTAGTTTAGACCAGACTTTAAGAACCTCACCGTTGTTGTCTCAAGTTATAGCTGCTAAAGAGGAGATGGGATCAGCAATGACAGCGTCAACATTCCCAGACTAGCTGGTTCGGGGCAGGAGGGGGCATTCTCATTTGCAAGTGTTGAGGTTTACTCAGCTAGCTTATGTTGAACTCCTATGATCGAAGTGACAATGTCAAGGCTTATATTTTGAAATAAAACTTGGTTCTTGAGATACCAAATTTCATCTAGAATAATGGCCATATTGAGGATGATCATCCATTGGTTTTCCTTAGGACAGCTAGCCTCAGGAGGGTCTAAGATCATCTTGATGATATCTTCACAATTGGAGATGCCATGTATAGCTTTGAATCCCCAGCAGCAGGTAAACCACAGAGCCTTTGCGACTGAGCAGTTAAGAAATAAGTGGCAATTGGATTCCACTTCTTGACGGCATAGTGCACAACTTGGGTTGTTTATCTCCATCCTTCTTTGCATGTTTTCTTTTGCAGGGAGAACATCTGCCCCAATCCTCCATAGTCGCATTTTTACTCTCAGAGGCTTTGATTTTCCACAGTTTCCTCCATGGTAGCTCTTGGGAAGTAGGTGTTGCAGATTGGTTGGTTAAGAGCTTGAATGTCGAGTTAACCAAGAATATCCCTTTGGAGCTTGGAGTCCAAATAAGCTTGTCTCTAGCCTCCTGCTGGAGTGAAAAGGCAAGGGAAGAGATAGGACGGCTATAAGAACTTTGAAGATGATAAAATATTGGGCATGATGGGCTTACCTTAATGGGCCTGACGGATTGGGTCTCTTGGGCCTGCGTGGGTATGGTCCCAGCTTTGAAGGCCCATCACTACTGACGCAGCAAGGGCCCATGATCCGGTAATGAGAATCCTTGCTCACCACGTTTGGAAGAATTGGGAATAGAGTCCCACATTGAAAAGATGTGGGAACCAGAAAGGGAAAGTCAACCCCTTATCACTATAAAAGGCGTAATACCCACAGAAATCGAGGTATGCTTTTATGAACCCTCTCTAACGCACTAAGTAAAACAGAGGAAGTCTAACTTGACCGTCGGAGAGTCTTTGGCCGGCACCTCACCGGTGCTCTCTGAAGGATTCTTTAGTTTCTTTCCTCGTGCAGGTTCAATTCGAGTCGCGAGTACGGTGTGACCCATTGGTGACGGGAAACGACGTCATCAGTTGGCGCCGTCTGTGGGAATCGACGACCGGGTACGGTAACATTTCCTAGATAAAGGAGTTACATGGTACTCACGCGCTCGATGGCAACCACAAATGACGTCCAAGAAGAAGCTCCTACGACTGCCCTTGAGAGACAGGTCAAGACGCTCGCCGCAGCTGTGGAGCGCCTCACCAAACAAAACCACGACCTGACGGAACAGCTGAATCAAAAGAGTGCAGCCGTGAATAGCCAGGGAGATCAAGAAGGGAACAGTGCGGAGAGGAGAAATAATGACGGACCGCAGGAGAGCAACGCACCGAGCAAACAAGTGCGACGGGACGCTAGCATCCCCTCAGTGACGGACACAGCTCCACAACCCATCATCGCAGAGATGCAGGCGATGAAGGAACAGATGGAAGTCCTGATGAACGCTCTCAAGGGGCGAGTGTCCAGCGATCTTGACGACCTTGTCAACCGGACTGACTCGCCATTTACGGCGTCCGTCAACTCCTTCCCCCTGCCGAGTAAGTTCCGCATGCCGAGCATGGACAGTTATGACGGAGTCAAGGACCCCCTCGATCACCTAGAGACCTTCAAGACCCTGATGCACCTCCAGGGAGTGGCGGACGCAATTATGTGTAGGGCATTCCCTACAACCCTGAAGGGCGCGGCAAGGATTTGGTTCAGCCGCCTGACACCAAACTCCATCGGCACCTTCAGAGAGCTGAGCGCTCAGTTCACTACACACTTCATTGGAGGACATCGGTACAAGAAATCCACGGCTTGTCTGATGAACATCAAGCAGAGAGAGGAGGAGACGTTACGGGCCTACATATCACGCTTCAATAAAGAAGCGCTCACGATCGACGAAGCCGACGACAAAATATTGGTGGCCGCGTTCACAAACGGGCTGAAGGGGGGTAAGTTTTTGTTCTCCCTATACAAAAACGACCCAAAGACAATGTCGGAGGTGCTTTACAGGGCCACCAAGTATATGAACGCTGAAGACGCTCTACTAGCAAGAGAAGACAGACCGAAGAAAAGAGACAGACAAGAGGATCCCCGACAGGACCAGGGGCAAAAAAAAGGACGGATGGGAGATCGAAGGGACGAGAGACGTCCAAAACCCATGGGTGGAAGGTTCACAAGTTTCACCCCGTTGACCGCTCCGATAGACCAAGTCCTAATGCAGATTAAGGACGAAGGATCCCTGACGTTTCCGGGAAAGCTGAAGAGTGATCCCAACAAAAGGTCAAGAGACAAATATTGCCGCTTCCACCGTGACCATGGTCACGACACTGCCGATTGTTACGACTTGAAGCAACAAATCGAAAACCTTATCCGACAAGGAAAGCTGAAGAAGTTCGTCAGCAAGGAAAGAATGGATCAACCCCAACAAGAACAACACCCCCGTCGAGAAAACGAGCGGCCAAGGCCCCCAATAGGGGACATAAGGATGATAATTGGAGGAACAGCTGCGGCCGGATCGTCCAAAAAGGCTCGCAAAACGTACCTTCGGATGGTACAGAATGTCCAGCTGGCAGGCACGGTACCAAAGATGGCTAGAAGGGAAGGCCCCATTATCGGGTTCTCGGAGGAGGATGCAAGACGCCTACACCATCCACACGACGATGCACTCGTCGTCACCTTGCGGGCAGGCGACTACAACATCCACCGGGTGTTGGTCGACAATGGTAGTTCGGCCGACATCATGTATTATCCGGCATTCCAACAAATGAGGATTGATAGAGAACTGCTAATACCGACAAACGCCCCGCTCGTTGGCTTCGGGGGGAGTAGGATATTCCCTTTGGGCGCCGTCACGTTACCGGTGACGGTAGGAGACTACCCCCAACAAATCACCAAGGACGTAACATTCCTGGTGGTCGATTGCTCGTCAGCCTACAATGCTATTATTGGACGGCCCACTCTCAACTCGTGGAAGGCGGCAACATCAACATACCACCTGATGATCAAGTTCCCAACGGAGTATGGGGTAGGAGAGCTACGCGGAAGCCAAATTGCCGCACGAGAATGCTACGTAGCTATGATGGAGGTGGAAGACCAGATCCAGGCCTTGAACATAGAAGAACACCGAACGACGGCAGAACCTACTGAGAAGCTAGAGGAGATAGTTCTCGACAGTTCCAATTCAGATCGAACTACCAGGATCGGAACGCTTGTCAAACCCGCAATCCGTCAAGAGCTCGTAGCTTTCTTGAGGAGCAATAAGGATGTGTTCGCTTGGAGCCATGACGATATGCCAGGAATCGATCCCTCGGTCATGGTACATAAGTTGAATGTGTTGCCCTCGTTCCCACCCGTCCGACAAAAGATGCAAGCTTTATCAGGGAAGTCTACTACCCCGATTGGCTGGCGAATGTGGTAATGGTGAAGAAAACGAGTGGCAAATGGCGGATGTGCGTGGACTTCACCGATCTTAACAAAGCATGCCCCAAAGATAGCTATCCCCTCCCAAGGGTCGACATCCTAGTGGACTCGACGGCTCAACACCAATTGCTAAGCTTCATGGATGCTTTCTCGGGTTATAACCAGATCCGCATGCACGAGGACGACCAGGAGAAGACTTCGTTTGTAACCAGTCAAGGTCTCTTCTGTTACAAAGTAATGCCATTCGGTCTGAAGAATGCAGGGGCAACATACCAGAGACTAATGAACAAGATGTTCGCACAGCAAATCGGGAGGAACGTCCAAGTTTATGTCGACGACATGCTGGTGAAGAGCCGGAAGGAGGAAGACCATTTGGAAGATCTCAAGGAAACATTCGGCACACTCCGATCCTACAACATGAAGCTCAATCCAGGAAAGTGCGCGTTTGGTGTAACGGCAGGAAAATTCCTAGGATTCATGGTATCTCAAAGGGGGATTGAAGCTAACCCGGACAAAATCCGAGCCATAATGGAGATGGCCCCCCCGAGAAACGTGAAGGAAGTACAGAGCCTTAACGGCAAGGTAGCGGCATTGAATAGATTCGTGTCGAGAGCGACGGACAAATGTTTACCTTTCTTCCGAACATTGAAAAAGTCATTCGAGTGGACGGACGAGTGTCAACGAGCATTCGAGGAGTTAAAAACCTATCTATCTTCACCACCTCTACTGAGCCCCTCGCAACCAGGTGAAGAGCTCTTCCTCTATTTGGCCGTCTCCACTGTGGCCGTCAGCGCGGCCTTAATCAGAGAGGAGGACAGGGCACAGAAGCCCGTGTACTACGCCAGCCGGGCGCTCCGCGGTGCCGAGGAAAGATACCAACCTATGGAGAAACTCGCTTTTGCGTTGGTCACGGCGGCTCGCAAGCTCAAGCCCTACTTTCAAGCCCATACCGTGAACGTAGTGACCGACAAGCCCTTGCGAAGGGCACTAAGTAATCCTGAGGCCGCAGGTCGACTGACGCTGTGGGCAATAGAATTGAGCGAGTTTGACATCAAGTATCGTCCACGTGTGGCCATCAAAGGACAAGCTGTAGCCGACTTCATAGCTGAGTTTACGCATGACGCGGACAAGGGGGCAGAAGAACCCCCCTAGTGGAACATCTACACCGACGGATCATCCAATAAGCGAGTTGGAGGAGCCGGCATAGTATTGCTGTCACCTGAAGGAGACAAGATTGAATGTATGGTCCGTCTCGACTTCCCCATTACCAACAATGAAGCAGAATACGAAGCAGTAGCAGCAGGACTCGACCTAGCCAAAGCCGCCGGAGCTGAAAGTGTGGTCGTGCATTGCGACTCTCAAGTCGTGACCAATCAAGTAAACGGAGATTATGAATGCAAAGGGGAAAGGTTGAAGAGATATCTCGATCAAGTGAGGGCTAGAGTCGATGGGCTAAAAGCAACGTTCGTCCAGATCCCCAGGGGAGACAACGAGCTCGCTGATCGGCTAGCCAAAGCCGCTTCAGCAGAACACATGATAACACTGGGTAATGTACTTCCCTTTGTTCAAATCTTTCCGCTAATAGACCCCGACAACATGCAGGAGATACGCTCCGAAAGAAACTGGACTACGCCGATAGCTTCATACTTAAAGGACGGGATATTGCCTGAGGAGAAGGAGGCAGCGAGAAAGCTAAAAGTCCGAGCGGCAAGGTTCGTCTTGATAAAAGACATTCTTTACAAGAGAGGTTTCTCCCGTCCTTACCAAAGATGTCTCGGGGTTGAAGAGGCAGACTACGTGATGAGGGAAGTACACGAAGGAATATGCGGGAACCATTCTGGATCGCGGTCGTTGGTGCACAAGCTGTTACGAGCTGGTTATTACTGGCCGACCATGCAAAAGGATGCTGAGTCCTATGTTAAAAGATGCGACAAATGCCAGAGGTTCAGCAATTTTATCGGACAGCCAGCTGAAGAGCTGACCCCCATAACGGCTCCATGGCCGTTCGCTCAGTGGGGACTGGACATCATGGGACCTTTCCCAACGGCGATAAGGCAGCTAAAGTTCTTGGTAGTGGGCATTGACTACTTCACGAAATGGGTAGAAGCGGAAGCCTTGGCCACCATTACAGAAAAGAACATTAGAAGTTTTGTCTGGCGGAACATAGTATGTAGGTTTGGTATTCCTAGAGTCCTTGTCTCAGATAACGGGAGGCAGTTCGATAACGGCCCCTTCCGTGATTTCTGCTCACAACTAGGAATAAAAAACCACTACTCATCCCCCGCCCATCCTCAGGCTAACGGTCAGGTTGAGGTCACAAACCGATCCTTGCTAAAGATTATCAAAACTCGGCTCGAGGGGGCAAAGGGCATATGGCCAGAAGAACTGCCAAGCATACTGTGGGCATATAGGACAACGGCGAGGACTCCGACAGGAGAGACACCGTTTCGACTGACCTACGGGAGCGAGGCAGTCATCCCAGCGGAAGTTGGGCTCACGAGCTACAGGGTTCACAACCACGACGAGGGAAGGAATGACGAATCCATGAGGCTACAGCTGGACCTTATAGACGAGGTCAGGTCGGATGCAGAACAGAGGATCGCTAGATACCAGGATCGCATGTCCAAACATTTCAACTCACGGGTCCGACAAAGAAGCTTCCAAGTTGGAGACCTCGTACTCAGGAGGGTCATGGGTACAACTAGAGACCCTACACAAGGAAAGCTCGGCCCCAACTGGGAAGGACCCTACAGAGTTACGTCGTGGAAAAGGAAAGGGACATACCACCTGGAGACAATAGACGGAGAAAAGCTACCACATCCGTGGAATGCCGAGCACTTGAGGAAATACTACCAGTGATAGTATTTCGACAACCAGTTTCTCTTTTAAGACTTTTTGGGAATTATTAACTTTTATTGGCACTGTTTAACTATTTTTGCTACAATATTGTCGTGCCTTTTTTAAGCCCAAGGGGGCAGGCACTTTTCCTTTACGCGTTCTACAATCAGATGCAATTTTTGATCTTCTACTTGAATGTATGTCATTGCAATTGCCCACAAAAGTTAACGGAAACGATAGAAGTCCGCAAGATGGACGGATTATCCTACAGGGACGATCCCACTACGTCCACAAGGTGGACGGATCATCCTACAGGGATGATAGCCATAAGTCCACAAGATGGACGGATACAATATGAAGTCCGCAAGATGGACGGATTATCCTACAGGGACGATCCCACTACGTCCACAAGGTGGACGGATCATCCTACAGGGATGATAGCCATAAGTCCACAAGATGGACGGATACAATATGAAGTCCGCAAGATGGACGGATTATCCTACAGGGACGATCCCACTACGTCCACAAGGTGGACGGATCGTCCTACAGGGACGATCACCCTGAGTCCACAAAGTGGACGGATCACTAAGGTGATGAAACAAAAGTCCACAAAGTGGACGGATCACTAAGGTGATGAAACAAAAGTCCACAAAGTGGACGGATCACTGAGGTGATGAAATATGAGTCCACAAAGTGGACGGATCACTAAGGTAGTGAAACATAAGTCCACAAAGTGGACAGATCACTAAGGTGATGAAATATAAGTCCACAAAGTAGACAGATCACTAAGGTGATGAAACAAAAGTCCACAAAGTGGACGGATCACTAAGGTGATGAAATGTGAGTCCACAAAGTGGACGGATCACTAAGGTGATGAAACAAAAGTCCACAAAGTGGACGGATCACTAAGGTGATGAAATATGAATCCACAAAGTGGACGGATCACTAAGGTGATGAAACATAAGTCCACCAAGTGGACGGACTACTTAGGTGATGTGACATAGGTCCACAAAGTGGACGGATCACAAAGGTGATGCAATTAGTCCACAAAGTGGACGGATCACTAAGATGTTGAAATACATGAAATAAAGTCCTTGAGATGGACGGACTGTCCTACATGAAATAAAGTCCCAAGGTGGACGGATACAATGGATGGACGTTTTCGCAAAGTGGACGTATATTGGCTACGTTAAAATTTTCTACAAGTCCATTAAATACGCGATATATTTAAAAGTGATGAACAACGCCACAAAGTGGACGGTCCGCATAATAAACCCCTCAAAACAGACGGAGAAGGAAAATCCTCACCGATGTAAATGCTCAATCCGTCTGCAATGTGGACGGATAATCACAGATTAACAAATATCCTCACAAAAATAATCCCTCAAGAAGGTAGACGGAGTTTTAAACAGAGCACCAAACAATTATAAAAAGCATGTGAACTTTTAAGCCAAAAGCCCCAAAGGCAAATGTTCAATACAAAAAAAGGACGGATTGTCTTAAAAAATGAATAAAAAAGAAAGACGGATTGTTCACAAAATAAAGTACATATGCATCAATCTTTCTTTTCTTCAGCATCTGGGACATCCTTCGACGGGGCGGACTCTCCGTCTCCCTGAGCAGCACCGTCTCCAAAAAGGTCCTCCGTATTTTCGGAGGCGACGGGGAGGGCAGAAGTCTGGGCTTGGTCCTCAAGTTTGACCATTGTCAAGTCCAGCTCTGGATAAGCCTTCTTGACTTGACGGAGGGAATCATCGAATCCTTGGAGGAAGGAGTCCGACAGCTCGCCCAAACAGGACTCCGAGCATCGGTACTCCTCGACGGCTGCCACTCTAGCCTGACGGATCTCTTCTTTGAGTTGTTTTATCTCAGCTTCTTTGTTCTCTATGACCGTCAGCGAAGTAGCCGTCTTCTCCTCAAGCTCCTTCCTCGCCTGCTCAGAAAGCTCCAGCTTCTTCTCCATCTTGGACCTCCATCTCTGAAGTTGTCCGAGCTCTTCCTCCGTCTGCTGCGCCTTCGCGCGCACCCGGTCCAAGCTACTCTCACGGTTGAGACACCGGTCAAGTAGTCCCTTCATCATGACCAAGGACTGCAAGTAGAAAAGAGACCGTCACATAATGTAAGTAACAGGAAGAATGAAAAACAAAAACTTATTTGACAAACATAACCAACCTGAGCGACGGCGAAGAGGCCCGTCTCCCCCATGGCCTCCGTCGAATGGTTTCCCAGGTCTTCGTAGTCTTCTGCCGTGATGATGGACGACAGTTTCTCCAATGCATACTTGGAGTCATCACGAAGAAGGGAAGGAGGTCTCTCTTGCTTACCGTCTGGGACCGCCATCAATCCTTTGCCCTTCCCCTGCTTCGCTGGGGTGACGGCCTTGTTACCCTCAGCCATTAAGCCAACCACAGGTTCAAGAGAGACCTTTGGTTGCTTAAAGGGACGGTCGGATTTTGTCGTCAGTTTCCTTTTAGGGACTGAAGCTGATGCCTTAGGAACCTCCTCGCCGGATTCCCTCTTCTTGACGGCTTGGGACTTGATCAAAGCTCTCCTCTTTGCGTCATCCATCTCTGCAAATAATGACGGATGAAATTAAAACAAAATAAAGCAAAGTAAATGACAAGTAAAGTTGACGGGCTTACGTTTGTGAACTCGCTCGTCGTATCTTATCGCTTCTTGGGTGGGCTCAGGACCGTCGCAGTACCAATGTATGGTCCTCGGGTTCACCAACTTCGCCCAAGTCCTTTCCTCCGGCGTAGTCTTCTTGCAAACCTTTTCAAGGAAGCTAAACTCCTCGAGGCTGACTTGTGGGCGCCGTCTACCTGCAAAGAAAGATGATCAAGATATACACATATAACTGGACGGATATGAAAAGCAACACAAAATTTAGACGGATGCATACGTGTCTGATTTATAACTGCCCAAGTTGTGTCGACGGGCATGAACTCCGTCTCCCCTGGATGGTTCATCCATCTATCACCCTCCAGGAAGAAGTACCGACTCTTCCAGTCTCTATTTGAGTCTGGGGTCTCAAAGATCACCTTCAACAAGGGGCTCCGACTGGCAAAACTGTACATCCCCCTTGATCCAGAAATCTCGTCTGGACGGTAACAGTGAAGAAATTCACGGACCGTCAATTTCCTTTCCCTGTTTGACATTGCACCGTAGAGAATCTCCATGGCTATGAAGACCCTCCAGGCGTTAGGGGATATCTGGGTGACGGACAACCCCAGATACTGCAAGAGTTCCCTATGAAGGGTAGAAAGCGGGAATCGAAGTCCAGCCTTCAATGCCTGTTCGTACACTCCTACACCGTCTACCCCTTCGTAATAACACTTCTCCGACACATATGGTAGACGGATGGAGACATAGTCTGGAATTTGGAAGTTGGTCCTGAAGGTGCTGAAATGTCTCTCCCTGATGACGGATGTAAACCTATGAACAGTCCACTCTGGCAACATGATGAACTGCCTTAGTCCATCAGCGCCTACAACGGACTCCAGTTGTTGATCCCCGTCATCATCGGAACCCTCTACTTCGACTATCTCCACATCCTCATTTGTTGAGGATGAAGAGGAGGCAGACGGACTCCTACTTTCGCCGGGGCTCTCTTGGTCTTTATGACCGGACGGGTATACATCCTCGTATTCCGTCCCATCACGAACCACCGACTGGTTACTTGACGCACTAGACATTTCCTACAATTGACAATAAAACCTAAGACCGACGGGTTTGAAAGTGTTGACGGGTATGGAAAGCCTAACAACAATGCATAGAAGAGAATGTAACTTGACTATAGTAAATTAGAAGCACTTACCGAACTTAGCAGAGGACGGGTGACGGTTGGTGTAATCAGCGAATATTCGTCCTCGACGGATTGCACAGATTAGGTTGACGGCTTTGCTCTGACAGGGTTGACGGCTTCGCTCTGACAAGTGTTTTCTGAGTGAAAATTGAAAAATGAAAGAGTGAGGCGCCTTATATATATAGGAAGTGCACGGAAGACGAAGCGACGCTTCGATCCTATACAACGACCATTCAGAGAGTGACACGTGGCATGCTTAATAAATGCTGACAACCTGTCAGTACGTACCAACAGATTTGTACCTGCCATGTATCCGTCAACTGGATGATTCTCCCTTTGACGGGTTGATCCAGCTAGGACCGTCGTTCTATTTTGCATGAATCCGTCATATCCATATGTAAGGACCGTCACCCCACTGATCCTTTGACCTTAAAGGTGACGGATCATCGGGGTGAAGGGGGCAACTGAAGATGATAAAATATTGGGCATGATGGGCTTACCTTAATGGGCCTGACGGATTGGGTCTCTTGGGCCTGCGTGGGTATGGTCCCAGCTTTGAAGGCCCATCACTACTGACGCAGCAAGGGCCCATGATCCGGTAATGAGAATCCTTGCTCACCACGTTTGGAAGAATTGGGAATAGAGTCCCACATTGAAAAGATGTGGGAACCAGAAAGGGAAAGTCAACCCCTTATCACTATAAAAGGCGTAATACCCACAGAAATCGAGGTATGCTTTTATGAACCCTCTCTAACGCACTAAGTAAAACAGAGGAAGTCTAACTTGACCGTCGGAGAGTCTTTGGCCGGCACCTCACCGGTGCTCTCTGAAGGATTCTTTAGTTTCTTTCCTCGTGCAGGTTCAATTCGAGTCGCGAGTACGGTGTGACCCATTGGTGACGGGAATCGACGTCATCAAACTTAACTATATCATATATATATATATATATATATATATATATATATAAACAAACAAACAAAAACAAAGCACAAACATTGTGTTTCAGAATTTTTTTTGTGACATTACTTCCTATGAAAACCAAATAACTTTGTCCACTAACCATCATAATTAAGAATAATGTCACCCACTAACCACATGGATCTTATTGCAGTATGAAAAACCAATGTAAGAACAGAAAAATATCTGCTTATGATTACAATGTAATGAAAACACACTAAAACAAAGAGAAAAACCAGTAGTGTTGCAATACAAACCTAATACAAATATTCATCAATAAACATGCCTCTTTCTTTGAGACGGGTCTTTCCAATACTTGGTTTACTTTATAAGGTCTTTAGGGCGAAATATTTTCCTAATGATAGCATCCTGGAAGCTCCGGTTCATCCACAATGTTCTTTTCCTTGGAGGAGTATTTTAGAGGCAAGGGATGTCATTAATAAAGGTGCTGTTTGGAGAGTGGGGAATGGAGAGTCTATTAAAATTTTGGAGCATACTTGTTTGCCAGACCATTCCAACAGTAAGGTTGTTTCTCCAAGGACTAACACTGATGCTCTCTTTGTGAAGGACCTGTTTTTGGAAGATAGAAGGGTGTGGGATCCTGGTTTAGTGGAAAGGATTTTTTTGCCGTGGGAGGCTGAGTTGATCCAACGGATTCCAGTGAGTGAAGAGTATGTTGAAGACCTGTTGATTTGGCCTCTAACTCGTACTGGGGATTATAGTGTGCAGAGCCCCTATCAGATGTTGGAGACAAATGCAAGACGATTAAATCCAGGTTCTTTTTCACTGGATGGGCAGAGCAAGGTATGGAAGATCAAGACTCCAAATAGAATTCGTCATTTTTTTTGGCGAGTTGCACGTGACTCTCTACCTACAAAACAGAATCTTCGACATCGACATGTCCCTGTTGAAGCCTCCTATTCAACGTGTGATGAGCATACGGAATCTTTAATCCATTGTTTATGGTTGTGCGATCATGCCTAGGCAGTTTGGAAATCTAATATTAGTTTTGTCAGGTTCTACAGAAAACAATATTGGAGCATTTTCGAGTTATGGGAGGAGGTATTATGTAGCGCTTCGGAGTATCAGGTGGCTCTATTTTCTACTATTTCTTGGTGTCTGTGGCAGAGGCGGAATAGATTGAGAGAGAACCAACCAACTTGGCCGTTGAAGGAAGTTGGTGAAGGGGCAATTGTCTTAGTGAGGGAATTCTTTGATGCATGCAAGTCTGATGCTGGGCCGAGTGTTCTTGCTGCTCATGTGCGTTGGTCTCGTCCTCCAGAAGGTATATATAAGGTGAACTTTGATGCTGCTATGTTTGAGAATTCAAGTTGCGCAGGTATCGGGGTGGCGATTCGAGACTCAGATAGTGAGATCATTGCTACTTTGTCCCAGAGGATTCCTCTTCCTTTTTCAGTGGAGATGGTAGAAGCCATGGCAGCTCTTTTTGCGCAAGGAAGTTGTCTATCTAAGGAATAAAGCAAATGCAAAGTAAATGGTAGCTCTTTTTGACCCATAATAATAAACAATATACTATAAGGAATATAAAAAATAAAACAATGAAAAGTAAAGTAAAAAAAATCAAAATAAAGCAAATGCAAAGCACCTAACCTATCTGGGAAAGAGTTAAAAAAAATAGGTCATGGGTCATCCGGTTTGGGAGAAAGAATACTATATTTTAGTAATACCAACTCAGCATTTATTTTGGTATTTCCTATTCAATAAATGAGTGATACATGTTCCAAAAAAACCACATCAACCTGTTGCATTGGACCAAAGCAAAAGCCAATTTTATCCTAAAAAATTTCAAACCAGTGCCACTTTCTTCCACACTTTACCAAACTTGAAATTGCAAAACCCATATGTTTCTCTCTCTGTCTCAAATGCTCCCTCTCCTTTCTCTCTCTCTCTCACTCCGAACCTCGCTGCCAAATACAGCCATTGCCGTGCATTGCTGGTCCAGCGAGATCGGAATTTGTATCCTCTGAAAACCTTGAAAATCATTTTTATTCTATTTCTAGCATCATCGTTAGAACCTGCACCACTTTCTCAGTCATCGATTCCAACACCCAACGATGCAAAGGGGTAATTTTTCCTTTTTATCTGCTTCTTTTCAATACTTTTTCACATCTTTTTCATTTTCTTTTTATTTACTTGCAAACTACTGCTGGGAGGCATATTTGAGCGTGGAAATGAGACAAATTTTTTATTTTCTTTTTATTTCTTTGCAACTATGGATGGGAGACATTTTTTTTCAATACTTTTTCACATCTTTTTCATTTTCTTTTTATTTACTTGCAAACTACTGCTGGGAGGCATATTTGAGCGTGGAAAGAAGACAAATTTTTTATTTTCTTTTTATTTCTTTGCAACTATGGATGGGAGACATTTTTTTTTTCTTTTCTAATAAAAGTTTAGAAGATGGGAGGCACATTTGAGTGTGGAAAGGAGATCGATTTTTCAGTTTCTTTTTATTTATTTGCAACTATAGATGGGTTTTTTTCACTTATCACCACACAAAATAATGCAAAGGCTCATTTTAGCGTGGAAAGGAGATAGATAGGAATACTAGAACCTGAAACTTGTTGTATATGTGATAGCCTAAAAAAGAAGTTTATTTTTTATATATATCCCAGTTTTTGTGAAACAAAGAGTTTAAGAAACTCATCAGGATATTGAAACTGATCTGTCTCTCTTTGAATTTGGCATTGGTGCAAGGATGTGATGCTTCTGTTCTATTCGGTTTGCTGAAGGAATTGATTCCAATAGTTAGTCTCTTTCTAAAAGTCTCCGCTAAGGCATTCAATCTATCTCTTCCTTTGTCTTTTTTTTTTTTTTTTTAGTTTTAAGTCTCTGATTGTGTAATTATGGAAAACTATGAGTTTTGTCTATTCAAGTTGTTCATTCAATATTCTTTTTCATGATTAGGCTATACTAGTAATGGATTTTTCAGAAAATGCTCTTGATACAGTTGGTGACAATGAAAAAAAGTGAAAATCATGAAATATAATATTGGGTAAATACTATGAAATTAAACTTGGAATGCTAGTGAGTTCCTAAGGAGAAGCATATAACCTTTATAATAAGTATCAAGTATGCTTTAAACAAGGGGTTTGGCATTCGAAAAGGGGAGATGGTGGATCAAAATTAGATTATGACTGTTTTGAGAATACTATTTTTTATACCACTTATTAAACTAATAAGTATAACTTAATATGTGCACTATTTGTGGGAATCAATCGTCATTAGAACAATGTTTTAATTGGTCGTGCCTTGTTAACAGATGAGACTATTGAGAAGAAATGGAAAAGATGAGAAGTGTAAAATATGCAACTAGTTCACTAGCTCAGCAAGCTAGTTCTATGATACATGGTATGTTCAAAATTACTATTTTAGTCTCTCTTTTTTTCTTAGCTTTGCTTGTTAAGTTAAACCATTTGTTACTATCTTCTCTTTTTCTTAGGAGATATTCAATCATCATTATTTTCCCCGGAGTTGTCTATTACTTATCCCATGTTTAGTTATACATGAATGCTTCAAGAAAGTACCTTAATGTTACACATGAGCTAGGTACAATATGTTACTTTATAAACTTTTTACATTAGGGGAAAAAAAAAAAGGCCCTTTAACATATAAATTTTTTTTCCAGGGCCCTACTTCAAGATTCTGAAGAATGATGGAGAACGGTATTGGACAGTTTTTTGGAATAGCAAACTACACAGATATATGCACAACTAGTGGACAATATTTTTGGGCAACATATTTGACTTGGACAGTTTTTTAGATGGGATATCTAACAATTTGGACAATTGATATCTTTTGTAACAACTCTTTTGGATACATTTTGTAACTAATGTGGCTAAACAAAAATGTTAGATTCTATATGAAAATGATGAATATTTTTAAATGTAATGGTAAAGTTCATTTCTATATGTGCATCTTTGAATAAGACAATTGTGGATGAAGGTCGTAAAATTCATTAAGGGAGAGGTTGATAATTTTGGAGGGTGATTACAATTCCTCCCATCTAGACAATTTGCAAATAGTCTTGGGGATGACTTCGGAGTTCTCATTTTCTTTTGCTTAAAGTTAACCTTACAAAGGACTTTTGTTCAATACGCGCAAAATTTAATTGTATTAAGGGTTTGTTTGGATATCATTTATTGCTAAAAACTGAAAACTGAAAACTGGAAACTGAAAACACTGTAGTAAAATAATTTTCAAATGTGTGAATAGTGCCATGAGATCCAGTTTTAAAGTTGTTTTTGTTGAAAAAAGTAGTTTGCGAGTCCTGTGAATAGTGCACGAGATCCACTGTTTTAAACGTAGACACAAATGTGCACCAAATAATCTATATCCAAACTCATGCTAAGATGAACTAAATACATTGATGTGCTCTCTAATTTGTGTTGCCAAAATGTTTAGCCATTCAATCTTCAATTTTTCTGAAATCCAACAATTATAATCAATTTACAAAACAATTTAATACATCAAATTTGAATTTGAGCTTTATGAGTAAATTGTTGTGCAATCATAAAATTCTGCTTAAAACTAGATCATTCTTTACTTCATAATTTTTTTTCACCTTTGGGCGAGGTCCACCTCCATATATAATGATGAAAACTCAAGCATGCTTTATTGTATCCTAATTGGCTTGAAGATAATATTTGCAATTACAAACTTGAAAACAATATCTTAGCGAAAAACAAACTTGAAAACAATATAATTGTCCACTATTCATATATGAAAGTTGTATGACAAACATGAAATGAAACAATCTACTTATAAGACTTTTTTCTTAAATTATGGCTCTCAAAACAACTTGCGAGCATACAATTGCCTAAGTAGAAGACCTCAAATGTCTTCTTTTCTCAACATTCATAAATATAGATAGTGAGACAATTTGCAAATCACATCTTCCATCATTAACCCAGCATAAGCTACTTGATATTCGCTTTCAATGTTTTACAGCATTTAAGCTCCAGCCTTGGAGATTTATCTGTACAAAAAAAAGAAAAAAGAAAAAAGAAAAAAAAGAAGGCACTCACATAAGAATAAGAAATTAAAGTACCTAACACAATCATAGGCATTAAACAGTACTAGTAATTGCAGAGTAAAATACAAAAACTATATGAATACTGAATAGCTTTGCCACTACAAATTTCCAACAAATCTGATGGTATCAAAAATAAATTCAAAGAAAGAAAATAGAATTTCATTCACTCATTTTGGGAATGATTAAACCCCAAACTTTTACTAATGAAATGTATAAATTCAGTAAAACGAAAATGATATCCACCAATGAAACAGTCATGAAAGAAAATGTTAATAGCTATGTAGTAAGTATCACCAACAACAATGACATTGAAGACACAATTAAGAACATCAAACGTGCTAATAAGCATGTTATGTGTTATATCATACCTTTACGGCTTTACCAACAGTAAACTAAGACAAAGTATTGTACCTATCAAAGAATATGTCTAATTCCTCTTATCAAAATTATCCATTGACTGCCCACCTTCTCCTACAACGAGCTCTCTGCGTACAAAACTTCCTTGCAACCACCTTTTCTTTTGTACCACAACTCTACTGAGCCTAACACCACATTTTCAAAAACCAAATAAATAAACAACAGAAAATAAAAATATTTTATTAACATAACTGATAATGGAAACAAAATTAACAAAAAATTTATAGTAAAAATAAATGTAATTTGTGCTTAGAATTCCAGATTATATTATTTCTTTGTAACTTTTAGTCTTCTAATTCTCCAATACCATAAAAGGATCTCTACGTTACAAATCTAGACTACACATTCATATAAATATAATGGGTAAAAATAATAGATAAGCATAGTAACTTCAAATTTTTGGCCTGATCCGAACCTACCCACAAATTGCTATTTTCTTCATCCATACTTTTGAATACATTTTGGAGGTAGAGATAAGGGCTATCAGTGTATATGGATATTTTTAAAAAGAAAAAGAAAAAGAAAAAAAAGGAGAAAATTACCCCAAAGAGAGAATACCTAGAGGTGGTCGGAACCGCAAGTAGGGATGGTGCTTTGTGGTGGTCGGAACTGGAGGTAATGGCTATAGTTTGTGGTGGTCATAACTAAAGGTTGGGGAGAGTGGTGCGGTGAGGAAATGGAAGCTGTAGTTGCAGGTAGAATGGAGTTTGAGAGAGAGAGAGAGAGAGAGAGAGAGAGAGAGAGAGAGAGAGAGAGAGAGAGAGAGAGAGAGAGAGAGAGAGAGAGAGAGAGAGAGAGAGAGAGAGAGAGAGAGGTAGAGAAGAACTAAAGAAGAGTAAAGTTGATTTGGGAATTAGATTCCAAAAAGCGGAAGAAGGAGAAAGAGAGGAGTCATAAGGCGGGGTTTTGAAAAAAATTCAAGGTCAAGATGGTCTTTTTGTTTGGATTAGATGAGGAGTCTGGTGTGATTTTTTGAACAACAAAATAGATGTCGAGTTGGTATTATTGAAACATAGACATGACAAAACGGTCAAAATTTTCTGACCTGACCGACCCGAACTCGAACCATTTTTTAAAACTTTTTTTGGGTAAAAAATAAAATAAAATAAAGACAATATTGATTTAATTATTTGTTGTGAGTTTTAAGGAAACAATTGAAACATTTACATAACTACATGCAAATTAATTGAAAGATGAATGGTTGAGCATTCTGTAATGAGTAAAGCTTTTAGATATCAAATAGCAAAGTACATGCCAAGATAATTTGGTTACAGTACAGTTAAAAACATAGATTTAAAATTGTAGACGTGCGAGAAACATTCACAAGTGTGAAAATAGTGAAGCCAAAGTATCATATTAATATAAATTATGAATGCTTAGACCTATTTTTTTAACAATTTATGTCCAAAATAAACGGATTTTCAAAATAAATTATGATATTTCTTAGAGTGTGTGTTGTTTAACAATGATATGTAAAAGAGATAATGTATAAATAAGTAAACAATCAAACTTTAATGTATATCTCAAATTGAAATAGAGTGCCAACCACAATTGACAATAAGTCATGATTGTAAATTTCTTATATTTTTTTATTTATTTTTTGTCAAATGAATTATCCAATAAGTCCTTTGTAATTTTGTTTTATATTTTGGGATGTTGATATTGTATAGAAATAAAACTTGTGTATTTGTTTTACTTATCTTTGTGTTATTTTGTTTTAGATAGTAATGTTAGGATTTGTATAATTTTAAAATTATTGAATAAGTATTAATAAGTGTAATTTATTCTTGATATAAGTGGTGAATTCAAAGTAATACATTTTACATCAAGTAGTTTGTTGCATGACTTTCCAAATGGCAAATACATGTTGTTTTCTTTATAAAAAAAATTCATGTGAAAAATACGGGTCAACTGGACCCAACCCAACCCGCAACCCGATTGACCCGAACCCGTTTTTAACCTACTTAAAATGACCCATTTTTTACCTGCAACTTGTTTAACCCGCAACCCGATTAACCCGACCCGTACTCGACCTGACCCGCCTGTTTTGCCATGTCTAAACATGGTATACTTTCTCAATTAGGGGAGCTTAATTGGGAATTCACTCTCTGCCATAAATAACCATTTTCAGGTGTTCCCTGAGGCTGCATGAGAGTTTCAAGGCGTATTGAGGATACATTGAATATGTTCTATATCATAAATATAAATAAATTGCACAAAGAATAACCAAGAAACTATTGACCAATGAAGGTAAATATTCAATGGATGTAAAGTCAACATTACAATCAATGAATGAATGACATAATAGACAAAACACCGAAACATTGATTTCAGAACTTTAACAGTAAAATTAACTTACTCTGACTTCTTGTCTTGATGCCTCAGATGGATAATTGTTAACTGCAGGAGAAAGTCTAATCAGAGTACTTGGGGGAAGTAGGCCCATCCCCAACTGGGCTGCGAGAACTACAGCCCATGAGCATGCCATCACCTGGTTTTCTATGCTGTAAAAGTACATAATCAACAATTAGTTTTAAGGGTAATGTAATTAGAGTAAGAGCCAGAACAACAAAATGTGATACAAAACGCAACTTCAATAAGGACTCATACAAAAACATATATCGACTATGAAGGGCCCAAAAAAAAAAAAAAAGTGTTAGGACATATGTAGTTCAGGTTAGGAACATATGTCAATATAGAATTGGCTAATCTTTGGACAAAACGCACTTTACTTGTAATTGGGTAGATTTAGAATGTGTTTACTACTTCAAGAAACAAGGTTTTAAGTTCAAGTGTTAAAGCCATGCAAGTCTGTCCAAGAATCAAGTGAAGAAGTGCTGGATTTTAAAACTCGACAGCTAGTATCTATCGAGGCTTAAAAGACTATTTTAGCCCGAGACTCGACTGCTGCTCAATAGATAGGATATCTATTGAGGTTTATGAAAACCAATTTTCCAGATCTGATTTCACTCCAATTCATGAATAGATGTTGGGGTTTTCTTTTCTCACAACCCTAAACATATATAAAGATTGTTTTAAGGGTCGTCGCAGATGATGCAACGAAATGCAAAGGTTTCTCAAAAGCATATTGTGAACCGGAGACATATGCCTTAGTTCATCTTTCTATTCAAGAAGCTGCTGTGTTTGTACACCGTAGAGTTTTGTAATCAAGCAACTTCGTGATCTTCATCGTGTGATGAACTGAAGAACTTTGTAGCCAACATTCCTTCTCAAGTTGGTGATTAAGTCGCATATTAGGAGCCGTGCATTAAAATGAGATATTGTCACTACAGAACAAGTCCAATTGAGTATTGGGGTAAGGGTTCAACTATAAGTTGATATAAGATACTAGGATTCCTTTACTTGTAATCGCTTGTAATAACAGTGGATTCTCGGGAATGGTGACCTTAAAATCACTCGGTGGGGTTTTTGCCATGTAGGTTTTCCCCATTTGTAAACAAATTACCGTGTCAATTTATTTTCCGTTGAATATTTAGTTTAATTGGTGATTTGTTTGTGTTGCCACGCATATTGTATGTGAATCTAATTAATTAATCAACTTGGCTAATTAATTGGTTAATTCATCACATGGGGTTAATACATTATTGGCCTATCAAAAAGAGTTTCAAAAATATTTTGTTCATGAAAGAGAGCATTAACCACAAGGTGGAAATAGTTACAATTTTACCAAAAAGGGATTCAAAATACCTGTACTATGTAGACTTCTTTGAGACCTAAAATTTAAGCTTAATGAAAAACATCTACCCTCTAACTTCTTCAAGATAAGTTTTTAAAATTGGAAAAAGTAGCAACACACAAGCTAGGAGGAATATATATATATATCCACACTGTCAACGGCAGAAATTCACTTCCTTATTGATTTGTCGTGGGTAAGAGCCAACCACGACAAGCAGGGAGATAGTACCTATTGGTAGAACCTTAATTCCTCCAAAGCTGATCAATGACACACTTACTGGATGAAGTAACTCCTTCTTAATTCTCATTTGCTGGAAGGTTAGATAGTAGAGAATATCGGCTGAACTCCAGTTGTCCACTAACACCCTTCTGGTTGTATAATTTGCAATTGTCAGAGTAATGACAATAGCATCATCATGAGGGTGGTGCAGTCTTCTTGCATCTTCATATGTAAAAATTATGGTTAGCTCATCGTCTTTGATCATCCTTGGTCGTCGTCTAGATATCTGAACATTTTGAACTTCCTGTAGATAAGTCTTCTTGGCTTTGAACAAGCTTCTTGTTGACATGCCCCTACAATGATCTTTATTTCTCCAAATGGTGGACGCACTGGTTCTTCAACACTTATACTCTGTCACATCACAATTGTGGCAAGAATTGGTTTTACAAATGAAATTTATAATGTGTTGTAAAATTTATAAGAAGTAATTTATATCAGAATTTTTTTTTTAATTTTTAATTTTTTTAATAAATTTTGAAATCTAAAAACAACCTTATGGAAATGTGTATAACGTTGCAAATAGGGTGGCAAAATAGGACAAAGTGAATTTTGTTCCATGTTAGTGCAATTCTTCAAAGCCTAACTTTTGCCTTAATCATTGGAGTGTTTTCAAGACCTCAAATTATTTCATAACTTCTTTGTCACAATTCTATTGTGGCAGACTGTAAATATTTACTTATCATTTACATATTAGCCTACTATTTTTTATCTATTACTTATACTCTGCCACACCATAGTTGTAGCAAGAATTGGTTCTTACAACTGAAATTTATAATGGATTGTTAAATTTCTACGAAGTAATTTATATTAGAAATTGTTTTTTTAAAAGTTCTTTAATTTTAAATTCTCAAATCTATAAACAACCTTATGGAATTGTGTACCACCTTGCCAATATGGTGGCAAAATTGGATGATATGAATTTTGTTAATGTTAATATAATTCTTTAAAGTCCAACTATTGCCTTAATCATTGAAATGGTTCTACGATCACAAACTATTTCACAACTTCTTTGTTAGAATTCTGTTTTGACAAACTATAAATGGTTGCTTATCACTTATATATTTACCGGCCATTTTTTGTCCACCATTTATATTCTGTCATGTCATAGTTGTGGCAAGAATTGGTATTATAATGGAATGTTAAATTTATATGAAGTAATTTATATTAGAAATTATTTTTTAAAACTATTTAATTTTAAATTCTCAAATCTAAAAACAACCTTATGGAATTGTGTTCCACATTGCAAATAGGGTGATAAAATAGGATGATATGAATTTTGTTCCATGTTAATACAAATTTTCAAAGCCAGCTTTTGCCTTAATCATTGAAGTGGTTCTAGGACCACAAACTATTTCACATTGAAAGCATGATAGGCCCACATACATGATCCATAAAGTAAAGATGTCAACAATGTGAGAAAATTGAAAACAAGACAGGTTTAGTACACAACAAAGTCATTTGTCGTACCATTATTGAGGGTTAATATCATTCTAGAGCATAACTTATCTATTATCATATGAAACTTGAGAGCAATCAGAGCTATAAAAGTATAAACCGACTTTTCTAAAGGTCCAAAATATATTTATCAGCCATTTTTTGTCCACCATTTATATTCTGTCATGTCATAGTTGTGGCAAGAATTGGTATTATAATGGGATGTTAAATTTATATGAAGTAATTTATATTAGAAATTATTTTTAAAATTATTTAATTTTAAATTCTCAAATCTAAAAACAACCTTATGGAATTGTGTTCCACATTGCAAATAGGGTGACAAAATAGGACGATATGAATTTTGTTCCATGTTAATATAATTTTCCAAAGCCAGCTTTTGCCTTAATCATTGAAGTGGTTCTAGGACCACAAACTATTTCACAATGAAAGTATGATAGGCCCACGTACATGATCCATAAATTAAAGAAGTCAATAATGAGTACACAACAAAGTCATTTGTCGTACCATTATTGAGGGTAAATATCATTCTAGAGCATAACTTACCTGTTATCATATGAAACTTGAGAGCAATCAGAGCTATAAAAGTATAAACCGACCTTTTTAAAGGTCCAAAATAACTAGAAAGGTGAGAACATTATGAACCATACATTATAAATAGTGCAATTCTTTAAACATTATGAACCATACATTATGAATAGTGCAATTCTTTAACTACGTATTCCTTGAATTGTTGAAATTGGTAGAAATCAAAGTTTCGAAGCCACTAAAAATACCCATCATTTTTCCTTTCCTTAATTTTGACTTTAATGGCAGAAAAAATTGTTCACGTTACGTGTGTTAAGTGCAATTCTTTAACTAGCTGCCAACTTACTTTTCGATGGTTAGAGCATTAGCATCCGAAATTGCATAACAATTCCTATTTTAACATTTAAAAAGTTACTTTAGCTATTATACAATATACCTAACATCCAAGTTTTTTATTTTAACATACAACACATTAAAATAATATAAATTATACAATTAAATAATATAAAATGTTAGGTTCTAAAAGTTTAGAACAATTGGCAAATCGTCTTGTCTAGATATAGATCCTAGAGTCTATAGGTATTATTGGACAATGCTCAAGGTGATTCAAGTTAAGATTCAAGAACATACAAGCTGAAGAAAGAAGATTTCAGAATTTGCTTGGTTCGACTGATCGAGAGACAGGCTCGATCGATCGAGAGTCGTATCTGCAAAATTTTAATTAAGCCTGAACAGTAGTTCAAGCCCAAAAAGGATTAGGGTTTCAGATCTACTTCTTCTAGTATATAAAGGAAACCCTAAGCACGTTTTTATAAGGCTTTTTAGAGAGAGAAGAGTGTGCCTCTTTTGTTTCTAGGGTTTTGTACCCAAAAAACTCTCTCGGCGTTATTCCTTGATGAATCTCAAGATTCGATGTTGTAGAAGTTGCTGTCTTCTCTAGTCATCAAAGGAGTTGATGATATAAACCTTCAAGGGTGGTCTTGGAGTCCCAAACAGGAGAGGGTTATGGTGTTTGGTGGTAATTTACTAAACCACACTCTGGCTGGACCTTTCAAGGTGGTAGGAAAGGCTTTGCACATAATTTCATCTGGAACACCTTGAAGATTCCTGGTTGTTTTAAAAGTGGCAATGTGATCGCAGGGGTCAGTGTCCCATCATATGAATCCAGGGTAGGCATTTTAAACTTGGAAGAGAATGGATGATTTATGATGGACGCGATAAAGGGGGAATCAGTCTTGTGGACGAGATTATCCACATAATTTGCTCTCCTCATAGAATCTTTCATGTCTTCCATGACTCTTTTCATTTGGTCCATCTCTCTCTCTCCAAATGTGAAACCCTGCGAGTGACGATACCCCTAGACTGGTCTCCTTTAGTGTTATTCTTAGCACCTTCATTTCCTGAATTTTGGCCTCATTCTCCACCATGGTATTAACATTGTTTGTTGACTTCTCTAGTTAACTCATGATTTCGTTGTGTCAATTCTACCATCACTGCTGCCATGAACTGTAATCGTTGTTTAACGGTCATGGGGGGTGGTGGTGCACGATTTGGATGACTGTAGGCATTCCCACTCTCCTAGTGTCTTGGACTAGTGGCCATTAACCTAGTCCGACCCATCCGGCCTTTTTGTCTTGGAAAGCGGAAAAGTTAGTACTTAGAAACTTTTTAACTCTCTTCTTCCCCACAAATGGCACCAACTGATGATGTATGAAAATCAGTAGGCTGAAATACTTCGGGCTATGGTAATGGCTGTAAGTCCTAAAAGGAAAGAAAGAACTGTCAAAGGTGACCGGTGTGAACTGGCCAAGGATCCTCGACAGTTAAGTTAGTTTTCTCTCTAGTACACAAGGATAAAAAATAGTGAATGGTTAGAACTTAACTTGGGTGAATGAGATTTGATCCTTTTATAGAGAGTTAGATGTGGGTCTACTTGTTTGGATTCACTACCATCATGGGTAATGTGGGCAGTTTTTAGAGAAAATGGGGTATGTGAAGCGTAGTTCGAGGAATCTCTTCCACGTGTTAAGAGCAACATGTCGTGGTTTGTTCATGTAGAACCTTTGGAGAATTCTCTGTAGAATTTACTAAGTATAATTTGGTCGTCCATGGATCTAGTCATCTATGAATATAGTCTTATAGTCTTTTATGGACGAGTTCTTTCAACTGGATTTTATTATTCCTGACGAAGGGTCTTCTTCATGCATTCTGTCATTCTTGGATGGTTTTCTTTAGACGTGGTCTGGTCATGGACGATAACCAAGGCGGATTATACTTAATTGATTCCCATCAAATAGTATTAAAACAAAACTATCCAACCCATATAGGTTCAACCCGACCCAACCCTAATCCATATGGGTTGGGTTGAACCCCTGTAATGGGTTGGGTTGGGTTGTATTTTTTATAAACCATCATGGTGAGTTAGGTCGAAAAATCTCCTCAATCTGACCCAACTCGATCCATGCACACCCCTGCTTGAGACCAATGAGAGCTATAAAAATAAAGATAAAATATAACTTGTCCCTGTTAAACCTAACCAAGAAAGCAAGAACATTTTAAATAGTAACATTTGGAATCATGTATATCCTAAAATCACTCACCCACAATGAGGGTGATAATATTAATGTTATGAGAAAACTCTCTCTACTGGGTATGGATTATTCACTACTTGGAAATATTTTGGAAGAAATAAAGACATTAGTGGCTGATCTTTGTAATTACTATTTCTAATGTGTCAGGTGATTTGTAACTCAGTGGCGCACTCTTTAGCTAAATTTGTTAGTTTATCTCTAATGATATAACTTGGATGAAAGGCCCTCCTCCCCTTGCCTTAGAGGCTCTATTCTTTAATGTAAATGTTTCTCTTTTATAAATGATAGTCTTTTGAGACTAAAAATAATTAATATATATAAACTCAAATTAGCTAAGTTTCGCTTTCACCTGTCAAGAGTAGAACTTCTATTCAAATACCAAAATTGGAGCTAGATGATCCACCCGATAGAGAGATTATTGATATATGTTGTTATTATTATTATTATTATTATTATTTTTTCTTTCCACGTAAAAAGCTAAAACAAATAAAAACACGTATTAGAGCATGTACCCACAATAAATCAAATGATGCAAAAATTGTCACAATTAACAAGAGATTTTTTTAAACCCTATTCCCCCCCCCCCCCCCCTCTGTTAGTGAATTTAATTGTGATTAATGCATTGTAAAATTAGTGTTAATAGTAAACTTAGTGAAAGTGATGTTACTATAATTAGACTTGACTTCAATCCAATGCATTGAAGCACTAAACTCATGCTTTACCTGTTCTAATTACAATTTATCACTTTAATAAATTGTAAAAAGCTTTACATCTCTAACATGACACTATTCCATGTTATCATATTTATCCTCACTTCACGCTTCTATTCAATAGCGACTTCCAAAACTTTGCATTGCAGGGGTTTCAAATTCTATTACCCCAACACGCCTTAAGTGCAATTCATTAGCTTGGGAATATCAAAAGGAAGGGGGGGGGGGGGGGGGGGAGGAGGTTGTCTTTTAGAATCAATATGTTTTCAAATAGTTGATTTGAAAAGTTGAAAGCCCTCTTATTGGATGATCATGATACCTCTTGGAAATTGAAATTCTTAGACAGTTATAGTTATGGTTGTTGATCACCCAAAGAATATTTGTTTCAAATAAATTGAGCTAATATATAATACAAACTAAAAGAATTCTTCGTGTTACATGTATTAAGTGCAATTCTTTAACTACCTTGAAAGTTGAAATCAGTAGAAATCAAAATTTTGAAGCCACTAAAAATATCAATTCTTTTTGTTTTTGTTTCTTTATTTGGATGTTGTATATTAATTTGGATTCAACTCATTCATGAAATTAAAACTTTTGTTTTATTTTGACTAAATGGGATGACCCAATACATTTTGGGATAGAAGGTGATAAATTTAGAAAATTTTTTAATATTTAAAAAGCAATTATTCAATTATATATGTCTTTCTTTTGAACCCATTCTTCTTGCTTTTGAAGATACAAAATTACTATTATAGCTTTTGTATTTAGATTTTATTAATATCATTTTTTACAAGTTTTTAGGAAAATCGATTGTCAATAATTATTCAACATATTCATAATAATTAAGCTCATAGCATTTTTTTTTTCCTTTTTGTGAAACAATTGCGTTGGATTATTGGCCCAATATTTTTGAGGCCTTCTTAAAGTTGGGAAAAGAATGTAAAATCTTTATAAAACCCTAGTATGGGGTCTAGTGGTCTAGCGCCACGACCAACTTGCAATCATATATATGAGACTTATTAGCACTAGTGTTGTTGGCTAATGTGAGAATCCTATAGTATACCTTATTAGAGAAATGATATGTCCACAACATTTTTACAATATTTTTACAACAAATTTTAAGTGGTAGGTTGTTACTGGTTGTTATTATTGGGACCAAAAAGTAATTTTAGTGTTAGGTTTAAATTTGAACCAATAATAACTAACCGCCTATGATTTGTTGTAAAAATATTGTGAAAATGTTGTGAACGTAGCACCTTTCATCTTATTAAATAGGACATGACTTGCTCTGATGTTTACCATTTTTTTTTTTATTTAGCAGAAAAAGAAAAAAAGAACAATTATCAGTATACCTATACAAGGAAAATGGTATGAAAAAAATAAATAACAAAATTAAGTCGTAATCTCACATTTGTAAAAATAACATAAGACTAAGAAACAAACAAACACTAGATGGAGTCGGCCATCTCCATGATAACATATTAGCATTGGGTCAGTCAGAAATCAAATTTGAACTCATTGAAAAAAAAAAAAAAATCATAACACTTTTTCACACGTGGCAATCAAATATATATATATATATATATAAAATATGAAAATTGTAATTTTATTAAGACGAAGATAAAAACATTACATCTTGAGTTAAAGTGGACTTAATGAATGAATGATTTTTCCTCTATCCATGTTACATAATTGCTAATATTCTTGACGTGCTGAGCTAACAAATGAGCAAGACGATTGCCTTGTCTTTTAATATGTGTAACTAGAACCAGGCAAGACTCTCTAAACTTGTATTAAATCCTATCAATTGTATTAACAATTCGTAGTTGCTTTACTGGAATCATTTAAGGCGTTGAAAACAATCTTTGAATCACATTCGCACAGCGCAATCGAATTGATACACACCTTTAAACAGAAATCTTCAAATAATCCATATAAAGGAATTTCATCCCATATTATTATTGAGACAACAATCGAGACCTATCCTATCTTTAACTTATACGTACGTGGCTATATATATGCCATTTGCATTTATGTATGAAATAGGTACGCATAATTCTCGATTCCTCGTACTGTAGAGGAAGACTTTGTCAGTGCCTTAGAAGAATATAATACCCGAAAAGGTTGAGAAACACAAAATGTTTGGCACTTCTTTGCCAAGCATAATTGAGTCAACACATTTAATGGTATTTACTGTATATTTGTCGTATTAACATCAAAAGGCTATCAAGATCCAATTGTCAAATACTTGAGGTACCTTCAAATAAAATAATTGAGAGGTACTCTTCAAATAGTAGAAATTAGGAATGAAACTTAAAATAAGGTACAATATTAGGTGCGTCGTGGAGTTTTTAAGACCTTCCTCGTATGTAATTGAATTTTTGAGTCCGCGTCTTTAGTTCAAGACTACATTTATCTTCCTTCTTAGTTTGGGAAATTTTCTTGTCAAAAAAAAAAAATAATAATAATAATAGTAAATCGCACGACAACCATTAAAGTTTAGTTCAAGACATGTGCTACAATTATTGATCTATTAAATTGGGAAATTTCATAAACAACACTTATCGTCTCAAAGAGTGACTTAATTTGGGCCTTAACTCCACCACCTTTTATTAATAAACTTATTTGTTGCAAATAAAAAGAAAGTTCAGGTAATATTTCTCATATTTATTTCCAATATCTATACAATACTTAAGATCAATTTGTACAATAACATGAGTATATGACGCATGTAAATATTATGTGGGATTTTAATGTTAGAAAACCGATAAGCATATCTATTATATTTTATTTTATATATCTGAATAGGTTGTGTAGTAATTATTTTTCATTGTAAAAAAATCCACTTTTAATTCTTATATAATGGTTTTTAGTAATTAGATAAACCTTAAGTACAACTTATCGGGTTTTGTCAAACTTATAAAATGATTAAATTATAAAAAATTTGGAACTATTTAGTAGCTTTTTTTTTTTTGAAAACATATATAGTAACTGATGATGCAGAAAAAATCAGTAGGTTGAGTGCTCCGAGCTTCAATGGACTTGAGGTTGTTTAGAAGACCTGAAAAAAAGTACAAGATCAAAGGTGACCGGGTTGAACCGACCAAGAGCCCTCCGGTACTCAAGTTAGTTTTTCTCTCAAGAACTCAAGAATCCCAACTTTTAGGAGTGGTGGAAACTTACCTTCATTTGATATGTATAAGTCCTTTTATAGTGAGTTTTGGAGCGGTTACTTGTTTAATAACTTTCTCCACATGGATGGAAGTTGGAAGGTTCAGACTTAGCTTCCTCAACTACTATAGAAGTTAGAAGGTTCAGTCTTATCTTCTACAACTGCTATAGAAGTTAGAAAGCTCAGACTTATCTTCTATAACTGCTATTAGAAGTTAAGAACTTAGTGAGAAGTTAGAGCGATGAGTGACGATTTTGCTTATACTTCAAAATAGTAGAATGTTGTCCGAATTATAAGCTTTTGCAAATAAATCCATTCTGGAAATTTTCTAAGTGCTGAGGGGTTGTCTAGGTGCTTCCCTAATGGATGACTTCGTACCCATAGACGACCTCCCCACGGTGGACGACATTCTTATGTTGGGTTAACATTTCTGTCCCTGGATGACACTATGGACAAACTGGAGATAGCCCAATTTTTGGTTCACCATCAATTGCCCCCTTTGTCCAAGGTTCATTCAGAACACTGTAGTATAATTGTTGGTTTTTTCCACGTGTCAAATTTTAATGGTCAATAGTTGCGCCATGTGTCATCTTTACCCTGGTTGAATTTTACTATTCAAGATTGTCCCACGTGTCATAATATCATTAGTGGACTTGTTGCATCGATTCATCTTTTTGAGTAAAATGCCACACATCATTTTTTAGTTGGTCCGTGTCGCTTCATTGACCTCACCTCTGGGCCCTATAAATATGTGTTTTCTCTCTCTTACCCCTTACTTTTCTGATAATTACTTTTTTGCCATCTCATCCATGAGCCTCGTCTAGTCCTCGTCTTCAAGTCTTGTTAGGTACTTCCTTTCCTCCATCTTTAGGTTTTCGTCTTATTTATTTTTCTAATTATGTCTGTGTCTAATAGTAGTCTAGAAAGAGAGATAGACAAGTACCAGGACATGTCCCCTGGAAGTGGTAAGGGTAGTACAAGTAATAGTAGTGATAGTAGTTCCTTAGATGAGCATTATTTTTCTAGGGTCCCTGGTTTTCCCTTAAAGGATTTCTAGGAGATGCAACATAGTATGGCTTCTGGGGCTGAGGCTAGCTCGTCCAGAAAGTCATCTAATCCTCCTCAAGATAAAGAGGAAGAAGAAAATGTAATCTATAGTTGTGCCCCTGAGGTGGCATCTACTCTAGACACAATTAAATTAAATACCCTTGTAGGTAGATACCAAATTCCTAGTGAGTTTAGACATCGTCTACCCGAAGAGGGGGAATGGTGTTGTTCTCCTTCTTCTGGTTTAGGTGTTTATACCTTATCTCGTAGCAGGTCTTAGGTTTCCTTTAAACTCTTTTTGTAGAGGTCTTCTCCATAGGTTGGATATTGAACCAAACCAACTCAATCCTAATGGGTGGAGGACGATAGTTGCCATGCAAGTGTTATGGCGTGAGGCACTTGAAGGGAACTGTCCAATCACAGTGGACAAATTCCTTTATTGTTATAAGCCCTCAGAGATTAAACAACCTGCTTGTTTTTACTAGTTCTAGTCTAGGGGCCCTTAATTTAGTTTAATTAAGGGCTGTAGTTCTTCTGATAGGTTTTGGAAGAAAGAATTCTTTATTATTTCTGGAAATTGGGTTGGGGACCCAGTTGATGTAAATAGTGCCCCCTTCCCTCCTTTTACCAGCCCCCTAGGTTGTCTTCGTCCTGAGGGTATGTCTTTCTTCCTTTTTCTTTTATTTATTTTATCTAATTTTTTTCTCATCTAACCTTTTCTTTTATTGGTGCAGTTGTTACTCGTCCATGCTTGGACAGTTTTCATTTAGAGCGTATTGATAAAGTTCGTGCCTTCCCTGAGAGGTCTTTTCACAGCTTAGTGACTCTTTGTCGTCTAGCTGCTTGGGGACTTGGTCTTGAGCCTACTGTTGAAAATCTTGCACACGAGGAGACCACTTGTCAAAGTAAGTATCGTCCATTCCTCTTATATATATATATATATATATATATATAGCTTTGTCTTCTTCACCATAGGGTTGGCCACCATGAAAGAAAACAAGGAGAAGGCTGTTGCCAATGGTACTGAAGATGAAAAGGACATCCAGGTCCAAGATGATACAACTCCTTTGGTCTTCCAGAAAACTGTTGTCCAGGCAGGGAAAAGGAAGGGCATATCTAGTTTTATGGACCTTGGTGACCTTCCAAGTTGTCAAGGCTCCAAGAAGCAAAAGTCTAACAAGACTCCTCCTCCCAAGGTTCCAAAATCTACTCCTCTGATGGTAGACTTGGATAACTTGGCAGAGAACTTGGTACCCATCCAGACCATTCCATTTGTCCAGCCTGAAAACCTTCCTTCTCCTGCAGCCAAAGCTCCTTATAGGACTCAGGACTCATCCTTCAGAACCAGCCAAGCGTTCTCCTAACTTGGTGTTGGACGAGGGTTATGCTTGGAGGTCATTCAAAGGACTCGTCACTGATAATAAGGTGAATGCTTGTTACAACATGTTAGTGAAGGACTTTAAACGTTCTGCCATCCATGACCTTTTTAAGGTAAGTAGCTTTTCATTATCTCTAGTTCCCTTTCTAAGAAATTTAGAGAATTTCTAACTTTCCCTCGTCTATCCCTTTTTCAGGCCATGTCGAAGTTTTACACTATGTCCACCCAAGCCAAGGAGCTTTGTGATGAGGCTAAGGCTACTAAGGAGAAGAATAAGGAGCTGGCTAATGAGGTCCTCTTGAAGAAGGAGGAAGTAATCAGGTAGAGTGAGAAGGTCACTCATCTTCTGGCAGTTGAGACGAAGCTAAAGAATGAGGTGGAAAAGCTCAAGCTAGACTATGTTAAGAAGGAGTCTCAGATAAGTCACCTTGAGGTGAAAGTCCAAGAGCTTACCTCGTCTCTGAAGAAGGCTAAGGAGGAAGTCATTGCAACCTTTATGAAGTCAAACGATTTTACTACTCATCTAGATCGCTACTATGCTACTGGCTATGAGGACTTCTGTGTTGATGCCAAGGAGACTTACCCTGAAATGGATTTTGACTCCTTCAAGATCCCTACTGCCACAGAGAGTTCCCTGCTTCCAACGAGCTCTGAGGATGTCAACATTGTGGACGACGCCCCAGCAGAGCCTACCAAGGATGCCATTGCTGCCAACAAGGATGACCCAAAGTCTGGGGTTGAAGCCCCCAGTGGTTTATTCTAGTAATTCATTTCTTTTTTAGAGAATTTATTTATTTTCGTTTGTTGAGGATGCCCATTTTTTTGGGCCTTATTTCAAAATTATTTAAGTACAATTCCCTCGTCCGAGTTTATGGATGAGAAACAAATACAATTGCCTTAATTGGCTTTGAACAACTCAAGGGTTTTTGGACAGTGGTCGAATACCCTTTTTAAAATTTTATGAATGAATGTCTACCTTTATTTTCATTCCTCATTTGATGTTGAACATGTTGTATGCTTTATGTATGAACGAATTTCCTTTGTTTACATCGTCCATGTTATTTTTGTGGTTTTACTTGTGGTCCGTCCTCTCATGAAGACATTTTATATTGTCCTATTTGCATGAATGAATTTCCTTTGCTTATATTGTTCATGTTAGAATAAATTTTTCATGCTTAACACCTTTACCATTCTTTATGTTTTCCAAGTATAACTCGTCTATGATTGGTATTTCTTTTGCTAGCTTTATTCGTCCATAAATTTGACTTATAGCTTGCATTATTTCTCGTCCATAGGCTGGACGGTCCTTTATTCGTCTTTGGGTAAGACGTTTCCAGCATTTACTCGTCCAAAGATCGGACTGTTTGGTTGGTCACATTCAACCATGGATTTTAAGTATTTTTACGTGCACATTTTTTCTCATCCATTGGTTAGACGAATACACTTTAAGTTTTTACCTCATCCGTTGATTAAACGAATATACCATAGGTTTATTTTTCTTTGCTTGATCCTTGTATCAAGGAAAGCTTATAGATGTTACATCCCTACGACCAGATATTTTACTCGTCTTGGGCTTTTAGCCTTCTTGTGGACTAGTTTGAATGAAAATAACAAAAGAATTAGAAATTCACACATTATATACATTGGGAATCCAAACTGTACATAAACATCATCCACAAATGTAGCACATGCTTAGAAGATAGTGCCTTCAGGGAATTAAAAATACTTATATACAAACAGACAGACTAAGTACATGACTTCGTCCATGACAAATTTGTCCATAGACAACGCAAAATAGGAAACTAATGCACTTTTAGGGATTAAAGACATGGTACTAGCAATAAGCACAAATAAATATGGAGAAAATAACACATAGCATCAACTTCGTCCATGATGATACTCGTTCATGATGATGCTCGTCCAGGCTAACCCTTCATTGACAGTATCTTCTTAGATGCTCAGCATTCCAGGGGTGCTCTAGCTTCTGTCCATCAAGGGCTTCCAAGTAGTATGATCCTTGCCCTTTGTAATTGATAACCCTTTAGGGTCCTTCCCAATTAGGTCCTAACTTTCCATGAGCCGGGTTCCTAATTGCCAAGGAGACCCTTTTAAGGATGAGGTCCCCAATGTTGAAGCACTTAGGTTTCACCATTGCATCATGTTGTCTAGCCATAAGATTTTTGTATCTTGCTGTCCTGTGCTCTGCATCCATCCTTACCTCGTCTATAAGATCGAGGTTAAGACGAAGTTGTTCTTCATTCTCCTCATCTTGATACCTCATCACTCTGTGGTTGGCCATGTGCACTTCTGTTGGTATGACTGCTTCACTTTCATAGGCAAGTTTGAAAGGAGTTTCCCTTGTGGAGGTTCTCACAGTCATCCTGTAAGCCCATAGTACACCTGGTAGCTCGTCTGGCCATGCTACCTTTGCCCCCTTAAGCCAAGTCTTGATGATCTTCAACAAGAATTGGTTTGCTACTTCTGCTTGTCCATTTGCTTGTAGGTGGGAGGGTGAAGAATAATGATTCTTGATTCCCAGCTACTCGCAGAATTCTCTAAAGGGTGTGTTATCAAACTATCGTCCATTATCTGACACTAGTACTCTAGGTACCCCAAACCTACATACAATGCTCTTTCAGATGAAATTTTTGATATTTTGCTGTGTGATTTTTGCTAAGGGTTCAGCTTCCACTCACTTAGTGAAGTAATCAATCCCCACCAACAAAAAATTTATCTGCCTAGTTCCAATTGGAAAGGGATCCAAAATATCCAATTCCCATTGTACAAAAGGCCATGGGGCCATCATCGGGATAAGGTACTTCGATGGTTGTCTAGGGACGTTACCGAAGCATTGACATTGATCACATACCTTCAAATAAGCCTTAGCATCTACTTGAATTGTCAGCCAGTAATAGCCTGCACGGACGACTTTGTGGACGAGTGCTTTAGCTCCTGAATGGTTGCCATATGCTCCTTCATGAACTTTTCTCAAAACGTAGTTTGCTTCGTCTGGAGTTAAACACCTTAGGTAAGGTTGAGAGATGCCTCTTTTGTATAGCACCTCATCTATAAGGACATACTTGGTTGATCTGACCATTAGCTTTCTGGCTTCATCTCTCTCCTCTGGAAGACTTCCATCCCTTAAGTAAGCTATTATTGGTGTCATCCAATTCTCTTCACCTTCTATTTGCTGTACCTTTGGAAGATCTATGCTAGGCATATATTGGACTTCATCAAGCTCTTCCACCCATCCCTCTGTAGATGTTGCCATTACCAAGGTGTCTGCTTTCATGTTTTCGTCCTTTGGGATTTGAAAGAAACTGGCTTCCTTAAACTTCTTAACAAGGCATTTCACCCTACTAAGGTACTTCTTCATTCGTTCTTCTTTTGCCTCACATGTTCCATTTACTTGGCCCATGACTAACTGAGAGTCTACTTGGACGATTATTGACTCTGCCCTTAAGGACTTAGCCAATTCTAGCTCTTTAAGAAGGGTTTCATATTCAACTTCACTGTTAGTTATTTGATACTATAGATGAGCCGTATACTTTAGCTTATCTCCTTCTGGGGATTGCAATACAACTTCTATCCCTCTCGCATATAGTGTAGATGACCCATTTACATGGACGACCCATGTCTTAGCCTCTTCCCTTCCATCTAGATCACCATGACCTAGAGTGAATTTTGCAATGAAATCTGCCAGAACTTGAGCCTTTATTGCATTCCTAGGTTAATACCTAATATCAAACTCACTTAGCTCTGTAGCCCATTGGATCAATCGTCCTGCGGCTTCCAACTTGTTTATCGCCTTCTTGAGCGGATGATTCGTCATAACGTTGATGACATGTGCCTAGAAGTAATGCCTTAGTTTCCTAGAAACTGTTATGAGTGTAAAGTCTAACTTTTCAATCATTGGGTATCATCCTTCTGCTTCTCTTAGTGCTCGGCTTGTATAATACACAGGCTTCTACACTTTCTTTTCTTTCCTGATTAATGCTGAGCTTATAGCATGTGGTGACACTACTAAATATAAATACAACTCCTCACCTGGTATGGATAGGCTTAGCAGGGGAGCTGTAGTAAGATAGACCTTAAGATCTTGGAAGGCCTTCTAGCACTCGTCCATCCATTCAAATGTTTTCTTGAGAACTTTGAAAAAAGGCAAATATTTATCTGTAGCTTTTGAAACAAATCTGTTTAAAGCTGCAACTCATCAAGTGAGGGACTGGACTTTCTTGACATTATTTGGTGGTTCCATGTTCAGTATAGCTTGGATTTTATTAGGATTCACTTCAATTCCTCTCTGTGAAACAATGAATCCTAGAAACTTCCTCAACAAAGCCCCGAAGGCGCACTTACTTGGATTCAGCTTCATATTGTATTGTCTAAGTATGTCAAAGGTCTCTTGTAGGTCTTCTAGATGTTTCTTCTTGTCCAAGCTCTTCACCAACATATCGTCCACATAAACTTCTACATTCTATCCTATCTGTGGACGAAACATGTGATTGACTAATCTCTAATAAGTTGCCCCTGCATTCTTTAAACCAAAGGGCATCACTTTATAACAAAAAAAACTTTGACTAGTAATGAAGGATGTTTTCTCTTGATCTGCCTCATCCATCTTGATCCGGTTGTAACCTGAGAAGGTGTCCATAAAGCTAAGTAACTGATGACTTGCTGTTGAATCCACCAGTAGGTCAATGCGTGGTAATGGATAACTATCCTTGGGGCAAGCTTTATTCAAATCAGTGAAGTCTACTCACATCCTTCACTTGCCATTAGCCTTCTTGACCATCACCATATTAGCTAACCAATCTGGGTAATAGACTTCCCAAATAAATTCTGCTGTAGTTAACTTCTAAACCTCTTCTTTGATAGCCTTATCTTGCTCAGGAGCAAAGACCCTCTTCTTCTGATTAATAGGCTTAGAAGATGGATACATATTCAAGCGATGAGTAATGACACTTGGGTCAATTCCTAACATGTTTTCATGACTCCACACAAAAACTTCAGTACTCTTCCTTAAGAATTGAATGAGGTATTGCTTCGTCTCTTTCTCCATACTTGTCCCTATTTTGGTAGACTTCTCAAGGTCACCCTCATCCAAAGGAACATCTTCTAGTACTTTAGTGGGCTCTGCAGTAACCCTTCTCTCCTCTATGTTTATCGTCTGTACATGCTCATTCATAACCAACATGGCTAAGTAGCATTCTTTAACAGCTAACTGGTCTCCTTGCACTAGCCTTACTCCATACTTAATTGGGAACTTGACATATAAGTGGTAGGTAGATGTCATTGCCTTTCAATTGTTTAAAGTTGGTCGTCCAATGATGGCATTGTAGGAAGACGAACAATCTACAATGAGGAAATTCACTTCTTTGGCTATCTGTTGTGGATATGTCCCCACCACTACAGGAAGAGTAATAGTGCCCACTGATTGTACTTTCATTCCTCCAAATCCTACTAAGGACGAATTCATTGGACGAAGTTGATCTCGTCCAAGCCTCATCCTCTAGAAAGCATGGGTAATATAGGATATCTGTTGAACTCCCATTATCTACCAACACCTTTCTAGTCATGTAATCTGCAATGAGCAAAGTGATGACGATTACATCGTCATATGGATGATGAACCCTTCCAGCGTCTTCGTTTGTGAAAGAAATGACCTGCTTGTCTGCCCCTTTCGTCCTTGGAACTCATCTAGAGAGTTGGACATTTTACACTACTTTCAAGTAGGTTTTCCTTGACTTGAAAGATTGCTCTACTGAAGTTCCTTCTACAATAACTCTTATTTCTCCAAGTGGGGCTCGTGATGGCTCTTCTACTTTTCCTTTAAACTTCTCGTCCTTGTGATCTCGTCCAAGGAAATTTTTCAACTTTCCTTGTCTGATGAGATTTTCAATCTGTTGCTTTAAGTCATAGCACTCGTCTGTGTCATGCCTGTGATCTCTGTGGAAGCGGCAATACTTATTCTTGTTGTGCTTGTTAGGATCTCCCTTCATCTTCTCTAGCCATTTCAAGGACGGGTCATCCTTGATCTGTATAAGCACTTGGTCAAGTGGGACATTCAAAGGCATATAATGTCGACTTTGTCCTGAGGACGAACTTGCCTTCTTGTTTTCTCTATCCCTCTTCTCTCTTGTTCAGGCCTTCTCGGGCCTTCTTTGGACAAGGTCCTTGTTCTGGATATCGAGGGAACTCTACTTCCATCTGTTATGCTTTGTTCCTCTTCTTGGCAATGATTGCATCCTCTGCATTCATAAAGCTTTGGGTTGAATGTACTAGTTCAGCCATGGCCTGTAGTTCTTGTTCATAAAGCTTGTGAATGAATAAATCTGCACTAACTCCATTGTAGAAGGCTACTAACAACAGCTTGTCATCCATCTCGTCTACCGCCAAGGCTTCCCTGTTAAAATGAGTAATTAAAGACTACAAACTTTCATTGTCCCTTTGCTCTATGGTCAATAGGCTGGACGAGGAGCGTTTATGCCTTTGTCTCCCGATAAAGTTGTTGACGAACAACTTACTCAACTCCTCAAAAGAACCAACCGTATTCAGAGGTATTTTACTGGACCACACTCGTGCTGGCCCTTTAAGGGTGGTCAGGAAGGCCTTACACATTATCTCATCTGGAACTCCTTGAAGGTGCGTTATGGTCTTGAAGGTTGCAATATGGTCACATGGGTCGTGTGTTCCATCATAAGAGTCCAAGGAAGGCATTTTGAACTTGGAAGGCAAGGGATGATTGTTGATAGAAGCTATGAAGGGGGAATCAGTTTGATGAGCCAAGTCTTCGACAAGATTCACTCTTCTCATATTCTCCCTCATCTCGTCCATGACTTTCCTCATTTGATCCATCTCCTTTTCCAAGTGTGGCACTCTACGTGAAGCGGTACCCCTTGATTGATTCTCGTGCTCCACATTTTCTCCTTCTCTAACTTCTTGACTCTGAGCTTGTCCTTCTATACATTGTTTATGACGTTGCCTTCTATGGTTAATCTCTTGAGTCAATTCTTGGTTCTGATGGGTTAGCTCTACCATGGCGTGTAACACCCCAACCTAATTTTTATAATTAAACTATGTGTTTAAGTGGTTAAGTATTATTAATATTTTAAGCCACTTACTTACAAAAATTAATAGAAGAGTACTTAATAAGTATATTATTTTATAATGCCATTGAATGAGAATTGTAAAGATTATACATGACTGAATTGCTATCGGTATTTTAAATATATACTAATTATGTACAAAACTATATTAAGTGGTTAAGTTATGAGATATATATATATATATATATATATATATATAGTTGTTGGTGTTTTAACCATGTATGATGCATGAGATATTATAGTGGAAATTCCACCCACATGCAATCAATTGAAATTCAACGCATGTAAAGCTTAGAACCATGCATGATGACAAACCCCATAGACCAAGACTTGGCCATGCAATCACCAAGCTCCACCTCACCTCTTCCTTGACTTTCTAAAACAAATAGAACATCCAAGAAGCTCCTTACCTCTCCATTTCCTATGGGTAAACACCCAAGTCTGAAATTTCAGCTTAACTTGCTCTCTTTTTCTCTCAAGGAAAGTGCTAGGAAGCTCCCTTGAATCTTCCTCTCAAGTCCACTGGTTCACACACCAAAAGAAAGACAAAACCCCACCCAAAATTCTTCCCCTTATCTCATTTTCTTGGCTGCACCAGACAGAAAGTCCAGCAGCAAGAAGGAAGCTTCTTTCAACTCTCTCAAGCTCTCTACCTCTCATACTTTCTGGTCCAGCCACTAGGAAAAGAAAATCCTTTCATGTAAGTCTACATATATATATATATATATATATATATGCTGTTTTAAGAAGCTTTGAAGTTGTGTTGGTGATTTGTTGAAGGTAGATTAGGGTTTTTATTAATTAATGATTTTGTATGATTAAGGAAGTAAGAACAAGTTAGGATGAGTATTGTTGATGCTGCTGCTGGGATTTTTGTTGTGTGTATTTTTGCTCTAAATGGTTAAATGACTATATGTAAGTGTTTTATAACATGTCTTATGAGTATATAAAAATCTCCATATGAAAATACCATCGTTTGGTAATTTTTTATGAATTTACAATAAAATGTTGCAAAGCTGTCACTGTGACAGATTCTGTGTTCATGCATGTTAAATTATGTGTTAAATTGTATATAGTGAATTTGGATGCTAGGGATAATTCTTATGAAACCTAAGACACTTATGGTTGTTATTGAATTGGTTTCACAGCATTTGGATTCATATAAAAATAATGGTTTAATTTATAATTTGCATGAAATTCTGTCAGGACAGATTTGAGTATTCTGTCTTACATGATTTTTAGTAAATCATGGGTTTATGCTTTGACTCCAAAATTTTTATGATATATACTGTACATACAGGGGAGTAGTTCTGTAAATTTTCATGACAATTGGATATGCGTGAACAGCCCATTGTATTTTACAAATGAGGCACATGCTGCTGGAATAAAACAGTGAACAGTAAGGGACATGCCTAATTTTGAGGATTTAATTCCAAAGTTAGGTTGAATATTTTGAGCTATAATTTAATATACTCATCATTTGGTATGTTAGAACCATATATAAATTTTATGAATTGGTTTCTCTATGATTTAGTACATCATGTTGTCTGATGAATGCATTTTGTGTTTGTGGGAACCTCTTTGAGGTGAGATTAGGACTTCCTTGATTCTAAGAGATAGGCTTTGAGATGAATGTAAAGTTTATGATAAGGAATTATGGATAGCAATAAGCTTTGATATTTGGTTTAGGTGTTACTAGTATCCAAGTCTAAGCTTCTTTGACTTTAGGCTCTCGATTCCTCTGCTTTCAGGTAAGGGATAAGTTATATGGGCATTTGGTAAGTCATGAGGTTATTTTAAAATATATTATGCATTAAAATGTTTTTGATTAGAGATATGACATATAATTATTATTCTGACAAAGATATGTTCGTGAGCTTTCGAAAAACTTATGTATATGATTTAACCATATTGATGCTATTATTAATTCCACGAACATGATGTTTAAAGAAAAGAATGGAAATGCTATTATTATGAAATGTTATGCAAAATTTTAGTATGATGTAAAGTATGAAATGTTTTCGGGTTATGTCCTCTGGTAATCTGAACTCAGCTAGTACCGGTTAATTACTGGCTTTCCATGGAAAAATGTTATATGTTTGGTCATTTAAAGTAGAGGAAATGGGGTTACTCGTAACTCAAGGCCATTTAAAGTAGAGGAAATGGGGTTGCCAATAACTCTAATCTAAATAAGGCCTTCTCCCCAATATGTATGGACGGCGGGGAGGAACAAAATCTGGAGGGGATGTGCCATCAGGCCTCCCAAAGGGGACAATATCATACACATGGGGGCACCCAAATGTGATGAGGCCTTCTCTGTACAGACTTATCAGATATGGACTAACCAATAAGTTATTTATGAACAACTATATTATGTTATTAATCATGAGAGAATGATTTTTGTTTAAATACATTATGAAAAGTTAAAAACTCTCATGAAAAGAAGTTTCTGATAAAGAGAAAAGCTGTTCATTAAAGACAAAAGTTTCTGAAGTTCTGTTGTACTATAAAGATACAGCTTCTAATGAAAGTACAAATTTACGTTTAAAAATTATCAGATATCTATTTTTATGAAACGTTAAGTTTTATGATCATGAAAGTTATAGTATTCTATGAGAAGAAGTTTATAAAGAAAGGTTTTCTTATTAGTCAAGATGTTTCTAGTTTAATACAAAATTGCCAATTATCTAATTTAAGTTAAATAATTATTTTGTAATGAGAATATATATATATATATATATATATATATATATGGCGACTTTGTAGGAAATGAAAGAAGTTTAATCCGAAAGGTTTGGTAATGTTAACCTAATAAGAAAAGGAGAACAATTGTTTTCTATGAAGAGCGTATAAGTTATTATTATGAATAGTATTAAATATTATGCATGAAAAGATGTTCTCCTATTCGAATATTCATAGAATGAAATGATCTGATTTTCATGTATCCTTATTTAATTCTCATATCTCTTACCTTTACTGAGCTGTGTAGCTCACCCCTTCCACTCTTTCAGTTAGCAGGTTTTATTTTGGAGCGGAGGGAGCCTTAGTCGAGTTTGGAAGGAGCTGGTTTTAGTTTTATATGTATAGATCTTAAATTAGCAATATGATGTTTAGATTTGTAGCATTGTTTATTTTAGGATCTAATGAAATTGTATACCTTAAAGTATTAAGATATGTATTATGTGAAATTCCGAATTTGAACAATTGGTGAATTATGTTATTCTTTGGAGTACAATATAGATGCTCTGAATGTCAAGTGAAAGGTTATATCTTTTAAGTAAAGAAACAAAAAATTTAAAGAAAGAGGAAAGCTTTTGTAAAAGTTAAGTTGGTTCTTGTTAATATCAGGTTTAGGCTTGATATTAGCATGCTGGTCATGGTCACAAATCCAGGTATCAGGTTTGGGGCGTGACATGGTGGCTGCCATAGATTGCATTTGTTCGACAGAAGGCAGTTGCATGATAGGTGCTGACTGGTGAGCATGGTTGGGATGGCTAGAAGCGTTTCCACTCTCCTGGTGGCCTAGACTAGTGGCCATTGACCTTGTCCGAACCATACAACCTTTTTTCTAAGAAAGATAAATTGCAAAATACAAATTTAACTTCCATAGATGGCACCAACTGATGATGTACAAAAAATCACTATGCTGAATGCTCTAGAGTTCAATGGACTTGAGGTTGTTTGGAAGGCCTGAAAAAAGTAAAAGATCAAAGGTGACCGGGTTAAACTGGCCAAGAACCCTCTGATGCTTAAGTTAGTTTTTCTCTCAAGAACTCAAGAATCCCAACTTTTAGGAGTGGTGGAAACTTACCTTCATTTGATATGTATGAGTTCGTTTATAGTGAGCTTTGGAGCGGTTATTTGTTTAATAACTTCCTCCACGTGGATGGAAGTTGGAAGATTTCAGTGTTATCTTCTACAACTGCTATTGAAGTTAGAAAGCTCAAACTTATCTTCTATAACTGCTATTAGAAGTTAAGAACTTAATGGGAAGTTAGAGCGATGAGTGAGGATTTTGCCTATACTTCAAAATAGTAGAATGTGGTCCGAATTATAAGCTTTTGCACATAAATCCATTCTAGAAATTTTCTAAGTGTTGAGTGGTCGACCAAGTGTTTCCCTGATGGACGACCTTCGTACCCATGGACAACCTTTTTATGCTGGGTTAACATTTTTGGCCGTGGACGACACTATGGACAAACTGGAGATAGCCCGATTTTTGGTTCTCCATTAGTAACTGTTTGGGGCGTTTGAAAATTTAAAGTGTAATTTAAAACAATATCAATTTATGTTATATATACGCACTTATTTTGGGAAAAATAATAAGTGTGCTCTCTTTTCTAAGACGAAGACCTTCATCTAAAGAACTGATAATGTTACTTTCCGGATGATTTTTAACCACTTTAGATGATGGCTTCTTTGAGGTGGACACTTTATCATTTCGAGAGATAGAAGGATGAGCTTCCAGAGGGATAAGAGGGCTTGGGGATCTGGACAATGATCTTGTCTCCATTGTAAAGTTCACAGGAATAGATTCTCTTTCCAGTGAACATTCTTCCACTTCCACACCTTGGGCATCAATCTCAACGATAGCTTCTTTGGAGCTTGTTCCTTCTTCACTATCATCATTTGCTACGTTTGTTATGGCATCATCAATAATCACATTGCTGGACTCCATTACCGTTTTTGTTTTCTTGTTGAAGACTCTATATGCCCGGCTTGTGGTTGAATACTCGATAAATATACCTTCATCACTCTTTGCATCAAATTTTCCAAGGTTCTCCCAATCATTTAGAATGTAACACTTTCTCCCAAAGACTCAGAAGTATTTCACTTTTGGTTTCTTCCCATTACAAATTTCATATGCAGTCTTCTTTGTTTCCGCTTTGAAGAATATTCTATTGTCAATGTGACATGAGGTGTTCACGACTTCCCCCCAAAATTTTTGAGGAATTTGCAAGTTGAGTAGCATAACTCTTGCCATTTCTTGAATCACTTGGTTCTTCCTTTCGACCACCCCATTTTGTTGAGGAGTTTTAGGATCTAAAAACTCTTTCTTGATCTCATTCTTCTCACAAAAAGACTCAAATTTTGCATTCTCAAACTCCTTGCCATGGTCACTTCTTATCTTGACAATTGGTACACCTTGCTCATTTTGAAGCTTCTTACAAAGAATCTTCATCTTCTCACATGCTTCCGATTTCTCTCTAAGAAATTCCACTCATGTGTATCTTGAGAAATCAACGACAATGACCATATTATACCGTTTTCCTCCTAAGCTTTCCATTCTTGTGGGCCCTATTAAATCAACATGAAGAAGCTCTAAGCAACATGATGTAGAGATCACATTCAACTTTTGATGATTTTCCTTTGTTTGTTTTCCCATTTGACAATGTCTTCAAGTTTGGACACTTTCGCCACTTGTTTGAAGTTTGCATGGCCGAGTCTTTGATGCCAAAGTTACAACACATCGACTCAGGCACTCCTACAAGAGATATTTGGTGTAGGAACCACTCCATAGCAATTGTCGGTGGTCCTATATCCCTCCAAGACTTGAATCCCTACTCCATTTATGATTACACATCTTATCTTTGAGAATTGAACAAGAGAGTCCTCATCACATATTTGAGTGATGCTCAAGAGATTTGCCTTAAGCTCTTTGATATATTGAACATCTTTCAATAGAGGTAGCCCCGGTATCTCAATAGTCCCTTTGCCAAGAACTTGAGCATGGCTTCCATCCCCAAATGTTACATAGTCACCAACCTTCTCTTTGAGAGACTTAAATATTGACCTATCTCCTGTCATATGATGAGAACATCCACTATCAAGATATCATAAACAAGAATTGAATACTTTCATAGCAATGTGCACAAACAAGCAAGCATGAGATAAGCATTCTTGATCTTTAAAAAGAAAATCATCTTCATTTTCTATTCTCTTACTAGATTGAATTCTTTTTTTAAGGTGATCAACCTTGTCACACAATATTCTATTTCTTCTTTTATACTTCTCAATCAATGAATTTGACTCACATAGACTATTGTGTAAACCATGGTTCTTGTGTTCAAGATACTTTAGCACGTGAACAAACATTCTAGCATGTTTCTTTGTTTTTAACAACTCTAGGAGTTCATTGTTAGGACAATCTTTAAAAATACTCATAGAGTCATTATCACAAACATTTGCAACACAATTCAACATAGCCTTTTCCATAGCTTCATCCATAGCTACAAGGGGTCTAGGATCACACTAAGGATATTGAATTCCGTCAAAGTGTACCTGCTTTGATACCAATTGAAAACTCACTTAGTGTGTAGAACACTTGTGAATGTTTAGACCCCCAAATACAAATTTTCAATACAAGTTTATATTCAAATAATATATGTGCGGAATATGAAATATAACCAATACCCAAATTTGCAAACTACTCTAAGCCATTAATTAATAACAACCAGCAGAAATTAAAAGCTAAGAGTAAGGGAAAGAGAGATGCAAACACAAGATAACACTGACACGTGTTATCAAAGAGGAAATCGAAGAACTCAGTGAAAAACCTCTCTGTCGCCCTCGAAGTGGTAGGCCATTCAAGCCTAATCTACCCAATGTACCTAAGCCCTCCAAGCTTCTTGCTCCACCAAGGTTATGCCGAACCGTGTCTTCTCTAGCTTTCTGGATCCCGTAATTAGCCCATTATATCAACCAATATGAATTGGTTCTCTCTTGAACTGCTTTCCAAACACCAAGAACCTTCTCACTACTCTAAATTTGGTGAGGTAAGGATTTGGTTTATAATCCCCTCATGGGTATGACAATGGAGAGGGTGAGAGTTGAGGAATTTGGAGAATCAAATGTATAATATTATGGATGAATCAATCTTTTTTATTATTGAAAACTCACTATGAGAGACCTCAAAATTAGGGTGCTCTCAAAAAAGAGAGATTTTTGTGGTGTGCCTTTTAGGGCACCTCTCTTTTTGGGTAAGTGGTGTGGAGTTGCCACTAATTCTTTATGTACAAAAAATAAGAAAAACTAAATAAAAAATACATAATTGAATTGCTTTGCTTCATTGATTGAATAAAGAGGATACATATTTGAAAGTTTGAACATTACATGGCTTTGGGTCCTAATTACAATCTACCAAAAATACATGGCTTTTTTGTCCTAGTTACAATCTACCCAAAAATAAAAACAAAGATAAAGCCTAGGTCTACCAATCCAAAGACACTAAATTTGAAGGCTAGGTTATGGAATGGGAAGGCGTTAGGCATCCATTTCGCCCAGACAAAGTCTGGTTTTCTAAACTCTTGTGACCAATGTACCATTTTTATGCATGACATGAATGATATGTTGAACATGTGAAATAAAAATTAAGCCACACAAATTTATTATGAATGAAGTCTCTTCTTTTGAAAAGAATCAGATCTGTTTTGGTTGGTAAAAAAAAATTAATTTTGATTTATCAAAATACCAGATCTATTTTGTAGTATGAAGAAAAATAAGTGATTTTTGGAGATAAAAATTCAGATCTGTGTGTATCACATGAAATAAAGCCTTTTGATTTGAAAAATATAAGATCTGTTTTTTTAAGAACTTAGAAAAATGGTTTTTGATTTGTAAAAGATCAGATCTGTTTTTTGAATAATAATAAATAAATAAAAAAGGTTTTTGATAATAGAAAAATCAGATCTGTTGTTTATATGTTTTGAAAGAATTTTTTTTCTTTTTTTAAAGAAGAGAGTTTCACTCATAATTTAAATTCATGCAACATGGACTAAACACAATAAACACAATCATGTTTTATCTTTTTCTTTATTTCAAAAATTTGCATATGTTAAAGAAAAATCATATCTGTATCTAAGAAAGATACAAAACAGTTTTTAATTTAGAAAAAATTAGATCTGCATCTAATGAAGATGCAAATATGTTTTTATTTTAAGAAAAATTTAGATCTACATCTAATGAAGATACAGATCTGTTTTTATTTTAAGAAAAAGTCAGATCTACATCTAATGAAGATGCAGACCTATTTTTATTTTAAGAAAAAGTCAGATCTACATCTAATGAAGAAAAGAGTTGTTCACATGTAGATTACTGACATTCAAGAAAGAGATTACAACAATCACATAGAAAAATAATCATGCTTTAAACAAAACAATGACTAATAATTCAAAGATAACAAAACATTCATCATTTTAAACAAGAAGCATAAGGAAAAGAAAGGGTGATTGACAACAACCTCTTGCATGAGCACTCCTTGTTCTTGAGAGGTTATTTTAGGATCCAAAGAAACTTATTCAGTTATCTTTGAAACCTAAAAACCCTAATTTAAGCAGCAAATCTCAGAGAGGATCAGCAAGTATCAGCAATTTGAGAGCCTTAAAACGTGTACCTCTTAGAGCGTAAAATAAAGGTGCTAAATTATAAGACCCAATCTCCATTTATAGATGCTAGAAGACTCTAAAAAAAATAGGCACGAACAATTAGGATGTAAATCCGGACGCATCCTTTTGCGAAAAGATCGAAAAAGGTGTGCCTCATCGTCACCCGAAAGTCGTTGGGCTAAAGCCCAAAAGTGCCCAATGGTGCTTTTGGATGTCAAACCCACTTTCGTGTTCGGGTACCATTTGGACTCTCCTTCTAGGGTTTTTTGATCCGGTCCTTATATCTAGACATGTTTTCATCCTCCATCCACAATTTTTTTTTATGTCATTTCTATATAATTCAAGCTTTTTAAGAACAATTATCTTGTAGATAAATATCCTGAAATAAATCTTGATAAAGTTCAGATTATCCACAATTTTATTGTTATCCAATTATCCCTTTTATTCCTATGCATGCAATCCTATTTTAAACAATAATTATCAACCAATCACAAAATTATTTAATTAATTTTAATTGTTTAACCAATCAAAATTAATTTAAATTAATCATGTGTGGTCGACTCTTCCTAGACACAATGCATATGGACAGTGCAAACTTGATCATGCGATATCTTTCGATCCGATGGTTCGATTTAAAGACCGAACATACCATTGTGACCGTTAGAATCTCAAGATCATTGTTATGATATGCAATAAATAGACTGATGCATGCAATGCAAGAACAAATTGATGCATGTAATGCAAGAATAAATTGATGCGTGTAATGCAAAAATGATTTTTTTGGTACATGGATGGTCATTCCAGTCATCTTCCTTAATTAAATCATAGGTGCAAAATTAAGTGTCTATACTCGCTTAGTGTATAGAACACTTGTGAATGTTTAGACCCCCAAATACAAATTTTCAATACAAGCTTATATTCAAATAATATATGTGCAGAATATGAAATATAAGCAATACCCAAATTTGCAAACTACTCTAAGCCATTAATTAATCACAACCAGTAGAAATTAAAAGCTAAGAGTAAGGGAAACAGAGATGCAAATACAAAATAACACCAACATGTGCTATCGAAGAGGAAATTGAAGAACTCAGCGAAAAATCTCTCCGCCGCCCTCCAAGTGGTAAATGATCCACTAGAAAATCAGTTGGGATACATGAATAGCAATAGACCCTCCAAACCTAATCTACCCAATGCACCTAAGCCCTCCAAGCTTCTTGCTCCAACAAGGTTATGTCGAATCATGTCTTCTCTAGCTTTCCGAATCCTGCAGTTAGCCCATTGCATCAACTAATATGAATTGGTTCTCTCTTGAACTGCTTTCCAAACACCAAGAACCTTCTCACTACTCTAAATTTGGTAAGGTAAGGATTTGATTTATAATCCTCTTATGGGTATAACAATGGAGAGGGTGAGAGTAGAGGAATTTGGATAATCAAATGTATAAGATTGTAGATAAATCAATCTTGTTTTTCTCTAGGGTTTCTCTCTCAAAATTCTCTCTGGAAGCTCTTTACATTTCATGGGTATAAGGGTCTTTATAGTAGGGTATGAGATGGAATGTGAAAGGTCACTTTTCAGCAAAACAGGGTGCACTGGCGAGTCACTTTGTGAATGGGATGAGTCGCAAGTTTCAGTCGCCAGTTACTAGACTAGGCCAGACTGTATTTTTTGTCCTATAGTGATTTAGCTGTCTTGACTCTTCATCTTCTTGCATGCTTCACACGTGTGCTTCATTTTGGTGAGTCACCACTTGCGAGTCAGTTGCGAGTCTAGTCGCGAGTCACCTTCTTGTTGTATGCTCTTGATCAAATCTTCACACTCTCTTACACACAATCCTTACATTATTCCCACCTAAACACAGGGTTTCTAAATGCTGAATTAAAAGCAAATTTGGCATGGAATAAAGCCAACACATAGTTGAATAAATTCAACTTTACACAAGATAAAGAAATTAAGGTTTCAAAATCCACTTTGTTGATTCATATAAGTATATGTTCATGATCATTAATTTTTTTCCAGCCCATTGCATAATAGTCTAAAAGTCAATCTTACTATCATGGAAAATATTATCATTAAAACCCGTATTTTAAAAATCTAAACCATGCTCTTTTTCGCTTCCTAATTATAAAATCAAATCATCAATTGTATAAGTTAACAAACAAATCACAAAATATGTCTAATTTTAAAATCAAATGATTATAAACCAAGTATTCAATTAATTAAGATAAATCCAAAATCATGAGAAAAACATGATTATATTGAACTCATATTAAGAATCTTATCATAGCCAATTGGTATGAAGCAAGAACAATTTGAACCATTAAAGAATAACAATTGTGGGAAAAATTAAATTACATAAATAATACTAATAATCTTAACCCTAATTGAAAATTTAGCTACTCTTGTTTGTTGAAATAAAACACAAAAATAAAATACTAAGAATTAAGCTAGACAAATAAAATAGAGAAAGAGATAATCACAATACAGCCCTAGCCTTCTTCTTTTTTTTCATTTTTCTTTTTTCTTTTCCCTGGTTAACGTACAAACTGACCTAGGGACTTATATAAGAAAAGAGCCGCCGCTTGACACACTATGCTATAATCCTAATACAAGTAGAACAACAAACTTATATTTCCAAGCCACGCACATGCAAGGGATTCCTTGCATTAAACGCTGACTACTATTTCTTTTGTGACACGCCCCAATGCTTGATTTTAGGAGGTTATTTCCTTGCAAACTTCATCCATGTTGAATTGAATCTTGGACTTCTTATTTTTTCGTTTCTTTGTTTTTGGTCTTCTCTTGAATTCACGCTTGGGCTGGATGTTTACTTTGGGCTGAATCTTTACTTCATGCTTCGCATCTGGGTCTTAACATTGCTTGAAAATTGGCCCAGTCTCACTTTGTATGTAAATCCTTTATTACCTATAAACAAAGACAACTTATAATCAGTCCCAAAATAACATAAAAGTGGGGCTAAAATACAAATATGAGAGTACTTTTTTGTATATATTTCGTGTACATCAATCTTCCATGTCATGTGATGCCATGGGACTGTTCCAGAAAATGTTAGAGAAACAGTAAGTAACATATATGAATCATTGGATGACATGAAGTCTATAGATACAGATATGAAAAGGTATTTAGGAATTTAGGATGGAAAGATTTTTGGTGACTCAAAATGAATAACGTAAGGCAACACCATTGAGAAAAAGAGAGGAAAAAACAAATTCCATATATCTCAATACTATATATCCATGTATTCAGCTGTGTCAAAATGACGGATAACGAGTCCCTAAAATGCAGGCCTTAGAATACTAGAAATAGTATTTGTTCTTAGTTTTCCACTCAGGATCTTTTTCACGTTACTTGTAAGCTATATTCCCAAGTTCATGATGGGAGAAAACACTATGATGGTGGATATAATTAATCAGAAATGAAACATAAACAACTGGATAGTGAACATACTATCATCATCCGTAACTCATTCTTTTTTTCTTTTCTTTTTTCTGTTTTTATATGCTGAAAGCAATTTTTATCATCATCCGTTTACAAAATATTGTGACAACCAACTATAGAACTTGCACTAGTGGTAAAATTATTTCAAGCAGGGCAACCACGAAAAGTCAATTAAAGAAAAGGTTTAACCATTCTAATCCCTTCACGTTTACAACATACAAATATATATATATATATGCATAATTCTTTTATATCTCTTGCATGCATAATTCTTTCATCATCAGTTATTGTAATCCAATTGCTTGCTATGTATTGGTATTGGTTTTGGTAAAAATATATGCATATATATTACCTAAAGAAAGTTTATTTTGCTTCTGCTGCAATTGCCTTTGCTAGAAGGTTCTTCCCTATTGCAGGTGGACCATAAAGTAATACAACCCTCCATGGTTTTTGATTACCTAAATAGGCAAACGAATGATTATTTTTTCCAAAACAACAGTATAATATCCACATTAGTGGTCCCCATAAGTACAGCTTGTTGGGAAATTTAGACTCCGGTCGATAGAATTAATAAGTTTTAAACCCAAGTTATTAATTAGATTTATTATGAATGAACTTTGTTAAAACAAACTAACATCAATATCATGTCAAAATCAAGAAGGGGAAAAGTAAATAAGACAAGATATGATGACCCAGGTAAACCAATGAAACAAACTAGTTTCACAGTAAAAATCCTGGGGGTGAAACCTTCCTAAAAAACAATTCACTATAGTAAAGAGAAGTTTCAGATCTAGTATAAAACCTTTGTTCATAGACTCTACCATCTCCATAGATGAATTTATAGCAAAAACCTTCTACCACTTCAAAATCTCTGAACTCTTCAATATATGAACGCCACCTTTTTGCATGGATCCCAGTATATAACTAACCAAAAATGCACGGTTTCCAGTACATGACTAACGCACCAACTTGAAGAAGATGTTAGTTGCAAAGTTCTTCACTTCATTAACAATGAAGATCAAGAAGCACTTGGTTACAAAATCTTAAGGGGCAAAGACGCAGTAGCTTCTTTCAGAAAGAATAAGGCACCCAGTCACTTTTTGCATGTGTTCTCCTTATTTTCTCTTATGTGACGGCCTTTAGAATAAGCCTTATATATGTCTAGAGTTGTGAGAAAAGAAACTCTATACATAAATGTTAGCATGGGCCTAAAATCAGATCTGGAAATCTGAATTTCGTAATTCTCGATAGATACATCTGTCAAGCAGCTGTTGAGACCTCGATAGATAGTATTTGTCAAGAGTTGTTGAGACTCATTAAACCTCAATAGATATTATCTATCGAGAGCTGTCGAGAATCTATCCAGCTTTAATGAATAACCCTTCTTCATTTGTTTCTTGGTCCAATCTTCATGGCTTTAATACTTAATTTGAACAACATGTTTCTTGAAATATTAAATACATCCTAGATCTACCCACAAGTAAAATAAATTTTGTCAAAGGATTAGCCAATACTATAATGACATATGTTCCTAATATAATTCACATATGTCCTAACAATCTACCTATTTGGCAATTCGTGACAAAACCACAAAAAAAAATGAACATATAAGAGAAGTCATAAATCACTCAACTCATACTCATTTGTTGGTTACAATAAAATCTGTCCTAACACAAACTCTTGAAAAATTTTGCAAGAAGAGAGTTCATGGTAAGAAGACTTTGACAACCTGTATTTCTGAAACACTTTAAATAAAACTCATCACGACATCTTAATATGAGACAAAAATAAAAGATTGTATACAATAAAAAAATATGTGCATAAAGAGAGAAAAGAAACAATACATGTAGAGGTAGGTGAAGAAAACATACATCATATATATATATCAAAGATAAGCACAATATATGTAAACATGGTCACAAGACCGGTGTATAAGAAGAAGAAGCTAAAAGAAGCTCCTACAACAACAAGGAGGTAAACACTCCCCCTAACAAGTTGAAACACATCTCCCCCTTACAAAGGCATGTATTTCTCCCCCTAACATATAGAATCTTAAAAAAAGAAACCATAGTTTCTCCACAATTTCTCTCCCTTTTTGTCATGATTGACAAAGGGTACAAGAAGCTCGAAAGCTTCACTTGAGAAACATAAAGATGATCGAGGATGATCAAGGGAGCACAAGGAATCCATATAAATGCATGAATGTAATGAAATAAGATGCTATGGATGACAAAATAAAAGAAAGATGCAAAACATGTGAAAAATAATGCATGCAAAAGGATCTCGATGGATCGAGAGCTATCGAGCCAACCTCGATGGATCAAGATTTTGACGAGGATCTATCAACCAGACAGAAAGTTTCTCGATGGATTGAGAAGCTATCAAGAAACAATCAAGACAAAATCCTTAAAAACACTGATGGATTGAAATTGCGATAACAACTACCGAGAAAGGAAGATCAGAGGCTCGATAGATAGCCTAGCTATCGAGAGATATCGAGAAGTTGTTGAGATTACTCAAAAATAGTTTTTCGCAGGAGAGAAAAATATAGAAATAAATGCAATCAAACATGCTACTCAACCAAAGATCTAAACAACATTTTAAACTCTTAAAATCATCTCTCATCAAGAAAAATGACAAGCATTTAGATCCCAAACACATACACACACTAAACAATTCTAGCCAATTTTATATATAAAAAATAAGTGAAGACAGTTTAGTGAGTATACATTAACACATGTATTTCTTATGATAGTCAAATCACATTGTAGCTGCACATGTATCAAGAGTAGCAAAGAATATTGAGTGTCGTTTGTGAAAAACATTGCAAAATTACATAAGTGTCAACATGTTATGACGATTTGAGATATGAGAAAATTGCTTTGACTCACACATAATTATAACTGTTTGATGGGGACTATCATCTTTGAGGTATATCCTGTAACTCCCATATCTTCTAGAAGACACGTTTGCAATCATATAAAAAGCATTTTGATTATTTTTGCTTTTATTTTTCTTTGCATATTTTCTTTTTAAGCATATCATGCATGGGCATATAAGAGAAAGAAAAGAAATACCAAATTATGTTAAGCTTTTGACATTGCACTTTTACTATGCCGAAGCATACAGATGTTATTTTATGATTGGTAGGCAACAGTGGTGAGATAATTATTTATGTCTTTCTCTTAGGATTTTCTAGTCCTTCCCGTCAAAAAGAGTGATACGAGTGTTAAATACAAGAGATTATTTAATCTTATTCATCACAAACATGAGCCACAAAGCTCATTTGCTTAGTTGTGCATAAAGATGCTCATCTAATCTACAAAAGATACAAAGTTTAGAAAACTTTGTTTCAATGGCCAACCAAGGTATACAAGTACAAATGTACACAAATACAAGTTGTTTTTATATTTTTCTGATTTTTTTATTTTATTTTGAAAAAAAAAAAAACTAAACGACCAAACAAAAACAAACAAACAACATGAAAGTATGAAGATAGATGTAGATGCATGAAAGCATGATTCCAAAAACAGATAAGAAATCAAGCAAAGAGAGTCCTACTTTAGATAGAAAGAATTAAAGTAGAGGACAAATAGAAAAGACAATTAAGTCTTAGGCTCCTTTCTCACCCACACAACACAAGTTTATGGTCGTGAAGATGAAAAGGCACCTGTCCTACTATGTCTACTAAAGGACATAGGAAAATTAGAATTCTCCTGAAATTGAGTTAAAAAACTCAAAACTTATAATATATCTCCAAAAAAATGTGTAGGTCCTTGAGAGAAAACCTATAACCGTTTGGACACCTGCTTTTGAGGATACAACTTAAAGCAATTAGGACGAATGTGTCCAGAAACACCACAATGGTGACAAACATGAGGTTTAACAAAGGATTTAGGATTAGACAAATCAGTTATGGATTTCATACCTTTATCACCTTTCTCAGATTGGGGCACAAAGACAATCCTTGATCCAGAAGCCGTGGAAGAGGAAGGGCCAGAGGAAACAGCATATCCTAAGCTAGTCTTGTCAAAAATAGGCTTTTGAGCACTCAATACCTCATCAAGCTTTGCACTAGACATCCTCTCTATTTGAGTTCTAACTTAACTATGCTCAACCTCTAGATTCTTGACCTTCTCTTCTAATGAGTTGTTCTCCACAACAAGAGTCTCAACCAACCTTGTAGAGTCATCTAATTTGACTAATAGATCAGTTTTTTCAGTTTTTACCTTATTAATCTCTTTTCTACAAACATGAGAGGTCTTTTTAGATTTTATAAATTCAATGCATAACTTATCATAGGTTTCTTGAAGGGTCATCTTTTTGGCTACTTCATCATCAGAAGAATCCTTATTGTCACTAGCACTCTCCATAATCACCTTATCGGTTGTGGCAGCAAAAGCTATAAAGTGACCACATTCATCTATATACTCATTGGAAGAGTCATTCTTAGTATCACTCCAGGTAGCAACCAACCCTTTACCTTTTGAATTCTTGGTCTTTTCCTTCATAAGATAGTTTAGGCAATCTATCCTCATATGACCAAAACATTTGCACTCATGGCACTGGATAAGGGGTTTCACATTCTTACCCTTCCTAGAGGATTTAAATTTCCTAGGAGGTTGGTCCTTATCCTTTTTCCTAAATTGAAGAAGCTTGATAATATCATCAGTTATGAAAGTTAAGTCCTCATCCTCATCCTCGTCTTCATCTTTAGGGTCATCACTCTCTTCCTCTACACCTTTAAAAGCCAAGTTATTACTCCTTTCACCTTTTCCCATTAAACCTAATCCCATCTCATAGGTTTGAAGGTTCCCTATAAGCTCAGTCAAAGGAATATGATCAATATCCTTTACTTCTTCAATGACAGTGATTTTGGCATGGAATTTTTCAGGTAAGAACCTAAGGATTTTCCTAACAATTTTGAATTTTGGTATAGATTCTACAAGGTTGAAGACAAAATCCATAATATCCTTGAGTTTGGTATAGAATTCATCAAAGGTCTTATCCTCCTCCATCCTTATTTCTTCAAAACTACTAGTGAGTCTTTAAAGTTTCATAGTCTTTACTGCCTTGGTACCTTCATAGGAGGTCTCAAGAATGGTCCATGCTTCCTTGGTAACTTCTGTGGATGATATTTTCTTGAATTACTCATTGTTCACCTTACAAAACAAAGCATTCAAGGCCCTACTGTTGAAATTTGTCACTTTGATTGTTACTTCATCCCAATCCATCAGCGCTTCCTTTGGCTTAATCCAGCCAATTTCAATAGCTTGCCATACCTGTTCACCTAAAGCCTACAAAAAGACTTTAATATGAACTTTTCGATATGTATAAAAGAGGAATCAAAAGAGATTGTCCACGATCCATGACAACGGGGGTCAAGGATCATGCTTAGGAAATTAATCCAATCAGAGTGTACCCACTCTGATACCACTTGTTGGGAAATTTAGACCTGGTTGATAGAATTAACAAGTTTTAAACCCAAGTTGTTAATTAGATTTATTATGAATGAACTTTGTTAAAACAAACTAACATCAATATCATGTCAAAATCATGCAGTAGAAAAGTAAATAAGACAAGATATGATGACCTAGGAAAACCAATGAAACAAACTAGTTTCACAGTAGAAAACTTGGAAGGAAACCTTCTCGAAAAGTAATTACCTATAGTAAAGAGGAGTTTCAGATCTAGTACAAAACCTTTATCCTTAGACTCTACAATTCTCGTAGGTGAACTTACACGAGAAAACTTTTACTGTTTCAGAACCTCAGAACTCTTCAATATATGAACGCCACCCTTTTGCATGGACACTTGTTGGGAAATTTAGACCTAGTTGATAGAATTAACAAGTTTTAAACCCAAGTTGTTAATTAGATTATTATGAATGAACTTTGTTAAAACAAACTAACATCAATATCATGTCAAAATCATGCAGTAGAAAAGTAAATAAGACAAGATATGATGACCTAGGAAAACCAATGAAACAAACTAGTTTCACAGTAGGAAACTTGGAAGGAAACCTTCTCGAAAAGTAATTTGCTATAGTAAAGAGGAGTTTCAGATCTAGTACAAAACCTTTATCCTTAGACTCTACAATTCTCGTAGGTGAACTTACACGAGAAAACTTTTACTGTTTCAGAACCTCAGAACTCTTTAATATATGAACGCCACCCTTTTGCATGGATTCTAGTACGTGACTAACCAAAGATGCACGGCTCCCATTACGTGACTAACACACCCACTTGAAGAAGATTTTGGCTACAAAGTTCTTCACTTCATCAACAATGAAGATCAAGAAGCACTTGGTTACAAAACCCTAAGGTGTAAAGATGCAGTAACTTCTTTCGGAGAGAATAAGGCACTCATCACATTTTGCATGTGTTCTCCTTGTATTTTCTTATGTGACGGCCTTTAAAATAAGCCTTATATATGTCTAGGGTTATGAGAAAAGAAATCCTACACATACATGTCAGCATGGGCCGAAAATCAGATCTGGAAATCTGAATGTCGTAATTCTTAATAGATACATCTATCAAGTAGCTGTCGAGATCTCAATAGATACTATCTTTCGAGAGCTATCGAGACTCATTAAACCTCGATAGATATTATCTGTTAAAAGCTGTCAGGAATCTATCCAGCTTTAATGAACAGCCCTTCTTCATTTGTTTCTTAGTCCAACCTTCATGGCTTTAATACTTGACTTGAACAACATGTTTCTTGAAGTATTAAAACATCCTAGATCTACCAAATTACAAGTAAAGTGTGTTTTGTCAAAAGGTTAGCCAATACTATAATGACATATGTTCCTAACATGATTCACATTTACCCTAACACAGCCATTCTTATTAGCATTGAAATTAAGAATATACAGATAAACTATCTAAAAGCAAAGATTAGAAAACCCAAAAGTTAAATACAATGATGGTTGATGGAGGAGTAACTTACTAGTAGAAAATTGTGGATACTTTTTAGGCCATATGGTAGCTTCTATCAAAACCTCTTTGCAAGTCTCAAGTCTGCCCACATCATTCAACTTCAGGAACGAGTCCGTAAGGTGAAACTGGAATTCTACTATACGAGTTATAAAGGATTCAGGAACTTTTATAATGGGAAAGAAATTTCTTGTCAAAACTGCTCAAAATGCCTTCAAGTAAAGTTCATAAGACTGTTTATCTTAGTCGTTATTGTTTTCATTTGCCTTAACTGCCTTAGGCAGTTTACAATGAAACACTACAAAAAGCGAGAGCTTGAGCTGTATTTGGCAAAAACACAGCTACTCCAACCGCATTTACCAAACACAGCCCAAAGATCAACTCTATAACTGCGTTTTTTGATGTTTGAGTAGCGTTTTTATGGGTTGGGCTTAGGTCGTGTTTTAAAAACATGGCTATAGACCCATCTGATTTTTTTTTTCTTTTTTTTTAAATATTTCCTAAAGCCACGTTTAAAAAACGCGGCCATAGGCATACCTAGAGCTACGTTTTCTATAAATCCAGCTACAACTATATACCTAAGCCGCGTTTTATATAAACGCAGCTTAAAGCATGTTTATAGTTGCGTTTGTTTAAACATGGCTACAGGTTTGGTATAAATTTTTAAAAAAATCCCTCAATTCCTGGATTCCACTCTCTCTCTCTAACCCGATCTCTCACCTTCTCTAGAGAAGTCCCATAGTCTCCTTTTAACTCCCAAACCCTCACCGCCATCCACCCCTCTCTACCATTGATCCTCCTTACCGTGCCACTGCTGACGAAGCCCAGGCCTCTATTACCAACGCTGCCAATCTCACCTAGTAGCGTTGTCGCTTCCTACAGTCTTCCAAGCTAGTCTCGCCGCCCTTCCTTGGGTCTCTCTCTCTCTCTCTTTCTCTCTCTTGAAGACCTTCTCAATCTTATTCTAAACACTCTCTCCAAATCTTAATCTCACTCAAGACACTCTCACAATCCACCTAACTATAAGTTTTTAAATTTTTTTATTTTTATTTTTGGTTTAGGGTTTCGATTTTGGATATTTCTATGACATGGTGTCTTTTATCTGATAAATATGTGTGTTTAATATATGAAAAACATAGCCATTACTTTTTTTTTTTTTAATGTGGTTGTTGATGTTCAATAAGTTTGTATGAAAAGGCATTGGATGTCTTGTCCTCCTTTATTACACTGCATAGTCCGTCTGATAAGGGCAGCAAGTGCTTTCGCTTTGAGTTCTCTTCAATTATATTAAGGTAATTTATGAATTTGGTAAATATGACATTTCATTCTTTTTTCTGGTCCGAATTTGTATAACTTTGTGGTGTATGGACAATTGTAGATTCTGGACTTGGAGGAGCCTATTTCAAAGATGAAGATTATCCACATAGCTGGCACCAAAGGGAAGGTACTAAATTATGTGAAGAATTATTACTAATTTTAACAAAAATTTATGTGAAGAATAAATGTACCCTCAATAAATTTTCTTTTGTATATGTAGTAAGACACTAATTAATCTTGTAGTGACCCAAAAAGGGGGGTCTTGCATTCCATGGAATCCCACATCGCCTAGGGAAGCACATGGGAATGTGTTTATAAGGAACAACTTCCCTTCAATGTATAGAGGCTTTTTCCCCCACTACTGTGTGCTTTGAGGGAAAACAAAACCGTAAGGGGTATAGGCCCCAAAGCAGACAATATCTACACAGTTGGGGCGGGGCCGTTATAGATGGTATCAGAGCCGGCCTGGTAACCCTGTGTGGGCTCAGAGGCACTACCCCACAAAGTGGGCCCTAACGAGAACGTTAGAGATTTAAGCGGGGGAGATTGTGATGCCCCAATTTGATTGATTGTGTGATGTGTGTGGGTATGTGATGAGTCCCATATCGGATATTTACTGGGTTGAACTGGGCTTTATTAACAATTACAAGAAACCTCAATTGCGACTAGTCCTTTTAAGGTATAGTGCAGATGTGGCTAGCACTTTTCCTTAGGTCGTTACATATGGCATCAGACCAACTCAGTAATCCCATGTGGGCTTAAATACACTACTCCATAAAATGGGACCTAACAAGGATGTTAGAGATTTAAGTGGAAGAGATTGTGATACCTCAATTTGATTAATTGTATGATGTGTGTGGGTATGTGATGAGTCCCACATCGGGTATTTATTGGGTTGAACTGGGCTTTATTAACAACTGTAAGGAGTCTCAATTGTGACTAGTCCTTTTGAGGTATAGCGTAGATATGGCTAGTGCTTTTTCTTGGGTCGTTACATATGGTATCAGAGCTGGCCCGGTAACTCCGTGTGGGTTCAAAGACATTACCCCATAAAGTGGGCCCTAACGAGGATGTTAGGGATTTAAGTGGAGGAGATTGTGATACCCCAATTTGATTGATTGTGTGATGTGTGTAGGTGTGTGATGAGTCCCACATCGGGTATTTACTAGGTTAAACTAGGCTTTATTAACAATTACAAGGAGCCTTAATTGTGACTAGTCCTTTTGAGATATAGTGTAGATGTGGCTAGCGCTTTTCCTTGGGTCGTTTCATATGGTATCAGAGCTGGCCTGGTAATCCCATGTAGGCTCAGAAATACTACCCTACAAAGTGGGCCCTAACGAGGGCATTAGGGATTTAAGTGGGGGAGATTGTGATGCCCCAATTTGATTGATTGTGTGATGTGTGTGGGTGTGTGATGAGTCCTACATCGGGTATTTACTAGGTTAAATTACGTTTTATTAACAATTACAAGGAGCCTCAATTGCGACTAGTCCTTTTGAGATATAGCGTAGATGTGGCTAGCACTTATCCTTGGATCATTTCATATGATATCAGAGCCGACCTGGTAATCCTGTGTGGGCTCAGAGACATTACCCCACAAAGTGGTCCCTAACAAGGATGTTAGGGATTTAAGTGGGGGATATTGTGATGCCCCAATTTGATTGATTGTGTGATGTGTGTAGGTGTGTGATGAGTCCCACATTGGATATTTACTGGGTAAATCTAGGTTTTATTAACAACTACAAGGATATTTATTTGTGACTAGTCCTTTAGAGGTACAGCGCAGATGTGGCTAGCACTTTTCTTTGAGCCGTTACATATGGTATCAGAGCCGGCCCGTTAATCCCATGTGGGCTCAGAAACACTATCCCACAAAGTGGGCCCTAACGAGGACGTTAGGGATTTAAGTGGGGGAGATTGTGATGCCTCAATTTGATTGATTGTGTGATGTGTGTGGGTGTGTGATAAGTCCCACATCGGGTATTTACTGGGTTGAATTGGGCTTTATTAAACTGTAAGGAGTCTCAATTGTGACTAGTCCTTTTGAGGTATAGCGTAGATGTGGCTAACACTTTTCCTTGGGTCATTACAAATCTTTTTTATTTGGGGCTTGAAAAGGGATCCACATGCACTTTTATAGAATCAATGAGGTGTACACCTCATTGATGTCCGAGAAAGTTTTCGTATAGATGGGTGAGATTTTTAATCCATAAACATGTGCTTTTTAGTTTTTACAATAAGTAAAACGGATGGTGTTTGGTGTTTTGATTTCTTATTCTCTTAGAAGAACACAACATTGGTTTCTATTTGCTTAGTGTATTACATGATTTCTAGTTATTTTGGCGAAAAGAAATCCATTCAACTGTTTAAACTTAAATAAAAATAAAAGCAAAAACAGATGATTCATCCTGTTCTATTCTTTAGTCATAGGTTCTGCCCTATTGTTACACATTCATGCCTTTAGCAAATCTTTTGGGCAAGTCCTAGCACAAGTTTAAACAACCATTTTCACAAATATTATTACAACGCCATATTTTGTGAAAATAATAATGTATAGTTTATACTGATACCAAATATTTAGTGGTACTAATTGGTTTCCTTGTTTCCTAGTTACTAATTGGTTTTGTGGTTCATTGATAGTGTTGTTGCTCATTTCATGTTTTTGCATCTTTAGTCCAGGGTAAGTGGTTTTCTTTCATGATGATGATGTATAATAAGAGACTATCCTCTATCCATGACAAACAGGGGTCAATGGATCACACAATAATGATTAACCCTAATCAGAGTATGCCTACTTTGATACCACTTGATAGGCCAAAAACGTATTGACTCCTTCTGATGGATTAATTGATTAATTAGCCAAGATTATTAATTAATCAAATTAACAAGATGTGTGGTAGTATAAACAAATTACCAATTAAACTAAGTATGTAGTGGAAATTAAATTGACATGGTGATTTGTTTACAAATGGGGAAAACCTACATGGCAAAAACCCCACCGGATGATTTTAAGGTCACCACTCCCAAGAATCCACTATTATCAAAACAAGCAGTTACAAGTAAAGGAATCACACTACCTTATACCAACTTACAGTTGAACCCTTACCCCAATACCCAATTGGACTTGTTCTGTAGTGACAATCTCAACTTTTAAATGCACGGTTTCCAGTACGTGATTAACCAAATGCGCAGATCCCAATACGCAACTTGATCACCAACTTGAGAAGGATGTTAGTTGCAAAGTTCTTCAGTTTATCACACGATAAAGATCATGAAGTTGCTTGGTCAGAAAAACCTATGGTGTACAAACACAGCAGCTTCTTTAAGAGAAAGAAGAACTAGGGCAAACTAGGTTTTTAGTCACACTCTTCTTCACACTTATGAAATTGTGCTCTTGTGCAACTATGCGTAACCTTTTATGGTCCTTAAAATAATCCTTATATATGTTTAGGGTTGTGAGAAAAGAAAGCCCAAACATACATTCACAAATTTGATGAAAATTAGCTTGAAAAACTGAATTTCATAAACCTCGATAGGTAGCCATCTATCGAGCTAGCGGTTGAGCTTTAAAATCCTACACTTTCTCACTTGATTCTTGGATAGACTTGCATGGCTTTAACACTTGAACTTGAAATCCTGTTTCTTGAAGCATTAAACACATCCTAGATCTACCCAATTGCAAGTAAAGTACATTTTATCAAATGATTAGCTAATTACATAAAATGTTGACATATGTTCCTAACATGAATCACATATGTCCTAACAGATCTCATCATGCAAAGTGTTGCCTTCTCTCCCTCTAAGCTCCTGTGTGATTTATACAATTATATGAATTGACATGTGCAGATACGGGTACTATTTTTCAAATGTATTGATTGTGTATTTCATTTCAACATAAATGGGATGTGGTCTTTACAATATGCAACTTTAATAGTTTAGAAATTCTTGGATTTTTGTACTTTCAGGGTGAAGAATACAAGTTAATGTGGCCAGAACAATTTGAGTTTGTCAGGATGGCTGCAAGATTTGGTGCCAAAATCATACCTTCTGGTGCTATTGGAGAAGATGATATAGGCGAAGCAAGCTAAGAACTTCACTTTGTAACATTTTTTTTTAAACAATTATTAACTTTCATTCTATACATATCTGCATATCTGCATACAGCATAGAATTGTAGTTTCTAGCTAGTTAGGCTGCTAGTTGATAGCCACTCACACAGGCCACCGCTTGATGCCTTATTTCTTCCAAATTGTCTTAAATCTAAACATTGAAACCTGGATCTATATTCATAGTCTTGTTAATTTATCTTAATTTAATATTTTACTTGTATATGCTTATGCTTGTTTGATAATGATACTTGTGTTATGAGGAGAGAACCAAAATTGCTGAACAAAGGGTTTCTCCCCATAATTTTCTATGTAAATTAAGGTGAAATTTTTTATCAGTGCCCCTGTACACAATGAGATAGGGGTGTTCTTTTGAGAAGGGTATGGCATGTTAATTGTTTTGTAAAAAAGTTTAAACCTTGACATATCAACATTATTGCTATTTGCTGTTTCTTGCTAGTTTATATTTAGATTCACTTTTTTGTCACTGGGTTTTACTGGTTTATAGGTCTTAGCCTATAGCCGCATTATAGAAAATGCAGCTATAGATTTGAACCTACAACCACGTTTTAAAAACACAGTTACAAGTCCAGGCTATAACCGCATTTTAAACGTAGCCCAAAATGGGTCTATAGCCGCATTTTTTACAAAACGCAACTATAAGTCTCAGCCTATAAGGGGTGGAAAAATGTAGCTATAGGTGGACCTGTAGCTGCGTTTAAAAGAACGTGGCTATAGACCCCACAGGGGGCTATTGTCACACAGTAAAAGCTGCGTTTGTAAATGCGGCTATAGAAAATGTAGCTATAGCCTATAGCTGCATTTTTCGGGTCTGTAGCTGCATTTTTTGTAGTGAAATTATTCTCCTAAAGGCCAAAGTGCTATTTTTAATAATAAATAATAAAAATAATACTATTTTTTGCAAAAGGTTTGGGGATTAATTTTTTTTTTTTTAAATCCTTTATATTATTTTTAAAGATATAGTCGATGAAAATAAGTTTGGCCCCCAAAAAAAATTTCTTAGTTACGCCCTGTGACATTGTTAATGATCATATTTGTTATGTTTATGATCTTAGAATAAAAGTAAGGAACTAACGGTGCAAGAGGAGATAAATTAGATAATAAAAAAATTATGATCAAGATCACAGCTAAATCAAGCACTCAAAGTCCACTAGAGACCATGAACATAGCTCAAAAATATTAAACAGAGCTACCAGCTCTTTGCAAAGTGAGTCCAAATTAGTTATTATAATAATAATAATTAATTTTTTTTTTAAAAGGTGATGATCTGCATAACACTATTTGTGTTTACTACCAAAAAAGCGCTGTGCTAAATCAAAGATTTTTGACAAAGATATTGTTTGTACGGCAAAATTTAGGTACAATATTTAGCTGTTGTTTTATAGATTTATCTTTTAAAATTCAGACATGTGACTACTTAACTTAAAATACACTTTCATCCTATGAGAAAAAAGCCGCATGACTGAATTTTAAGAAGGATGCCTAAGAAATAACACTTAAGGTATTGTGCTTAAATTTTGTTCGTTTGTAATTGTGATGTGGGGTGGGATCAATATTATTTTTTAGGAACAAAACTAAAATTTTACTAAGAAAAACCGGCTATATCAACCTAACTTAAAGAAGAAAGTGGTGTAAGAACATCTTCTATCCACACAACACATTCCAAACTAGTGATAACATACCTAGTCAAACTATGAGTAACCTTATTACCTTCTCTTTTAGCATGAAGGTAAAGCAATTGAGTAAAAACCCTAGAAAAAATCCTTGCATCTTGAACCCAAAGATCATAGGGAGCCAAAGACCTACCCTTCTCAACTAAACCCTTTATTATCACTTTCGAATTGCCTTCCAAAATGGATTGAGAAAACTCAAGAGCCCGAGCAATTGCCAAAGCCTCAATTTCCATAGCTTGAAATGCTTGAGGAATCTATAAGATAGAGATGCTATGACCATACCTTGATTATCCCTAATGATCACCAATGCTCAATTTATTTTCAACTTGGAACACGACATCATCAAAGTTTATTTTATATAAGTAAGCTAGGGCAGGTCATCACCGGACATGAGGCTTAGGAGGCAAAGGGAGTGGGGGAGGCTGGATTGCTATGAATTCATCATACCTTTTCCTTTGAAACCCGAGCAATCTGATCAATGCTACGACTAGGTTGGTGTAGTCTAACCTGGTTTCTTAACTTGAGTACAAATTGACCATGCTATCATAGTAAACCATTCTAAGTTCTTTTACTTCTGCATAATCCAAGAGACCAATTCGTTGAAGTTCGAAAAGCTAGTGGACATGCAAAAATCCCAAGAGATAGAGGCATTACACACATCATCTAACATAGGATAGGACCAAAGAGCACGAAGAGGAGCTTCTAGGACCAAGTTACATTGGTCACAAGATGGACTATCAATCACAATCCTGTGAACTAGGTTACCTTTGCTTGGCATAGAATTTCTGCAAGCTCTCCAAATAAGATTCTTCACCTTGTTCGGAGAGTGTAAAGCCCTTATATTCTTCCAAAGTCTAGTATCATGTGTATAAGGATACACTCTATGGTCAAGCTCTGTCTCCATCCTAAGAAAACGATAGCCAAACTTACAAGGGTAATTCCTATCTTGTGCTAGATGCCTAAAGAGAGAATCGGTTGTTGTATGGTAGGCTAAGTGTATTTTCTTGATGGCTTCGGCCTCCTGTGGAACAAAGATGTCATCAATCATACCTGTGTTCTATTGTCTCATAGAGGGATCAATTAACAAGTCAGCTGTAGCCTTCTATAAAGATTCCACAAGGGACATCATAGTAGGATGCTTAACTAGCAACCAAAGATGTTTCTAGATTTTCACCGGCTTACCATCACCAATCCACCAACAAGCACCCCGTGCAATGACATCCCTACCTTTTAATATACTTTTCCAAGAATAAGAGCCCCTCTTTGAATCTTTAGCCTTCATTATTGAGCCATTTGGGAAAAATCTTGCCTTCAAGACTCTATTAAACAAAGAGTCCCTATTATGCACCTTAAAGCCTCCAAGCTTGTTTAGCCAACAAAGAATCATTAAAAAGGGCTAAATCTCTAAAACTCATACCACTCACCATTTTAGATTTTGCAATCTCATCCCATTTGAGACAATGAATTTTTCTCCTATCACCACATTGTCCCCACCAAAACTTTTTAGTTAGGAAAGGAAGTTTGAAGTAACCCATGGCATGTGTTGGAATAGATTGAATGAAAGCTTTAAGCAAGACTTCCTGCCTTGCTTGAGATAACAACTTGCTCTCCTAGCCTTGTAGCTTCCTCCAAACTCTTTCCTTAATGTAATTGAAGCTTGCTTTCTTCCCCTTACCCATTAGAGATGGAAGATCGAAATATTTGTCATATTGTTTAATCTCTTAGACCCCTAAAATACCTTTGATAATTTGTCTCGTAGCCTTTGGAGTAGACTTGCAAAAGAAGATGTTAGTATTATTTCGACTCACTTTTTGACCAGAGGCACCCTCCTAAGTAGATAACATGTCCAGGACTTAGTAACACTCTTCAATTCTAAGGTTGCCTTGCCAAAAAAAAAAAAAGAGGCTATCATCTGCGAAGAACAGATGTGTTAGTCTTGGTCCCTTTTTGCATAGAGAGAAAACTTTTGTTAGGTTCTAAAAGCTTAGAACAATTGGCAAACCATGAACACTAAGTTGTCTAAATATAGATTCCTAAATCTATAGGTTTGATTAGAAAATGCTCAAGGTGCTGCAAGTTTGAATACAAGAATATGCAAGTTGCAGAAAAGAAAAATTCAATTTTTGAAGAGTTCAATCGATTGAAAAACAAGTTCGACCCATCGAAAATTGCAGACATGAAATTTTTGCAGAATTCTATTTTAGTCTAAACTCTGCTTTAGATTTAGGTTTCAGGTGAAACACTTCTAGTATATAAAGGAAACCTTAATGCACGTTTTAGAGAGATTTTGAGAGAGAGAGAGAAGAATGCATCTCATGTCTCCTATTTTAGATCTAGGGTTTTTGTACCTAAAGCTCTCTTAATTCTTCTACCGTGTTGTTCCTTGAAAAAACTCAAGATCCAATGTTGTAGAAGTTGCTGCCATAACAAGATCAACTACTATTGATGATCTAAACATTTGAGTGGGATCTCAAAATAAAAAACGTGGGTGTTTGTGTGTTGTAGATTCAAGATAGAAGAGTTCGTGAATTCGAAGTTGCACGTGCTTGTGTGAGTAAGTTTTAAAAGAGGTAGCTTTAGATTTTAGGGAGAAAATCTATTGTAAACTTCCATTCTATCATAGTGAATTTGTTTACCTTGAGGATAGTTAGGTTAAATCATTCCCAAATTTTTTACTTTTAAACTGGATTGTTTCATTGGTTTTCCTAAGTAATCATATCGTTGTCTTCTTTATTTTTCCACACTGTATGATATGATATTTTGCTATTTAACCTAGATCTGATAATTAACCTAAGTAACTACTTGGCTAATTCACTAGGGTTAAACAATCTATTTTTAGGGGTCTAAACAAACAAACAAACAACTTTAGTCTCACCCCTTCTAGCTACTTGTTTAATGATCCCATGCAAACTTTCAGTACACAAGAGAAAAAAAAAGGGCACAATGGATCTCCTTGTATTATTCCCCTTGATGGATGAATTAAACCTTTGGGCTCTCCATTAACAAGGATTGAGTAAGTAACTGTTTTCAAACAAAACACAATGAGATTCATCTAGTGGTCATTGAAACCCATTCTCCTCATAAGATTCTCAAGAAAAACCTACTCGACTCTATCATAGGCCTTACTCATATCTAGCTTAAGTGTCATACAACCAGATTTGCTTGAATTGTGAGTCCTCATGCAATGCAAAGTCTCAAAAATAGCAAGAATGTTATTAAAAATAAGACGGTCTTTTGCAAAAGCCAAATGGTGCTCTATGATGACCCTTGGTAAGACCTTTAATTCGTAAGCTAACACTTTTGAAAAAAATCTTATACAGTGTGGGCGCAAGTGCCCCCACCATGTTGGGTCTTAGTGGTTTCCTCATAGGAAGGTACATCTCGGCCTAGGGTGGACCAAGCAGAGGGTGTAAATGTAGTCATCATCTAGATTAGATCTAGAAACCATCTATATAGCGTTTTTGTGGAAGGACTAATCTTTACCAAAGCACTTGTCCAAAGTTTAGATATGGAGATGGGAAGGTGTTAGGCACCCAACCCCACCCAACCTGTAGGTCGGCCTCCACTCATTGTGTTCCAAATCCTAATCTTATAAAAGGGTCTCCTAACATATTATTCTAAACTCACACACACACACACACGCTCTAATATCCATCTAGAGAATTTAACACGGCATATCATCCCCAAACTCTAAACATTCATTTATCATGGCATTGGAAAGTATATTCCAAGGGCAGCAAGCATGTCACAAGGCAATAGTATCAACAAGGCAATAATTAAGAATTATCACATGCATATTTATAATGACAAACACATCCAATCACTCAAGCATGGCATCCTCATATCCAATCATGCCATCATGCACATTCATATTGATATACATGATTTATCTCATTACATCATAGTATCTATGTATCAATGCATGTTCATGTTATTATTAAAGTATAGACCCTAGTCATTCATCTAATAATCTAAGAATGTGAAAGATGCTTGAAGTTGATTGGAAGAAGGGTGCTTTCATTGCTAAGCCGAATAGAACATTGGCTAGATGAGAGGCAATTGATTGCCGAACAAGACAAATGATGGCGCCCATGGTAGTGTAATAATATTTTTTCTTTTTTCTTTTTTCTTTTTGCATGAAAACATTATTAAAAAAGGTTATTAATTATATATTGACCTACAATAGTTGCGTCTCTCTCTTCTCCCAATCACACGTCGCATTATCAAAACTGTGATCTGATCTATTCAATTATTGCACTGTGATTTGATCTAATCTATTCAATTATTGCACTGCAAAGCATCTCGTGATATAGATACACGGTCTATTCAATTATTGCGGAAAGACTTTGAACAAATAATATGGACAAACCTAGTACTTCTATGATAATTGTCACCGCACACTTCCGAAATTTTGTGGTTAGGGTTGATATAAATGATACTTATATAGCAACTTGTTTAAAGCTTTCGCTAGACTAACAAGACTTTAGGCCGTTTTGTTAGTTTACCGTCTGTGATCTTAAACCTCTTAGTACACTAGAATTTCAATGCTAACTTAACTAACTAATTCCTCTCAAAAAAAAAATATAGCAACTTGTGTCGGTGGCATATATTAGAGTATCATATATTCCAATTTCGAAAGCAAAAGTTACTTTTTCATTTTGTTTGCTTACTTTTTCAAAAAAAACCTTTCCACCGGCACTCTATTTTCTCAAGCCTATTTAACTATTATTTCTTTATTCTTACTTTAATCTTTTTTTTTTTTTTTTTTTAATCTTTCTCCATTCACGAAAGAATAGAGGAAATAAAAACAAATATTTATTTTGACTTCAACAATTTTTTGCCTTGAAAATTTCTTTTGTTAATGAACAGTACCTTTATAAACTATGAACATTCTCATCAGATGTATCAAATGTTAAATATTTGATATTTGACATATCAAATATTAAAAAATCCCTCTCATCAGTATCATAAATGTCAAAATATTTGGCATGAGTGAACAGTACAATCTCAAATATGAGAGTGCACTAACAGAAATGGTATAAGCTTTAATATTTTTTTTAGAGAAATAATATGTCTACAACATTTTTACAATAAATTTTAAGTGACAAATTGTTACTAGTTGTTATTATTGGGGTAAAAAAATAATCTTAGCGTTAGTTTGAAATTTGAACCAAAAACAACTAACCACCTATGATTTGTTGTAAAAATGTTGTAGACGTAGCATCTCTATTTTTTTATTCTCTTTTCTCTCTCCTCTCTCTTCACTTTATTCTTTTCTCTTCTCTCTCACCGGTTCCCAATCTTTCTTACCTCTATTCCTCTCACCGATTCCTCTCAATCTCTTTCACCCTCTAAAGCCGTTGCCACTGATCTCGCTCATAGTCCGACTCGCCCAGTCGCAGTCAATATCGTCGGCCGCCATCGATCTCGCTTAGTCACGCTCGATCTTGCCAATCTCACTCACGATTTCACCTTCTCCAGTCATGGCTAATCTCACCCCAAGGCTGTCGTCAATCTCACCCTCTTCCTTCTCCCCTATGTTCGCCTTTCCCTCTTTATTGTTGTGGCTATTGGTTGATTTTCATGGGTTGTGGTGGTGGCTTTTTTTGTTGTTGTTGGTAGGTTGTGAGGTTCAGGTTTATCTAGAAGGATTGGAGGTTGGGTTTGTTTGATTTGGGATGGGTTTTGAGGTTTGTGAAAGTGGTGGGTTGTGGGTTAGTTGTGGTAGTGGTACTGTGGTTGTGGTGGTGATTATTGAGTGGTTGTGGTGGTTATTTTTTGGGTTGTTGTGAATTTTTTTTTTTAAGGTGGGGTTGTTGAATGTGGGTTTGTGCCGGTGGTGGTTGTTGGTGTTGTTGTTGTGGCCGTGCTTGTTGTTGGTGGCCGTTGTTGCAGCAGTAGTGGCTGTGCCATTGTTGTTGTTGTTGATAAGAGGAGTTAATATATTATTTTAATGTGTTGTAAATATTATTATAATGTATAAAATTAAAGAATAAAACATCTGATGAATGAGATATTATAAAATGATATGGTAAAATAATAAAGTAGACTTTTAGTGTGTCAAAATAACATTCTTTTATAGAATAGCTAATGAGAATGCTCTAAGAGAGTGACTATTCATGAACAAAAAACATTTTGCATTTTTGACAGATGGTTAGAGTTGTATTGTAAGAACATTTATATTAGCCTCTCCAATTTAACATTTTAGCAAATTTTTGTCTAAACCCAACCAAAGTAAGTGTGCATTAGTCTCACTAAGTTAACAAAATTTTTAACGATGCACAATATCCTCGCTACTTGTAGTGAGGCATTGACCATCGCTACATTAAAAATAAATTTTTTAAGTTTCATTCTTATCACGACATTATAACATTTTCCAATTGTTAATAGAGTTTCATATTTTATTTAGGGCATATGTTCCTAAGCCATGTTAAGAAAAAATTTTATGGAAAAACAACAAAGTGATTAACTTTTTAAATTTTTTTAAAATTTTCATAAATTTTTTTGTAAAATGAATAATTAATTTGTGCCTTAAAGGCATACATTAAATAATTTTTTAAAAAACTATTAATTTTAATTTTTTCATAAAACAGTTTATAAAAATATATTCTAAATTAATGTTTTCAAACTTTCATTAAGTGTATTTGGCTCCAGCTTAAAAACTACTCAACTTATGTTTTTTTATTTATTTATAGGTTTTATTGTACTTTTTGTATTATTTATAAATCTTACTATACTATTTCAGCTAACTTTTACCTTTATCTTCAGTAGTTTCAGCAAAAAAATTTTAATTTCAGCAAAATAAGCAGATCCCAAACAAAATCTAACTTTAAAAAATCATTAAAAAATAATTATTTTTATTTTTACATAAAAATTTTTACATAAATTTTTTTTTAAATAATTATTTTTATTTTTACATAAAAATTTTTAAAATAATTTTTAAATCTGGTACATTAGTTAAATTTTCCCAAAAAGCAACTAAAAAATAAAGAAAATAAGAATTCTTCTGCAGCAGAGACAGGAAATCTATATTAATGTCTCATTAAAAGCCTCTTTCCATAGTCCCCAAATTATAGACTGCCCAAAATGTCCCACGACCACGGTCCACTTCCACATGTATAGCTATCCGGAGGGCATAACTAGTATTTGCTATTTGGCTGAATTGAAGGTAACAATAGTGCTTGCTAAACTAGAATTCTTAGGTAGCAATCACTTTTTGTAGGTGCAGCACAGGTAATAAAACACGTGGCTCAATGCGGACGGATATATTTTATGTATTTGGCACTCTTAGTATTCGTTAATAGGTTATTTTAAAGAAGTTTAAATACCATTTTTATGGAAGGTATAAAAAAATTATCAAAAAAATAGCTATTTTTTATGTAGAAAATTTTAAAAATAATTCCTAAACAAATATGAAATCCACTAACATATATTATAATAATGTTATATTATAATACTATTATATCTTATCACGAGCAGGTTAATGTGTTCTTTTAGAAAAATTATTAATAAATTATTTTTAAAAAGTTTTTAATATCACTTTTTAATATCATTTTTTTAAATTATTTTCTAAATCAATATTTTAATGGTGTGTTTGAATGATATGATTTGAACATTTGAATTTGGATTTAGGTGATTGAAATTCAAATATATTTTTGGACAGTTTAAAAATTGTCAAGAATTTGGATTTGACAAATCTACTAAGAATTTTAAACTTTTGAAATGCTTGAATTTAAAATAATTCCTAAAATTAATGAATTTGAAATCAAGACATTTCAAATCTATTAATTTAAAATTCAAATCCAAATCTAAATCCAAGCTTCCAAATACAACCTTCGTATAATTGTTACAAAATTTTATCATTATTATGAGAAAAAAAGCATTTTCATTTTATGTTTGGTAGTATGTTACATTTTTTTCTCCTAAAATTTAAAATCAAACAATTTTATCCTTTTTGGAAATAAGCAAATATTTTCATTTAGTTGCAACCTTTTGTCTATCTTTCCCACAATTTTACAAATGCTCTTTTCCAAACAAAATAGGTTGACCCTTTCCAAACTTAGCTACACCTGCTCTCAGCCAATTATTGCCCACCTTATACTTAGCAGTGAGGACTTTAATACATAATCTATTTTTCCAAGACAAACACAAAACCCTCTATGTAAGCTTCCCTAACAAAACAAAGTTACCAAAATTTTTAAACCCCAATTTTCCTTCATTCATCGGTCCACAATGCTCAGACCTGGCTGTATGAGTATAAAAAAACTACCCTTATAGAGAGCATCAATGGGGTGCTAGCTAAAAACCCTCCTAAAGTTAAGTTAATAATAGAATAATCTCCAATAACTCAAAAGTGTAAGAGTTAGGAAAATTCTTGTACTGTGGAGAAGAGAAGACTTGGTACTTACATAGGGGTGTAGGGTTGACAAAGATCCTATAAACGTAGGATTTTTCCTTGTAGGAAAGATATGAGAGGATACAAATATGTAGAATGATCTTTGGATGCGGTGTGCAAGTACTTTCCATGTAGGGATGTATGAGTGGAGAACACATAAATGATGGTGAATGTGAGTGGAGAGTGTTAGGGTCATATTTTGTGTAATTGACTAATCTTTTGACAAAATACACTTTACTTGTAATTGATAGATCTAAGATGGGTTTAGTACTTCAAAAAACATGTTGTTCAAGTCAAGTATTAAAGACATGAAGATTGGTCTAAGAAACAAGTGAAGAAAAGTTGTTCATTAAGTCTTGACAGATAGCTCGATAGAAGCCTACTATTGAGACATAATATGAAGCTCGATAGATAGCTTGACAGCAACTTGATCTATCGAGAATTACGACTTCAAAATTTCCAGATCTGAAATTCGACCCAGCCTTGCATATTTTTTGGGGTATCTTTTCTCACAACCCTAAACAGATATAAGGTTTATTTTAAAGGCCGTCATGCATGGATACAGAGACCGAGAGACTTATTTTCTCTATGAGAAGTTACTACGTTTGTACGTCATAGGGTTTTGTAATTGAGTGCTTCCAAATCTTCATTGTTGATAAAGTGAAGAACTTTGCAACCAATAACGTCTATTCAAGTTGTTGGAGTTAGTCACGTACTTGGGATCTGTGCAAAAGGTTAGTCACAAATTGGAGGTTGGTGCATGTAAAGTTGTGATTTACAACTATTTTTGTGTTGGCTTTAATTTTGTGCAAAATTTGATTGTAATTATGTTCAATCTTTTGTACCCTATATTTTATGTGGGATTTCATTGTATGGGTTGTGTGTAGAGAAAGTGTGAAGACTCAATGCAAATTGAAGATCAAGGAGTTTTCATGGGTTGCTTGCGAGTAGCCTTCCAGCAAAGTGAAGCATGTGCTCAGCACATGACTGGAATACGAAGAGTTATGACAGATGGTGATAGCTGGTTTTCGTGAGTATCTCACAGGTAAGGCCTTCCCATGAGATACCCACGAAACATTTTGTTTTGCTATTTTGTCATATCTAATACCTCATGTCTCTACACCCATTATATATACCCTCATTACCCACATATTGAGAGGAGTGCTTTTCAGAGAGAAAACCCTAACCACAACCTTTAAGAGTTAGAGATTGTTATATCCACAATCCTCTACACAATCCATTGTGGTTTTCCTCAACTCCTACCTCTCCATTTCCAAATCCTTGAGAAGTTGATAGCCCAAACACTTACCACACCCATTCTAAGTGTCAAGTGAGGTTTTGGTGTTGCTGGGAAGTATTGGAAGAAGTCATTTGTTTGGTGGATGGAATCGGGTTGAATTGCTTGATCCAAAGAGCTAGAGAAGACAAGGCTTGGCGAAGTCAATTGGTAGTAGGAGCTTGGAGGGATTGAGTACATAGGGTAGATTATGCTTGGAGGGTCTTTTGTTATTCGTGTACTCCAACTTATTCTCAAGTGGATCGATTTACTACTTGAAGGGCGGCGGTGAGGTTTTTTGCCGAGCTCTTCGGTTTCCTCTTCGATAACATATCAGCGTGTTATTTTGTGTTAGTATTCTTCTTCTCTACTCTTTTAGTTTTCATTTTACTGCTGTGTTTTAATGAATATCTATTAGAGTAGTTTTATTGTTTATTCACTCGCATTTACTCTATTTCACACTTAGTTTAAGTTAGAATAAAATCAACCGAGCTGTAATCTTTAATTTGGGGGTCTAAACAGCTCTTATGTTTTCACACAAATTCGAGCTTTCAATGTATCAAGGGAAAGAAGGCTACTACAAAATCAAGTCTAAGTGGGTATTAGAGCAAAGGTTCAACTGTAGATTGGTATTTTGGGATATGACAAGGGTAATTGGTAAGATTCCTTATACTTATAACTGTTTTATTGTTGATTAGTGGATTATTGGGAATGGTGACCATAAAATCACCCGGTGGGTTTTTGGCCATGCAAGATTTTTCCCATTTGTCAACAAATCACCGTGTTCAATTTATTTTCTGCTGTATTTAGTTTATTTAGTGATTTGTTGGTGCCTCCACTATTTTCATGTAATTTGACATAATTAATCAACTTAGGTAATTGAATTTGTGCGCACCCAAAACAAGATCAACAGTCTGGCTTTCTCTTGGGCTCACAATCTATTTGTAATGTAGGCTTTGGATTTCCTACTTTGGCGATTCTAGCTTAGAGACCCAACCATATCTCATCCACCATTGTCTTCTTTCCCTCTCACTCTTATGACTCTATTGCTCTCAACTCTGAACTTCTTTCCCCCACCTTTCAACCCTCTATCACTTAGCTTCTCATATTTATAGCCCCAAATTAGTGTAAGTATCATGATTACTTTGATGGCTAGTGGAAAAGGAGGTCCAATGCTGTTATCGCTAAGTGAGTGTTTAGTTGGGAGTAGGATGTAGAGAGAGTGGCATTGGAAATGGTTCCCACTTCGGGGAGGTGATGCTCGGTAGAGGTACTTCTAAAGACGATGCCGAGCATCTGGGGTATGACCTTTCCGAGTAGTTACACTCGTGGGAGATGAGATTTACAGGGCAACCCCCAGGCCATGAACTAATGAGCATATACTACAATGACCTGCCTAGCAGGTTCTGGGCCGAACACAATGACAGAAGGCCCATATTTGTGACCCTAGTGGGCCTTAAACCCAGTTTCTAACAGGGGCGTTAGGACTATGGGCCACACTGTAGAGTTGGGGTTCAAGGCCCAAATGACCCTGGGGGTTCGTTGCTGTACATAATTAATTAACCGGGGTCAAGCTATCTTAACCCAACAAGTGTTATCAGAGCAGGCACACTCTGATTAGTTTTTAATATTTGCTATGTGATCCATTGACCCCTACTGTTATGAATCGTGAACAATCTTTGATTATTCCTCTATTTGATAGGACTAACTATGCATACTGAAAAGTACACATAAGAGCTTTTTTGCAGTCCTTAGATGAGAAAGTCTGGCTAGCAATTGAAGTAGGTTGGCCAAAGCCTAAAGAGCCAACTGCAACATGGGATGACACCAAGATCAAGGCTGCCAACTTTAACAGTAGGGCATTGAATGCTTTTTTTAGTGCTATAACAAATAAAGAATTCAAGAAAATCTCTTCAACTAACAATTTCAAGGAAGTTTGGACAATTCTTCAGAACAGTTGTGAGGGCACTAAAGTTGTCGAGAACTCTAATCTTCAAAGGCTCACTACTAGCTTTGAGGAAATTATGATGGATAAGGATGAATCATTTGATGAATTCTATGTCAAGCTCAAAGACATAGTGAATTCAACATTCAATCTTGGAGAACAGATTCTGGAGCCCAAGATTGATAAGAAGATTCTCAGATCTCTTCCAGAGAGATTTCATGCCAAGATCATTGCCATTGAAGAATCAAAAGACCTTGACTCTATTCCTTTGATTGAATTGATTGGTACCTTGCAAACCTATGAACTAGGGTTAGCAAGGGTTGGCAAAAGTGGCAAAGGCAAGAATATGGCCTTGAAAACCAAGAATGATGACAATGATAAGGATACTAAGCTAAAGTCATATATCACCAAACAATTCAAGAAGTTCGTCAAAAATGCAAATGTCAATGCAGGTGATAAGGATCGCAAACAAACTGCTTTCTCTCAATATAAGTCCCAAGACAAGGGCAAGAGAGAATCCAAGGATGTGGGTCAAAGCAACACAAGCAAATTTAATTCAAAATTTTTTAACCTATATATATATAGGTTAGAAAATTTTGAGTATATAGTGACTAAAATAACAGAAATTTATAAAAACTGCTGTTTTAATTTGTTGAACTAGTAAAAATCATTCAATTCATATAATAGATAAACGTAATGAAAAGAATATGTTATCTCTTTTGGGTTTTCTTATATTAAAAAATTACCTAGTATTTAAATTGATAGCTCTTAATTTTTCAAATGACCTTCAATGTGTTGTTTCTAATGTGATTGTTAATCGATTAGTTTTTTGTCCATAAATAATATGCTTTTGTTCAATGACATAACTACAATAATATATAATGAACTCATAAGGTAAACAATATTTGGATTATAAAAATGTATTCTAAAAATTCCATCCACCTGTATATATGACAATGTTCGACAAAGAAGATCATGATGCAATGTCTTTTATTGAGCCTTCCAAATATTTTACAGCACCTAATATGTAAATGCTAAATTTATTAATTTTGTAATAGTAACTAAAACGATGTAATTGCATAGACATATTAAGCCATATTAGAATATGTGGGGGTGTGGATGGGTTCAGTTTTTGGTGCTAGATCTCATCACAGACTTCAATTAATTTTTGTGATTGGCACATGCATAAACTTCATTCGAAGTACGCCTAAACCCCAAAATAAAATTAATGAAATTTTCAACATTAAAAAAAATGAAAAAAAAAAAAAAAAAAGCTCTACACTTCTGGAGCATCTACGCACAAATATTAGACATTAAAAACATTGCACAGGTTGTAGTAGCCTTCAACCACTTCAATCTATTATTTTCTACAGAATTAAGATAATTTTACAAATACCATAGCCAACATGCATAGGACCACAAGAGAAAAAATACCAAATATATGCTAATATATCACCCATGGATCCTTAAACACTCTAAAGTACTCTTCCTCTTCATTGGGGTTGCCTCAAATTCTAAATTCCTGAAATCTAAAACTTAGCTACCTCATTCCATTAAATTGACTACTTGTATATTTTCACTAAAAAGAGTACCAAATTGCAAACTCAATATCACATACAACATCAATTAAAAAAATATACTAAGCAAAACAAACTAAAACAAAAAAAAAAACTAAAAAAAAGACAATTGTTCATATTGACTTGTCTTGGGGCTGTAAAATGCATATCCGGTTGGATTTTCAGCTATTCTCATAAAAACAAAAATGCATTTGAAGATGGTAGGCAAGATAAGAGGTTCTTGTGTAATTCTTCTTCTTTAATCCCTTTGAAGTCATAATCTTAGTCAACCAATTGTTTATCCTAAATGTAAAACATTAGATGTAACTCCTTAGGAAAGCTCTAAAATGCAAGAAGTTAAGTTCAAACCTAAGTGCAAATAATTTAGTACAGTGAAAAAAATATAGGCACAAGTTTACTTAAAGTTATTTATGAAATAAAGTAATTTATTTTTGGCCACAATTTGGGCCAAATTAACTTGAGTTTTTTGCATTTTGAGCCAATGTAGGATGAACTAACGTAGGCTTAACCCATTAACACAATGTAGATATAACTAACTTGGCTATCCCTAGGAAAATTTCTTGGCTTCGCTAGTGTACCTGTTAGGGAAAAAATATATTGACCCCTTGCAAATTAATTAATTACCCAAATTAATTAATTATGTTCAATTACATGCAATAGTGTGATAGTACAAACAAATCACCAATTATACTAAATGCAGCGAAAAATAAATTTGATACGGGTGATTTTTTTACGAATAGGGAAAACTATCAAGGCAAAATTCCACCAGGTGATTTTAAGGTCACCACTCCCAATAATCCATTATTATCAATTCAAGTGGTTACAAGTAAGGAATCTTACCAAACCCTTTGGCCTATCTCAAAATACCAACCTACAGTTGAACCCCTACCCCAATATCCAATTGGACTTGTATTGTAGCGGCAATCTTTCTGTTCAATGCACGAATCCTAGTACGTAACTAACCAATGATGCACGGATCCCAATACATGACTAAATCCTTTGCACAAATCTCAATACGTGACTAATTCTACAACAACCTTTGGATTGATGCAGATGATTTGCAAGAGCTTCAGATAGAAACACCAATAAGATCTTCAATGATAGTGTGAGAAACTTTGCTTAATTACAGAACCCAAAGACATACAAAAAATGCAGCAAGAACTCTTTCTTCTGTAGGAGGAGGCTAGGGTTTCAAAAAGAAAACCTTATGAAGTTCTCTAGGGTTAAATTTTTCTTTTTCCACCTCCTTGTTTAAATAAAAGTTGAATGGGCTCTCTTATTTCAAATAGGTATACACAAACCTTGGGCTTTCTTAATTCCTAGTCCAATAAGGATTATACAAACCAATAAACAAATAGCCTTTTAGAATAAAAACGTTGTTGGCTATAGTCTGAATCCCGTAAACTCTATAGATTGAGACATTTGTCAAGCTTTAATGAATCTCAACAAATCGAGCTTCTGTAGATGAGGTATCGAGACTTGTAGATTGCACTTTTCTTGAGCAATTCTTGAGTAATCTTCATGTCTTCAATGTAACTACTTGTAATGATCATCTTGAACCTACTTAGATCTACCAAAATATAAGTAAAGTGTGTTTTGTCAAAAGATATGTCAATTACATAAAAATATGTCCCTTACAGTACCTAAGATTCATCTTTTTACTGACTCCCTAGAAAAATATCATGGAGCTGCCACTATGACTATGGTCTTAAAAATGTATAATTTTTTCAAGTTACACCTAGTGAACTTGTATGAACGAGCGGTTCTATTAAAAGAAAGAATTTGCATTACACATGCACACGAAATACTACCCAACTGGAAATCAACTACCTGAAACACCACACTATCAGGATTGCCACACAAGCCACAACTGAGAAGTTAACAACCATTACGTACGGGACAAAGCATAAGACATTTTTGTGAGAAACCCATCATGTCCCAGTATAGACAATTCAACAGGAAAGTGGGTGCATGTGTTATTGTGCATTACAAATATTCAGTTGTGATTGTGGATGTAACATCAATATTTAGATGTAATTGCAGCATGTGGTAAAATATTATGAAAAATGGCTCATCGAATGTAGGGTTTTTGTGAATAGTGAACCCTATTTGCATTTTTAAGGACTTTTGCATCTTCTTATAATTAACTAGCTGTTAACCCGTGTTATGCACGGGAACCTACTTATTTGTGAGATAGACTAAAATGATTTTATAAAATCTTAAATTGATTAAAAAAACTACATCATTGCATGATTTGCTCTTGTATGACTTTAATTTGTGTTACAATTTGATGAAAAAGTCATTGCTTGGATGTGTAATGACTGACAAAAAATGTGTAAAATAACTTAGAGATTTTAATATATTGCATGGATTTACATTAATTACTCAGGAATCCTGTATAAAAATGCACATTTAAACATTAGGAGAAAAAAATATCCTATATTTTACTCACGTAAAGTAAATCAGTATTCAGGAATACAATTCTAATTTTAAATTTTTAATATTCATATAACACTAACTTTTATTTTAATGTTTGCATGGATTTTGTTATTTTCAATGATGAAATTCCAAATATTAAAATTTATAAAAGACCAAAAAATATTAAAAAATCAGATGATTCATGGCGTAGAAATTATTGAAACAAAACAAAATATATATATGACTAAACAATAGAGAAATATAAGACAAAAATAAGTTACATTCAAAAGAATAATCTATGGTTATAACAATTGAAAGGAATCATAAGATTTATTGCCTACAAATTATAGATAATATATATGTGTGTGTGTGTGTGTGTGTGTGACTACAAAATAGTGAAATATAAGAAAAAGATGTGTTATCGTCAAAAAAATAATTCAGATTTTAAAACTTTTGAAATGCCAAAAAATATTAAAGAATCATAAGATTACTTCCTATAAATTTTGAAACAAAACAAAATGTATATAATTACACAATAGAGAAATATAAAAGAAAAATTGATTACCTTCAAAAGAATAATATATGGTTTAGTCATTGAAATCTGCTAAACATGTTCAAATATTGCAAAAACTAATACAAATCCAGATGTTAAAATTTTCAAAATAACAAAAAGATATATAATTAAAGAATAAATTATTGAAACAATTCAAAAAATATATGACTCTTCAAAAGAGAAATATAAGAAAAAAAAGTAAACGAACCCATAAAATAATAAGTTTTAAATTTTAACGGGTCTAAACTTTAAACAAAATCATATATAGTCATAGACGTAAGGTGTAACGTTTGGTGGTTCATGTATGAAAATCAATATTGAAAAATACATAAAAAAAAAAAAAAAAAACCTATAATATATATATATATATATTTTTTTTTTTTATCAAAGTAAAGGAGAAGAAAATATAAGAGTGACAAAGAAGGGGATAACAAATTATTCATTCATAAAAAAAATAATAACAAACTAAAGATTTGCTAGAAAGTAGACAAATCTCAATATATGAAAAATCTAATGAAATAAACAATTACTATAAAAAAAATAATGATCAATAGCTTTGCTTAGCCCAAAAAATCCTGTTATATTTCTGTTTTTTTATATATTATATGATGTATAATAGTTTAATAATAGTTTTATATATATATATATATATATATATTATAATGTTATGTAGTATAATATATATTATTTTAATAAGAATTCAAGAAGAAAGAGAATTCACACTTGGCCACAACCTCAATCGATGAAAACATCAAATTTTAACCACACGTGGTGCACGTTGTCTTGGAAATTGGAGCAATGCAGACCAATTGTTTGCTTCATAAACGGCTAATGAGTAAAGAAAAGGGGAAAAAGAATAGTAAATCAAACTTAACTTTAACATAATGATTAGTGAGTTTGAAGTTGGAACGCAGAGAGAGAGGAAGAAATTGAGAATAGAGTCACAGGTTGGTAGAGTTGATAACAGATGGTGATACTGTAATTATAGTGTTCATAATTTAACTTTACTAAGAAAAATGTGTGTTCATAATTAACCTTGAGTTAAATTATCAAAATTTGAGTTTGAGTTTAAGTTGAAATTGTTAAAGATATAGAGTTTCACTGAGAGAAAAATAGTGTTTATAATTTTATTTTTTATTTTTTAAATATTATGTTGTGCTGATGTGAAAAATTATGATGTCAGCAGAAACTTCAATTATATATATATATATATATATATATATATATATATATATATATATATAGGATAAAACAAATCTGATTACCAAAGACTTCTTCCACGAAAGATCTACGATGCTTTATAGAAATGTAATAAAAACATAAAGGTCCATTTCGCATGGCCCATGGCCCATGTGGACTTAAAGCAGTGAGCCTTTTTTTTTTTTTTTTTTTTTTTTTTTTTTCGTGGGGTTATTTTTTGTTTTCGGAATTTTAGGCTTTCTATTGTTTTAAGGCTTTTAGCAGCAGAGAATGAAAAAATAACAAAACAAAAGAGGTTCATGCAAAAAATAAAAATAAGATTGGTGAAGTCTGAGACTGCCTGAGACTATCTACAAAACGATGGTGATCCAAGCAACTACAAAAAGCATGGTTTTGTGGCTATTTCAGAGCAGACAGACCTTCACCTCCAACTCCAAAATCCAAATATTTCAACCATGTTTTCCTTGCTGTTCATGTTGTTTACCACCATCATCGCACCACTAATTCCAACCCTCTCTTCGCAACCATCACCACTAATTCCAACCCTCTCTTCACTCAATATTAATTAGCTTAATCGTATGGACAAATTTGAAATAAGCTCGTAGATTACAGTATTTATCTCTTACTCAAGATTCGTCTATTTGCTGACTCCCTAAAACAATATCATGAAGTTGCAATGTGACCATGATCTTAAAAATGTGTCATTTTTTCAAGTTACACAGCGTGAACTTGCATGAACGGGCGGATTTTATTAAAAGTAAGAGCTTACATAACACATGCACACGAGATACAACCCAACTGGAAATCAACTACCTGAAGCACCTCACTATCAGGACTGCCACACAAGCCACAACTGAGAAGTTAACAACCATTACGTACGGTCTAGAAAATTCAACTGGAAAGTGGATGCATGCATGTATTATTGTACTTGCACCGACTTTCCTATTAATAAAAATAAAAAGGTCCATGTCGCAAGGGCCCATGGCTCTTTTTTATTTTTATTTTTTGGGTTATTTTTGTTTTCGGAAAAAATAACAAAATAAAACAAAAGAGGTTCATGCAAAAAATAAAAATAAGATTGGTGAAGTCTGAGACTGCCTAAGACTATCTACCAAACGATGGTGATCCAAGCAACTATAAAAGGCATGGCTTTGTGGGTATTTCAGAGCAGACGGAGCTTCACCTCCAACTCCAAAATCCAAATATTTCAACCATGTTTGCCCTGTTCTTCATGTTGTTTACCACCATCATTGCACCACTAATTCCAACCCTCTCTTCACAACCACCACCACCACCACAACGCTCCCTTACTCAGCCTCCACCACCGACAGTGCCAGCATTTGAGAATCCTCCAAGTCGGAAAATTCTAACTTGTTTTACCATGTCTACTTTTCAATATATTGATACGAGGATATCACTTTGATATATAACACTGAGTACAAGTGATATAAACTACTTGATACAATATATTATCCCAAATATAAAGATGCTTGAAATTAGTTGGAGGAAGGATGCTTTCATTGTTAAGCCCATAGAAGATTGGCTAGATGAAAGGCAATTGATTGCCGAACAAGACAAAGGATGCCGCCTATGGCCCTATGATATTATAATAAGATTTTTTTTTTTTTTTTTCATGAAAATATTATAACAAGATTCCTGTTATGTCGTAGGGGAAAAGGTTACCAATTTTTTTACCATGTCTACTTTTCAATATATTGATACGAGGATATCACTTTGATATATATATAACACTGAGTACAAGTGATAAAACTACTTGATACAATATATTATCCCAAATATAAAGAAGCTTGAAATTAGTTGGAGGAAGGGTGCTTTCATTGTTAAGCCCATAGAAGATTGGCTAGATGAAAGGCAATTGATTGCCGAACAAGACAAAGGATGCCGCCTATGGCCCTATGATATTATAATAAGATTTTTTTTTTTTTTTTTTTCATGAAAATATTATAACAAGATTCCTGATATGTCGTAGGGGAAAAGGTTATCAATTATTGACTACACGTCACATTACCACGTCACATTGAGTAATAGGAGATTTGATGACATTATCGGGGAAAGATATTAAATAAAAAAAGGCATCCATTCACATTGAGCCACGTGATTAATTATATGTGCTATTGGTATCTTGGAATTCTCATTGAGTAAGCACGAGGTACGGAATAAGTCTAGTATCACACATTGTGGCATAACAAATGTCATAACTCAGTTATATGGTGAGTTGTGGTTGATGAAAGAGTGTCTCCACATGAACCTACCATCACCTCTTATTCAACCACAACTCATCACATGTGTAAATTATAACATTTATTGTGTCACAATGTGTGACACTAAACTTATTACAATGCTTGCTCAAAGATAACTTTAAGATACCAATCACACTTTTTGTAGTGCTGCACAGGCAATTAATCACGTGGCTCACACATTTAAAAACTAAAAACATAAGTGCCTACATTGTCCCACTATCCACTGTCCCCTTCCACAAGTACAGTTAACTAAATCTTTTAATTCTTTAAAATATTGTATGGTATAAAGTATAAATTATTCTCAATCTTTGTCCCACTATCCACTGTCCCCCTTCACAGGTACAATTAACTAAATCTTTTAATTCTTTAAAATATTGTATTGTATAAAGTCTAAATTATTCTTAATTAGGTATGAAAATATCAAAACTACCCAAATCCTCTCGAGGAGAAGGGACAAAAGATGAGATCTCCAGTGAGAAGGAAAATCCTTGTGGTCTAAGTAAAGCTGACAAAGTTGATGACTCTGTAAAGCTGACGGTCATATTAAGGCTGACAGGTGCATCTCAAGATCATCAATGCATGGACAAAGACGACCAGAAGACGTGGATGGAGTGAAAAGTTGATGAGATGAAGCTGATGGGGAAGAAAGGAATTCTTGACGGGTCCAGCATGTCTTTTGCTTGGATTCCACGCATAAGTATATAAGGAAATATCTTACGCCCCACGCTTAACCTTAATCAATAGAACTCCTACAAGGAAAGGATTCCTTAAGATATGCGAATTAAAGAGGTTCTCTCTTACAAGGAAAGATCTTCTGAGCCAAGGAACGAGTATCAACCCTATGCTACTACAAAAACCCTAAGACTCTCACAAACCAATGTATGCATAATTCTCTCAGCTCTGTCACTCTAAAGTTGTGAAAAATTCTCTAACTTAACCTTTGGAGGGTTTTTGGTTAGTACCACACCGGTACTCTCCTAGGGTTTTCTTTATTTTTGTCTCGCAAGTATTGTCTCGAGCACGTGAGTATTGTGTGACTTACTGATGATTTTTCGGCATCATCATCTGGTATCCAAGGGTCCTCCTCCCAAGCTACAATTCAATGTTGTCTCCCTTTCTGGCTTTCCCATAATTTTACAAGCACCCTTTTCCAAAATAAATTAACCATTGCCAAACTCACCTTTTAACTCACCTCTAACTTCCTCACTAACTTGAAATTCTGCAAGCCAAGAATTCCTCACCTTTCGACCACATAGCTTCAAAGCGAAAAGGTTTGACATCTACATTCCTCTTCATATATGCATCTAATAAAACAGGACTTTGATATGAAGTGGGTGCAAACAGATGTCTTGCCAATCCATGTTACAAAACGCTCCATCTAATCTTTCCTAGAGTGTGTTTATTTGGAGGTAAAATAGGGTAAATGGAAAACTTTGAAGAAAAAATAGGGAGGAAAACGCGTGTTTGGTTGGGTGAAGAGGAAAGAAAATAAATGGTAGGGCCCAGGTGTTTTCTCCCCGGGCCCACCAAAATGTTTTCTCTCCAAAATGGAGAGAAAACTGAGTGGAAATTAATTTTTTCTTGATTGACAAAAATGCTTATGTGCACATGCCTTTATTTATTTATTTATTTTCTTCTCTATTGGCAGTTGGCAATAACGTTGCCTTTCTTTTTTTCTTTTTTATTATTTTTTTTCTTTTTCTAGGCAATGTTGCCTCTCTCTCTCTCTCTCTCTCTCTCTCTCTTTTTAATTCTTTTTTTTTCTTTTGATTTTCTAGGCCTGGGAATGGGCGTTCCTTTTTTCTTTTCTTTTTTAACTTGATTTTTATTTTGGGACATGATTTTTATTTTTTTAGTAAATTTGGGTGATTGCTATTTTTTTGTGGTTATTTTCACTTTTTTGTTTTAATTGGGCATCATTCTTTAACAAGAGTATATTAGTAAATTTATTTAAACTCATTTTTTTCCATCCTTCCATTTTTTCACTCCCAACTAAACAAAAATGAGAGAAAATAAAATATTATATATCCTCCCACTTTTCTATCCTCCCACCATTTTCTATCTTCACACTTTTCCACCACTCCAACTAAATGGACCTTATGTTTGCCCATTGGCCACTAAACCCCAAATCAATTGCAAGAGTTTTGATTGAAGAATAAGAAAAAAACCACTAGTGTTATCTTTAAAAGATGTTTTAAAAAATTGGTAATAGGATTTTAATTTTTGTAATAATTAAGAGTGGAGATGATTATATAATAAATGTGCGTAATATTGTTTTCAATTATTATGATTAGAAAATTTTGAGTATATAGTAACTAAAATAACAGAAATTTATAAAAACTACTGTTTGAATTTATTGAACTAGTAAAAATCATTCAATTCATATAATAGATAAACGTAATAAAAAGAATATGTTATCTCTTTTGGATTTTCTTATATTAAAATATTACTTAGTATTTAAATTGATAGCTCTTAATTTTTTCAAATTGACCTTTAATGTGTTGTTTCTAATGTGATTGTTAATTGATTAGTTTTTTGTCCATAAATAATAGGCTTTTGTTCAATGACATAACTACAATAATATACAATGAACTCATAAGGTAAACAATATTTGGATTATAAAAATGTATTCTAAAAATTCCATCCACCTATATATATATATATATATATATATGACAATGTCCGACAAAGAAGATTATAATGCCATGTCTTTTATTGAGCCTTCCAAATATTTTACAGCACCTAATATGTAAATGCTAAATTTATTAATTTTGTAACAGTAACTTAAACTATGTAATTGCATAGGCAAATTAAGCCATGTTAGAATCTGTGAGGGTATAGATGGGTTCAATTTTTGGTGCTAGATCTCATCACTCACTTCAATTAATTTTTGTGATTTGCACACGCATAAACTTCATTCGAAGTACACCGAAACCCCAAAATAAAATTAATGAAATTTTCAACATTTAAAAAAAAAAAAAAAAAGCTCTACACTTCTGGAGCATCTGCGCACAAATATTACACATTAAAAACATTGCACAGGTTGTAGTAGCCTTCAACCACTGCATCCTCTTCTTTTCTACAGAATTAAGATAATTTTACAAATACCATAGCCAATATCCATAGGACAACAGGAGAAAAAAATACCAAATATATGATAATATATCACTTTGGCTCCAAGCCATGGATCCTTAAACACTCTAAAGCACTCTTTCTCTTCATTGGGGTTGCCTCAAATTCTGAATTCCTGAAATTCAAAACTTAGCTACATCATTCCATTAATTTGACTACTTGTATATTTTCACTAAAAAGAGCACCAAATTGCAAACTCAATATCACATACAACATCAATTAAAAAAATATACTAAAAAAAAATACTAACAAAATGACAATTCTTCGTATTGACTTGTCTCAGGGCTGTAAAATGTATATCTGGTTGGATTTTCAGCTTTTCTCATAATTAAAAAAAAAAAAAATGCATTTAAAGATGGTAGGCAAGATAAGAGGTTCTTATGTAATTCTTCTTCTTCTTCTTCTTAATCCCTTTGAAGTCATAATCTTAGTCAACCAATGGTTTATCCTAAATGTAAAACATTAGATGCAACTCCTTAGAAAAGCTCTAAAATGTAAAGAGGTAAGTTCAAACCTAAATGCAAATAATTTAGTATAGTGGAAAAAATGTAGGCACAAGTTTACTTAAAGTTAATTTATGAAATAAAGTAATTTATTTTTGGCCACAATTTGGGCCAAATTAACTTGAGTTTTTTGCATTTTGAGCCAATGTAGGCTTTACTAACGTAAGCTTAACTCATTAACACAATGTAAGCATAACTAACTTGGCCATCCCGCGGAGTGGCGGTGGCTGCATGGCAGCACCGCCGAGCCAAATGACGGCGCTAGCTTGGAACTGCCGGGGAATGGGATCAGCTCCGGCGGTTCGAGCGCTCACCGACGAGGTGAAAAACGGCGATCCAGTCTTGGTTTTTCTAGCAGAAACAAAAGCTTCTCAGGGAAGAATCAAGGGGCTTCAACTCAAATTAGGCCTTACACAGGGCATTTCGGTGCCTTCTGATGGGCGGAGTGGGGGCTTGGCGATGCTATGGAGAGAAGGAGTTGATGTGCGGTTCAAAAGTTGTTCAAATTCGCACATCGATGTGGTGGTGTGCGAAAGTAACGGAGCGGTGCCATGGCGTGCTACAGGGTTCTACGGCCACCCCGATGCAGGTATGAGACCTATCTCTTGGAATTTACTTGAAGCTTTACATAGACAGTGTAATATGCCTTGGGTTGTGTTTGGAGACTTTAATGAAATTTTGAACTCTGATGAAAAATTAGGATGGTTAGAGAGGGATGCTAGACAGATGGATAGGTTTAGGGAATGTTTAAGTACCTGTGGCTTGTTTGATTTGGGGTTTGTGGGTCAAAGATTCACCTGGTGTAATGGGAGAATTGGAGATCAACGAACCTTGGTTAGGTTGGACAGAATGGTAGCTAATGAGGAGTGGATGAATTTGTTTCCGGAGGCGAAAGTAGTTCATAGATCTATGGCGGCCTCGGATCACTGTTTGCTGTCTTTATCGATTAGAAACAGAGTAACAAGGAGGGTAGCTAGGAGAAGATTTATGTTTGAGGAGATGTGGACTAGGGATGAGGGGTGTAGAGAGGTGATTGAAAGGGCATGGGATCCCTTGGATTGCAATCCGGAGCTTTCAATTCAGAAACGACTGAAATGTTGTCAGTTTCAACTCCAGGATTGGAACCGGCGAGTGTTTGGAAATGTAAATAAAATTTTGAAGTTGAAGCAGGGTCGGTTACAACGTCTGGAAGAGATGAATTTACTTCACGAGTCGGCTGTGGAAGTTCAAAAGCTGAAGAAGGAAATTAATGAAGTAATGTTGAGGGAGGAGATAATGTGGAATCAGAGGTCAAGGGCGCTGTGGATCAAATACGGAGACAGGAATACAAGGTTCTTTCATGCAACAGCGAACAATAGGCAGAGAAAGAATAAAATTGAAGGAATTTTTGATTCTGAGGGGAGGTGGAGAGAGAACAATGAGGAAGTTGAAGAAGTTATTCTGGAGTACTTCAAGGAGATTTATAGCTCTTCTTTTCCCACTGAGTTTGGTGCTAGTCTGGGAGCAGTGGGCAGGAGGGTAACGGAGGACATGAATGATGATCTGTTAAGGGATTTTAAGGAGGAAGAAGTATGGCAAGCCCTTATGCAAATGCACCCAACAAAATCTCCGGGACCGGACGGGATGTCCCCAATATTCTTCCAAAAGTATTGGGATGTGGTTGGACCTCAAGTTGTACAAAGTGTTTTGCATACTCTTAGATTGGGTTCTATGCCAATTGGAGTTAATGAAACATTTATTTGTTTAATTCCCAAAGTGAAATGCCCCCAAAAAATTACAGAATATCGCCCAATTAGCTTATGCAATGTGATCTATAAATTGGTATCCAAAGTCCTTGCTAATAGGTTGAAGAAGGTACTCCCGGACGTTGTGGATGAAGCTCAAAGTGCCTTCGTTCCTGGTAGGCAAATCACGGATAACGTCCTTGTTGCATTTGAGGTTATGCATTGCATTAATCAAAGGAGGAAGGGGAAGGAAGGGTTAATGGCAATTAAGCTCGATATGAGCAAGGCGTACGATCGGGTTGAATGGGGGTATTTAGAAGCGATGATGAGAAGAATGGGGTTTAGAGAACGATGGATATCCTTAATGATGATGTGCGTGACTACCGTTTCTTTCTCGGTTTTAATTAATGGGGAGCCAAGGGGAAAGATTGTCCCTACTAGAGGTCTAAGGCAAGGAGATCCTATTTCTCCGTACCTCTTTCTTCTTTGTGCGGAGGGCCTCTCGGCAATGTTGCAAAGAAATGGGAGTGGGGAGGCCGTGGGTGGGGTGCAAATATGTAGAAGGGCACCAAGGATCTCTCATCTTCTTTTTGCGGATGATTGCATAGTCTTTGGTAAGGCGTCGATGGAAGAGGGTTTAAAAGTCACTAAAATTCTTGAAGACTATGAAAGAGAGTCCGGGCAAAAACTGAATAAGGAGAAGACTTCTCTCTTCTTCAGTAAGAATACGGCGGAGGAGGTGAAAGAAGGGGTAAAGGATCTGTTTGGGGCTGAGATTATCCACCAACACGAAAGATACTTGGGGCTGCCTCCACTGGTAGGTAGGGGCAAGAGGAAAGCTTTTAATCGTATAAAGGATCAAGTGGGGCGGAAAATAGCAAGCTGGAAAGGAAGGCTTCTGTCCACTGCAGGCCGGGAAATCTTGATAAAGGCAGTGGCTCAAGCTACCCCGACGTATACGATGAATTGCTTCTTGCTACCCGATTCCCTGTGCAGCGAGCTAAACTCCCTGGTGCGAAATTTCTGGTGGGGCCAAAGGGATAAAGAAAAAAAGCTTGCTTGGATTGCTTGGGGGAAGTTGTGCAAGCCAAAAGCTGATGGGGGGATGGGCTTCAAAGATTTGAAGGCTTTTAATCTGGCTTTGTTGGCGAAACAAGGGTGGCGACTATCCCAAAATCCGTGCTCCCTTGCTCATAGAGTCCTAAAAGCTAGGTACTTCCCAGGGAAAAATTTTATGGAGGCTCAATTGGGCAATCTGCCGTCTTACACGTGGAGGAGTCTGCTGGCTGCAAGGGAGATTGTTGAGAGGGGGATGCGGTGGAGTATAGGAAATGGGCAGAAGGTGCGGATTTGGGCAGATAGGTGGCTGCCAACTCCTCATTCTTTCAAGGTGGTTAGCCCAAAACCTCAAGATTTTGATGGGGAAATGGTGGAGTCTCTTGTCAATCAGCACGAGGGGGGTTGGGACCAAAATCTGGTGAGAAGTGTTTTTATCCCCCACGAAGCGGAAACTATCCTAAGTATTCCATTAAGTCTTTCTTTACCTGAAGATGCGGTGACTTGGGCTTGGACTCCAAATGGGAGGTTCACAGTAAGTAGCGCTTATAAGGTGGCGTGCAGCTGGTTGTGTGATAGAAGAAGCAAAGAGGAAGGTTGTGGGGTGTCGGATCCAGGTAAGGGCAGGCAGTTTTGGAAGTTCCTTTGGCAGCTGCTGTGTCCTAGTAAGGTTAAGCATTTCTTATGGAGGGCGTGTAAGAATATCCTCCCTACGAACTACTGTCTTAAGCTCAGAAAAATTCCCATTGAGGAAGCGTGTGGAGTTTGTGGAAATGTAGAGTCAGCTGGGCACGCTCTATGGGATTGTGAGGCGGCAAGGGCTGTGTGGAGAGAGTCAAAGTTAGTGCTGCCTAAGCTCAGGAATGATCACCGCGACTTTATGGAGGTTGTGTGGGAGCTTTGGGATCGGGAAAGGGAGTTGGATTGGGAGTGTTTTGCGACTATGGCCTGGTGTATTTGGAAGAATAGAAATTCGTTGAAATTCGAAGGGCGGGGTAAGGCAGCAAAGGTGATCGTCAAGGAGGTTGAGTTGCTAGTGGAGGAGTTCAGATCAGGGAATACAAAGGAAAAGCTTCCTGTGGTGGTGAGAACTAAAGCTTGGAGGCCGCCAAGGGAAGGGTGGTATAAAGCAAATGTGGACGGGGCAGTATTTAAGGAGACTAACAGTTGTGGAGTTGGAGTGGTGATTCGAAATGATCAAGGCCAAATCATGGGGGCTATGAGTAAGAGGCTGGATCTTCCGTTAGGAGCGGTGGAAGTTGAAGCGAAAGCTTTTGAAGAGGGGCTAAGGCTAGCAGGTGACCTCGGGTTGAACCAAGTAATCCTGGAGGGAGATGCTCAGTCAGTTACAAATGCTTTGTTGGGTAAGAGCTTGCCGCCATCCTCAATCCAAAGGCTTATTGCTGGTGCAAGTCGCTGGAAGCAATGGGTTCAGGTGTGGAGTGTAAGCTATGTCCGTAGAGATGGGAATGGGGCTGCACATGTAATGGCTCAAAATGCCAAATTTATTTCTGATTGTGTAGTGTGGGTAGAAGATACCCCACCAATGATTCAATGCCAAGTGCATAGAAATGTTCTTTTGTTGAACCAAGTTTCTATTTAATGAAAGGTATTTGTGTTGACTATCAAAAAAAAAACTTGGCCATCCCTAGGAAAATTTCTTAGCTCTGCCACTGTACCTAAGATTCATCTTTTTGCTGGCTCCCTAGAAAAATATCATGGAGCTGCCACTGTGACTATGATCTTCAAAATGTGTAATTTTTTCAAGATACACCAAGGGAACTTGTATGAACGAGCGGTTTTATTAAAAGAAAGAGTTGAAATTACACATGCACATGAAAGACAACCCAACTGGAAATCAACTACCTGAAACATCACACTACCAGGACTGCCACACAAGCCAAAACTGAGGAGTTAACAACCATTACGTACGGTCTAGAAAATTCAACAGGAAAGTGGGTGCATGTATTATTGTACATGCACCGACTTTCCTATTAATAAAAATAGAAAGGTCCATGTCGCATGGGCCCATGGCCCATGTGGGCTTAAAGCAGTGAGCCCTTTTATCTTTTTTTTTTTTTTTTTTTTTTTTTTTTTTTTTTTTTGAGTATTTTAAAGTGGGTTTGAATAATATTGTTTTTATTCTTTTAAAATATATATAAATAAAAAAATGTGAAAATATATATATAATATTATTTCAAAACTAAAAACATTGGTTTAATATTTAATATGACGTAGCTTTCTATTGTTTAAGGCTTTTAGTAACAGAGCATGAAAAAATATCAAAAACAAAAAAAAAGAGGTTCGTGCAAAAGATAAAAAACATAAGGTTGGTGAAGTCTGAGACTACCAACCAAACGATGGTTATCCAAGCAACTATAAAAAGCATGGCTTTGTGGGTATTTCAGAGCAGACGGAGCTTCACCTCCAACTCCAAAATCCAAATATTTCAACCATGCTTGCCCTGTTGTTCATGCTGTTTACCACCATCATCGCCCCACTAATTCCAACCCTCTCTTCAGAACCACCACCACCCCCCTTCCCCACATTACCCTCCCTTACTCAGCCTCCACCACCGACAGTGCCAGCATTTGAGAATCCTCCAATCCCACAATTTCCCCCATGTTGTCCCCCTTTCACTCCATCACCACGAAATAACAACATATGGCCTGCACGAAGTCAACCACAATCAGTATCCGTGTGGTTCGTGCTGGGGTGGATCTTGGCTCTAATAATAGGAATTAGCTTAATCGCATGGGCGATTTACATTTGCCGCCTAAAAGTAATAGGGCCGCCAGGGCCTCCAGGGAAGCAAGGGCCGAAAGGTGATCCAGGGCCGAAAGGGGATCCAGGGCCGAAAGGGCCGCCTGGGCCGCCAGGGCCGAAAGGGGATCCAGGGCCGCAAGGGCCGCCTGGGCCGCCAGGGCCGAAAGGGCCGCCTGGGCCGCCTGGGCCGCCAGGGCCGAAAGGGGACTGTTGTTATTGCTGCAAGGGCTACAAGGGCTGCGAGTGCCGCATTAGCTGCCAGGAAATGATAACAGTAATTTTTTTCCCATCTGTTTGGAATTTTGTATTTTTTTCCCCCCAGTTTTTACCATTTGGTTCTGAGAATACTGTTATTCTTTAAACCCAAAATCCGCTCTACACAAAAAATACAGTGGCTGGGTCTGACGGGTCAGGCTGAAGGTAAAAAAAAAAAAAAAAAAAAAAAAAAAAAGATGGGGGCGTTGACGTTATGCAGTCCCAAGACACCCCATCACCAAGACCGCAAAATAAAGTAGAAATGAAAAGCACAAACCTTATCTTTACCCTGCTTCTTCTGCGTTTTCCAGTTTCCCTTCTTCTCCAATCTTCTGTGTTTTCTTTCTGCAGTTATTCTTCTTACTTCTTTGGGTTTCCTTTCTTCCTCTATCACTGGAACCCAAAACGGCAAAACCAAAAAAAAAAAAAAATCAAAATTTTTTTTTTTTTTTTTCAATGAAGTTGTGTACTAATATGGCTGACACTACCCCTTACCCATGAAAAGGTTGGACATGTGGCCATGTTTCTACATTAATTTGCTTTTAAATTTTTTTAAACCATTTTCATTTAATTGCATTTTTTTATAAGACATTTAAATATCTAATTTCAGTAATTTATTGGTACTACAAACCCACGTATTCATATGTTAATGTTTTTTTTTTTTTTTGAAGGGTATTCATATGTTAAATTCATGTGTATATTATGGATTAAACTAGTGCAAATATTATACATATTTGCATAAAAATATACAATTTTGTAAACATTTGTTTTGTCTATAATATAATTCTATCTTATCCCGATAGTATAATGTGAATTAATAATTTTTCTATTTATTATTTTTTTTATCAATTAATAATATTCCATTCATATAAAAAATACATTTGAAAGATGGTTTTTATTTTTACTTTTTGGAACTATTTTAGTTATTTTTTCCATTTATACTAATTTATTATATTTATTTATATATATTTTAAATAACTTTTAAATTAATCATAACATCATCATGGTTCGACCTCAGTTCGACCTCTATCCAACCTCAAAAACCTTAAACCTCTTCGTTTTCCGGTTCTTTGGATAGTCTGAGTTTTAAAACCATTATATGGGTTTGACAAAGTATGTAGAAGTTGGATGATCTTTTGTGTTGTTAAGTAGGTTCTTTCCTGGGAATTTCTATTCAATTCGTATATGCTATGAGGTCCTTCTAAGGAGAAATTATTAAGACCTAGGTCCCAAGTAGTCCCAACCAATAATAAAAAGCCACACATTTAAAACAACTCTGACTTAACTTCTTAAATGAAAAAACAAAACAAAACCACATAAATTTAACTCTAGTTAAAAAAAAAATTAATTGGAAAAACACAAATAAATTTAATTTATAAACAGGCAAGATTCAAAAGCTTTAAATAAATTTGAAATCCAAAAGCTCAATCTCATCAGTTTGTATTTAGTTTTAGTGACCTTAGTCTTTCCATAGAGGTCTTTTTCTCTCAAAACTCTAGATTAGTTTCCTTCTTCCACTCCATAACCATCACTAATCTGTCTCAAACTTTATGGCAAAGAATATGGCCAACGAGTATAGGTGCTTACACAGTCCATAGATGTGTATTTAAAAAGAATGATAAAAATGAAGGCATGACGAATTTTGGTAAAAGCTGCAGAGCAATTTTTTCTTTTTCATCAAGATTTTATTCTTGTGTGTGTGTGTGTGTGTGTGTGTTTTTTTTTTTTCCCCCCAAATAACTATTTAACCACTGACTTTCTTTATGAATTTATTTT